>NC_133327.1:514072143-514723143 GCF_042186555.1 Aquarana catesbeiana | reverse complement strand
ACTATTACATGAGTAAATAATCGCATCTGAAATTGGAAGTAGCAGAGCAGTTATAAATTAAGGACTGATCCAGAGGGGGTAAAACGTGTGTGTAATCCCGCGGCTAATCCACGATACTAAGACAGGGGGGCTGGAGAGGGGAAGGAAAAGAAAGGGGAAAAATACAAACTGGATATTATACAAGAGGGGTCTGGACTTGTAATCAGAGGGACTAATCTAAGCGGTGGTGGGATTGCGGAGGAGGAGGGAAAGGGAAAGGGAAAGGGGAAGTATATCATATTATACTCTATTTCTGTATCTGGAGAGGGACCATTTGCTGCCCCCCCGTCCCTTTTCCCCCTTTTTTCCTCCTTTTTTTTCTTTTTTTTTTTTTCTTCTCTCTTCGCCCCCCTCTCTTGCTCCTGTCCCGAGCTCCAATTGGAGTGGGGGGGGGGGGGAATTTGAGAGAGCTAAGACTGGGGAGGCAAATTAGAGGGACAAAGGGGAAGGGAAATATGAGTAAGGCAACAAAAGGGGGACCCCCTAAAACCCCAAAAGATAAGACTACAGAGACTACGATCAAACAATATATGTCACAAGGGGCCAGCCCCAGAAATATAGATCAGGAGGGACGGGGCCCACTAAGACGGTGAGGAAGGGGGGAGCAGAGGGGAAGATAGGAGAAACGCTGGACCACTCGAAGGGCGATTTAACATTCGAACGTGAGCCGGACATGAGTGGAACGGTCGAAAGGAGAGACAATGCGCAAAGCCCCACAAAAGGAGAAATAATGGAAATGTTCCAGAGACTGGAAAACTTAATAAAATCAGAAATCAGCATGTTAAGAGGAGACTTGGGTAACCTGTTGGAGAGAGTAGAAACGACAGAAAAGAAAATGGATGAACAAGAACAGGAAATATGTAACCTCAAAGAGCAAATGAAAATTACACAACAAAACCAGAGAAAAATTCTATACAGATTAGAAGATCAGAAGAATAGAAGCGAAGGCAAAATCTCAGAATTCGATCGGTTCCAGAAACAAAAGGTGAAGATTTAAGGAATATCATATCTACAATATTTGGCCCCTTATTGGATAAAAGAGCAGAAGAATTTCCTAAAATCGAGAGGGTACACCGGGTCGGGAGGATATATAACACGGAGCCAATCAGACCCCGAGATATTATAGCAAGATTTAGATTTTACGATGAGAAAGCCGAAATTATGCAAAAAATGAGAAGAAATCCACTTCTGCAATATGAGGGAACAGAGATACAGGTTTACACTGACCTGGCACCAGAAACATTAGCAAGAAGGAGACTTCTGAAACCCCTTTTGGAGCGGATGAGGAATAAAAACATAAAATATAGCTGGGGATTTCCAGCGAGTTTAGTTGGCTATAAAGATGGGAGATCTGCTAGACTCCGGTTTCCGAAAGAGGTGCAAGATTTCTGCGATAAATTAGGGTTACAGGTACCTGAACTTCCTGGTTGGACAGATTAACAAAAGGTAGTGTAGCGCTAATAAAAAACCATATGTTGTGTAATATGAAAAGCAATAGATTTCTCAAATGCACATATTTCACATATGGAGAGAACATAGACAATATATCAAAAGGTATAAAAGTCTTAAGAGTCCACAGAAAGTGTATCTTGTAAATTAGTAGTAATCTTCAATGTATATATGGCTTCGTATCGCACATATCACCAAACACAGACACATCTGTTTCTAGGGTACACCATCACCAACATATAAAAGGCTTACTGGAACATGTGGACCCAATACAACTTACGTTGAACTGGGTCAAACAAGCTTGAATCCTCAGCGGCTGATGGACTTCCGTGGAGGATAAAAGGAGGTCCAGAGATGGTGTATAAAATGGTATGAGTCTCGGGGGTGATGTCCTCAATGGGTTGGTTATAATGAACAAAGAAGAACAGAAAAAGACCACATAGTGTAATCCCATACGGAAAGAGTATAGCAAATTTATTGTAAAAGAAGTACACTCACGTGTAAATGGGTTTAAAAAAAGCGCTGTACAGATAAAAGATGGCGGCAGTGGGGACATCAGACAACACAAAAAACACTATATCAAAGGTTTATAAAATGTTGCTAACGGAGGACGAGGTGGAGGTACCTCCATTCATCAAAAAATGGGAAAGGGAACTGGGATCACAGAAAGACACAAGAACTATTGGAAAAATTTTGGACTTAGCCCATAGTTCGGCAGTTGATATAAAAACAGCCGAGATGAACTACAAATGTTTAACCAGCTGGTATGCAACACCAGAAAAAATTTGCAGCTATCAAAGGGGTAAGTCGGCAGAATGTTGGCAGGGCTGGAAGGAAACGGGCACGATGGCCCACCTTTGGTGGAACTGCCCTACTATTAGAAAGTATTGGAAAAAGATTTTGGCTTATATTAAAGAAATCACTAAAACGGAGGTAGTGGAGGATCTGTGGACAGTGCTCTTCCATGGCACAGAAGGAGATGTGAAACAGTATAGGGCTTCCTTGGTTCCACATTTACTAAATGCAGCGAAAAGGCTAATTCCTAAAAATTGGCAAGCAATAGGAAGCCCTCAGATATGGGAGTGGATAAATGCTGTGGAGGAAACTTATAACATGGAATGGATGACCTATAATAGAGAAGAAAATAGGGAGGTGGAAAATGTGTTGGAGGGAATTTAAAAAATCATGGTGCTATGCTGAAAAACTTAGAATCTAGATCAGTAATGAGGTTAATAAATATAATGCACAGAGGACGGGAGGGGGGGCTGGGGGGGGAGGGGGTGGGGGCGGGCGGGGTTTGAGTGAGAAATTAATTATCGGTAATGGAATAGAGAGTTATCATAAATAGAGAAATATGCTTTGATATCTAGGCTGGGGGAAAATTTTGTAATGGCACTCTTTTGTAATTACCTTTTTTCTATGATGATAAGTTACGATGATGTGTAAATGAGAAGGGAGGCACATGAACAGCTGAGCTGAATTAAGTCTCTCAAAGAATTCACTGATGTGGCAAAAAAAAAAAGATTAAAAAAAATAAATAAATAAAATTGTAAAAAATAATAAAAATAAAAAAAATTCTGACACTGTCCATTGCTCTACTGACACCGTCCACTGCCCTAGTGACACCACCCACTGGTCGCCAAAAAGCATTTTGAAAAAATGAAAAAAAAAAATACTAAGACATTAAATTGTAAAAAAATATATAAAAATTAAAACTACTGACAACGTCCACTGCCCTACTGACACAATCCTGAACATAATACACACCAATGTACACTCCGCACTCCTCACCTACACGTTCTACCCACCACCATACACTCTGCACTCCTGACCTGCACATACTACCCACCTCCATACACTCCGCACTCCTGACCTGCACATAATACCCACCAACATACAATCTGCACTTATCTTTTCCTCTGTGCCTAGGGCTCACTTTTTATGTTGCATATGGGCCCACTCATTTCATGATACGCCCCTGCCTCAGTATATCCCCTTCTTATTGCATGCTAATATTCTGCTGGCTTTGCTTGCAGCAGCTTGGCATTGCATGCCATTGCTGAGCCTGAGCTCTACAAGGACCCCCATATCTTTTTCCATCCTGGATTCCCCAGTAGTTCTCCCCCTAGCGAGTAACTTATGTTCGTATTTTTGGCACCCAAATGCATTACTTTACATTTTTCAACCTCATTTCCCATTTTTAAACCTCATTTGCCATGTATCTGCCCACCCCATTATTTTATTTAGGTCTTCTTGTAAGTATTCCACTTCTTGCTGTGAAGTGATTGCTCTGCTTAGCTTTGTATCATCAGTAAACACTGAGATTGAGCTATGTATAACAACCTCTATATCATGTATGAATAAATTAAACAGAACTAGTCCCAGTAAAAACCTTTGGGGGACCCCACTTACCACACCAGACCATTCTGAGTACTCACTATTTATCACCACCCTTTGGACATGCCCCTGTAACCAGTTTTCTATCCAGATACATACCCTATGGTCCATGCCAACAGACTTCAGTTTGTAAGGTAAACGTTTATGGGGAACTGTATCAAATGCCTTTGCAAAATCCAGATATACCACATCACAGACCTACCTTTATCTAGATCGCAGCATACTTCCTCATAGAAAGAATGATCCTTCAAGAATCCATGCTGATTACTACTTATGATACTGTTTTCATCAGCAAATTCTTGGATATCATCCCCTCCAATAGTTTACAAACTTTTGATGTTACACTGACTGGCCTGTAGTTTCCAGGGGTATATCTCAGCCCTTTTTAAATAATGGTAGCACGTTGACTTTTCTCCAATCATCTGGTACCATTCCAGTCAGTAAACTGTCCATAAAAATTAGGAACGAGCAGGCTAAGGACTCTTAGATGTAAGCCATCTGGTCCTGCTGATTTCTTTGTGTTAAGTTTTCAAAGTTTATTTCTGACACTGGCTTCTGTTAGCCACAAGTGTGCATTCTGGGACGTGTTTTTAATAATACAGTCTTGGTTACTATATACCCCTTTTCCTTTGTGAAAGCTGAGGAGAAGAATGCATATAAAAACCATTGCCTTCTCCTTGTCTTTTGTAACTAAATTCCCTTCATCATCTCTTATAGGAACAATATGCTCTGGCCTGACTTTTTTACTGTTAATATGTTTAAAAAATGTCGTTATGTGCCTTTTGTGGTCTATTTTAGAAGCACTGATTGCTTTCTTACATTTCTTATTACTTTCCTTGTAGTGTTGGAATTCTGACAATAACCCCTCAGCCTTATATTTTTTAAAGGGGTTGTAAAGGTTTGTAATTTCTTTTTAAATAACAAACATGGTATACTTACCTCCTATGTGCAAGGGTTTTGCACAGAGTGGCCCCAAACCTCCTCTTCTGGGGTCCCCCAGTGGCACTTCTGACTCCTCCCCACTAGGGATGAGCCGAACACCCCCTGGTTCAGTTAGCAGCAGAACATGCGAACAGGCAAAAAATTTGTTTGAACACGCAAACACCATTAAAGTCTATGGGACATGAATATGAATAATCAAAAGTGCTAATTTTAAAGGCTTATATGCAAGTTATTGTCATAAAAAGTGTTTGGGGACCTGGGTCCTGCCCCAGGGGACATGTATCAATGCAAAAAAAAGTTTTAAAAACGGCCGTTTTTTCGGGAGCAGTGATTTTAATAATGCCTAAAGTGAAACAATAAAAGTGAAATATTCCTTTAAATTTCGTACCTGGGGGGTGTCTATAGTATGCCTGTAAAGTGGCTCATGTTCCCATGTTTAGAACAGTCTGAGAGCAAACATTTCTAAAGGAAAAAAAGTCATTTAAAAGTCGAGAATTGTCGGGTCTCGGCAATACACATAAAAGTTCATTGATAAAAACGGCATGGGATTCCGCCACAGTCCACTTAACCAGGTGACCCCACCCCCCTCTGACACCACAGGGGAAGCCATAGGGAAGTCCCCATGCGTCAGAGGGGGCAGGGTCACCGGGTGACCCCGCCCTCAGTTATTTAAGAGCTGTCACAAGAACAGAAGCATCACATAGCGGGAGACTCCCACTGAGGCAGATCGTCCAGAGGACGAAGTGGGGAAGAAGAGTTCGGAGGAAGATGCCGGGGGAGAAGACCGGAGGAAGAAGCAGAGGACCAGAGTGAGAAGCAGAAGATAGAGGAAGAAGCGGGGGAAGAACAAGATGGAGGAAGAAGAAGAAAACCAAAGGAAGACCAGAAGAAGCGGGAAAAAAGAAGAGATTAATAAAGGAATTGTCAAAAACTGGCTATTGTCTTTTTTAACATTTTTGACACTTTTTTGGTGAAATGGTAGGGGTACTTGTACCCCATTAGCAAACAAACAGAGAGTCTAGTGCGCACAACCTAACCCTCTAACAGACACGGGAAGCTGCCAACATAAAAGAGTGTACTCACGAAGCTCGAGATCAAAATGGAATATATAAATATGTGGCACTACCTCATCAAATCTACAACACCAAATAATATTAAAACGAACCTTACAAATATAAAACAGTGTCAGTGATGACATAAATCCATAGGTGTATTATGTATTATGATTTAATATTTATTTATTTTTGTCTTACACGCACTTTGCACTTTTAGGCACAGGATTGTCATTTTGATTTCAGTTTCATTAGTCCTTATTATATTCACTGACTTATACAGAATTCTGTTCCTATGCACGTTGCACCTTTTTAGCAATTCACTGCCATTTATTTTACTTACTACACGTCATCATAAGATCATTGTCTTAGTCACTTTGTATGCATAGTATTGGCACTTTAATCTATCCTTTTTCAGATTGGATCCAGCCTTTTGTTATAATATTGTCTGCTATATTAACCACTTCAGCCCCGGAAGGATTTACCCCCTTCCTGACCAGAGCACTTTTTACAATTTGGCACTGCGTCGCTTTAACTGCTAATTGCGCGGTCATGTAATGCTGTACCCAAACGAAATTTGCGTCCTTTTCTTCCCACAAATAGAGCTTTCTTTTGATGGTATTTGATCACCTCTGCCATTTTTATTTTTTGCGCTATAAATGGAAAAAGACCAAAAATTTTGAAAAAAAATGATATTTTCTACTTTTTGGTATAAAAAAATCCAATAAACTCAATTTTAGTCATACATTTAGGCCAAAATGTATTCGGCCACATGTCTTTGGTAAAAAAAATGTCAATAAGCGTATATTTATTGGTTTGCGCAAAAGTTATAGCGTCTACAAACTAGGGTACATTTTCTGGAATTTACACAGCTTTTAGTTTATGACTGCCTATGTCATTTCTTGAGGTGCTAAAATGGCAGGGCAGTACAAAACCCCCCCAAATGACCCCATTTTGGAAAGTAGACACCCCAAGGAAATTGCTGAGAGGCATGTTGAACCCATTGAATATTTATTTTTTTTGTCCCAAGTGATTGAATAATGACAAAAAAAAAAAAAATTTACAAAAAGTTGTCACTAAATGATATATTGCTCACACAGGCCATGGGAATATGTGGAATTGCACCCCAAAATACATTCAGCTGCTTCTCCTGAGAATGGGGATACCACATGTGTGGGACTTTTTGGGAGCCTAGCCGCGTACGGGGCCCCGAAAACCAAGCACCGCCTTCAGGATTTCTAAGGGCATAAATTTTTGATTTCACTCCTCACTACCTATCACAGTTTTGAAGGCCATAAAATGCCAAGATGGCACAAAACCCCCCCAAATGACCCCATTTTGGAAAGTAGACACCCCAAGCTATTTGCTGAGAGGCATGTTGAGTCCATGGAATATTTTAATTTTTTACACAAGTTGCGGGAAAGTGACAATTTTTTTTTTTTTTTGCACAAAGTTGTCACTAAATGATATATTGCTCACACAGGCCATGGGCATATGTGGAATTGCACCCCAAAATACATTCTGCTGATTCTCCTGAGTACGGGGATACCACATGTGTGGGACTTTTTGGGAGCCTAGCCGCGTATGGGGCCCCGAAAACCCAGCACCACCTTCAGGATTTCTAAGGGTGTAAAGTTGTGATTTCACTCCTCACTACCTATCACATTTTTGAAGGCCATAAAATGCCCAGATGGCACAAACCCCCCCCAAATGACCCCATTTTGGAAAGTAGACAGCCCAAGCTATTTGCTGAGAGGCATGTTGAGTCCATGGAATATTTTATATTTTGACACAAGTTGCGGGAAAGTGACAATTTTTTTATTTATTTTTTTTTTTTTTGCATAAAGTTGTCACTAAATGATATATTGCTCAAACATGCCATGGGCATATGTGGAATTACACCCCAAAATACATTCTGCTGCTTCTCCTGAGTACGGGGATATCACATGAGTGGCACTTTTTGGGAGCCTAGCTTCATACGGGGCCCCGAAATCCAATCACCGCCTTCAGGATTTCTAAGGGCGTAAATTTTTGATTTCACTCCTCACTACCCATCACAGTTTCGAAGGCCATAAAATGCCAAGATAGCACAAAACCCCCCAAAAATGACCCCATTTTGGAAAGTAGACACCCCAAGCTATTTGCTGAGAGGCATGGTGAGTATTTTGCAGCTCCCATTTGTTTTTGAAAATGAAGAAAGACAAGAAAAACATATTTTTTTAAAATTTTTTCAATTTTCAAAAGTTTGTGACAAAAAGTGAGGTCTGCAAAATACTCACTATACCTCTCAGCAAATAGCTTTGGGTGTCTATTTTCCAAAATGGGGTCATTTGGGGGGGGTTTGTGCCATCTGGGAATTCCATGGCCTCCGAAACTGTGATAGGCAGTGAAGAGTGAAATCAAAAATTTATGCCCTTAGAAAGCCTGAAGGCGGTGCTTGGTTTTCGGGGTCCCGTACGCGGCTAGGCTCCCAAAAAGTCTCACACATGTGGTATCCCCGTACTCAGGAGAAGCAACAGAATGTATTTTGGGGTGTAATTTCACATATTCCCATGGCATGTTTGAGCAATATATCATTTAGTGACAACTTTGTGCAAAAAAAAAAATTTGTCTTATTCCCGCAACTTGTGTCACAATATAAAATATTCCATGGACTCGACATGCCTCTCAGCAAATAGCTTGGGGTGTCTACTTTCCAAAATGGGGTCATTTGGGGGGTTTTGAACTGTCCTGGCATTTTATGCACAACATTTAGAAGCTTATGTCACACATCACCCACTCTTCTAACCACTTGAAGACAAAGCCCTTTCTGACACTTTTTGTGTACATGAAAAAATTATTTTTCTTTGCAAAAAAATTACTTTGAACCCCCAAACATTATATATTTTTTTAAAGCAAATGCCCTACAGATTAAAATTGTGGGTGTTTCATTTTTTTTTTTTCACACAGTATTTGCGCAGCGATTTTTCAAACGCATTTTTTTGGGGAAAAAACACACTTTTTTAAATTTTAATACACTAAAACACACTATATTGCCCAAATGTTTGATGAAATAAAAAAGATGATCTTAGGCCGAGTACATGGATACCAAACATGACATGCTTTAAAATTGCGCACAAACGTGCAGTGGCGACAAACTAAATACATTTTTAAAAGCCTTTACAGGTTACCACTTTAGATTTACAGAGGAGGTCTACTGCTAAAATTACTGCCCTTGATCTGACCTTCGCGGTGATACCTCACATGCATGGTGCAATTGCTGTTTACATTTGATGCCAGACCGACGTTTGCGTTCGCCTTTGTGCGAGAGCAGGGGGGGACAGGGGTGCTTTTTATTTTTTTTCTTTATTATTTTTTTGCTTTTTTATCTTATTTTTAAACTGTTCCTTTCATTTTTATTTTTTTTTAAATCATTTTTATTGTTATCTCAGGGAATGTAAATATCCCCTATGATAGCAATAGGTAGTGACAGGTACTCTTTTTAGAAAAAATTGAGGTCTATTAGACTAGATCTCTCCTCTGCCCTCAAAGCATCTGACCACACCAAGATCGGTGTGATAAAATGCTTTCCCAATTTCCCAATGGCGCTGTTTACATCCGGCGAAATCTAAGTCATGAAATGCTCGTAGCTTCCAGTTTCTTAGGCCATAGAGATGTTTGGAGCCATTCTGGTTTCTGATCAGCTCTATGGTCAGCTGGCTTAATCACCAGCTGCATTCTCAGGTTCCCTGTTGGGACAGGAGAGCCAGAGAAAAACATGGAAGACGGTGGGGGGGGCATTCCCTCCCACTGCTTGTAAAAGCAGTCTAGAGGCTAATTAGCCACTAGGATCACTTTTACATGAAAGCTGACCGCTGGCTGAAAAGAATGATACCAAGATGATACCTAAACCTGCAGGCATCATTCTGGTATAACCACTCAAAGTCCAGCAACATACCAGTACGTTGCTAGTCCTTGTTGGGCATACATTGTAAACTTTTTTTTCATGCAGCCTGTGGGCTGAACGAAAAAAAGATATTGATCGGTGGGTATGCCCACCATTAGAATACCTCCCTTCATCCACCCACTTCTAATGATGGGCATACATGCACCATATATATATATGCAGAAGCATGGGGGCATCCTCCCGCAAAAGGCAGGAGCAAATCGCTCCTCCACCCACTGCTGCCCCCACGCTTCGGCATATATGCTGAAGTATGTAACTGTGGTGGTGAAATCACCTCCGACAGCGCTGGAGTCACGGCTTTATGTATCGTGGGAGCAAACGCTGTTCCTGTCAAGATAAATAAGTCCGCTCTGCAGTTGAATGGCGTACCTGAAAACAAAAAAGTGGTTAACAATAAAAAAACAAAGTATAAAAAAATTGCATACCTATAAAGCAAACATGATAAAAACATAACAATAAAGCATTGCAGTATAGAATGCAGAACAATAGAGAGGGAATAGAGAGAGAACAATAAAACAACAACTATTTTTGGTTTTTTTATTTTATATATTTTTTTGTGTTTTTTTTTTTTACTTTTTTTTTTTTTTTTTTACACTTTTTTTTGTAACTTTAACTTTTTTAACTGGTACCAGGTTTGGGTCTCTCAAAATGCGACAGCATCTTGGGAGACCCTGTGAAAGTGTGTCCTAGTCTGTGCAGTGCTGTACCCTACGCTAATACTCCACTAATGTATGGTAGCGTTCAAAACATTCACCAATGCAAAGACCAGGATTGCCAGGACAGAGGGGACAATAATACCGGGTGTCACGCCTAAATCCGCGCTTGCTGCAGACACGGGGGGTTCGTTGGGTAGGGGTACTCGGGAGGGCATAAAGAAAATGCCTCTCATGCAGCCGGCTTACTGCATTTGGTTGGGGAAGGTGAGGTGGAGCACCGTCTGGAAACAGAAGGGCTCTGACGATCTCTTCCTGGAATTTAAGGAAGGATCCAGTCTGTCCTGAAGCTCTGTATAGCACATGAGCGTTCAGCAAAGTCAATTGAAATAAATAAACAGACACTTTTTTGTACCAGCGTCTGGCCTTACGGGCAATTAGGTACGGCGCCAACAACTGGTCGTTGAGGTCCACCCCTCCCATATTAAGGTTATATTCGTGGACACAGAGGGGTTTCTCCACAACACCAGTCGCCGTAGGAATTTGGACCGTCGTGTCTGCATGAAGGGAGGTAAGAACGAAAAAATTCTTATTGTCCCTCCACTTCATAGCGAGCAAGTTATTACACTGCAAGCAGGCTCTCTCCCCCAGCCTAAGACGGGAGTCTACAAGCCGCTGGGGAAAGCCCCGGCGATTAGGTCGCACGGTGCCACATGCTCCAATCTGATGATCAAAAAGGTGGCTAAAAAGTGGCACGCTCGTGTAATAATTGTCCACGTACAAGTGGTACCCCTTTCCGAATAAGGGTGACACCAAGTCCCACACTATCTTGCCAGCGCTTCCTATGTAGTCAGGGCAGTTTGTCGGCTCTACGTGACTATCTTTGCCCTCGTAAACCATAAAACTACATGTATAGCCTGTGGCCCTGTCACAGAGCTTATACATCTTGACCCCGTATCTGGCACGCTTGCTGGGAAGGTACTGTTTGAATGACAAGCGGCCAGAAAACTTAACCAGGGACTCATCAACGCAGACAACTTGATGGGGAGTAAACAAGTCTGCAAAACGTTGGTTGAAGTGGTTTACGAGGGGCCGAATTTTGTAGAGCCGATCGTATCCAGGGTCTCCACGAGGATGACAGAGTTCATTGTCGTTGAAGTGCATGAACCGCAAAATCTGCTCGTATCGTGCCCTGGCCATGGAAGCAGAGAACAAGGGCGAATGGTAAATTGGGTCAGTGGACCAATATGACCGCAACTCACTCTTTTTATTCAAGCCCATGAGGAGGGAAAGGCCCAGAAAGATCTTAAATTCGGAAACCGTAATTGGTTTCCAATCTCTGGCAAGGGAGGACTGGGGATTAGTGGCGATGTGTTGACCAGCGTATAAATTGCTTTGGTCCACAATAGATCTATAGAGATCTTCGGTGAAAAACAGCGAATAAAAATCCAGTGGCATAAAGTCAACTGTTTCCACCTGAATTCCGGGTTGGCCAGTGAAAGGGGGAAGTACGGGTGCTGCAGAAGTAGTGGGTACCCAATTCGGATTGGCGAATGCAGCAGGAAGGGCACTATGGGCACGACGGGCCTGTGTTCGTCTTCTTGGTGGCAGCGGGACACTACTTGTGCTTGCCACCTCGCCAGCTTGAACTGCACTTATGGGACTCGCCACGTCACCAAGTGTTACTGCAGTGCTGGATGTACGACCAGGGTGTACTAGGCCGCTGGTGCTTGCCAGTTCACCAGAAGGAATAGCGGCACTAGTAATTCTCTGCTCCATACGAGAGCCCTGCGGTTCTTGCACTTCAAGGACAGAAGAAGTTCGGTGTCTGGTACGCCTGACCTTAGCAGGGACCACAAATCCGTTGTCAGAGCTATCTGTCATGGAGCTGCTGTCCTCTACAGGATCGTATTCTGAGCCTGAATCTGACAGATGAGTGACTTCCTCTTCACTATCTGTCATGCTCAGAAACGTGTAGGCCTCTTCACTAGTGTACCTTCGATTTGCCATTTTGGGCTCTAAATTTAGGGGTACACTAGTGAGACTCACAGGCAAAAAAGCTCCTGACTGTTAGCGACTGATTGAAAACGCTACCAAAAAACTGTTAGCGATCGCAGGGATCAGGCCTGACTCTGCGAACGCTGCAGTTATGTGTGCTTAGTGTTTTGTAAGTGACAGTTATCGATCGATACTGCACTTGGGTGGGCTGGGCTGGGCTGGGCCGAGGAGCAAAACGCAGGTGCTAGCAGGTATCTGGGCTGATCCCGCTAATGCCCCGTTCACACGGTCGGACTTTGTTCGGACATTCCGACAACAAAATCCTAGGATTTTTTCCGACGGATGTTGGCTCAAACTTGTTTTGCCTACACACGGTCGCATAAAGTTGTCAGAATTTCCGATCACCAACAACGCGGCGACGTACACCACGTACGACGAGATTAGAAAAGGCCGGTTCAGAACCAAGCGCGGCACCCTTTGGGCTCCTTTTGCTAATCTCGTGTTAGTAAAAGTTTGGTGAGAGACGATTCGCGCTTTTTCAGACTCGTGGCTTTCAGATCGTTTTCTGCCGTTCAGTTTGTGCTTGTGGGTTTGTATCTGCTCTTCAGTGCGTGCAGTCAGTTCGTATTGGAGTTCTCTGTGCGATCTTGCCCGCTCGTTGCTGTTTTTCAGGTCGCTCTTCACAGGCCTTGCTGTTCTTCAGTGTGTTCTGTTACTTCGTTCTGAGCAGCCGACCGTTTTCTAGCCATGTTTCGTATGCGTACTCCTCGTAGAGTTCGTGCTGTGCGGGGGCTTGGTGTTGGGGTCCTGACCTTGACACAAGTCCAGTCCATGAACAGGGTGAGGAGGAGTTCATGGACCAAGAATTGGTTGCTTCAGCGTGACCAGTTCTCTCATATGCCTTTGCTCCGTGAGATCCGTGAGAATAATCCTGATGATTTCAGGAACTTTCTCAGGATGACGGACCCCGTATTTCACCGTCTGTTGGCTTCGCTGACCCCCTATATCAGCAGGCAGGATACCTGCATGAGGCAAGCCATCACTCCGGAGCAGAGGTTGGTCGCTACCTTGCGGTATTTGGCCACAGGGAGAAGCCTGCAGGACCTCAAGTTCTCGACAGGCATCTCCCCCCAGGCTCTTCTTTGTGGACATTTACTGCTTGTGTTTGTTTTAGCTGACCCTGACAGAAATGTGTGGAGTGCAGAAAATGTCGTGATTGTGTAACCTTATACAAAGCACTGTTGGCTGTTATTTACTAAATGCAAAGACACTTTTCACTACAAGTGCACTTGCAACTGCACTGAAACTGCACTTGTAGTGCAAAGTGGATTTGCCCTTAGGAAATTACCCCCATTTTCTCCTAAAACAACAATTACATCACCCCAAAAGTGTTGTAGCGTTGAGACAATAATCCACACATTCTTGATGAGCAATCTTTTTAATACCTGCACAATCACATGTGCATTTACCAAAGGTTTTTCTGACAAACCGACATGTTTGTTGTATAACAATTTTTGTGGTGTCATTATCCAAAATCAAAATGTGCATTTTATAGAAAACAGGCCTGTGTAAAACCAACAAGAAAGACACAAATCTTGATCTTACAAAGTTCACATTTGGTAGAACTTGAAGGCAATATCAGACATGAGTATTTAGGAACTGTGTTTGATATTGCGTTCAGATGGGGGGAAATCACCCCAGGAAAAGCCAAATTTGGAAGATGCACACAAATTTCACAATGTCAACATGTGCTATCTGCCATCACGGGGGATCAAGGGACGTGTTTTGGGGGAGAAAGCCCTTCCTCACCGCTACTTTATTATTGAGGAAAGGAGGGAGGTGTCAACCCAGTAGGCACTGTATATTTTTCTAGAGGTAAGCCCCCATCCCAATTTTTGCCAAACCTAAGCACCCCCTGAAGGAGTGAGATTCCTCTAGCGGGACTTTTTTCACGGGGTTACCTCTAATAAAGTAGAAAGTAGTAGAAGTTTATAGTTTTTGTATAAAAGTATTGTAGTTTATTAATTTAGCATTTAAAAATCATTACACATGACCTAACCATATAGACAATAAAATGGATGCATGTAAATGGGAAAAAGTAATTCTACAAATAAATGACCAAATGCAATGATACAGGTAGTAAAGAACCAATGATCATAGAACCCGACGTTTCGAGGTAAGCAAAAGGGGTTGACCTCTTCTTCAGGGGTAACGACAATTGGTCAAAATGGATATTTCATCCCTTAAGATTCATATAAACACTCCCAGGGACATTATCAGCATCCAATGCGAATCAAGAATTTGCCGCCCGTCAGGGCCACACAGGGATCACAGAACCGAGGCTCAAGAAGATAGGGAAGATACCAGGTGAATCACAGGAAAAAGAACCAGGGTGGACTGAGGTTGCTTCACAAAGGATATCCCCAATATAAGAACAGACACAGTCCTCCCCTCACTGCGAAGGCTTGAGACAGCCTGTTTGATGGAGTTAGAGGGTGGGGGGTACAATCCTGCTAAAAACTGAGGATAAAAGGAACCAGATCATGGGTCCCAATTTCAGCAGCAGGAAGTATTTGAATAATACCCCAGAATCAAAATGGGCAGGAGTCCAAGGAAATATGCAGGTTCCCTGGTTGGGTGTGAGTACGCATAAGTCTGCCTGTCTCAGCTTCCTCCAAGCATGTCTGTGTGGTGTCAGTAGCTACTGACACCACACAGACATGCTTGGAGGAAGCTGAGACAGGCAGACTTATGCGTACTCACACCCAACCAGGGAACCTGCATATTTCCTTGGACTCCTGCCCATTTTGATTCTGGGGTATTATTCAAATACTTCCTGCTGCTGAAATTGGGACCCATGATCTGGTTCCTTTTATCCTCAGTTTTTAGCAGGATTGTACCCCCCACCCTCTAACTCCATCAAACAGGCTGTCTCAAGCCTTCGCAGTGAGGGGAGGACTGTGTCTGTTCTTATATTGGGGATATCCTTTGTGAAGCAACCTCAGTCCACCCTGGTTCTTTTTCCTGTGATTCACCTGGTATCTTCCCTATCTTCTTGAGCCTCGGTTCTGTGATCCCTGTGTGGCCTTGACGGGCGGCAAATTCTTGATTCGCATTGGATGCTGATAATGTCCCTGGGAGTGTTTATATGAATCTTAAGGGATGAAATATCCATTTTGACCAATTGTCGTTACCCCTGAAGAAGAGGTCAACCCCTTTTGCTTACCTCGAAACGTCGGGTTCTATGATCATTGGTTCTTTACTACCTGTATCATTGCATTTGGTCATTTATTTGTAGAATTACTTTTTCCCATTTACATGCATCCATTTTATTGTCTATATGGTTAGGTCATGTGTAATGATTTTTAGATGCTAAGTTAATAAACTACAATACTTTTATACAAAAACTATAAACTTCTACTACTTTCTACTTTATTAGAGGTAACCCCGTGAAAAAAGTCCCGCTAGAGGAATCGCACTCCTTCAGGGGGTGCTTAGGTTTATTATTGAGGAAGGGGTTGCACCCCCAAAACGCGTCCATTGATCTCCCGTGATGGCAGATAGCACATGTTGACACACTGTGTGCATCCTCCAAATTTGGCTTTGGGAAAAATCTCAAAAACATTTTGCACATTGTAGCACACAAAAGAAGAAAGTGATTTGGAGGGGCTTTAAACTCGCCCCAAAACATCAATGATGTTTTTATATTTTGGAATAACATCATTGATGTTTTGCTTGATGATTTCCAATTGTAAGTTACACCCCATGATCTCCCCGATCACGATCTGGGCACTTTCTGATGTGAAAGGATCTTCATCCACAACCTCACGATCACCTAAAAAGAGAGGAAACCCAAAATAAATTAGGTCTAAAAAAAATGCCGCCATCCATCTCTTATCGGAGCCTGTGGTTGCAGACACTCACCTGTTGTGGTGACTAGTTCCACCACGTCTTCTTCCTCCTGCTCTTCTTGTGTTGGGTGGATTTCCCCTTCTTCCAGAGGGGGGGGGCTCTGGTCTCCTTGGATGAGGGGTGTCCTCCGAGTCTTTTCTCCCCTATGTAAAACAAAAATGGTATAATTAGCACACAGATATTTGATGGCAGAACTATAAAGATGAAACATTGCTTGGAAGTGGGGTACAATTATCTATTTTAGCCGAGTTCCAAGATGTAGCTTTTTTAGTGTCCTTTGTCAACCTGCAATACTTTACCTGTTTGGTACAAGCTTCACCGATGTATCCCCCCCTATAGTATACACTGGAGCACCTGTGTGGTCCCCCTAATAAAAAGGGTGTTCTGGGGTCCCACACTAGTGCTCCAGTGTCCAGATGTGAAAACAGCTGCTGAGTGTCCTCTCCTTACACACAATCTAGTTTGCATTTCATTCTAGTAACAAACCCATCTCCACAACCCAATTCTTTGAAGACAAGTATAGGGCCTCAAAATGGTGGCCAAATGCATATGGCCTAAACAATGGTATTTTATCGTCCGAAATAAAAATGTGTGATCCGAACGAATAATGTGCCCATGAACATGAAAGTTGCCATTTTAAACTGTACAACAGTTCCTAAAAGCACATGGAGCAGCACGAACGTAATAAACACAAGAACAATAGGAACACAGCACAACTACTTACTTTTTTGCAGCACTCTCCAGATCTTTCTGTACTGCTCATGTTCTCGTAATTTCAGGTCCGACCACCGCTTCCTGAGCTGATCTTTCGATCGTCGTACCCCGAATTTCCGGTGCAGACTCCTGACTAGGGATGAGCTTCGAGTTCGAGTCGAACTCATGTTCGACTCGAACATTGGCTGTTCGCAAGTTCACCGAACAGCGAACAATTTGGGGTGTTCGCGGCAAATTCGAATGCCGCGGAACACCCTTTAAAAGTCTATGGGAGAAATCAAAAGTGCTAATTTTAAAGGCTAATATGCAAGTTATTGTCATAAAAAGTGTTTGGGGACCTGGGTCCTGCCCCAGGGGACATGGATCAATGCAAAAAAAAGTTTTAAAAACGGCCGTTTTTTCAGGAGCAGTGATTTTAATAATACTTAAAGTCAATCAATAAAAGTGTAATATCCCTTTAAATTTCGTACCTGGGGGGTGTCTATAGTGTGCCTGTAAAGGGGCGCATGTTTCCTGTGTTTAGAACAGTCTGACAGCAAAATGACATTTTGAAGGAAAAAACTCATTTAAAACTACCCGCGGCTATTGCATTGCCGACAATACACATAGAAGTTCATTGATAAAAACGGCATGGGAATTCCCCAAAGGGGAACCCCGAACCAAAATTAAAAAAAAAAAATGACGTGGGGGTCCCCCTAAATTCCATACCAGGCCCTTCAGGTCAGGTATGGATATTAAGGGGAACCCCGGCCAAAATTTAAAAAAAAAAATGACGTGGGGTTCCCCCTAAATTCCATACCAGACCCTTCAGGTCTGGTATGGATTTTAAGGGGAACCCCGCGCCAAAAAAAAAAAAAAAACGGCGTGGGGTCCCCCCAAAAATCCATACCAGACCCTTATCCGAGCACGCAACCTGGCAGGCCGCAGGAAAAGAGGGGGGGACAAGAGTGCGGCCCCCCCTCCCTCCTGAACCGTACCAGGCCACATGCCCTCAACATTGGGAGGGTGCTTTGGGGTAGCCCCCCAAAACACCTTGTCCCCATGTTGATGAGGACAAGGGCCTCATCCCCACAACCCTGGCCGGTGGTTGTGGGGGTCTGCGGGCGGGGGGCTTATCGGAATCTGGAAGCCCCCTTTAACAAGGTGACCCCCAGATCCCGGCCCCCCCCCTGTGTGAAATGGTAAGGGGGTACATAAGTACCCCTACCATTTCACGAAAAAAGTGTCAAAAATGTTAAAAATGACAAGAGACAGTTTTTGACAATTCCTTTATTTAAATGCTTCTTCTTTCTTCTATCTTGCTTCATCTTCTGGTTCTTCTGGCTCTTCTGGTTCTTCTGGTTCTTCCTCCGGCATTCTCGTCCAGCATCTCCTCCGCGGCGTCTTCTGTCTTCTTCTCCTCGGGCCGCTCCGCACCCATGGCATGGGGGGAGGCTCCCGCTCTTCTCTTCTTCTTTTCTTCTTTTCTTCTCTTCTTCTCTTCTTCTTCATTTTCTTCTCCGGGCCGCTCCGCAATCCATGCTGGCATGGAGGGAGGCTCCCGCTGTGTGACGGCGCTCCTCGTCTGACAGTTCTTAAATAACGGGGGGGCGGGGCCACCCGGTGACCCCGCCCCCCTCTGACGCACGGTGACTTGACGGGACTTCCCTGTGGCATTCCCCGTGACGTCACAGGGAAGTCCAGTCAAGTCACCGTGCGTCAGAGGGGGGCGGGGTCACCGGGTGGCCCCGCCCCCCCCTTATTTAAGAACTGTCAGACGAGGAGCGCCGTCACACAGCGGGAGCCTCCCTCCATGCCAGCATGGATTGCGGAGCGGCCCGGAGAAGAAAATGAAGAAGAAGAGAAGAAAAGAAGAAAAGAAGAAAAGAAGAAGAGAAGAGCGGGAGCCTCCCCCCCATGCCATGGGTGCGGAGCGGCCCGAGGAGAAGAAGACAGAAGACGCCGCGGAGGAGATGCTGGACGAGAACGCCGGAGGAAGAACCAGAAGAACCAGAAGAGCCAGAAGAACCAGAAGATGAAGCAAGATAGAAGAAAGAAGAAGCATTTAAATAAAGGAATTGTCAAAAACTGTCTCTTGTCATTTTTAACATTTTTGACACTTTTTTCGTGAAATGGTAGGGGTACTTATGTACCCCCTTACCATTTCACACAGGGGGGGGGCCGGGATCTGGGGGTCACCTTGTTAAAGGGGGCTTCCAGATTCCGATAAGCCCCCCGCCCGCAGACCCCCACAACCACCGGCCAGGGTTGTGGGGATGAGGCCCTTGTCCTCATCAACATGGGGACAAGGTGTTTTGGGGGGCTACCCCAAAGCACCCTCCCAATGTTGAGGGCATGTGGCCTGGTACGGTTCAGGAGGGAGGGGGGGCCGCACTCTCGTCCCCCCCTCTTTTCCTGCGGCCTGCCAGGTTGCGTGCTCGGATAAGGGTCTGGTATGGATTTTTGGGGGGACCCCACGCCGTTTTTTTTTTTGGCGCGGGGTTCCCCTTAAAATCCATACCAGACCTGAAGGGTCTGGTATGGAATTTAGGGGGAACCCCACGTCATTTTTTTTTTTAAATTTTGGCCGGGGTTCCCCTTAATATCCATACCAGACCTGAAGGGCCTGGTATGGAATTTAGGGGGACCCCCACGTCATTTTTTTTTTTTAATTTTGGTTCGGGGTTCCCCTTTGGGGAATTCCCATGCCGTTTTTATCAATGAACTTCTATGTGTATTGTCGGCAATGCAATAGCCGCGGGTAGTTTTAAATGAGTTTTTTCCTTCAAAATGTCATTTTGCTGTCAGACTGTTCTAAACACAGGAAACATGCGCCCCTTTACAGGCACACTATAGACACCCCCCAGGTACGAAATTTAAAGGGATATTACACTTTTATTGTTTGACTTTAAGCATTATTAAAATCACTGCTCCTGAAAAAACGGCCGTTTTTAAAACTTTTTTTTGCATTGATCCATGTCCCCTGGGGCAGGACCCAGGTCCCCAAACACTTTTTATGACAATAACTTGCATATAAGCCTTGAAAATTAGCACTTTTGATTATTCATGTTCGTGTCCCATAGACTTTAACGGTGTTCGCATGTTCGAACGAACTTTTTTCCTGTTCGCATGTTCTGGTGCGAACCGAACAGGGGGGTGTTCGGCTCATCCCTACTCCTGACCACTTTCGCCATGATCTTGGCCGTTCTGAGATCGTGGTTGGGGTAAGGCCCATACTTTCCATCATAGTCGGCCTTCTTCAGGATGTCCACCATCTCCAACATCTCCCCAAAGGACATATTTGAGTCCTTTAATCTCCTTCTGGATTGGGACGTTTCAGGCTCCGGCCTTTCCTCCTCCTCCTCCTCCTCGTTGCTGTAATTAGCACGATCCTGCTGTCTATCCGCCATGTGCTCTTCCTCCACTGCGCCGAACGAAAAGGGGCGGGGAATAGAATAGAAAGAACGTCAGGGGCGGGCGGAGTTATACGCATGCACAGTGTGTATAAATCGTAACGCGCGCGTCTTACGTACGATCTGTGAGCGGAGGAAGGAGCATCGGAGACGCCGATCGTGCTAACGAAGGTAGGATCTAAACTTGGGCCTATACTGCTTCGAAATGGAAGCCTATATTGTAACAAGATTAGGGGAGTTTGGCCTGACATTAGGGTTTGTCTTGTGTTGTGTCTTGCAGAGAAAATGGATGGGTTCAACGACCACAATTTCCTGCCCCTGTTCATTGACAAGTACAGGGAGCTGCCCTGTCTGTGGCAAGTGAGACACCCCCACTATAACCACAAACAAAAGAGGCAGGCAGCGCTGGAGAAACTGCTGGAGTTGGTGAAGCCGGTGGTCCCCACAGCAACCATCCCCTATTTAAAAGCTAAAATTGGTGGCCTGAGGAGCACATATCTGAGGGAGCGCAAGAAGGTCACGGATTCCCAGAGGTCCGGAGCTGCAGCAGATGACATTTATGTCCCCAGGCTGTGGTACTATGAGAGACTGCGATTTCTGTCAGACCACACTGAAGTCAGGGAATCCCTCTCCACTCTTCCTTCCACGCTTCCTTCCACCCCAGCTGAGGCTTCCGATGTCCAACCTGGGCCTTCCAGCCAGGAAGAAGTGGAGGAGCCCAGCTGGAGTCAGGTATAGCATTCTTCTACAGATTTCTGGGCAATAAATAAATGATGTTTACTAGATGTTATTATTGATCATTAATTGCTGATTAAAAAAAGTGTTTTACATATCAATAGACAGTAGTGGGCACCCAAAATTGGGACAAGAATGCAAAATGCTGGGCTCAGAATGATAGTCTGTTATATTTGTTAACATTGAATTTGCAGCAGTCAGGAGGTGAAAATTGTGTGTGATTGATGTAAAAAAAACTAAAACTATGTCCCTTTTTCATACACAGGAAGACCTCAGCCAGGAGGAGGCTGTGGAATGTGGCAGTCAGGAGGAGGCGGGGATTAGTGTCAGCCAGGAGGAGGCGGGGATTAGTGGCAGCCAGGAGGAGGCGGGGCTAAGTGTCAGCCAAGAGAAGCCTGGGACAAGTCGCAGCCTGACTGAGTCTCAGGTTCCTCCCCTCCACCTGCCATACAAAAGGGCCAGGAAGGCCACTCCCAGTCCTGTGCAGGATTCAGCATACAGGCTGATCCAGGAGGCTTCTGCGTCCCTCAGAGCCTTCCCCAGTCCTGAAGAGGCCTTTGCCTGCATGGCTGCCACCAAATTGCAGGGCATGCAGGAGGGCCAACGCAAGATCTCTGAGGACCTGATTTATAAAGTCCTACGTAAGGGGTTGAGTGGGGAACTAACACCCAAGACGGATGTCATTGAGATCGACGATCCTCCTCCTCCTCCTGCTGCCACAACTCCACCACCACAGCCAAAGGCTGGAAGGAGGCGTGGAAGGAAGACCAAAGAGTGATGACCCTGGGTTCAGTCTGGTCTGACAGAAGATGCAGTCTCTCATATGACCACAGCCTGGGGACACAGATGTCATCTGCTGCTTTCCGGATCTCTGGGACTTCTGGACCACACTGCCCTCCCTTAGATATGGACTCCTCAGGCCACCAATTTTGCTTTTAAATAATTGATGTGTGCCCTGGGGGTCCAAGGCTTCGCCCACTTCTGCAGTTTCTACAGCGTTGCCTCCCTCTTTGTTTATAGTTGTGACCCCTTAATAAAATATTTTTAGGTAAATTCTACTCTCCTGTGTGTGTTTTCATCCAAAAAGGACAGTTTGTGGGTGAGGATTCAGGTACATTTCTAAAAACATAAAATGTGAAATTAACAAGGGACAACAACACCAAACAATCTCCTACAGATTAAATAGAACAACATATCAATGTTGTTGTGGGAACTTGTCACAAAAAACACACAAACATTTTCGGGAGTACAAATCAAAATCACCAAAAAAAAAAATTAAAAAAGAGAAACACAAAAAAAGATTCTACATTAAAGTAAAAAAAAAAAAAAATATGTTGTCAGATGTGAGAAATCAAAATATATTGAGGGAATCCCGATAAATAGTAACGAAAGAAGTTTGTGAGAAGTGTGTGTGAATATGAGCAGCAAAACGACTTAATTCTTGTCACATTATAAAGAAGAAGAGAGTGCGCTGTATTAAACCATTTTGAACATTGCAGCGTGACGAAAGTGCTGTATCCATTACGAACGCTAAGTTTACCAGAACGAGCTGTCCCGTGTCGGAATTTCTTCTTAGCATGCGTGGCACTTTGTGCGTCGGAACAGGCCACACACGGTCGGAATTGACGCGATCGGATTTTGTTATAGGAAAATTTTATCTCCTGCTGTCCAACTTTGTATGTCGGAAAATCCGATGGAAAATGTCCGATGGAGCCCACACACGGTCGGAATTTCCGACAACACGCTCCGATCGGACAATGTCCATCGGAAAATCCGACCGTGTGTACGGGGCATAACACTGCGTTTCAGGGAACCCTAAACTGCTGGGGAGTATAGATCTGATCGGATCAGATATCGATCCGCTCATATACTATAGCACTGAGGGAGGTGTATGCTGCGTGCGTGGGTTTTAGCGGTACTGGGGCTAACCTGACGCTGCCTGAGGCGACGCAGACCTTATCTGACCCTAAAAACTTAACTTTTATCACCGCCGGGCAATTAGGGGGTTAAACCTTTATAAGGTAATAAACGGCGGGTGCCCTAAAACTATAATAAACTATAATAAACTATAAAAAAATAAACTAACTAACCAGCGTCACCTGTAACAGTTATACGGTGATCGCTGGTGAAAGGGTTAACTAGGGGGCAATCAGGGGGTTAAAACCTTTAGCAGGTAGTATATGGGGGTCCCTGTCACTCTAAAACACTGACAGCGAACCTATATACTTACCTCCCTAACTAGCGTCACCTGTGTCACTAATACAGCGATCAGAAAAACGATCGCTTAGCGACACTGGTGACGGGGGGTGATCACGGGGTTAACCTTTATTAGGGGGGGTTAGGGGGGTACCCTGGACCTAAAGGGGGGTACCCCAGACCTAAAGGGGGCTAACCTAACTGCCCTAACACTTATAACTGTCACAAACTGACACCAATGCAAAAAAAAAAAAAAACTGCTATTGGTGTCAGTGTGACAAGGGGTACAGGGGGGTGATCGGGGGGTGATCGGGGGGTGAAGGGGTGTGAAAAGTATGCCTGTGTGTTCTACTGGAAGTGTAGTGTTGGTGCAACTTACTTGGATGTCTTCTCTCCTCGGCGCCGGATCGAAAAGACCGGCTCGAGGAAAGATGACATCACTTCCTCTCCCTCTGTTTACATTAAAGAGGGAGAGGAAGCATTTGATTCGCTGGGAGCAATCGGGAGGGGGTGGCCATCAATGGATGGCCTCCCCCTGACCTCTCATCACCCGCGAACAAGAGCCGACCGCCTATGGCACCGGGGGGGTCCGATCGGACCCCCCGCCCGCGGGAAGGCATCACGTATCAGGTACGTGATTTTGCCTGCCCGTGCCATTCTGCTCGCGTATATAGGTGTGAGGCGGTTGGCAAGTGGTTAAGAGTCCTTTGTTATTTTGTTTTCATGCACGCCGCACTTTTTTGAGGGATACTTTATCATCCATACGTTAGCAAAAGGTTTCTTGTCCCTAGTCATTTGCACGTATTCGCTCTCATTTATTTACACTTGAATTCACTTTTAATATATTTTTTGGATCCACCTATGGATTTATGTCATCACTGACACTGTTTTATATTTGGAAGGTTTGTTTTAATATTTTTTTGGTGTTGTAGATTTGATGAGGTAGCGCCACATACTTGTACCCCATTACCATTGGCGCGAGGTACCCCTTAATATCCATACCAGACCTAAAAGATCCTGGTATGGATTTTCAGGGGAACACCTACGCCATTTATTAAAAAATTTTAGCTCGGGGTTCCCCTTAATATCCATACCAGACCTGAAGGGCCTGGTATGGAATTTGGGGGGACCCCCACACATTTTTTTTTTATTTTGGTTCGGGGTTCCTCTTAATATTCATACCAGACCCAAAGGGTATGGTAATGGACTGTGGGAAAATCCCATGCTGTTTTTATCAATTAACTTTTATATGTATTGCTGAGACCTGACAATTCATTATAGCCGCAAGTACTTTTAAATGACTTTTTTTCCTTTAGAAATGTAATTTTGCTCTCGATCTGTTCTAAACACGGGAAACATTTGTGATCACGGCTTATCCTGCTGGACGTCATATGAACGCCCAGTCAGGATAACTGAACCACTTCCAGGCTGTCATTCTGCTATAGGCCGGACAGGAAGTGGTTAATAACTGTATTTCTTCTATTGCTTCCCACCTGGCCTATTACCAAATGACGGCTGAGCAGGAGCTCTCGCATCCTGGGTGGATGTCATATGACATATTCCCAGTTAAGTGCCTCACATGCACCCCTAGGACCACGCTGTGGTGCGATCTGTCAACGAGGGACACAGCAGATTACAGATCACTGTACTGGGCTGGTGCAGGTACCATGTGATTACTGTGACCAGACGTATTGATCACATGACAGTTATACAACATGAATGGCGTTTATTCATAGCCAATCATGTACTATTGTGTTGATCTCTGTGTTGATCTCTGTGATTGGTCACAGTGATCACATGGTACAGACATGGCCAATCACAGTGCATCTGTACCATGTGATAGCTGTGGCCAATCACATCTTCACAATAGTACACAGTGAATGAATGCCATTCAGAAAATTATTGCTTATAGCTCATCACTCTTTTAAGAAATCATAGGAGTTGATTTACTAAAGGCAAATAGACTGTGCAGTTGCTCAATAGCTTAGTAAATGAGATGAAGCTTCACTTTGCAAAGAGTACCCAATCCCGTGCAAGGGAAATGAAAAAAAACAGCATGTTTGCTTGCACATGATTGGATGATGGAGGTCATCAGAGCATCTACTCATTTACCAAGCTCTGTGCAAAGTGCACAGTCTATTTACCTTGGAAAATAAAGGGGGGTTTCAGGACTTTAAATGAGGTGAGTACACATGGCTAGAAGATAAGTTTTTATTGGTGAAACAAGGAACATGGCAAAATGACATGATACATGCATCAATAAATAAAATTGTCAATCACATATTACAGACCATATATAGAAACAAATATTGATAGCAACCAGCCAACCACTGTGTGGTATGGAACGAATCCTCGATGTAAAAAAAGCACTTAAAAATGCATGGTAGGTGGTGAACTCAAGATAATGTATTGAGTAGGGCATCTGCATGAGAATAAGTGCATCCAAATTAGCCCAACGTGTTTCGTGGATAATACCACTCTTCAGGGGTGGGTGCACATAAATATTGTAATAAGTCTGGAAAATGGGGGACGAGGAGTCAGAGGCTGTCCAAATTTTCTGTACCGGGAGCTGTGGAAGTGACCCGCAGAAGAGGGTCCGTGTGCATAAACATGATCCCCAAGAAGATGAAAGACAAAGATCCAGATATATGTTACTGATGTAGAAAAGTGAATTCCAATAGTGTGCAGTGTGCACAAAAAGGTACTGCCATTTTATTTATTGCTGCATGTATCATGTAATTTTCCATGTTGCTTGTTTCACCAATAAAAACATGTTTTTGAAATCAACTCATCTTCTAGCCATGTATACTCACCTCATTTAAAGTCCCAAAAAAAACCCTCTCTTTTCACAGATTTAGGGATAGAGACATGTGACCCATATGTCTCATTTAAAGTCCCAAACTCCCCCTTTTTAGTTCAGTTTATTTACCTTTAGTAAATCAACCCCATAGTGTGCAAAAAAATCCTTATCACTTCCCCAGAGTAGTACAATGTCACTATAGTAACATTGTACTGCTCTGGCCACAGTATGTAAAAACAAAATCATATTTTTTTTGTTATTATCATTGACTGGTCCTATTGCCATCCCCCTCCAATTTGGCAAATAAAGATGTCACATCCCTATTTGCCAAATTGGAGGGGAATGTCAATAGGACCAGTCAATAATAATATTGTGTAACTGCCTGAGGTAGATTTCTATATATAGGAGCATTTATGTTTGAGCTAGAGTGTATCTCACACAGAGTGGGTGGCTGCCACATGATCCCCTGACGGCACCATTGCATGCATTGTTGTCCTCACCTCCCCTGACTGGTGGGTCCACCTGGTGGACAGTTTTGTTGTTTTGATGGGTGTATCACACTTACTATGTAAGTTGCTACTTGTTATCATTGTATATTTTTGAGTTCATTTATAAACCATGGCATATACAACACATTTTCTCTGATTATCATTGTATCTGCCATTACTGTATATGAACCATGACATACAATGCAATATATTTCTTTGATTATATGATTTTTCTTCAGTGTGGCACTATCTTCCCTGATGAAGAATGTGTTATAGTTATTGTTGGAAATGGGTTGAATGTTGCCAGTTGAAAGACTCACTATAAAAAATACATATTTTACAATGGCAGCGGACTCCAACTGGGTGTACCACAAAGGTGCAAGACATGTGATCTAGATACTTTTATGGATATGCTGTATATTCTGTAAAGATCTTTTTTAATATACCATAGGGCATGTGGTGGATGTTTTACTATGAATGAATAAAGATGTTGGTTTTTGTATCTTTAAAAAAAAAAACTGTTGGTCCGTGTGTGTACTTTTTCGGTTGCCAACAATGTCCCATTTGAGGTGCTTGCCTTTTAACGTTTTTTAAATTATATTTTTCTAGGTTTTCCTTACTATTTAGTAAGGCCTTGCTGGATAATTTCTTTAAAAAATAAATAAATAAAAGGGCACAGAACCTGGTGGTTTGTCCTCTTTCATATTGTTCACATAGATCTCCACCTTTCAAACATTGCCTTCCCCTGATTTAGGGCCAGTTCACACAAAAGAAACGCAGTCCGGATGCATTCCAGATGCTTTTCTGCATGCGCGTTTTTTACGTCTTTTTGATGCATTTCAGTTCGTTTTTTATTCATTTTTGGTGCAGTCCAGTGCATCTTTTCCCCTCTTTTTTCTTAATCTGAAATAAGGACATGTGTGTTCCAGTGCGGTTTTTGGTGCGTTCCAGTGCAATTTTGATGTGTTTTACAGCTATCCAGTACAGTCCAGTGCAGAAAAAATGCAACATGTTCTACTTTTTTTTCTGGAACTGGAACCCACTGCAACTGTAAGCACTGGTGTGAACTATGCTGTTGAAAACCATATAACCTACTTCCCATGCGTTTTTGATGCATAAAAAACGTACTGGACTGCATGTGGTGTGAACTGGCCCTTAGAATTTTTAGGCCAAGTACTGTTCAGAGTGCACCAGAATCCTCATTTATGATAAACTAATTCCTCTGTCACTCTGCTCTTCTTTCTATCAGCATGCTCATTGCACTAAAACTCCAGTGATTGTCTCCTTGTGCTGCTTCCATCTCCCTTAATTTGAGCTCTGCTGCTCAAATTGCTTTAAGAAACTGATACCAAATCTACAGTAATTCAGATACGTAAACTACTTACATTAAAAAATGCACCGATGGATGAATTAATGGATACAAATATGCCTGCCTAGAATGCTCAACAGGTTGAGAACGCAGCATTTGTGTTTGTAAAAACCTGTGTAACTCTGATCTACTGGAGAGTGGAGTTTTTGGAATGCAAGTGTCAGGAGTGCAGGCATCTCACAAACTCTCACAAGCTCACAATTTGTGTGAGTGGTGACAGCCTCTATATGTGTTTTCTTTTTGCCTGTATTGGTCAGCTTGTTTTTAACCCCTTGGCTCCGGCAGTACACATATATGCGGCCTCACTGGACTGGGCTTTTTCCGTGAGGCCACATATAGGTGTATTTGTCTTTGAAGAAAAAATACTTAGATCAAGGTGTTATCTAGGCCAGTGCCAGGGTTAGTGTTTGGGTCAAGTAAGGGTCAGTATAGGTCAAGGTCAGGGTCAGTATGTTTTGGGCAGGATTTTTTTTTTTTGTAAATAGTATCAGTGTCAGTTAGTGTCAGTGTGTTTTAGGTAGGATAAAAAAACAAGCAAAATGTGCACTATTGTTTCTGCACTGTACTAAGGGTACAAACACCCAATAACATACACATTTGGGGTTTTTGACATGATCGTTGGGAGCTGGAGAATTTTTTGGGTTTGTTCCTTGGTGGTAGATTATGGTAGTAACAATAAATATACAGCTACATTTTATTTATTTTTTTACTATTTTGGGTCAGTTTTCTTTTGATTATAAAACGAAATACGGATATATCAATTACCATTTACCACTAAATGAAAGCCCAATTTGTCCTGAAAAAAACAAGGTATAATCCATCTGGATGCACAAAGTGATGATATGTACTGTTTTACTAACACATGTCAAAGTTGCAAAATTGTGCTTAGGCATTAATATTTGTTTTACCCTTTTTATTTACCTGCCTGAAGGGGTTAAATTACTGACCAACATGCCAGTAAACTTTTAAGGAACATATAATTCCCCTTTTCTTTCTTTTTGTTATCGGCCTTCCCTTTTTCTATAAGAAGTGAAAAAAAAAAAAATGAAATTTCAATGATCTGAAATCAGTGTGCCCAGAACCCATACAATGAAAACAGGTGGGACAAAATAGTCTCCTATTCCAAAGCATTTTATACTGTGCTCATTTGCAGAAGAGAAAAGCAATGTATCTTCCTGTTTTTCTAATTGGAGCAAGACTTTGATAATATAGATTTTCTGCTTCTGCCATCCTGCTCCTAATATGTGCACATCAGTTTTGGACAAGAGAGAAGGGAATATCCAAGACAATTACACCTAAGATGAGATTGTCAGTTTGCTTCATGATGTGAATGGCTCTGCATTTTATACTTAGAACTACCGCCAAAAAATTATCTGTTTATCCAGTCTTTGCCTAAACAGTAAAATAGATACAGTACATTAAAAATGATAAGCAGAGGGAGTTATTTTTTCTATTATTAATTATTAGTAACCTAAACTTAAATATAAATATAACTTTTGAAACCATCTGAATAAACCTATCATCTCCCTTTGTCTGATTTTTCACTCCAGTATCTACACCAAAGTTCATCTTATTATATTACAGTACAAATGTCTAAAATAGTTGTTATAAATAAATGTTATAAATGATGACAACTCGTTCAGGATGCCTCAATATATATTATTATACACAAACCAAGACTTTCTACCTATAGAAAATAAGCAGCATAAATGTCTGCAGATTTAAATTTTACCATAAAGAGTGACTTCAGTTCTGAAAGTATTTTGAGACATTTTTTCCCCGCCACATGAAAAAGGTTGGATGAAAACAAGATATATATTTGAAATTCCTAAAGTCATGATCTTCTAAGTATTTACTTGTCATTTTCTTGAGTTTTGATCAGTTATGCTGTTTGCTGAAAGTGGTGGAGAATGATGACATAGGTTACAGTTTGATTTTTTTAATGCTGTGAATACTACATAACTAAAGAGATATAAGATATGCTTATATAGTGCAGCATTAAAATAAGAAATCTATACATATAAAAATATATATATGAATACATACATTTTTTTAAAAATAAACAGTGTCAATTCCTCACAACTAATAATATATACAAGTGTAATCTCTTCCAGATAATAAATAAGATAAAAAGTTCACCATGATTTTAAATAAAATACATATTTGTAAATGAAAGAAACAAATCAATTGCAAACACTAACTTGCACCTGAAGTGCCTGAAATCTTCTTTTTTTTTTTTCCTTTTTTTTCCACTTCAGTGAATGCTGAAGTGCCTGAAATCTTCTAACTCAGTAGTGGCCATGCATAAAATCCATCTTGCTGTGAGAAGCCCTTTTTGCTGTCCCACTCCACAGGACTAATGCCGCGTACACACGAGCGGACTTTCCGGCATACTTGGTCCGGCGGACCAGAGTCCGCCGGACAATCCAATCGTGTGTAGGCATCGGCGGACTTTTTTTCCCCAAAAGTCTGCCGGACCTAGATTTGAAACATGTTTTAAATCTTTCCTTCGGACTCAGTTCCTGACGGAAAGTCCGTTCGTCTGTATGCTGGTCCGATGGATAGCCCGCTCGTCTGTATGCTGGTCCGAAGGACCAGATACGACGCAAGAGCAGGTTATTGCATCTCGTGCTCGCTGCAATAGGAAAAACGAATTTTCCTATTGCGGCGAGCGCGGGGCATACCAGGCCCTTAGGTCTGGTATGGATTTTAAAGGGAACCCCCTACGCTGAAAAAACAGCATGGGGTCCCCCCTAAAATCCATACTAGATCCCGATCCGAGCACGCACGCTGGCCGGTCAGGAAAGGGGGTGGGGACGAGCAAGCGGCCGGGTGATGTTGACCACGCCTCCTAAAACATCACAGTCCAAGCATGCCCAGGGACTGTGACGGCATAAGGGGGCGGGGTCTCCGCCTATATAAGTCACAGCGGAGCGCTCAGAGAGCAGTCCAGCCGGAGAGACCATCGTGTCAACATCTGGAGAAGAGAAGAGGGAAGAAGCCAAGAAGCCAAGAAGCCAGAAGTCCGGGCCTCCGCTGGCAAAAGAGCAGCATGAAGACAGCGGAGAAGCTGGCAGAAGAACTGGAACACCGGGAGAAGAGGCCAGAGAGAGCGGAGAAGAACCAACCAGACGCCGGGCGAAGAGGAACCGGAGGGACCCCCGAAGCCGGAAGAAGACCCCCGAAGCCGGAAGAAGACCCCCGAAGCCGGAGGAAGACCCCTCCCCGGAGCTGTCCACTAAATTATTTTAAAAACCTGTGTAGTGTGTTTTATTATTGACACTTTTTCCCTAGGTAAATGGGTAGGGGTACCATGTACCCCATATTCATTCACATAGGGTGGGGGGTCAGGATCTGGGGGCCCTCTTATTATAGGGGGCTCCCAGGTTCCTATAAGCCCCCCACCCGCAGACCCTGACAACCAACGGCCGGATTTGTCTGGAAGAGGCCCTTGTCCTCATCAACATGGGAACAAGGTGCTTTGGGGTGGGGGGCCCCCCTCTCCCAAAGCACCCACCCCCCCATGTTGAGGGCATGCAGCCTGGTACGGTTCAGGAGGGGGGGCACTCACTCATCCCCACCCCCTTTCCTGACCGGCCGGGCTGTGTGCTCGGATCAGGGTCTGGTATGAATTTTAGGGGGGACCCCACACCGTTTTTTCGGCGTAGGGGGTTCCCTTTATAATCCATACCAGACCTAAGGGCCTGGTATGCCCTGATACAAGTGAATACCATTTTAATACGGGGAAAAAATACCTATGAACATGTGTCTGGTCTTTCATCTTAGAGTCAGAACTACTAGGCTTTCTGTGGCCCTCAAACACTTATGTTCTCAAGGTTGTATTGTCCTAAGCCTAGGTACATGTCCATGTCTTTTTTTGTATTTCTAATCTAGTCATATTGCTCTTTAGGCCATTCTGGTTAGTTACAGTTGTAATGATTTTATTCAGGATTGTGGAATTTACATGATTATCAAAAGGCTATCGCCAGGAACCTTGTGCATCAAGTACTAATGCCTATGTCCAAGTGCAAATTTTTGTGTGCATGTACAGGAACATGACATAGAAGCAAGACGTGGAAGGACAAGACATGCGCTCAGATATCCTGGCATCTGGTGACATATTTGAACCTGAGGTTTGCCTAGTTTCATTGCTGGTTTCTCTTCAGGTCTGATCCCTGTGTTCTGTGCTCCTGAAAACGCGCTGATCTTGCTACTCACACAGCTATGTCTCACACTCTTAAGATTCCTTTTGCCTGTTATATCTGCTACTGATTCATGTTACCGACCCAGACTTTTGACTAACATTCTGCATGCTGATTTTTTACCTTGCTACCAGCTTATTGCCTACCATTGCCTTTCTCTGACCTGAATTCTGTACCTACCTGCCCAGCTGTTATTGAACTTGTCTCCTTGCTTCTGCTCATCCAACCTTAACATCTCCAAGTTCAAGTTTGCTGAACCAACCTCCTGGCACTTCCACCCCATTTACTGCCCAACCAGTCCCTGTTACACCACCAGGGGTGCTTGAATGGGACTTGTGCAAGAGGCCACCCTTGTCATCTTGGGCTCCACAGTCAGGTTTTTGACAGCTATGGAATGGATTGTCTTGTAGAAGGCATAGATATCCTTGTTAACTTATTAACAGGGCCACAACCCTCACTGGGCCTCTATGTTTGAGACGATCGTGACTACTGCTCACGTTTCCCTAGGAGGTCTTCCTTTTTCTCGTTTCTCTCATTAGAAATGCATCCATGACAGAATTAAGCCAGAGAACTGTGAGGCAAAAAAATACAAAAAGTCAAACCTTCAATCAGCTCCATGGCAACCATGATCTATCCAGTCAGAGTCCCATAAATCTTGCTTGGTCATTCAAACCTGGGACAGTTAACCAAGTCATGGCCAGAGCATTTTTTACATTCATCATATGTTATAGAGAACAATAAAATATTGTATTCCTGATGTTTTAATGTTACAACAAAATATTTGTGAGTATAGCACTGCTATGTATTTAACTGTGTTCCTTAAAACACACAACTATTTTACTGTATATATTGCAGCATTAATCTATTGTCTCTATCACCCCCATTTTGATTCGATCAAGCACCCCCACAGCGAAGAGTGGAAATGAATTGAACTATCAGCAAAAAGGGACAGAAAACAGTATTCCTTATTTTCCTATTATAGGGATAAATAAAATTGGAGAAGGTTTATTATAGAAGAGTAGATTTTTAAGTAATATAAAAAAATGTTTTCACATTGCTATTATCTTGAAACACAGTGGATCTAGAATTTAAACATTGTAATGCTTTAATTTTAGTTTTAGTCTTGGGGTTTTGGGCATGTGCTTGTAGACTAGTAGATTATTCAATTAATATATCTGATCATAATAAAGTAAGAAAGTAACAATCAAATCTTTCTCGGTGTTGCTTGTAATGTGTCAGCAGAAATTTGATTAAAATACAGTTTTTATTCTAAAATAAATAAAATAAATCCATTATCATGTTTTATACATTTGTTTGTAAAACTTAGAATATAAAAAAGTATATCTATATTAAAATGACACAAAACCAAGATAGTTGCCATTTCAATGAAAGGGGATACCTTATTGTCTCTTAAGAAATCTGTTTACATACCCTGTATTTCATGAAACAGTGAATAGTTCCAAACTTACAACTATAAGTTGGCTCAAAGTTGGGACTGCACAGAATAACAGCTCCGCTTCCTCATTTTACTTAAAGCAGAACTCCGGGCAAAAACTTTTTTCCATGTTCTCGTTGCTGATCTCCTACCTTCACCAACTGTCATCCATGTTCTTGTGAGCTCTGTAGTTCCTTTGCAATAGCCTGCTAAACTTGCTAAAAAAACATTATTGCCTGGTGATTTCCTGTTCGCAAGACTGCTGGCTGCTATCCCTCCAGGACCCAAGCCAGCAGTTTGACACGCCCCCTTGTAGTCCTCTGAAAGTGAGCAGGGAGTTGTACTTCTGTCTCTGTCTGTGCCGCCCATAGAGGTGGTGTCCTCCTCCTCTGCTCGCTCCTCCTCCTCCCTGCCAGCACCGCCCTCGTCTCTCCTGCCACCATCGCCCGCCCGCCATCTGCCAGATCGGATCTCGGGCTGACAGATCTGTATGTGAAAACACCGCTTGTCGTACAGCCCCGCCTCCCTGCACATTAGAACAGTGCGCTCTGCGCTGTCTATCACAATTCCGGTGCAGGGAGGTGGGACGAGTGGTTTTCTCACATACAGATCTGTCAGCCCAAGATCTGCTCTGTCCTGATTATCTGTAACTATCACTGCTCCACACTAATGGGCACTGATAAGGCACTGGTGACTCCGCACTTATGGGCACTGATAAGCTGCACTGGTGCCTCCGCACTGATTGGCACTGATAAGCTGCACTGGTGACTCCGCACTAATGGGCACTGATAAGGCACTGGTGTCACCGCACTGATGGGCACTGATAAGCTGCACTGGTGACTCTGCACTTTTGGGCACTGATAAGGCACTGGTGACTCCGCACTGATTGTCACTGATAAGCTGCACTGGTGACTCCGCACTAATGGGCACTGATAAGGCACTGGTGACACCGCACTGATGAGCACTGATAATCTACACTGGTGACTCCGCACTCATGAGCACTAATAATCTGCACTTGTGACACCGCACTGATGAGCACTGATAATCTGCACTGGTGACACCGCACTGGTGGTCCTTGACATTTGGCACTGGTGGTCCCTGACATTCAGCACTTGTGGTCCTTGACATGCGGCACTGGTGGTCCCTGACATGCGGCACTGGTAGCCCCTGACATGCAGCACTGGTGGCCACTGACATTCGGTACTGGTGGTCCCTGATATTCGACACTGGTGGTCCCTGACATTCAGCACTGGTGGTCCCTGACATTTGGCACTGGTGGTCCCTGACATTCAGCACTTGTGGTCCTTGACATGCGGCACTGGTGGTCCCTGACATGCGGCACTGGTAGCCCCTGACATGCAGCACTGGTGGCCACTGACATTCGGTACTGGTGGTCCCTGACATTCGACACTGGTGGTCCCTGACATTCAGCACTGGTGGTCCCTGACATTTGGCACTTGTGGTCCCTGACATTCGGCACTGGTGGTCCCTGAAATTTGGCACTGGTGGTCCCTGACATACAGCACTGGTGGTCCCTGACATGCGCACTTGTGGTCCCTGACATTCGACACTGGTGGTCCCTGACATGCAGCACCAGTGGTCCCTGACATGCAGCACTGATGGTCCCTGACATGTGGCACTGGTGGTCCCTGACATGCGGCGCTAGTGGTCCCTGACATGCGGCACTGGTGGTCCCTGACATGTGGCGCTGTGGTTCCTGACATTCGGCACTGGTGATCCCTGACATATGGCACTAGTGGTCCCTGACATATGGCACTGGTGGTCCCTGACATTTGACACTGGTGGTCCCTGACATTTGGCACTTGTGGTCCCTGACATTTGGCACTGGTGGTCCTTGAAATGCGGCACTGGTGGTGCCTGACATGCGGCACTGGTGGTCCCTGACATGCGGCACTGGTGGTCCCTGACATGCGGCACTGGTGGTCCCTGACATTCGGCACTGATGGTCCCTGACATGCGTCACTGGTGGTCCCTGAAATATGGCACTGGTGGTCCCTGACATTCGACACTGGTGGTCCCTGACATTTGGCACTTGTGGTCCCTGACATTCGGCACTGGTGGTCCTTGAAATGCGGCACTTGTGGTCCCTGACATTCGGCACTGGTGGTCCCTGACATTCGGCACTGGTGGTCCCTGACATTTGACACTGGTGGTCCCTGACATTCGGCACTGGTGGTCCCTGACATGCGTCACTGGTGGTCCCTGACATTCGACACTGGTGGTCCCTGACATTTGGCACTTGTGGTCCCTGACATTCGGCACTGGTGGTCCTTGAAATGCGGCACTTGTGGTCCCTGACATTCGGCACTGGTGGTCCTTGAAATGCGGCACTGGTGGTCCCTGACATGCGGCACTGGTAGTCCCTGACATTCGACACTGGTAGTCGCTGACATTTGGCACTTGTGGTCCCTGACATTCGGCACTGGTGGTCCTTGAAATGCGGCACTTGTGGTCCCTGACATTCGGCACTGGTGGTCCTTGAAATGCGGCACTGGTGGTCCCTGACATGTGGCACTGGTGGTCCCTGACATGTGTCACTGGTTGTCCCTGACATGCTGCACTGGTGGTCCCTGACATTTGGCACTGGTGGTCTCTGACATATGGCACTGGTGGTCCCTGACATACGGCACTGGTGGTCCCTGACGTGCACTTGTGGTCCCTGACATTCGGCACTGGTGGTCCCTGACATGCGGCACTGGTGGTCCTTGACATGTGGCACTGGTGGTCCCTGACATGCGGCAGTAGTGGTCCCTGACATGTGGCACTGGTGTTCCCTGACAAGTGGCACAGGTGGTCCCTGACATTCAGCACTTGTGGTCCCTGATATTCGGCACTGGTGGTCCCTGATAAGCTGCACTGGTGGACACTGACAAGTTGCACTGGTTTGCATTTATATTAAATGCATTCAATCATTATTATATTAATATGCATTTATATTAAAATGCTTTGCATTTATAAGGCTGTAACCTATCACACCGTGTGTTACTGGGCAGTATGGCTTGCTGGCTGCACAATTAGGGGTGTGATTTATGTTGAAGTTCACATTTTCATGTACAAGCCTAGTGTACCCTCCCACATTCACTCCAATCCCAAGGATTCATGGGAAATGTAGGCTGATTACAGTTTAGAGAGAAGAGATATAATGCAATCACTGTTCTAACACCTCCTCCTTGCCAGAATACAGGCTGCATTTTTTAAATAACAGAGCTGACTACCTGGAAATTCAATTAGTCATATCTCTTAAACAATAAGAAATTTCACAATTGTGGTAACTGTTTAGTGTTTTGTGTGGGGGGTGTACTAATGGGGGATTTTTTGAAAATCCTGGAGTTCTGCTTTAAGCAGCAGAGTGAACCAGAGATGTCATTCCTTTCCAGACAAGTGGCAGGGTTAACCGGTAACCTCATTGACCTTATCCCCCCCCAGTCCATACCAGGCCCTTTGGCTCTGGTATGGATTTTAAGGGGAACTCCATGCCAAAAAAAAACAAAACAGCATGGGGTCCCCCCCAAATTCATACCAGGCCCTTTGGGTCTGGCATAGATTTTAAGGGTGAATCCAAGCCAAAATGTAAAAAAAAAAAATCCTGGCCCGGTGGTTGTGGGGGTCTGTGGATGGGGGCTTATGGAAATCTGGAAGCCCCCTTTAACAAGGGTGGCCCCCAGATCCCGTCTCCCCCCTATGTGAATGAGTATGGGGTACATTGGGTGGGGTACCCCTACCCATTCACCCAAAAAAGTGTCAAAAAGTAAAAACCACAATAGACAGTTTTTGACAATTAAAAAAAAAAAAAAATAAATAACAAGTGTCACGCGATGTACATCCATCATCAATCACTCTGCCTGACGGACCTGAAATATAGACAAAAAACCTGAAAAAACTCCACCTCCATGGGAGGCCTCCTGGGGACTGCTGTCTTTTGGCTGTGACAGCTGTGATATAGGCAAGTGCGGGGACACCTGCTGATGTAACCGGATGACCCCACCCACTCTGACATCACATGACGTTACGTCACCAGGTGGCCCTGCCCTTGTCTATATCACAGCTGTCACAGGCAAGAGAGAGCAGTAGCTGGGAGGCCTCCCATGGAGGCGGAGCTTTTTTTTTCTTCTATTTTTTGGGTCCGTTGGGTAGCGTGATTGAAGATGATGGACATCACAGGACTTTCTTTTTCTTTTTTAATAAAGGAATTGTCAAAAACTGTCTATTGTGGTTTTTACTTTTTGACACTTTTGGGGGGGATCTGGGTGCCACCTTTGTTAAAGGGGGCTTCCAGATTCCGATAAGTCCCCTACCCACAGACCCCCACAACCACTGGGCCAGGGTTGTGGGGATGAAGCCCTTGTCCCCATCAAATTGGAGACAAGGTGCTTTGGGGGGGACCCCATGTTGAGGGCAAGCGGCTTGGTATGTTTCAGGAGGGGGGGTGCTCGCTCGTCCCCCCCTTTCCTGGCCTGCCAGGCTGCTTGCTCAGATAAAGGTCTGGTATGGATTTTGAGGGGGACCCCACCCCAATTTTTTTTTAATTTTGGCTTGGAGTTCCCCTTAAAATCTATACCAGACCCAAAGTGCCTGGTATGGATTTTGGGGGACCCCATGCTGTTTTTTTAAAAGAAAATTAGTGTGGAGGTCCCCTTAAAATCTATACCAGACCCGAAGGGTCTGGTATGGATTGGGGGGGGGGCATACAGTTTTTTTTCTTAATTGTGTCATAAGAGAAATCCTAACAACTTCAATGCTCTATTATATACTCTGCACTGACTGCACTGTATATATATATATATATATATATATATATATATATATATATATATATATATTGGGGACGGAAAGTATTCAGACCCCCTTAAATTTTTCACTCTTTGTTATATTGCAGCCATTTGCTAAAATCATTTAAGTTCATTTTTTTCCTCATTAATGTACACACAGTACTCCATATTGACAGAAAAACACAGAATTGTTGACATTTTTGCAGATTTATTAAAAAAGAAAAACTGGAAAAACTGAAATATCACATGGTCCTAAGTATTCAGACCCTTTCCTGTGACACTCATATATTTAACTCAGGTGCTGTCCATTTCTTCTGATCATCCATGAGATGGTTCTACACCTTCATTTGAGTCCAGCTGTGTTTGATTATACTGATTGGACTTGATTAGGAAAGCCACACACCTGTCTATATAAGACCTTACAGCTCACAGTGGATGTCAGAGCAAATGAGAATCATGAGAACAAGGTAACTGCCTGAAGAGCTCAGAGACAGAATTGTGGCAAGGCACAGATCTGGCCAAGGTCACAAAAAAATTTCTGCTGCACTTAATGTTCCTAAGAGCACAGTGGCCTCCATAATCCTTAAATGGAAGACATTTGGGACAACCAGAACCCTTCCTAGAGCTGGCCGTCTGGCCAAACTGAGCTATCGGGTGAGAAGAGCCTTGGTGAGAGAGGTAAAGAAGAACCCAAAGATCACTGTGGCTGAGCTCCAGAGATGCAGTCGGGAGATGGGAGAAAGTTGTAGAAAGTCAACCATCACTGCAGCCCTCCACCAGTCGGGGCTTTATGGCAGAGTGGCCCGACGGAAGCCTCTCCTCAGTGCAAGACACATGAAAGCCCGCATGGAGTTTGCTAAAAACACTTGAAGGACTCCAAGATGGTGAGAAATAAGATTCTCTGGTCTGATGAGACCAAGATAGAACTTTTTGGCCTTAATTCTAAGCAGTATGTGTGGAGGAAACCAGGCACAGCTCATCACCTGTCCAATACATTCCCAACAGTGAAACATGGTGGTGGCAGCATCATGCTGTGGGGGTGTTTTTCAGCTGCAGGGACAGGACGACTTGGTTGCAATCGGGGGAAAGATGAATGCGGCCAAGTACAGGGATATCCTGGATGAAAACCTTCTCCACAGTGCTCAGGACCTCAGACTGGGCCGAAGGTTTACCTTCCAATAAGACAATGACCCCAAGCACACAGCTAAAATAACGAAGGAGTGGCTTCACAACAACTCCGTGACTGTTCTTGAATGGCCCAGCCAGAGCCCTGACTCAAACCCAATTGAGTATCTCTGGAGAGACCTAAAAATGGCTGTCCACCAACGTTTACCATCCAACCTGACAGAACTGGAGAGGATCTGCAAGGAGGAATGGCAGAGGATCCCCAAATCCAGGTGTGAAAAACTTGCCGCATCTTTCCCAAAAAGACTCAGGGCTGTATTAGATCAAAAGGGTGCTTCTACTAAATACCGAGCAAAGGGTCTGAATACTTAGGACCATGTGATATTTCAGTTTTTCTTTTTTAATAAATCTGCAAAAATTTCAACAATTCTGTGTTTTTCTGTCAATATGGGGTGCTGTGTGTACATTAATGAGGAAGAAAAATTAACTTAAATGATTTTAGCAAATGGCTGCAATATAACAAAGAGTGAAAAATTTAAGAGGGTCTGAATACTTTCCATCCCCACTGTATATACTAGACTGCCTGAACTGTATATATAGTCTACACTGAATGCATTATATATATATATATATATATATATATATATATGTACAGTATCTCAAAAAAGTGAGTACACCCCTCACATTTTTGTAAATATTTTATTATACCTTTTCATGTGACAACACTGAAGAAATTAAACTTTGCTACAATGTAAAGTAATGAGTGTACAGCTTGTATAACAGTGTAAATTTACTGACCACTCAAAATAACTCAACACACAGCCATTAATGTCTAAACCATTGGCAACAAAAGTGAGTACACCCCTAAGTGAAAATGTTCAAATTGGGCCCAAAGTGTCAATATTTTGTGTGGCCACCATTATTTTCCAGCACTGCCTTAACCCTATTGGGCATGAAGTTCACCAGAGCTTGCTTGTTGCCACCGGAGTCCTCTTCCACTCCTCCATGACCACATCACGGAGCTGGTGGATTTTAGAAACCTTGCGCTCCTCCACCTTTTGTTTGAAGATGCCCCACAGATGCTCAATAGGGTTTAGGTCTGGAGACATGTTTGGCCAGTCCATCACCTTTACCCTCAGCTTCTTTAGCAAGGCAGTGGTCGTCTTGAGGGTGTGTTTGGGGTCGTTATTATGTTGCAATACAGCCCTGCCGCCTAGTCTCTGAAGGGAGGGGATCATGTTCTACATCAGTATGTCACAGTACATGTTGGCATTCATTCAATGAACTGTACTGTAGCTCCCCAGTGCTGGCAGCACTCATGAAGCCCCAGACCATGACACTCCCACCACCATGCTTGACTGTAGGCAAGACACACTTGTCTTTGTACTCCTCACCTGGTTGCTGCCACACCCGCTTGACACCATCTGAACCAAATAAGTTTATCTTGGTCTCATCAGACCACAGGACATGTTCCAGTAATCCATTTTCTTTAGTTTGCTTGTGTTCAGCAAACTGTAGGCTTTCTTGTGCATCATCTTTAGAAGAGGCTTCCTTCTGGGGTGAAAGCTATGCAGACCAATTTGATGCAGTGTGCGGCGTATGGTCTGAGAACTGACAGGCTGACCCCCCACTCCTTCAACCTCTGCAGCAATGCTGGCAGAACTCATACGTCTATTTCCCAAAGACAACCTCTGGATATGATGCTGAGCATGTGCACCGAACTTATTTGGTCGACCATGGTGAGGCCTGTTCTGCGTGGAACATGTCCTGTTAAACTGCTGTATGGTCTTAGCCACCATGCTGCAGCTCAGTTTCAGGGTCTTGGCAATCTTGTTATAGCCTAGGCTATCTTTATGTAGAGCAACAATTCTTTTTGTTAGATCCTGAGAGAGTTGTATGCCATGAGGTGCCATGTTGAACTTCCAGTGACCAGTATGAGAGAGTGAGAGAGATAACACCACATTTAACACACCTGCTCCCTATTCACACCTGAGACCTTGTAACACTAACAAGTCACATGAAACCAGGGAGGGAAAATGGCTAATTGGGCATAATTCGGACATTTTCACTTAGGGGTGTACTCACTTTTGTTGCCAGCGGTTTAGACGTGTTGAGTTATTTTGAGGGGATAGCAAATTTACACTGTTATACAAGCTGTACACTCACTATTTTACATTGTAGCATAGTGTCATTTCTTCAGTGTTGTCACGTGAAAAGATATAATAAAATATTTACAAAAATGTGAGGGGTGTACTCACTTTTGTGAGATACTGTATATATATATATATATATATATATATATATATATATATATATATATATATATCTAGAGAGAGATAGAAGGTGTGTTAAATTTGGTGTTATCACTCTCACTCTCTCATATTGGTCATTGGAAGTTCAACATTTTTCAAAAAAAGAATTGTTGCTATACTTAAAAATGGCCTAGGCTATAAGAAGATTGCCAAGACCCTGAAACTGACCCTGAGCTGCAGCACGGTGGCCGTACAGACCATACAGCGGTTTAACAGGACAGGTTCCACTCAGAACAGGCCTCACCATGGTCTACCAAAGAAGTTCAGTTATATCCAGAGGTTGTCTTTGGGAAATAGACGTATGAGTGCTGCCAGCATTGCTGCAGAGGTTAACGGGGTGGGGGGCAGCCTGTCAGTGCTCAGACCATATGCCGCACACACTGCATCATATTGGTCTGCATGGCTGTCGTCCCAGAAGGAAGCCTCTTCTAAAGATGATGCACAATAAAGCCCGCAAACAGTTTGCTGAAGACAAGCAGACTAAGAATACGGATTATTGGAACCATGTCCTGTGGTCCGATGAGACCAAGGTAAACTTATTTGGTTCAGATGGTGTCAAGCGTGTGTGGCGGCAACCAGGTGAGGAGTACAAAGACAAGTGTGTCTACAGCCTACAGTCAAGCATGGTGGTACATACAGTGTGTCTACTTGCCTACGGTCAAGCATGGTGGTGGGAGTGTCATGATCTGGGGCTGCATGAGTGCTGCCACACTGGGGAGCTACAGTTCACTGAGGGAACCATGAATGCCAACATGTACTGTGACATACAGAAGCAGAGCATGATCCCCTCCCTTCAGAGACTGGGGCAGGGCAGTATTCCAACATGATAACAACCTCAAACACACCTTCTAGACAACCACTGCCTTGCTAAAGAAGCAGAAGGAGGGTAAAGGTGAAGGACTGGCCAAACATGTCTCCAGACCTAAACCCCATTGAGCATCTGTGGGGCATCCTTAAACGGAAGCTGGAGGAGTGCAAGGTCTCTAACATCCACCAGCTCCGTGATGTCTTTATGGAGGAGTGGAAGAGGACTCCGGTGGCAACCTGTGAAGCTCTGGTGAACTCCATGCCCAAGAGGGTTAAGGCAGTGCTGAGAAATAATGGTGGCCACACAATCTATTGACACTTTGGGCTCAATTTGGACATTTTCACTTAGGAGTGTACTCACTTTTGTTGTCAGCAGTTTAGACATTAATGGCTGTGTGGTGAGTTTGTTTGAGTGGACAGCAAATGTACACTGTTATACAAGATGTACACTCACTACTTTACATTGTAGCAAAGTGTTATTTCTTCAGTGTTGTCACATGAAAAGATATAATAAAATATTTACAAAAATGTGTACTCACGTTTGTGAGATACTGTATATATATGAATACATTGCCTGCACTGTATATATATATATATATATATATATATATATATATATATATATATGTGTGTGTATCCTACACTGACTACATTGTATATATATATATATATATATATATATATATATATATATATATATATATATATATATATATATATATATATAAAACTAACCTGCTTAATCTAGCTCAAGTTCTCCTCTCCCTCTCCACGTTATTATCACACTATACATGGCCGCCGTGTAAGCAGCCTTATATAGTGTGGGGCGTGGACTTAGCCCCCTGAGCCATGATTGGCACCCTGCCTTTGGCCAGTCATGGCTCTCACCGCAGATCGCGCTGTGATTGGCCAAAGCATGCAGGTCAGGTGCATGCTTTGACCATTCAGCAGTCGTCAATGCACTGCGATCTCGCAGTGCATAATGGGGCGTACCGCGATGCTCAAAGCTGCCACGAACACCCCATATGTTCGGTTCATTTGCAAGCAAACTTACGTTTGACTCCAACATCAGGATATTGTCCACCTTTTTGGTTTTAGGTTCTAGGTACACTTGGGAACATAATTTTAGCCATATAAGAATAATATTTCTAGAAAGAGCTGTGCTAAAAAAAAAAAATATTGAGCTCAAGAAATTAATCATAAACATCAACATTTGTGATAAATTAATAAGGTTAGATTGAAGTGCCTATGTGCTGTATAGAAAAACACCCATATACAGTATGAAGATCAAAAGCTGGAATCATCAGCCCACTGATACAGTGACATAGCTCACAGATAAAAATTAATAAAGTTCATATTGGTTAAGTAACTCCTCTTCATAAATATTCAAATATAGTGCTCGAACATCCAATCACCAGTAGATCTCCAAAGTGTGACACCACCCCCTTAATATGGATGCAGGCTTGAAAATACATAAATCTACCAATATACAATGAGGGTAAACAGAGGCATAGCTTGAAGCTTCTGGGCTCCGATGCAAAAGTTGACCTGGGCCCCCCACTATTTCCAACATGCGTGCAGATACATCCACCGCACGCCAAGATACTCAAAGTGGCTTAAGAGTTTTGAGTTCCCAGAGCTCCTCTTTACATCAGACAAGAGGGATTACTGCTGGAGAATCAGAGGACAGGGATTACCACTGGAGAATTGGAGGACAGGGATTACAGCTGGAGAATCAGAGGACAGGGATCACCGCTGGAGAATCAGAGGACAGGGATCACTGCTGGAGAGGCAGATACTCCCTGTGCAGATCATGGCTAACTGGCTGTGTTGTAAAGGTATGTGATTTCAGCCCTGCGGAGGAGGAACAGTCTAGAGTGCTGTAATGGGAAAGGAGCTCAGCAGCGGGCATAGCATGCAGGGTGTAGGGAGTGGTCACGGGACTTTGGGGGGGCAACTTAGATCTGGGAGGGCAAAGCCATGTGACACAAAATCTGGAGCCTGCAGCCTTTCAGGGGCCCCCCGAGGAGGTGTTAAGGGATTTGTTTTAGCAATTTATGAACGTTTATCTGTCAGTGTTGGCAGGTGTTGGCGGAAGGTTACCTCCCGGAGGTGTTTGTCTTTTCCCCATTTGTCAGGGAAGTGGGGTAAGTAGACATCCCCGGGTGGGGGGGGAACAAAGAATCCCAGCTGGTGGCAAGGAGACACTGAGCAGTGTCATAGCTCACCAGTGATATCGGTCCAATCGTGGCTACAGGACGGCACTCTCCTCCTCTTGCCTCGCTGAGCTCGGTTAACATTTCATGTTGCCAGTACACAGCACAGACACTTCCCCATACTGGGCTGTTCTCACCTTGTGCTCCTCTCTATTCAGGAAATGGCTCATAGCTTCTCCCCAGCCAATGGGAACAGAGGGGTGTGGACTGTGGAATGCAAAGTAGAAGCCCAGTACTGCAGCATGGCTGTGGGGCCCTAATGAAGATTGGAGCTGGATTTTGTGGAGGATATGATAATATGACAGGGAGGCTGCAGGGGCCCCCTGGAGCTAGGAGCAGGGTTGGGATTGTGACCCCTGCATCTCCTAGCGCTGAAAGTACTAATGATACACACATGTAAAGCACCCAAGGTAATATATTAGACTAATAGTCCATAAGTAATATCATGATCAGACTCCCAGTTGCTGGGCTCCAACTGACACCACACCACGTGAGCAAATGTGCCACCGCTTCCCCAATCAGATGTACACTCACTTACTCAAATTGCCTCACACTCTCGTGCTTTGGCAAAAACAGCAGTTACCCCCCAGGGTTATAGCGACATCCCATCGGATAGCATTCCAAAAATGTCCGTAATATGTGGAGGAAATGAGACTCCAAATAATTTGCAAAGGTTTATTATGTATTCCTATTTAAAGCTTCCATTTTATTACTTGTTGGAATAAACCTTTAACTGTCGAACCTAGGAATGGGCATTTTTTAAATAATAGTTTAAGGAAATCATAGGTTAGCCTTTTTTTTTCTTTTAATCAACTGAAAAAATAATTTATCCTCTAAAGACTTAGCAAAACTGATTAAATTCCAGGATATATCAGTATAATTTTGGCACAGTAAGACTATAAAATGTAATTTGCTGCAGATGTTAACTCATTGAGTTTTAAATTCACTTGTACCTTTGCTAATATGTAATACAACTTCTTCCTCACAACTTCTTCCTATCAATTTACCATCCAGAATATTAGCATCTCTACCTAATTTAGCTTTTAAACTGGGTATTAGAAATCGCATTAGATTGCTTATAGAAATCGCCTTATATTGCTTTTTTTTAGGTGAAAAAAATTGATATGTCCGGCACAAGTAATTATTTTAACAGATAAACACACCAAAGAGCTTAAAAAAGCAGTGGTAACGAGGTGCATGCGCGGAGGCTAGCGCGACAGACATGCCGGGCTAGAGCTCCGCTCTGTGAGGGAGAATAAACCGCAAATAAAGGCAGCCCACGGACACAGAAACGGTAAAAATCGTGTTACTATTCACCCTAGAGGTGAGGGTGACATTATTCAAGAATAATGGTGCTGGGAGGTGCCAGGAATAAAACCAAAACTAGCTCTAATAGCGGCACCCAGGCAAGACATTATGAAAAAGGTGCCAGTCTCCTCAGGTAATTTTACCTCAGACAAGAAACTCAAATCCAAGCAGCCAAAAGCTATCTCCTCAGGGGATTCTGACTCTGAACCTGATTCAAATATGTTACATTCTTCACAACAAAACTCTGATATTCCTTCTAACATTTCGACACAATTTGAAAAAATGTTACATAAAGCATTACAAAAAACATCAGAGCAAATTACTAGTAATCTGACTAGAGAGATCAGAGAACTGGGGAGACGCACCGAAGCATTGGAAATGAAAATGGAAGATATAGAAAATTCTACACAGGATGCTTTCTCTGAAATAGATATCCTCAAAGAGGAAAATATTATTTTACAGAATAGACTGGAGGACTATGAGAATCGCGCCAGAAGATTGAATTTGCGATTCAGAGGCTTACCAGAATCAATCACAGATCTGCAATCAACAATCACAGCATTATGCCAAGAATTACTACTTGGCATTTTGGTAGAAAGGCTTGAAATGGACAGAGTACATAGGGCACTTATGCCCAAAAAAACTGATGCTCCCCCCCCCCCCCCAGGGATATTATAGCAAAATTTCATTTTTTTAGTTCAAAAAAACAACTTTTAGAAGCGGCTAGAGGGAAAAATAATCTAACATTTCAGGGACATAGTTATCAACTATTTGCTGACTTATCCCAGTTAACAATATCTAAGAGGCGTGCAATGAAGCCTCATCTACTGGAACTTCAACGTCATGCCATTAAGTATCAATGGGGCATCCCGTTCTCCCTAAAATTCACCCACCAGGGGACCAGATTCGCATGCAAAACTCCTGAAGAACTACAACATGTACTCCAAGACCTCAAATTGATTGGCGGTACAACTATAGCCTCCACCTCACGTAGGAGATCAGCTTCTGCCTCCTCCATTCAGAAAACATCCTCCTCTGAGACAAAAAATGGAAACCATCATACACACAAAAGAGGACGAGTCGCATCCTCACAACAAGAACAAGATGACGCCATGGACTGAGTAATATGCACTTATATAATATAGCCATTTCAGCTAAGACAGCACCTATTGGGAGAACAGAATTGTAATTACATTTCTGAATACTCTTCCCAAACCAAAAACTAATACTCCATCTAGCTCACTAGTGAGCAATTGGACATACACTATGAACTTGATTAACTAATTTATTAATTTATACCGTATTGGTATAAGTTTATAATTAAATAACAAAATTTTTATTATGATTTTAGGTTCCTTTTTGTGGTAGTTTTTATATTATTTTATTTTTTTTTTTTATTTCTAGAAACATGGTATGGTATATGTTCAGATAATATTTTTACTTTCTGAACACCTAAATAGTCCCTAATGTATGGAGGACTGATTAAAATATTATATATATATATATTTTTTTAATTTTTATGTATGTGTGTATATATATATATATATATATATATATATATATATTTATATATTTATATATATATGTATGTATATGTGTGTGTGTATATGCCCTCCTAATAGAACCACTCACGCTAGTAATTAGATCTGACCCCACTATAACAGGGATGGAAATGGGAGGATTTCAACATAAGCTCTGTTTGTTTGCAGACGATATCCTCCTATTTCTTTCATCTCCACAAGTGTCAGGCCCAAACCTAATCCCATTTCTCAATAAATTTGCTAACATTTCTGGTTTATACATAAACCCTAAAAAATGTTTAGCATTGAACATATCTCTTTCTAACATTGAACTGACTTCAGCTAAAATTAGTCTTCCTTTCACATGGTCAAACAAATCAATCCCATACTTAGGCATACATCTTACAGCATCATTAGCAGATCTATTTTCAGTTAATTACCCTCCAATTTTAAAACAATTATCAAACTTAATGAAATCATGGTCTCATCTTCCATTATCGTGGTTCGGAAGAATCAACGCGGTAAAAATGACGATACTACCGAAATTACTGTACTTATTCAGAGTATTACCAATTTCTATTCCAGCTTATCACCTAAGAATATTACAAAGGAAAACATCGTCATACATATGGGGTTCCTCCAAACCACGCATACAACTACATACACTATATCTCCCAAAATTAAACGGAGGCCTAGGTTGCCCTAATTTTGCTTATTACTATAGGGCTGCACACATAGCAAGCCTGGCTAAATATCATGCGTATCAGGAGACCCCGTTATGGGTACATATTGAAGCCACAGAATGCGATCCTATTCCAATATCAAACTTACTATGGATCACTCCAAAAGATCGCATAGACCTAAAGAATCCAATTACTAAACACTACATTTCCCTTTGGGATGGATTCAAAAAGAATAACCATTTACAATCATCTCATAACCCGATGTTGTCATTCTATAAAAATCCTGCTTTCTATCCAGCATGGATATTCCCTAATTTCTTTAAAGAATGTGTATCTAGAGACGTACTGTGTATGAATACATTTGTACATTCCTCATCATTCATCCCTTTTTCAACCCTTTGTGAGAGATATGGTCTACCGCAGTCAGAATTATTTAGATACTTCCAAATTAAAAATTTCTTTGCACCCTTAGTGTCTACCACATCCCCATTAACACATATGACTAGTTTTGAAGAAATTTGTAAAAAAAGATCCGCATGTTAGAGGCACAATCTCTACTATATATTCTCACCTGCTGGTTCATTCCAGTAAAGACAAATTATCCTATGTCCAGAAATGGGAAGAGGACCTTGAGCGTACTTTTGATAATTCAGATTGGAAACAAATATGGTTAACAACAAAAACAGCTTCCCCTATTATATTGGCGGTTGAGGCTAATTATAAAGTTTTAACACGCTGGTATCTAGTACCCACTAGAGTAGCAAAATATGTGCAAAATTATTCGGCGCAATGTTTTCGGGGTTGTTTGGACCCTGGCACATACCTTCATATCTGGTGGTCGTTACCATTAGCTCAAATATTCTGGAGGGGAATTTTTAACATTGCAACTAACCTTATTGGGAAAACAATCCCTTTTGATCTCAACTTAAAACCTGAATTCATAACGCATACCCAATTCAAATTGTTGGTATATCTCTTCACAGCAGCTAAACAGACTTTAGCAAAATCTTGGAAATCACCAACATTAGATATAAATGAAGCAAAAGCTAAAATGAATTACTATATGACTCATGCCAAGATGATAGCTAAAGAATTGGACACGATCCCCAGATTTGAGGTAATATGGCAGCCTCGGATTACATATTCCATGTCAACCCTAGACAAGAGTGTTCTACTGCCATGGTAGTTGTGATAACAAGACATAGTTGTTGTGGTGACTTTCGGCCTGAACTCGCAGATTCTTTCCCTTAACCTTCTTCTCTTCTCCCCTTCCTACTATACTTTCTATCCTTTCTTTTCCTTATACTATATTATTCTATGATATTGAAGCTCTAATTGATATTTAAATAATAATCTCAATTATTGTCTAGAAATAGAAATAAAACAAGGCAAACGATGTAGCAGAACTTACATAACTCATTTCATTCTATTCTTTTGAAATGGACAAGGACTCCAAAGTTCTTTTTCTCTCCTATTTCTTTATTTCCTTTAAAAATATATTGCCTTGTGTTAGAATATATTGTCTTGTTTTATGATATTATTAATGAATTAACTATTCTTCAATTGTAAATGAGCTTCCTTATACTGAATTTATGTTATTATTCAATGTTATCTGTACATAATCTCCGTACTCAATAAAACTATTTTGACAAGAAAAAAAGCAGTGGTAACTATTCACCTGCGCCAACTAAGAAAAAAAAATGAACTGGCTGAATTGTGATCAGTGTTATGCCATTCCTGTTCGACAGAAGTCAATCACTAGATCAATTTCTGTCAGGCAAGTTGGAAAACTTTTTTCAGTCAGCAGTTGCAGCCAGTTGACTGCAGCCACTGATGAGTATATTCTGACAGCACCGGGTGCAGCTGTCAGAATTCAATGGGGGGTGTTCCTCCATCCACCTTGTTTGTGTGAATGGAGAAATCTGTCTGCTTTTTTATTCCGCCTGAACAAAAAACACACACACACAAAAAAATACTCATCTATGGCCAGTTTAAGCTTCCATAATTCTTGTCAACAATTCCTGGTACAGGTCCTGACTACACTCCTGGATTTTACATGGACTAACAGTGATGATTTGCTTGAGCCTCAACTTATCACAGTGTTTACCCCCTTGTCACTGTGTTGTCTATGATTACACCTTGGCCTTCTCTGCACATTTTACTTACAGCCTGCTTCCCTGTAAGGACCTAGCTTAGACACCAAGTTCAGCTGATCTGGATGGTGGACCTTGTACATAAAGGCTACTCAATCTTAGCTATTATAGGTGAAGGATGCTGCAGCCCTGGTGTGTAAGTTGTCTATCAACTTTTACAACAACTTTATGTTACTAGAGGGTAAACAGTATTTACTATCTTTTAGTAAAGATCGCATTTTATAGTGCATTAACGTGGGAGATCACAACTGTGTTTCTAAATTTGGCAGAAAAATACCCAGGTGAATGATCACAGGGGGGAGGAAGGTACCCACTACTGTGAGGAAATGCCTACTACTGCTTGCAGCAGGCTAATTACATCAAAGTCCCATGGTGCTGCTCATAGGATATTGTAGAATCAATTTGAGCACTCCTTTTTAAAGATAAAGTTTCTTTAAATATATTTTTTTCTGTTTATTGAGATGAGTAAGTACTGTACGAGGCAGACAAAATTATTAACAAGTCTGATTTAAATTTACCTACTTCCAGCTATTACTGGCATATTTATGTGTAATCAGTAGGCACTGTTAAAGTGGCTGTAAAGGCAGAAGGTTCTTTATCTTAATGCATAATATGCATTAAGATAAAAAAACCTTTTGTGTGTAGCAGCCCCCCCAGCACTTCCTAATTACTTACCTGAGCCCCATCTCTCTCCAGGTATGTCCACGAATGTCTAAGCCATCTTGGACACTCCTCCTGATTGTCTGAGATTTAGTAGCAGCGCCATTGGCTCCCACGGCTGTCAATAAAAGTCAATCAGACAATCAGGGAAGAGAGGGGGCCAGGCCGGGTCGGTTCTCCATGTCTGAATAGATACACAGAGCTCTGACTAGGCTCTAGTGCCCCCATAGAAAGCTGCTGGCTGAGGGGGCACTTAATAGAAAAGAGGAGCCAGGAGCAGCAAAGAGGGACCTGAGAAGAGGAGGATCCGGGCTGCTCTGTGCAAAACCAACTGAGCAGAGGAGGTAAGTATAACATGTTTGTTATATAAAGAAAAAAAATAGACTTTACAATCACTTTAAAGTCTACCATAACTAGATTATATGTTAGGCAAATTAGTAAGAAGAAACAGAAGAAAAGACCAATATGGTTCACTAAAGAGGTAAGTAAGATAAGTAAAGGAAAAACACAACATATAGAAGATTCAAGGTAACACAAGGTGTAGCTGATAGAGAAGAGTATAAAATTAGACAAAAGGAGGCCAAACACATTATCAGTGGTGCCAAAGCACAGAAAGAGGAGGAAATTGCTAAATCTATTAAGAAGGGGGGGGGAAACAAATTTAGGTACATCAGCGATAGAAGGAAAAAATACAATTGAATCACAAAAATGAAAACTGGGCACAACACTTATGTTGAAGGAGACCTGGATGTAGCAAACCATTTAAACAATTACTTCTGTTCAGTCTTCTAAAAATAATTTGTACTAGCAATAACAAGTTGGGGAATCATATTGATTCTATTAATGATGGTTCATTTTTAGAAATTCTGGAGACATAGGTAGCAGATGAACTGGCTTGTTAAAGCTTAATAAAGCAATGAGCCCTGATGGTATTCTAAGAGAACTTCATCGGACCATTAACATTTTTTTTAAACAGAGAAAGAGAGAGGTTCCCCATGACTGGTGGGCAACTATTATTTTATTATCCACAAGAAGGGCAGCAAGGTATAAGCTGGCAATTACAGGACAGTGAGTTTAACATCGGTTGTAGTCAAGTTAAAGGAATCACTACTGAAAAGAAGGATCAATGATCACTTAAAAATACACAACTTGCTGGACCCAAAGTAGCATGGCTTTACTGAGGGCAAATCATGTCAAACTAATCCGACTGAATTTTTTGACTATATTACCAATGTTTTGAACCAGGGTGATGCTGTGGACATAGCATATGTTGATTTCAGCAAGGCATTTGATAAAGTTCCACATGGTTGTAAATGGGGTTTACTCAGAACAGAGACCAGTCACTAGTGGTGTACCACAAGGCTCTGTACTGGGTCCTGTTCTATATAATCTATAAGTAAGCAATATAACATATGTTTGTTGGGCAAGGTACTGTATGTCTTTTTTGCTGATGATACAAAGGTGTGTAATAGGGTTGATATCCCTGGAGGTGTCTGTAACATGGAACATGATTTGGCATTGCTGGACGATTGGTCAAAGCAGTGAAAACTGCATTTCAATGTTTCTAAATGTAAAATAATGCACCTAGGGACAAAGAATCCCTTGAGAGAGTACAACATTGGGGGGTATAGTGTTTGGCCAGCACTACAGAGTAAAAAGATTTGGGGCATACTTATTTTAGATAATTGCAAAATGAGCAAACAGTGTGGCCATGCTGTGGGAAAAGCAAATATAATTCTAGGATGCATTACTAGAGGGGTCAATAGTAGGAGGAGGGAGGTCCTGATCCCCCTATATAGATCTTTAGTGAGACCTCATTTACAATACAGGCATACCCCACTTTTAAGTACACAATGGGGTTTATTTACTAAAGCTGAAAAGTGCAAAATCAGACTTACTGCTGCACAGAAACCAATGAGCTTCCAGGTTTTATTACCAAAGCTTAATTGAACAAGCTGGGGTTAGAAGCTCATTGGTTTCTATGCAGAAAAGAGCCTGATTTTGCACTTTTCAGCTTTAGTAAATAAACCCCATTGTGTACTTAAAAGTGGGGTATGCCTGTACTGTGTTCAGTTCTGGAGACTTCACTTACAAAAAGATATTGATAAGATAGAATGAATCCAGAGATAGGTAACAAAAGTGGTGGAAGTTCTGAGGGATAGAACATATCAAGAGTGACTTCAGGAACCTAGTCTGTACAGTTTGGAGAGAAGAAGGGAAAGGGGGGACATGATTGAAACCTTTAAATACATCAAGGGGAAGAATACATTTCAAAAGGGCAGTATGGAGGAAAGTTCAAATCTTATCTTAGAAAATATTATTGATGCTTGGAAACGACTTCAAGCAGAGGTAATGATTCAGTCAACATTAAGTGGTTTCAAACATGCTTGGGACAAACATAGATCTCTATACTCAGACAAAAAAGTTAACGAAAAAAACAAAACAAAAAAAAAAACAAAAACAAAAATTAACAAACGTATTAAAAAACAGGCAGACTCAATGGACAACGCTGTCTTTTTTCTGCCATAACTTTTCTATGTTCCTATATTTCTAAATATGTTGGTGGTGACAATTGTCACAATATTTATGCATAGAATATTTAACATTTGTTCTTTTTTCAAATTTTAACCAAACCTTAAAGCGGAGTTCCACCCAGAAATGGAACATCCCCTGATCCGGTTCCTCCCCCCCTCCGGTATCACATTTGGCACCTTTCAGGGGGAGGAGGTATAGATACCTGTCTAATCCAGGTATTTGCTCCCACTTCCGGCGAAAAAGCGCCACAGAATCCACAGCAAACTACGCCATGTCCGGCCCCTCCTACGTCCCCCCCGCTGTCTTCTGGGAGACACACAGGTACCAGAAGACAGCAGGGACCATTCAGAATGCGCAGCACAACTCGCGCATGCACAGTAGGAAACAGGCTGTGAAGCCGCAAGGCTTCACTTCCTGATTCTCTTTCTGAAGATGCTGGGACGGGTTGGCTTTGGGTGTGGACATCGCGAGTGCCCTGGACAGGTAAGTGTTCCTATTTTAAAAGTCAGCAGCTGCAGTATTTGTAGCTGCTGACTTTTAATTTTTTTTTTTCAGGCAGAACTCCGCTTTAACATTATTTTTTACATCCTTTGATCTGTTATGATCTTTATTATTAGCCCTATCCAGTCAATAGTAATTAGATATGTGAAATCATTTTTTGCCTGTTTAAAATGGCCAAATTAAGGTAATACTTGTGACCTTTTCCTCTGCTTGTCTTTTTTGGGCAAAGTTTAGGTCTTTTTTTTTACATGTATTTTTAATATTATAATATTAATATTAGCTATGGTTTAAGTAGAACGTTATCAATTATTAATTTAATAAAATATGGCATGCAGATTTTTATTTTATCTTATTGGAATTTGCATGCAAACAATTCTGTTATTTATTTGAAATATTCCTTTCTAAAATCTTGTCTTGCCTGCTCTGGGAAGTAATAAATGTGACATTTGGGAATAAATAGTTATGCATTCAGCAGTGTACCATTGATACATGCCTTTAGTGACTTGCCTGAAAGGGATTCTAATCCTTACCCACTATATTCAAAACTAAAAAATAAAAAGTTTTTGTTTTGACATACACTTTAGGACTGATAATGTATACTGTACTTTAACTTACTTACCAAGGTCTGTGGTTATTGCTGGAATTGGATACTCATATGACATGGAAAGATAATTTTGCAATGACACTTTTTTCATTTGTAGCTTTGGTTCAAAAAATACTGCCTCAATATTTCTTCATATATAAGAAATACAAAATAAAAAAAATACAAACTAAGACGAAACACATATTATAAATGATAATAGTCTTTTGTACATATTAGACACATAAGAGTTTTGTATATATTTTGTTCTTTCTTATATATGGATACGACTAGACAGGTCTAGAGTGGGAGGGCAGGAAGGAGCATTATCATGAAAGAAAATGTATTTTAAGACATTTCTAGCAATCAGTGGCAAAATATAAAATGAAGAGGTACATTACTACAAAGAGATAAAAAAGATGTCAACATTCAATTGGGTTTTAAACAGTTAGGTATAGCAAGCATTCTTCTGGGCTCACCCTCAATTGCGTATTTGTGTATAGTGTTTAGGTCCATGATGCTCTGCACTGACAGTGTCTATTTACACTTGTGAGACTTAAAAATGGTGCAATTTCCATTGTGACTTTACTGTGCCACTTGATGCGACTTTGAAGTGATTTTGGATGCGACTTTGTTACGACTTTGGCTTTGACCAATGGGATAGTTTTGTTTGTGCTCTACAAAGAAGTTGCTAGACATGTGCAGAACAGAAAAATTTGTTTAGTTTCATTTGGTTTCTTCATTTTCAAACGAATTTCAAATTTTCAGAACGATTTGAATTCAAATCTGTTGAAAATTGATCGATGGATTCAAATAAAATTGGGCTGGGAAGCTGTCTTGTCCTTAACAACCAATGACTCATCAGCTGTCAGCGGGTTTCGCCACGGACAGCTGAATGTAAACAAAAGAATGTCGGCAATGGAAAAAAAAAATCATCCATACCAAGCCCTTCGGGTCTGGTTTGGACAGCCCAGCAGGTCAGGAAAGGGGGTGGACAAGCGACGCCCCACTCCTGAACCAGACCAGGCCACATACCCTAAATGTGGGGGGGGGGCTTTAGGGCAGGGGGGCTCTGCCCCCAAGGCACCTTGTCCCCATATTGATGGGGACAAGGGCCTCTTTTCCACAACCCTGGCTGGTGGTTGTCTGGATCTGCGACCAGGAGGCTTAGCGGAATCTGGGAGCCCCTTTAACAAGGGGGCCCTCAGATCCTGCCCCCCCAATGTGAATGAGTATGGGGTACTCATTCACCAAGAAATGTGTTGTGTAAAAAATAACATTAGACAGTTTTCGACAATTCCTTTATTTAAAAAAATAAATATTAAAAAAATGTCCCCCCAGTGTGAATCCATCGTCAATCACAATGTTCCCCCATGTTAAGGACATGTGGCCTTGTATGGTTCAGTCCCCCCTTTCCTGACCTGCTGGGCTGCATGCTCGGATAAGGGTCTGGCATGGATAGGGGGGAGGACCCCATGTTGTTTTTTTCACTTATTTTTCATTGCTGGCATTCTTTTTACAAGTCACACACAATTTGCATGTATATTATGCAAGTACAACTGTCATGCAACTTTTGAGGGTTTACATTGAAGTCTATGACCCTCAAGTCGCATGAAAGTTGGACCAAAGTAATGCAAGAACTTATTTAAAGTCGCTGTGACTTTAAGTCCCACAGATATGTACTGTACTCATTGGGAAACATGGGGTGCGACTTGTCATCCAACTTTTGGGTCTAAAGTCGCATGACAAGTCACACAAGTTTGAATGGGGCCCTAAGTCCTCAGTCTTCCTGTTAACATCTTGTGGTAAAGAAAAAGTACTGCAGAGGACTACTGGGGGACAATTTTATAGAAAAGCAGCCCAGAGTTGAGCTTTAATCTCCAATACATAGAAAATAAAATTGTGTTTAACCTGAATTATTTTCCTTTCCTTTTGTTCATTTAGTATACCTAATTTAGATGAATGGATTTGCTTTGAAAAGAGGCTTAATCTTGCCTATGAATTATCTGATTTTAACAATGAAAAAAAATCCAAGAGATAATCCTTGATAAATTACAATTATTATAGTTTCATCGGTTGCCTGAAACTGCTGAACATTAGGAAGCGAACAATCAAAATTAATACTAAATTGGTAGTTACATGTGTCTGAGCAAATGTGTTTTACATTTTGAATGTATAATTTATTGGGTTTTCATAAACTTTTTTTTACAATAAATGTTGCTGGATCTGCTGTTCTCCTGGTTCCATTTTTTTGTTATGTTACTATTTGAAAGAAAGTTTACTTATTAGTTTCTTAATAATTCTGGATACTCCATTTTTAATCAAGTTAGTATGTGTTTTTTTATACTCTAATAATTGATTCACATCATTTTTAATTTTTACAAAATTTTAAATTGATATTCTTAGAAGTATGTTCAATGATAGTGCAGATTACAAATGAACTGTTTAATCACTACTCTATCCATTAACTGTAGTTATTTCATATATTGTGTACTATATTAAGTAATTAAAAACTAATTGCATCAGAACCAAAGGATGCATACCCTGGAAATTGCACAGTGTGCTGAAAACACAGCTGAAAATAATTTCCCCTAAAATTAAGCAGAAAACAAGAAACTAAATATACAATTAGATTATACTGTATGTAGACAGCTTAACTGCCAAAATATTTAGATTTCTGTTTATGTAGTCTTTTGACCCAGACATTCGTGCCATGCTAGAGCCAGTTTAGTAGCATCACCTTTTTCACTGTATATTTGCCCATAGAAGCAAAATAATTCACTGTATGGCATGCGCGGTATGTATGTTCTTTACTACAGTGGTGGCTGGTGTTTTTTTTGGGGGGCGGGGGCGGTAAACAATCCACTCAATGCCACCCCTTGGTTGGTCAGGTCACGGACGGACAGCACCCAACCCCCCTGGTCGGTCGGCCTGGTCACGCGTGGCACCCCCCGGGTCGGTCGGTCAGTAGTTGGGGCCTTGCACTTACCCCATCTCACAGGCAGTGCTCCTGGTGGTGATGGCAGGCAGCGGTGGCTTCTCTCTGGGCTGCGGGTGGCTGCTTCCTCGTTTCCCTGCGTCTCCTCCTCCTGGCGGCCAATCTGATCAGATCTCCTTTCTGCCAATTGGTGATGGTTCCTGATTGGCCGGGAGCAGAATCAGTGGTACAATAGCGAATATTCATTCGCTATTGTCACACAACTGGGTGGACTTCGGGAGCAGTGCTCACCCTTTTTTGAAGCCTATTAGAACCTCTGGCTCTAATCGTGTTAAAAACAAACCCCCCGACTGGAATCCATGTGTCTGGTGCCCTGCATGTAGATCAGGGGGCCAGACGCATGGATGGGGGGGGCGGCGCCCGTGCACCCCCTATGGACGGGCCGCCACTGCTCTACTACTTGATCCATTGCTGAAACCTCAAAAATGTCCATGTATGGAACAATTGGTGCCTACAATACAGAGGGTACCAAGGAGGGACTGATGCATAGAAAATTTTGAAAAAAAAGTTTTTTAGTTTCTGTTATAAAATTTTGTAAGTAAGGGTACGAAGGAGGGACTGATGCATAGAAAATTTTGAAAAACAAAAAAAGTTTTTTTTAGTTTCTATTATAAAATTTTGTAAATAAGTAACTTTTCTCCTTCACTGATGTGCACTCATGATGCTGCACTGACGGGCTATGATAGGCTGCACTGATAAGGAGGCACTCATGGGGAACCACTAATATGCAGCACTGATGGGCACTGATAGGTGGCACTGATATGCAGCACTGACAAGAAGCACTGATATGAGGCACTGACGGGTGGCACTGATAGGCAGCATTTATGAGCACTGATGGGCAGTGATAGGTGGCACTGATGGGCACTGATAGGTGGCACTGATGGGCACTAATAGGCATCACTGATGGTCACTAATAGGCATCACTGATGGGCACTGATTGGCATCACTGGTGGGCACCGGTGGGCATCACTGGTGAGCATAACTGGTGGGCATCACTGGTGGGCACTGACAGGCATCACTGATGGGGCTGCGCTGATAATCATTGCACTGATTATCAGTGCAGATGTCCCCACTGAGGAAAGCCGCTGTCAGCCTGAGGAAAGAAATGACGATAACCAGCACTTCCTATTTACACTGTGATCAGCTCTGATTGGACACAGCTGATCACATGGTAAAGAGCCTATGTCATAGGCTCATTACCATGATCAGAAACAAAGAAAGGAGGCGCCTCTGGGTGCAGACTTAAAAACAATTTTAATAAAAAGAGCAGCAACAGAGATTGCACTCACATTTGTGTTGAGTTAAAAAGGCATATGAGAGTCCCAGATGTAACTGGAGGGTCCGTGAGGTCGATCATCCCTGCCATGGATGTGTAATCAGACTGGTCTTTCAGATGCACTGTGTCCACTGGCCGGCAATGATGGAGGAATACCAGAATGAGACTTGGAAGGCAGACAGCAATCCAGGCAAGGGGCGATGACATCACACACATGCAACGCGTTTCCTGAGTCAGCAAGCCGTGAATGGCATGACGGCTGCACTCCTTTGTCAAGCTAGTTACTATGGGACTAATGCAGAGAATATAGGAGAGGAAGCGAGGGGAGTGGTCATGAGAAGAAGCTGTATGGAGTAGTGTCAGCAATGAAGGACGTGTGAGGAAAAAAAAAACAAGGCTAGTTACTATGGGACTAGTTGAGAGAATATATGGGAGGAAGTAAGGGGAGTGGTCATGGGAGGAAGCTGTATGGAATAGGGGGCGTGGTCATGAGAGGAAGCTGTATGGAGTAGTGTCAGCAATGAAGGACGTGTAAGAAAAAACACAAAAAAAAAGCTAGTTACTATGGGACTAGTTGAGAGAATATATGGGAGGAAGTAAGGGGAGTGGCCATGAGAGGAAGCTGTATGGAGTAGGGGGCAGTGGTCATGAGAGGAAGCTGTATGGAGTAGTGTCAGCAATGAAGGACGTGTGAGAAAAAAAAAAAAAAAAAGAAGAATGTCATGGGATGTAAAGTGTAATATATGGTATAGTCCAGAAAGAGACTATAGTGACTATAGCGAATATCCCTCTAAAATGATGTAATATATGGGATATGGGAGAACAGTCATTTGAAAAAGGGGGCAGGGGGGGGGAAGAAGACAGAAAGAAAGGGGAGGGGGGAACAAAAAGAATTAGGGCGTGAGGGTTTCCCATGGACATATAGTTCATAAGCTTTTTCTACTACATCTGCAGGGTATTCCTTCTCAGAAAATTTGTTTTTGAGGTGTACACTGGATTCGATATAGTTAACATCCCTAGTGCAATTCTGTCTGAGAATTTGCCCCCACCAACAGACCCAATCCCTTTCTGCTCTTCAAAGATCTGAATGGCTACATTAGAAATCTGACCCTCAAGAGGCATTTCAACATCCAAAAGGATAGAGACAAACAGCAGACTCTCATCCCACCCACTGCCACCACTTCACCTGTGTCAATGTCGGATGAATCAGATAATGTCTCTGAAATCTATGACTGTGATGACCTCGACATACCCTATACTGAAAATGATCTCTCAAAACTACTGACACAACATCTAATCACATCCCCACCCATTATTCATTCAGGTCTAAAGACTAAATCTATATTTTTTCCCACACAGTCCAAGGGTTCCTACATAGAAAGCTTTTACAGAGTGGTCTTCTCAGATATGACCAAACTCTGCAACACCAAGTCCACTTCCAAACCCCAAAATCTCACACCACTGGAAATCAGAGCCCTCCAGCAATTTACCAATGCAGAGGACCTCATAATCAACAAATAAATAAGGAAAATACCGCGCCAATCCAACAAGTCAGAACAGCAGCCAACACTACAAACCGACTAAATTTGTGCACGTTAACTATATATTAGAAGTGTAGCGCTATAGTGAAAAAACAAGTGTAAAGGTATAGGACAGAAGGAAGTCTGTTTGCTTTTGGAAAAGCAAATGACCTTATCTAATCCCAAACCTGAAAGGTATGTGTACTAAATGGTGCAGTGAATAAGGATATAACATCCAATATCAACACACCCGTGACCAAGTGAAATGCTCTATCTTTTCAGAAAGAGCACAAAACAACACAAAAAAGAAAATAATAAATATATCAATGAACAATCAAAACTTATCAGTGGTAAAAAGAAATTATATAATGTCAAAAAATGTCCACAGTGCAAGTGGGGAGATATGCCTCCCAAATAAACAATAAAACATAATATATTAGTCCATATTATGTATGGCGTGATTGACTCAAATTGAATCCCAGGCGGGTAACATCACAACTAGAAATCCAAATCTGAGTAAGGGATGGAATACTCTTACCGACTTGGGTGGACTCACAGGCCGTTGGCGGTAAGTCAATAGGGCTTGTACTGTCTTAGGATGACAGTGTCAAGATGGCTTGTACACCGAAAGAGTTCCTCCTCAGATGGGGGGCCAAGATCCTGCCCCAAAGGGTCTGCACGATCACCGTCTTTCTCAGCATGCATGGACCATGTATGAAGAAAAAACAAGGAGCCTCCACATGGTGTAAATCCAAAGATTATTTTTCAGATAGCATTTATTAGATCACTCAAGATCATCAGACAATCCATAAAAGTTTAAAATTAGTAGAATCGATTCCAGTAGTACAAAGTGAATAAAAATTGGTAAGCGTGGTAAAAGTGGCTGGGTACAGCAAAGAAACCCGACCGGTTTCGTCTAAAAAGACTTCGGCTGGGGTATATGCCATCCCGCCACCTCCACGCTTATATACATTCATAATAATGACGTCCTAAAAACAGCTGTTACAGCGTCATGCGCGCTGACTTCCTGAATTGATAGCGTGCGTTCCATACGGAGTCATGTGTTAACACATTAGCCAATGGGGAGACGAACTATTAGCACCGCCTCTACCCACCAAACCTCGATGTGGATCTCGTCACGTTGTGCGCACTCCTTGGACAGAGGAGTGCGTTCCTCAGTTACTGACCCAATCAGAGTCAACGCCGTATGACGTACACACGACCTCCATCATGTGACAGCGTCTGACGTGTCGATAGGTGTACATCATTGTATTATACCGGAAGTGAAACACACATCACAGAGGCTGTTGGAACGCAAATGTGTTCCAAATGGGTCATTGAGGAAGGAAATGATAGAAATATATATTTAAACGGAATTGCAGCAATCATTATAATCTGCCAAAATAATAGGTATAAAAACCCAAATTTGGAATACAATTAAATAACCCTATTACTTAAACTAAAATGTATATTCCGGAAGTCAGTAAGCATTATGGCTACATTGTAAACAATTGTTTACAATGTAGCCATAATGCTTACTGACTTCCGGAATATATATTTTAGTTTAAGTAATAGGGTTATTTAATTGTATTCCAAATTTGGGTTTTTATACCTATTATTTTGGCAGATTATAATGATTGCTGCAATTCCGTTTAAATATATATTTCTATCATTTCCTTCCTCAATGACCCATTTGGAACACATTTGCGTTCCAACAGCCTCTGTGATGTGTGTTTCACTTCCGGTATAATACAATGATGTACACCTATCGACACGTCAGACGCTGTCACATGATGGAGGTCGTGTGTACGTCATACGGCGTTGACTCTGATTGGGTCAGTAACTGAGGAACGCACTCCTCTGTCCAAGGAGTGCGCACAACGTGACGAGATCCACATCGAGGTTTGGTGGGTAGAGGCGGTGCTAATAGTTCGTCTCCCCATTGGCTAATGTGTTAACACATGACTCCGTATGGAACGCACGCTATCAATTCAGGAAGTCAGCGCGCATGACGCTGTAACAGCTGTTTTTAGGACGTCATTATTATGAATGTATATAAGCGTGGAGGTGGCGGGATGGCATATACCCCAGCCGAAGTCTTTTTAGACGAAACCGGTCGGGTTTCTTTGCTGTACCCAGCCACTTTTACCACGCTTACCAATTTTTATTCACTTTGTACTACTGGAATCGATTCTACTAATTTTAAACTTTTATGGATTGTCTGATGATCTTGAGTGATCTAATAAATGCTATCTGAAAAATAATCTTTGGATTTACACCATGTGGAGGCTCCTTGTTTTTTCTTCATACATGGTCCATGCATGTTGAGAAAGACGGTGATCGTGCAGACCCTTTGGGGCAGGATCTTGGCCCCCCATCTGAGGAGGAACTCTTTCGGTGTACAAGCCATCTTGACACTGTCATCCTAAGACAGTACAAGCCCTATTGACTCACCGCCAACGGCCTGTGAGTCCACCCAAGTCGGTAAGAGTATTCCATCCCTTACTCAGATTTGGATTTCTAGTTGTGATGTTACCCGCCTGGGATTCAATTTGAGTCAATCACGCCATACATAATATGGACTAATATATTATGTTTTATTGTTTATTTGGGAGGCATATCTCCCCACTTGCACTGTGGACATTTTTTGACATTATATAATTTCTTTTTACCACTGATAAGTTTTGATTGTTCATTGATATATTTATTATTTTCTTTTTTGTGTTGTTTTGTGCTCTTTCTGAAAAGATAGAGCATTTCACTTGGTCACGGGTGTGTTGATATTGGATGTTATATCCTTATTCACTGCACCATTTAGTACACATACCTTTCAGGTTTGGGATTAGATAAGGTCATTTGCTTTTCCAAAAGCAAACAGACTTCCTTCTGTCCTATACCTTTACACTTGTTTTTTCACTATAGCGCTACACTTCTAATATATAGTTAACGTGCACCTCATAATCAAGCCTGCGGACAAAGGAGGTGGCATCATCCTTCAAAATAAAGTAGATTATATCGCAGAGGCAGAACGACTGCTGTCTGACCAGGCCACCTACACAAAACTTCCAAAAGACCCCACTAATGACTTTGTCATAGAAACAGACCTCTTGATCTCGACTGCTCTATCCGACAATGTAATTTCTAAAATTGAGAGTTCCTTTTTTCACAAACCCTTTTATTCCATTCTGTACTTTTATCATTTACCCAAAATACATAAAAATCAAACCCCCCCCAGTAGGCAAATTGTGGCCTCTATGGACAGTATCACCTCAGGTTTCAGCCAATATGTAGATCGTTATCTACAACCGATTGTCCTCCAACTCCAGTCCTATATCTGGGATGGGACACATCTTCTGGAACTCCTCTCACCCTACACTTGGGAACCCTGTTACGCTTGGTTATCGCTAGACATCAGTTCACTATACACCTCTATTCCCCATAATTTTGGCATTATGGCTCTCTAACATTTCCTTTCCACAGATCCACTCATTAACCCCCGCCAGACCACCTTCATAATAGAAGCTACCAAGTTCTGCTTAACGCATAACTATTTAACATTCAATGGAGACTTCTATTTACAGCTACAAGGCACGGCGATGGGGGCCAACTTTGCCCCCTCATATGCGAACCTAGCCATGGGGCTCTGGGAAAATCAGTACATTTACCAAAATAATCCACGCCCCTTTCTCCTTCTACAGACTGTCCCATCCGATATATGACGACTTTTCATTCTCAACATAAAAAGATGGAGAGGATCCTGCTGAAACATTGGGACATTCTTCAGCAGGACCCTCACCTCAAATCCATCCTCCCCACACACCCATGTGTCACTTACCGCAGGGCTCCAAACCTTAAAAACAAAATTGCTCCTAGCCCTACCCCTACCTTCCCACCCATCACTCCGCTCATTCCTTTGGTAGGGATGTACCAATGTCGCAAGAAACTTTGCAAAACGTGCCATTTTGTTCAGCACGGTCAAAAATCTTTCTCCACCAAAGGCCACACTTATTTTCTGAAAGATTTTTTCAATTGTTCATCGGATCATGTGGTATATGGTCTGACCTGCCCCTGTGGCCTCATATACGTTGGCCGCACCATTTGGCCCCTCCGACAGCATTTTGGGGAGCATAGGAGGTACATTGAGGGTGGTACAGACCCCCACAGTGTGCCCAGACATTTTGCCACAGTTCACAAGGGTTCCACTCTGGGGTTATCTGTTTGGGTTATAGAACAGATCTCTAGGTCTCTCTCGCCTGCCGAAAGGTTCAAGAAATTGTGCGCAAGGGAGACCTATTGGATCTATCATCTGGATGTCCTCTCACCTGGAGGCATCAATGAGTGCATTGAAACATCTGCCATTCTGTGATGCCTGCGCGCATATATTTGCTTATGTGTGTGTTTTTTTCATGATCATATCACCAGTTTATCATGTTATATCAGTTTGCACATGGAGTGTGTACACATGTCCTTTCTTCTTTCTTTTTTCTTTCCCTTCCCCTCCTCATTCCTTCTCACCTCCCCTTCCCCCCTCCCCCTTTTTTCCTATTTCCATAACCCCCCCATTTTTTGTTCCCCCCCCTCCCCTTTCTTTCTGTCTTCTCCCCCCCCCCTTTCCCCCCTTTTCAAATGACTGTTCTCCCATATCCCATATATTACATTATTTTAGAGGGATACTCACTATAGTCTCTTTCTGGACTATACCATATATTATACGCTACATCCCATGACATTCTTCTTTTTCTTTTTTTTCTCACACGTCCTTCATTGCTGACACTACTCCATACAGCTTCCTCTCATGACCACTCCCCCCTACTCCATACAGCTTCCTCTCATGACCACTCCCCTCACTTCCTCCCATATATTCTCTCAACTAGTCCCATAGTAACTAGCCTTTTTTTTCCTCACACGTCCTTCATTGCTGACACTACTCCATACAGCTTCTTCTCATGACCACTCCCCCCTACTCCATACAGCTTCCTCTCATGACCACTCCCCTCACTTCCTATCATATATTCTCTCAACTAGTCCCATAGTAGCTAGCCTTTTTTTTCTCACGCGTCCGTCATTGCTGACACTACTCCATACAGCTTCCTCTCATGACCACTTCCCCCTACTCCATACAGCTTCTTCTCATGACCACTCCCCTCATTTCCTCCCCTATATTCTCTGCATTAGTCCCATAGTAACTAGCTTGACAAAGGAGTGCAGCTGTCATGCCATTCACGGCTTGCTGACTCAGGAAATGCGTCGCGTGTGTGTGATGTCATCGCCCCTCGCCTGGATTGCTGTTTGCCTTCCAAGTCTCGTTCTGGTATTCCTCCATCATTGCCGGTCGGTGGACACAGTGCATCTGAAAGACCAGTCTGATTACACATCCATGGCAGGGATGATCGACCTCACGGACCCCTCCAGTTACATCTGGGACTCTCATATGCCTTTTTAACTCAACACAAATGTGAGTGCAATCTCTGTTGCTGCTCTTTTTATTAAAATTGTTTTTAAGTCTGCACCCAGAGGCGCCTCCTTTCTTTGTTTCTTACAGTGCTTTTTGGGAATATGGTTTCCATCCCCATTGGAAGGCTGCCATGAATGTGGGCTTTATACCTCATCATCGACTTTATGCACACCATCATGGACTACTATTATCTTTTCTTATCCCTTGTTCCAGTTCATCATTTATATGCATAATATTGTCAATTATGTGGATTATTGCTTTTAACCTTTGCGCCAAACACTTGTTATATCATTACCATGATCAGAAATGCGGTATGTCCGAGGGACACATGGCACCACTGATCGCCATGTTGTATGCCCCCGGGGGGCACACCAGCGGCTTGTTCTGAAGGATGTCATATGACATCCACTCAGAACAATGAAACCCCCACCCGGCCGTCATTCTGCTATAGCTGTGCAGGAAGCGGTTAAGAATGCAAAGCATATTAGCACATTATGAGAGACTTACTGTACCCGCTAAAGTGCCTCGGCAGACAATACCATGGCCATGATCTCCCTCATCATCGACCTGTTTCCTGATTGGCCAAAGCGCCAGGCGTCCCTATTGGATGCTCCGGAGCTTTGGCAGAAGTGGGACAGATCGGAGGAAGCTGAAAAGAGGAGAGGAGACACCGGAGAAGAGGAAAACATAAAATCGCGCTAAACATATAAAAGTATAAATAAAGTAAAAGTGCTCTCATGCACCAATTAGATGGCAAAAGCAGGTCATATAATTGGTTTTCTAAGACCCTATATTGAACAAAGGAAATATGCAAATCATAAATTACCAAACACCTAAACAGTTAATGTAATAAAGATATAGAAAATGTCCATATATAGCAAAGTGAATGGGCCAGATGAAATGATGTCCAAAGGCCCACACACTGATAACACCAACAATGATTAATGTCCATCCATAAAAAGTATATTCTTCATAGTTGAATGAAGGACTAGTGCGGAAATCCACCACCAATATATAAGGGGTTACTGCTTACCGGAAGCCCGTGATCCCCCATTACAGAGGATCAAGGGAAGCCTGTATATAATAAGCCCTCCAGAACGTGTCAGGTGCACCAACTGTCCTTGGTGTATTGGGGGTGATAAAAGGATCTCCAGAATCGCCCAAGGGCCCTCATAACATTTTAACACTCCTCATTTCATTCCAAACACAGATGTAAGTGCCATTTGAAAACTGTAGATCCGTGCAAGGCCAAAGTCCACTAACTTTATCTGTTCTGAGGTTTGAGGTCCCAGTGAACCAATCTGTGTTAATGGAGAAAGTCCAGTCCCTGGAGAAGCTGGTGCATCATGTCTTTTATCGTCTCATTAGGCACTCCGGGTTCAGGCACTTTATCTAAGTAAGAGTTCAGATCTTGGTCAACATGTTCAAACACCAAAGTCAGCTTTGTCTCTCTGTCTGTCCACGATACGGTGCACACATCAAACAATATTGTACCCTTGGAGCTCTCATCCTTCTCACATTGTTTTAGACTACTCAGAAGGTCCCCCAAGATACCCCAGCTGACAGAGATCTGCTTCTGAAATTTGGGAGTTTCGAAGAAGAGGACACCACCTGCACGGGTTGTTCCGCGATCCATCCACGGGGGGTGTGTGTGAGCGGGCCGGGGTGTCCTGCGATCCATCCGCGGGGGGTGGTGTGGGAGCGGGGTGTCCCGCGATCCATCCGCATAGGGAGGTGTGGCAGCCGGGTGTCCCGGGATCCATCCGCGGGGGTGTGAGCGCGGTGCCAGGAGGGACACTGGCAGCATTTGATAGGCACACTGGCAGCATATGATGGGCAGACTGGCAGCATTTGATGGGCACACTGGCAACATATGATGGGCACACTGGTAGCATTTGATGGGCACACTGGCAGCATTTGATGGACACACTGGCAGCATATGATGGGCACACTGGCAGCATTTGATGGGCATACTGGCAGCATATGATGGGCACACTGGCAGCATTTGATGGGCACACTGGCAGCATATGATGGGCACACTGGCAACATAAGAAGGCAGACTGGCAGCATTTGATGGGCACACTGGCAGCATATGATGGGCACATTGGCAGCATTTGATGGGCACACTGGCAGCATATGATGGGGACACTGGCAACATATGATGGCAGACAAGCAGCATTTAATGGGCACACTGTCAGCATAAGATGGGCACACTGGCAGCATATGATGGGCAGACTGGTAGCATATGATGGGCACACTGGTAGCGTTTGATGGCAGAGTGGCAGCGTTTAATGGGCACAGTGGCAGCGTTTAATGGGCACAGTGGCAGTGTTTGGGCACAGTGGCAGCCTTTGGCACAGTGTCAGCATTTGATGGACACAGTGGCTGCAATTGATGGCACAGTGGCAGCATTTGAGGGCACAGTGGCAGTGTTTGATGGGCACAGTGGCAGCGTTTGATGGCACAGTGGCAGCGTTTAATGGTCACATTGGCAGCATTTGATGGCACAGTGGCAGGGTTTGGGCACAGTGGCAGCGTTTGATGGGCACAGTGTCAGCGTTTGATGGCACAGTGGCAGCATTTGATGGGCACAATGGCAACGTTGAGGGCACATTGGCTGCAATTGATGATTTTTTTTCAAAAAATTGTTGCGCTACTACTACAGACTGCTACCAACCCACCTAAAATCTGCTAAATTAGTCAGTGAAAAAAGCATCACAACATTGATTAGTTCAATATTCCAATATTTTCTAGTTGATACAAAGCTCACAATTCAGTTGCCAGACAGATAGATAAAAGAACAAAATGATATGCTGAAATGTGCTTATTTCACATCTCTGCATTATTGCTGACTGATCTAAAATTCCTTGTTTGTTGTCAGTTTAATCAATCTATATTCTTTGATGTCCACTGTAGTTGTGTACACTAATGCGAGAACGAATGCCACGTACACACGGTCGGACTTTCCGGTAGGAAAAGTCCGACAGAATCTTTTCATCGGACATTCCGTTCGTGTGTGGGCCTCATCGGACTTCTTCTTTCGAAAATTCTGATGGACCTAGAAATAGAACATTTTTGTTTTAAATCTTTCTGACGGAATCAATTCCCATCGGGAAAACCGCTCGTCTGTATGCTGTTCCGACAGACCAAAAACGATGCATGCTCTGAAGCAAGTACGAGACGGCAGCTATTGGCTACTCGCTATTGAACTTCCTTTTTCTAGTCCCGTCGTACGTGTTGTACATCACCACATTCTAGACGGTTGGACTTTGGTGTGATCGTGTGTAGGCAAGACAGTTTCAGCGGAACTCCGTCGGAACGCCGTCGGAAAAACCGGCAGAAGTGTTTTCAAAAGCCTGCATCTAAAAATATATTAGCCATGCAAAAAGGTGTCACATACATTTATACTTTCCTACTACAACTCATGGCTAACATAGTACATACAACACTCTACACTTTGCACACAGTCATGCATTTTTACACACTTCAATTTTTTTTTACAATAAACAGGGAATTCTTGGTTAATACACATTACAATATATGTTTAAGCTGGCCAACTGCATCAACATAATCCCTCTCTGGTCATCCCCTAGGAACAAAATGCCAAATATTTACGTGCCCTTAGCATATGCAAAGGACAACTGATGCAAAGGACAAATAATGCCAATATGGTTTAAACTGACATAGCTGGAGCGGCTTTGGACTCAGGCCCACTTTGACACACATTGGCACACATTGGTATGGGAAAATGTATGCAAAAATGGATCACCGCACTCTCTGGATGTCAAGGGTTTAAATACTAAAATGGTTGCCATGAGGTCACTGCATATGTTGGATACCTTTTTTTCCTTTCACCTGCCTGGTAATCTCCATCTCAGTGTCACTAAACAAACTCAAACTGTATGGCAATATCCCCAACTGCAAAATAAGCTTCTTAGTCAAATCAGTTTTTATTAATGGAAAACATGACAAAGCATCTTGCATGAGATTTAACAATACAGTTGAGGTTGGCATAGTATGGACAATAGAAGTACTGAATGCTATTCACACTAAATAATAATATAGTGTTTACATTGTTGCAAGAGCAGTCAATATTATACATTAGCAGACTTTTTCTATTAAAGTGGGTGATAGCCTCACAATGAGAACAATAAGGATACTAGAAGGAGCAGTGACATACCCAGTGTACAGAAAGAAAGACAGAAAGAAAAATAAACTTCTTTAAAGCCATTAATAAACCAAAAATGTAATACATTGCATCTTATCAATCAGATGCGGTGGCTGTATTTAGTTTTTTTTTTTCATCAATTTTCACCTGGTGATCTGTCCATTAACACACCTGTTGTATTAGAGTGTCTGCACTCCTGGATGAAGGAGCACAGGGGCACCTCCGGACAGCAGCATTTTCAGTCTGGGGGAGAGAAGAGTGTTAGATGTGTTAGCAGATTTAGATACACTAACAAATTGAAGCCAAACTACAGCTCAAACTGCAGTTACAGCAACATTTTTTTTCTTTTGGGATAAGCCCCCGTTCACACCTATGCGAGTTAGATGCGGCTTACACCGCATCCAGTTCGCAGGACATTTTAAAATACATTCATTTGAATGTATTTGGTTCACATATGTGCTTTCATTCGCACTGCGCATTGCACAAAAAACGTGTGTGTTTTCTGGGCATTGCGGTGCGATTTACAAGCCATTATCTTCTATGGGAATGCATTTGATTCGCAGATGCATTCCGTTCTGAACATGAATTCTCTCCTTTCTCTTCATTACACCTCCCCCTCCCCCCCCCCCGCTCACTGATCGACAGCTAAAACGCAGAGGAACCTCTGAACAACTGATTTTTTATCTTCGCAGTGAAACCTGAGCTTCAATTCGCACCGCACCTGTGTGAACCCGGGCAAAAGGTTTTATTTCAATAAAAGCTGATCATTGTAAGCACCACTGCCAGTGGTAAATGGTTAGTCTCAAAACTCTAAACAGCTACATTTGCAGGACAGCTTGTTTCGTTGAAAAATAACAGACTTACTGGTCAGATCTCCAGATGAGAATAAATGGAAAAAAAAGCCTAAAAAGAAAAATAAAGCCGCAGTCACATCTAATGCCCTGTACACATGGTCAGATTTTCCGACGGAAAAAGTGCGATCGGATTGTGTTGTCGGAAATTCTGATCGTGTGTGGGCTCCATCTGACTTTTTTCCGTCGGAATTTCCGACACACAAAGTTTGAGAGCAGGCTATAAAATTTTCCGACAACTAAATCCGATCGGTTAAATTCTGATCGTGTGTACACAAATCAGACGCACATGCTCAGAATAAATTAAGAGAAGAAAGCTATTGGCTACTGCCCCGTTTATAGTCCCGACGTACGTGTTTTACGTCACCGTGTTCAGAACGATCAGATTTTCCGACAACTTTGGTGCGACCGTGTGTATGCAAATCAAGTTTGAGCCAACATGCGTCGGAAAAAATCCATGGATTTTGTTGTCGGAATGTCCGAACAATGTCCGACCGTGTGTACAGGGCATACGAATTAGTAAGCTGCAATAAAATAATTGTTTGCTTTTGATTTTGATATCACTTTAAATCATAAGCTAATAGGATAACCACCTCAGATAGCCTACAGGACCTAATCAATAGAAATTTTACCCTTGTCCTCTTCCCATATCAAATACCTAGGAACTAAAATTCCCACCACTCTTAAACAGGTTTTTGAACTTAACTTATGATCCTTAACCAAGATTATGAAAGCAGATCTGCAATGCTGGGACAAACAGTCAAAACAGAATGTAAAAATTAACATCTTACCGTGCCTACTATAGGGGGTATAGTGTTCAGACGCTACCCATGTATTTACCTCTAGATTTCCTACCTGACCTGTGGGCACACTTCCTGAGATAAATTTTTGCAGAAAGAAAGGCCTGATTTAACAGGTTCATTCTTACTCTCGCTTACACAAAGGTAGAAATTGGGCTCAACCTGAAACGGATCCAATTGGAACAGGACCTCATACCAGTTCCTCTGGTGGATCTGCCTTGGCTAGATAGCCCTTAACCAGACCTGCAGGTGACTAGGAACCAGCTACACATCAGTCCCCCTGTTAAGGGTAATTCCATCCATCTTGTTAAATATATTTATTGAGTTTTCAGAAAGAAAGAAAAAAGAATAAAAGAATATAATACATGGATACATATCACATATTTCCAGAAGCTTTACAGTATAATATTATACATAGAACCGTCTTACAACTGTTATTATGTTATACACATTTTAAGTATGGCATAGAAATAAAGGAAAACATAAAATGATTTGGCTAGATATAGTTGTCTAGTTGTAAGATGAGCAATAGAAAAAGTATGAAAAGAATATGTATCTCATATATTCAAACAGTATTACCCTAGAAAATATTACACAACAAAAAAAAGAAAAGGGGGGGGGGGGGGGGGAAGAAAGAGAGAAGGAAAGGGAAACCTGGGGTGGCGTCCTGGCTCATGGCATATATACAATTAAATTTAGTGAATATATTATATAGCCTAGTGTGGTAATAACAAAGATTGGTCAAAGTCAGCAGGAAAGTAGTGTTTGACCCATGGTTGCCATATCTTATTAAATAGATCAATTTTATTATCTTCAATAGCTGTCATCTTTGCTTGTATGAGTGTTTTATTCATTCTGTGTTTAGCTTCGTTCACGATTAGAGTTTGAGACTTCCATGCCTTGGCAATGGTTTGTTTGGCTGCAGTACTTAGTTGGATAAATAAAAGAAATTGAGTGTGAGTGAGCATGGTAGGTTTTAGATTTAGAATAGCCATGGTGGGATCTGGAGAAATTGTGATTTCCAAGGCTTTAGAGGCCATAAGAAATATGTTATTCCAGAATATTTTAACATTGCCACCATATGTGATAATGTGTACCGGGCATGTCGCAACCTCTAAAACAATTAGGAGAATATGAGGGAGCGAATTTAGCTATTCTAGCTGGTACCATGTACCATCGCATTAAAACTTTATAATTCGTTTCTACAGCAAAACAGTTAGGAGAGGACGTTTTGGTGGCTAACCATATATTAGACCAATCTTCCTTGTCAAAAGAAGTTTATTGAGTATACAATGTTATAAAGATACATAAAGTAAGTTTACAAGGATCTATAAAGTAAGCTCATTGTTTTACAGTAGGGTTTATATAGGTAAATATCATGAAATTTCAAATATTAAACATTGGGTTCACGTAAACCTAAATTAAAGATATATATCATTTCCTTAGTTACTTTTGTAGGTATTTAAATGATTTATACCTACTATACATATTGTTTACAAGTAGAGTGTATATAGGTCAAATAAATTCTGATAATGAGCTTTAATCGTAAGGTAGAGAAAAGGAAAGAGAAAGAAGAAAAAGGGTTGAAAGGTAGAGGTATGGTCCACAAGGTTGTCCCGCTCTTCAGTTTATTATTCTTTTTAGTTCTCTTTGAAGCCTTAGAATGGGTGTCTCTGTAAGTCATTTAATCTGTTACCATGGCAACAGGACAGAGTCATTGAAGTTTGACAGGAACTGTTGTTTTATCCAAGGATGCCAAAGTTTTTCAAATTTTGGAATTTGATTTTGATCGATGGCTACCATCTTAGCATGGGACATTGTATTATTCATTCTGTGAATTGTTTCTGCTAGTACCAATGTAGGAGATTTCCATGCCTTGGCCACTGTTTGTTTTGCAGCCGTTATTAGTTGGATCATAAGTTTGAATTGAGAGAGTGTTAACCATTCCGGTTTTAGATTAAGTAAAGTTAAATATGGATCTGGTTGTATTATTTTTTTAAATATTTTAGATGCAATCACGAAGACTTCCTTCCAGAAGGTTTGGATTACTGGGCACGTCCACCATATGTGTAAATATGTGCCTATTTCTGGGCATCCTCGAAAACAAAGAGCTGAGGTATTAGGTGAATATTTTGCCACTCTAGCGGGTACAAGGTGCCAGCGAGTTAGGACTTTATAATTTGTCTCCAGTGCTAAGATGTTGGGTGAAGATGACTTAGATGTGAGCCATATGTTAGACCAGTCCGTGTCTTCTAAAGTTCGTCCCAGGTCCTCCTCCCACCTCTGAACGTAAGAGGGTCTATTAAGATTTGCTACTCCATATAATTGATTATAAAGTGATGAAATTGTACCTTTAACAAATGGATCTTTTGTACAGATTGATTCAAAAATGGATAATTGGGATAATGGTGTATCCCCCTTTAGGAATGGTGTATAGAAATTTTGATTTGGAGATATCTAAATATCTCAGAGTTTGGTAGATCATATTTTTCTCTAAGCGATGGGAATGAAAGGAATGATTTAGATGCTATGAAGTCATTTAGTGTCTGAATGCCTGATGTTGTCCAAGCTTTAAAAGAATTTGGGTAGATCCATGCCGGATAAAAGGCCGGATTTCTGATAAAAGAAAGGAGAGGATTGTGTGGAGATTGTAACTGATATTTGGTTTTTAGTTTATCCCAGAGAGATAAGAAGTGTTTAGTTATGGGATTATGAATTTTAAAGCGGTCTTTAGGATCAAGCCATAATAAATTTGATATTAATAGAGGGTCATTTTCTGAAGCCTCTATAAATACCCATAATGGGATTTCCTGTTTTGCATGGTATTTGGACAGACTGGCCAAATGTGCTGCTCTGTAGTAGTTAGTAAAATTAGGGTATCCCAGGCCTCCTTTATTTTTGGAAGATGTAGTGTGTGTATAGGTATACGTGGTTTAGAAGAGCCCCATATAAACGAAGTTGCTCTTTTTTGTACTATTCTCAAAAAATAGGAAGGAATTGGAATAGGGAGGACTCTGAATAGATAAAGCAATTTGGGTAGAATAGTCATTTTGATTGCATTAATCTTCCCTATCCAGGATAAAGGAAGTTGCAACCATTGCTTTATTAGATTTGTGATCTGTCTTAATACAGGAGGATAATTGGTTGAAAATAAGTCAGAATGAGATGCTGTTAAATGAATTCCAAGATATGGGATTGATTTTTCTGCCCATGTGAATGGGAGTGCAGCCCTAGCCGGGATCAGTTCCATGTTTGTGAGTGAAATATTAAGCACTAGGCATTTCTTAGGATTAATCATAAGGCCAGATAGGGCTGCAAATCCATCAAGAGCTGGTATTAAGTTAGGACCAGAGACCTGTGGTGATGATAGAAAAAGTAATATATCGTCTGCAAATATACATAATTTGTGTGTAATACCTCCTACTTCAATGCCAGTTATAGTTTGGTTTGTTCTGATGTATTGGGCCATGGGTTCGAGTATAAGGGCAAATAATAAGGGAGATAATGGGCAACCCTGTCTCGGGTACCTCTTTCGATATTAAAGGCTTCAGATTTGTATCCAGCATATTTTATATAGGCTTTGGGTTTATTATATAATGCTTTGATCCATGTTAAAAAGTGGGGTCCAAAACCCCATTTTTGTAATGAATATTGCATATATTGCCAGGATACTGTGTCAAATGCCCTCTTAATATCGAGAGATAGAAAACATAAAGGGATTTTCCGTTTTTTAGCAATATGTGCCAATAACACTGCCCTGCGTATATTATCGCCTGCCTGTCTATTTGGCATGAAGCCTACTTGATCTCTATGTATTAATTTTCCTATAATGTTATTGAGGCGTTTTGCTATTATTTTTGCTAATAATTTAATATCGAGGTTTAACAGAGAGATAGGCCGATAATTCACACAGGAAGTATCATCAGAAAGGGGTTTTGGGATCATACAAACAATTGCCATTAGTGTTTCTTGCCGAAAAGAATGTCCATCTAGAAGTTTGTTAAAAGTTTCAGTGAGAATGGGAGAGAGTATTTCTGAGAATGTTTTATAGTATAAAGCCGAGTAGCCGTCTGGGCCTGGTCTTTTGTTAAGTTTTAGGTCTTTTATGGCGTTAGCAACTTCATCTATAGTTATAGGCTCATCCAAACTGCTTTTTTGATTCTGAGATAACTCAGGTAAGGTTATTTTTGAGAAGAAGGATTCAGCCTCTGTAGGATTAAATTCATTGTTTGTCTTGTATAAAGTTGCGAGATGTGAGTGAAATTTATGGACTATTTTAACTGGATTACAAGTGTAAACATTTTTTGATAATTTCAAACGTATTGGTTTGAAAGATTTGTTAGTTGAATTTAATGCCCGAGCCAAATATGTACCTGGTTTGTTTGTATTCATGTAGAGATTGTGTTTGGAGCGTTTGAGGGATTTATCAACTGACTCAGTGAGAAATAGATCGTATTCCAATCTAGATTTTTCCAGATGAGATTTTGTACTCTGAGATGGATTATCTTGAAATGATATGTAGGCTGCATTAAAATTGAGTTCTATTTTTTTTGCTAGATTTTTGCGTTCCCGTTTAAATAGTGCCATTTGTCTTTGTATTGTACCACGCAAGACAGGCTTATGAGCTTCCCACAGTGTTATTGGGGAGATGTCTGTTGTATTATTAATTGATATGTATTCCTTTAAAGCTTGTTCAATGGCCATCTGATGTAGTGGGTGTTTGAGCATTATGTCCGGTAAGTACCACGTTGGGTCATGCGCTTTTGGTATGGCTGAGGCTATAGTAGTGTATACTGCATTATGGTCAGACCACGGAATCGGAATTATATCTGATGCAATAATTTCTGGTATCATTCCTATTGTTAGAAAAATATGATCTATTCTGGTGAAGGTTTGATGAGGGTGCGAGAAATAAGTGAATTTCTTTTGCATTGGGTTACTTTCTCTCCATGAATCTACCAGATTGTATTTGGAAAGAAGTTGAGAAAAAGGTAATCTAGAGGTTATTTTGGATGGTGTAAAAGGTGATTTATCTAGAAATGGGAGGAGGACCTGGTTCGAATCCCCACACATTATCACTGTTCCTATTTTGTGTGTATTAATCACTTGTAATATATGTGAGAGGAATGGTGTAGGTTGTTTGTTAGGAGCGTAGTAGGAAATCACCGTGATTGCTGTATCCATTATATAACCCATGAGTATCAGGTATCTACCTTCTGGGTCTTTAATTTCTGATGATAAGGTGAATGGTGTGGATCAGTGAAATGCAATTAGAGTTCCCCTTTGCTTGGTACAGGCAGAAGCCGTGTAAATTTGTTGATAAAAAGGAGAAATATATTTTGGAGTAGAATCTTTGGTGAAGTGTGTTTCTTGGAGGCATACTATGTGAGCCTTCTTGTTATGGAAAGTACGGAAGGCTTTGGTCCTTTTTTGAGGGACATTTATTCCCTGAACATTCAGGGAAAGTATATTCAGTGGTGCCATGGCAATAGATCAAATAGTTTTGACTTACTTTTTGTTATGCAGAGCTGACTGCGCAGATCAACCTGTGTGGACTGAAGAGATGAATAGATAGAAAAGAAACCAGTGAATTCTGGAGTAAAGAGTAAACAAAAAACATATGAGATTAGATGATACATTGTATAAATTATTTTTTGCAAGTAATCACAATTTACCCGTGAAAGAGAATAAATATCTCTCTCAGGGGAATAAGTGCCTTCGTCACACTCCCACATAATATGGTTGGGAGAATGAGGAGGGCTAATGGGGGTACACGGATCTTCCGCTTACAGGAGAGAAGTGCTATGTCAAAAGACATCAAAATGATGTTTCATTAATTGGAGTGCAGAATATAGTTTTTGTTGAAATTATTTATTCCAGGGTGGTTGTATATGGTTAGTCTTGCCCTAGGCTAAATAATTCAGTTAGAAAGGTACTGTTAATAACTTTGGTATTGATGAAGATAGTTTGAATTATTTTGGGATTTTAACCCTTTTAGAGTAAACAATTACATATTTTATTCATATGTAACTGTTTAGATATGTTAACTCATAAAATTGAGGTTGTATTGCTTCAGATTAGAATAAACAAAAACATAATTCTAGGAACTAGTTAGGTAATAATATATTTGTTTAAGAAAAGAAAGAAAAAGCTTCCATTACTTCTGGATTATTGAACATATTTGTCCTAAAAAGTAATAAATCTATTGTTATTACCTGATAATATATAACTGAACATGAATTTCCTTATTTCACTTATATATTCTAAGGCTATATGAATCAGGAGTAATAAGAAATATAACTGGAATGTAACATGATCCCACACAGTGTGTGACTATCAGAATGCAGTTACATTCAGTTATAAATACAGGTTTTTTATAGAGAACCATCTCTTAGTATAATAAATGAAGAGATATCAGGAATTAGGATGTCAGTCCATTGAATCTTCTTGGTCCATGGATGATGTGGCATAACGGCCTCTTTTGTGAGAATGATGATTCCCATTTTGTTCTGAAATTTTCTGGGTGCTGCCTGAAGGTGAAGATGATGCCATTCTTCTGCGTGTGGGAGAGTTGCTGCTTGTGGGTTCTGTCAGATTTAATTTTAAAAGGGTTTGTTGTAGTTCATCTGCTGATCTGCTTCTGTAAATTGTACCTTGGTAGTTAAATCTGACTGAAAAGGGGAAGCCCCATTGATACATAATGTTGTGGCGTTGCAGTTCCATTAGTTGGGGTTTCATGGATCGTCTTTTAGTAATAGTAAGTTGGGATAGGTCAGCAAAAATTTGATAATTGTGTCCTTGAAAATTAAGTTCCTTTTTTTCTCTTGCAGCAATTAGTATTTGTTCTTTCATTCTGTAATAATGAAATTTTGTGATTATATCACGTGGGGGTCCATCTTTCTTTTTGGCTGTGAGGGCTCTGTGTACTCTGTCCAGTTCTAAACGTTCAATAGGGATATCTGGCTTTAGTTCTTGTAATAGAGCAGTAATAGTAGATTGCAGGTCTGTCACAGTTTCAGGTATTCCCCTTATGCGCAAGTTTGAACGTCTGGCTCTATTTTCGTAATCTTCGAGCTTAGTTTGAAGTATTAAATTCTCTTTTTTTAATTGTTCCAATTCTGTTATATTTTCTTGGGTTGTAATTTCAATTTCATCCATTTTTATTTCTAAGGCTGCGGTGCGGTTTCCCAGCTCTCTTATTTCTTTGGTTAGGCTTTTTGTTATTTGGTCTGAGGTTTGTTTTAAAGCCTTATGAAGCATCTTTTCAAATTGTAATAATATTACTGGGGATACTGAGGAGGCTTGTGGAGAAGTTTGTGAGAGGATTTGTTCTGTATCTGACTCAAATGGAGAGTCTTGCTGTGACATTTTCTGTCTGTGAGAGCGCCCTGATGCTGTATCTTGTGAGGTGACTGGAGCTGCTTCAGCTGCAGTGAGTGCCTGTGAGCTCTTTGTGAGGTGATTTTTATTTCTGCCACGGTTTCCTCCCAGTACCATATTTCCTGCCCAAACTTTCACAGTTTGTTCCCTGGGGCAAAAAGGTTCAAATGGATACCTTTTGAGCCTGCAGGCTCCGCTTTGTCCTTCTCTTCTCTCCTCAGCGGTGTGGAGCTCTAACAATGCATGTCTGCTCCGCTAGGCTCCGCCTCCTGCCCCCCCATATTAGACCAATCTTTATCATCCAGTTTTTGATTAATATCCTGTGCCCATTTAATAGCATATGAGGGTAGAGTTTCTCCTGAAGTCACATTACATTGGTGATATAATAGTGAGATAAGACCTCTGATGTGCGGGTCGCTCATACAGATACGTTCAAATTGAGTCATTTGATTGAGAGTAGAACCTGTATTAAGTAGTGGTTCATAAAAATTTTTAATCTGTAGATAGCGAAATATTTCTTTTTTAGGTAAACCGTAAGTTTCACATAATACAGGAAAGGCATGAATATTAGATGAGGATGATAGATTACATAAACGGGTAAGATTTACCGTGGACCATGCAGAGAATGATCTTGGAAATTTCCAAGCAGGATAAAAGGCTGGATTATGGAGAAATGAAAGCAGAGGATTATGTGGAGATTTAAGATTATGTTTGAATTTATCCCAAATAGTCAAGGTATGTTTTGTTATTGGATTAGTAAGGTGGATCCTATCAGCAGGGTTTAGCCATAACATATTTGCCACTGAGATAGGATCACTGTCTACCGATTCAACAGCAACCCAAAGGGGTGTTTCAACCATAGCGTGATATTTGGGTAGAAGTGCAATTTGCGCAGCATTATAATAAGAAGAAAAATTGGGTATCTCCAAACCCCCATTCAGTTTATTCAAATACAATGTAGATTTAGATATGCAAGGTTTGGTGTTACCCCAAATAAATGATATAACTCTACGTTGAGTAAGTCTTAGAAAATAGGATGGTATTGGTATTGGAAGTACCCTAAATAAATATAGAAATTTTGGTAGTATTGACATCTTAATAGCGTTAATCCTTCCCAACCAGGATAACGGAAGAGAAGCCCATTGTTTCATGAGAGCAGTAATTTGTTTTAGAAGAGGCAAGTAGTTAACTGCAAAAAGATCTTTAAGGGAAGTTGTGATTTGTATTCCCAAATATGGGAGTTGTTTCGGAACCCAGTTGAAAGTTAAGGAAGTTTGGGCTTGTTGAAGTTCAGTTTGTGATAAAGAGATATTTAACGCATTTGATTTTGTAGGGTTGATGTATAGACCTGAGATTTGGGCGAAGTTTTCAAGTGTGAGTAATAAATTAGGGGTAGATATATGTGGACGTGACAAAAATACGAGAAGATCGTCTGCGAAGAGACATAATTTATGATGGTGACCACCTAATTCAATACCTTTTATATCGGGGGTATTTCTAATTAATTGCGCTAAAGGTTCAATTAATAAGGCAAAAAGTAATGGGGAAAGGGGGCAACCTTGTCTGGTACCTCTTTTGATGTCAAACATTGTTGACTTATAACCGGAATATTTAATATATGCTCTGGGATTATTGTATAAAGAGGAAATCCAGGATAGAAAGTGATCACCAAAACCCCATTTTTGGAGAGTATATTCCATGTATGGCCATGTGACAGAGTCAAATGCTTTCCTTATATCTAGAGACACCAGGCAAGCTGGGATCTGTCTAGATTTAGCTGCATGGATAAGTAAAAGTGTACGTCTGATATTATCACCTGCCTGGCGTTTTGGCATGAAGCCTGTCTGATCTTTATGAATTAGATGTCCTATAATAGAATTTAGTCTAGTGGCCATGATTTTAGCCAATAGTTTTATATCTAGATTAAGAAGAGATATAGGACGGTAATTAGTCCAAGAGGTAGAATCAGAGTGTGGTTTGGGAATCATTGCTATAATAGAAGTAAGCGTTTCTGTTCTAAAGGAATGCCCTTCAAGAATCGAATTAAAGGCTTTGGTTAAGACTGGTGTTAAGATGTGTGCATACTGTCTATAATAAGCTGCTGAAAAGCCATCTGGGCCTGGTCTCTTACGTAATTTTAAGGATTTTATAGCTTTCAACACTTCATTGTCAGTAATCGTGTTTTCTAGCTGATCTCTCTGCAGCTGGTCGAGGTTAGGAAGCGTAATATTAGAAAATAAAACATCAGCTTTGGACTTATCAAAATTAGGAGATGAGGAATACAATTTGGCTAAATTAGAACGAAATATCTCGAGAATCTTTACTGGATTACTGGTATATGCTTCTCTGGATATTTTTAGCTTTATGGGTGTTTGTGTTGTGAATTCTTCAGGATTCTAGCCATAAGTGTATCGGGTTTATTTGCTTTAAGGTATTGAATATGTTGGCGCTTGCGTATGAGTTTGTCTGCTGAATCGGTCAAAAAAAGCTTGTTGTATGAGTCTACCTCTAATAACCACTTTATGGGCTTCCCATAATGTAAGAGCAGAGATATCACCCGTGTCATTAGACGTTATATAATCTGATAATGCTTTTTCAATCTCAACACGGTGAGAGGGATGAGTCAGTATAGAGTCATTTATGCACCAAGTTGTGTCATGTGATCTGGGAATTGTGGAAGCAATAGTAGTAATTACTGCGCAGTGGTCAGTCCACGGAAGAGGAACAATTTTGGATGAAATGATTTCTGGTAACATACTGGATGGAGTAAAAATATGATCTATTCGTGAGAAAGACTTATGTGGGTATGAATAGTGAGTAAAACGTCTACTGGCAGGATTCATCTCTCGCCAAGTGTCAACTAAACCATGCGTGTTAAGTAGGTGTTGAAAAGTCAAGTTTTTAATACCCGTCTTAGGTTTTGAGGGAGAGTTATCCAAAAATGGGAATATAGTTGCATTGGAATCTCCACAGATAACAACTGTACCACTCCTATGAGCTTCAATTACATGTAAAAGATGAGACAAGAAGGCAGTTGGATGTTTGTTAGGTGCATAATATGAAACAATTGTAATAGGATTATCAGAAATAAAACCCGTTAAAAGTAAATAACGTCCCTCAGGGTCAGATAATTGTGATTTCAGATTGAACGGAGTGGAACGGTGAAAACCAATCAGAGTTCCACGCTGTTTAACCGTGGCAGAGGCTGTATAAAATTTTGGATATGAGGATGAAAGAAATTTGGGATAAATCTTATCAGTGAAATGGGTTTCCTGTAAGCAGATAATGTTAGCTCTCTTTAATGCAAATGAGCGTAATGCTTTTGTACGTTTATGTGGAATATTAAACCCTTGTACATTTAATGACAAAACATTTATAGGGGCCATAAACCAAGTAGAATAAACAATATATCATAGTAGATAAGGTGCTTACCAAGAGCCAGGACGACCAGCCAGAAGATCAAGGGGGAATAGAAAAAGTTAGAAAAAGAAGAAGTAAGAGAGTACAAAAACAAAAACCCCATATGTAGACCAAGTATCATTAGACTAAAGTTAGAGTATAGGGTATGGGAGCATCTCAGGAGAGTATATAATACTCCCTGAGAGGATCCTGGACCACCCGCAGAGTCCCCCATAGAAAAAATAGAGGGTCTCTGTAGGTGGTAAAAAAGGGCAGCAAAAAATTCCTATGGGATTAACAACACCGGAGGACCACAGGAATTATTAGAATATTAATATATTATTAAATAACTAACAGTTTTATTACCATTTTTTACCTTTTTATTTATTTATTTATTTATTTTTTAACAAAAAAAAAAAAAGGTAGAGTAAAGAGGAAAAAGAGAAATGGGAAAAAAAAATCAACAAAAAAAAATAAAAAATCATTTTACTCAATTTTTCCCCTTTCCCTTCCCCCTCCCCTCACACACTAATATCATAACTAAACCATATAGTCAGAGCTCATTTTATTCATGAGCTTAACACTTAAAGGAAATTAACCAGCATAAGAAGCTGGGAATCTGAAGAAAGTATGAGGAATTTGTGTGAACTGGAAAGTCAGTCCATTTAGTCCACAATGGTGGCATGTGAATGTTCATAACGACCACGCTTGCTGAGATTTTGATATGACGAGGATGCAGAACTGGATCCTGTGGCTTTATTTTGCTGTGATGATCGAGAGATGAAACTTCTGCTGGGCAGGTTCTTTGTCAGGGTTTCTTCGGCTAACCCTATGTCGATTAGGATCGATTGTAAATCTTCTGAGGAGCGACAAACGTATTTGGTTTCCAGATGTGTGAAACGAAGAGAGAAAGGAAATCCCCATTGGTAAGCAATTTGATTGCGCTGAAGTATCTGTAATTGAGGTTTGAGTGCACGTCTCTTAGCCACTGTAAGTGGGGAAAGGTCAGTGAAAAGCTGGTAACTGTGGCCCTGAAAGCTGAGGAGATCTTTACCTCTGGCTGCTGTTAAAAGCTGTTCTTTGGTTCTGTAGTAGTGTAATTTGGTAATGATATCTCTAGGAGGGCCATTGGATTTGCGTGGAGCTAAGGCTCTATGTACCTGTCAATGGGAATTTCAGGTATTAATTCCTGAAACAGCGCTGTGACTGTTGTCTGCAGGTCTAAATAAGATTCAGGGATCCCCCTGATGCGCAAATTCGATCGACGATTTCTATTTTCCTGATCTTCCAAACGTGACTGAAGCGTGAGGTTTTCTTCCTTCAGTGACATAATTTCAGTCATAGAATTGTGAGTGCGTGTATCAATTTCATCCATTCTCAATTCTAGGTCTGCAGTCCTTTGACCCAGCTCTCTAATTTCTCTAGTTAACATATCTGTAATGTGGTCAGAAGTCTGTTTAAGAGCTTTCTGGAGCATATATTCAAACTGTTTGAACATATCAGGCTGTGTTGTAATTTGTGAAACATTTTGGTCACACACTGACTCAACCTTAGAAGCCTGTGTTATTTTGCTGTGAGGCAGAGGCTGTGTCCTGTGTGAGCTGCTGCGCTGTGAGGGAGAGGAAGATGCTGCCATCTCAGACGTCAGTCTGTGTATCTTTTCTTTAGAAATACCTTTTTTAAAAGTAGATTTCTGACCTCTTAGGACCATTATTTAGGTTGCTGGCTGAGTTGGGGTGAGCAGTGACCCGTTTTTTGTAAATATTAGTGGCACTGGGACCTGTAGTCCTCCGGTTAACAATCCCAAGGAGCGGAGCTCTAAGGAGACATTACCGCCGCCTCAGGCTGCTGCCTCACTGCCCCAATTCCATCCATCTTTTGGATTACCTCAGTCTTGCTCTTGCCAATCCAAGTCCTATGTTTCCAGTCTTGGGGGTGCACTCTTTCAGTCACACTCAGTCCAATCCCAAATCTCAAATCCTAAGACCCCTTTCACACTGAGGCAGTTTTCAGGCGTCTTAGTGCTAGAATTAGTGCTTTTAAAGCACCTGAAAACTGCCTTCCATTCCGCCCCAATATGAAAGGCCAAGTGCTTTCACATTGGGGCGGTGCACTTGCGGGATGTTAGAAAAAGTCCTGCAAGCAACATCTTTGGGGCGGTTTGGGAGCGCTGTATACAGCGCTCCCAAAACACCCCTCCCCATTGCAATGAATGGGCAGCACTTCCAAAGCGCCTGAAAGAGCTTTGGAAGCACCACAACACGGTGTTTTAAACCCCTTCTTCGGCCACTAGCGGGAGTTAAAAGTGCTCTGCTAGTAGCCGAAAAGCGCCGCTCAAACAGTGGTAAAGCTCCGCTAAAACGAGAGGCGCTTTACCGCTAACGCTCGGGCGGCCCCAGTGTGAAAGGGGTCTTATTGAGACAGGTACTTTTAGACTAAATTACTTTTCTTGACAGCACAGTCTGATGGGTAAATCTAAATTGATGTCCGCTTTTAGCACCAAATTAAATTTACTGAGATGCTGCCAATTTAAGGTTTACTGCCAATCATTACCCATTGCATGTAAGTTAACTAGAAAAGCCACAAAATTTGAACAAATAATGTCTACGCTACTCCGTAGCTTTCCATTATGCTGGTTTGCTGGGGGATAGCAAGAGGTGCCCCACTTTTGGGGAGTTGGAAGGAGGCATTAGAGACCACTTACTTGTAGGTCCAAATAGATTGTATTGTAACTTTTTTTTTTTTTTGCCTACATAGTGTGTTAAAGTGAAAAAACTGAAAATGCAAACTGCAAAACACATCAAAAACGCAATACTTGCATTTTTGGTGCAGCTCCATTGAAGTCTTTTACACACAAAAAGCAATCTGCTGCTGGAAAAAAGTCTCTGGCCATTTCCAAAAACGCACCGGCTGAAAAACATATAGATGTGGGAGTGTACCCCCAGAAACCATTTTAAATGGACTGTAGTGCGTTTCTGCAAACTGCAAAATGCACTAAAAAACGCATAGGTGTGAAAGTAGGGTTATTTGTAATTAAAAGTAATATATATAAACATCAATTCGGTTATTAAAGCAATGCATTTAATTGTACTTGCATTCGTTTGTAAGTTTGCTTATAATAAATAAATCTTTATTTTATTTTAATCAGACATTTGACAGTGCAATTTATTACCATAGTGAAGCCTGTGATATCATACATTTAGACACTCAAAGAAGTCATTGTACCTCTCATCAGAATGGGAATGAGAATTTTCTTTGTAATGTGATAAGGGTACGTTGGCTTATGCCTAGCAATTAATGTAGTTTGTCATGTGGATTGTTCTGCCCAGACAAAATTCTTTCTGCATGTGAATGTTTTACAAATCAGCAATCAACAGTGGAATTAAAATGGATGAAACTATTGCCTGTGAGTGTAGGCAAGTGGAAAAAAAACAACTTGGAACAGTCTTATCCCTGTTATGAATTTAAAGACAAATATAATACAATTCTCTTTACAGCAGTAATGTCTTATTTACCTAAATAAGCTAAACCTGTTTATTGAGGTTATTAAGATTATAACCTTACCATTGGAGCCAAGCATACATTCAGCCAAATTCCTCTGTGAAAGCAGAGTAAACTGCTTAATATATCACCACCTGCTCTGCTAACATCATAATAACCTAGCAAACAAACGAAGTTCTCAAAAGCCAGCCTTGCAAATTGTCAGTGCCAGTGATGGTAAAAGGCAGAGTCTTGCTGAGCAAGACTTGAAAAACAAGTTTTTTATCCAATACATTGGCAAAACTGTTATTAATGTATTTGTTCTTTGAGGGTTGCAGTTCTATAAAATGATCATAAAATGTTTAAAAAATGCAAACATATAAAGGAAGATGATAGTGTAAGAAAAAGAAATTGCATCTTGCAATTCTAATACTGCATAACATTTCCATATTTTTTTTGAACCACTCTGACTTAGACAGTTAAACTACTACCAGACCAAAAACTGCACAAAGAGAGGGAGATCGGGTCTTGAAACACTAACCTAAAGATACATTGCTGATGTAGACCTGGTTGGCATCCCTTTTAAGAACTGGGAGCCACACAGCCTTGGCATTCTCATGGCCATGTTGTAGTTTAATCTCCCCCCGCCCCAAAGGTGATAGACAGGCCCATGGGAGAGATCAGAGCAGAGCAGAAGGAAACCTCTTGATTGGCCTCATTCTTGGACAGATTAAATATTTGCCCACCAGACAGAAAAGAGTCCTGACTGCCTGCCTGCTATGCCAGGACACCCTGCTGTGTGCCTCCTCACATGGGAGACTTACTACTCCATACATCCAAAGGAAGATCTGCCAGAGGAGTTGAAGAGTACCCCACATCTGCCTCCATCCAGCCTGCCAGAGTGCAGATTAGAGGATAAACTCCTTCCAGGTAGGCATTAAAGTAGTTGTAAATGTAAAAGTTTTTTTCCCTTAATACATTCTATGCATTATGGTAAAAAAAACTTTAGTTCCTCCTCCCCCCAGCCTTCCCTAAATACTCACCTGAGCCCGATCTCGATCCAGTGCTGTCCACTCTGCAGCAGCTCTTTTCCCCTCTCCTGGCTCTCATAGGCATTGGCTCCTGCGAGGGTGGGGCCAAGCCAGGCTGTGTTTCTGAACAAGAGCGAGCCTTCACGAGTGTCCCCATGGGAAGTGGTTTCCTATGAAGGCACTCGGGAGGGAGGAGCCAGGAGCGCTGGCGGGGAACCTGAAAAGAGGAGGATCGAGGCTGCTCTGTGCAAAACTATTACACAAAGCAGGTAAGTATAACAGTTTTTTAATTTTAGTTAAAAAAATAATTGAACCTTTAATATCACGTTGAGTCAAATTGGTGAGGGGCCTCTAATTACCCTATATTGTACTGAGCTTTAGCTACACCCTTTGTACTGACTCCTCTGCCGGCATACTTTGTGAATATTTACCCCCTTTCCAGTGATTAGCAAGGGTCTAGTAAATGGCAGTTAGGCCCCATATTGATTTATAAATATTAATTGTGATTATAAACTTGCTTTGCAAATATATTTTGATTTTTTTGTTTTTATTTTGAAAGTAGAGTTCTGTAACATACTGTTAAGAAGTTGACACCACAGCAGATTTATTTGATAATGTTATTATAGTAGTTCGACGCTGCAGATTAATCACATCTGTGGATTGCTGATTGGACAACGATGAAACAGCAGCACACTGAGGAGTTCATCCCTAAGTATTTGTAACTATAACTATGGCAGTGTACCTATGAGCCTGATGGGTAATAACATAACATCTGGCATTATTTTGCACATATTGGACTTACTGTAGAGAAATGGCCAGAGAGTATCAATTAGGCATATATTAGGCAGCTATTATTAGTTTTGGAATTTGCATTATATGGAAGGACAGTAGCACAGTGAAAATGAGCACATGTTCTCTAGAATGGAACAAATCCATCCCAACTGAAAATGACAAATAGTGAGCTCTTACTCCCCAATCATTGGTTGTTCAAAGTCGTAATATTGGCTAGGAAATTTCTGTCCAAAACTTCCTACACAAACGGCCACTAACAATATTGATAGACCAGCAAGGGGGAACAACCAGAAACACAGACTCTGGTGTGATGACCATAAACCAGGACCTCCAAAGGACATCAAGAGCAATGACACAATACCACATAAAGGATCATTAGCCTCTACCAGCTACCACCACCATATGCCCCATCCACCCATTTGCACCCCACCCCTTATGGTGCCCTAATGTAAAATCATACTACCCCCCCCCCCCCCCCGTGCTATTACTCTCATATTATATCCCATCATATAAGACAAGTGCAGCAAAAAGAGACAGGAAACAACACAAAGATGATAATATACAAAAGAGGTAACTTGATTGTGGCTGGGAGGTTCATAATCTAGATGGATGATCATTTTACAAATACCTCCTATATTAAATTAATAAGAGAAAAGATTAGAAGTGAAGATCACCTAACTCCTTATATGACTACAAGAAGGATGTAAAACAAAGTTTATACTTAGATGACATCTAGCCCTCAGGGTATAAATCCATCCAGCCTCAATATGAAGTATGTTGTGAATGAAATTCATCCATCCTTTCAGAGGGTGAGTATGAACCTGTCCAATGCAATAAGTGTAAAACGCCTAGCCAAAGGGCTATGCCTGTTGTTAATATAATTATATATCCACTTTCAGAACAACCATTTAGTTTTACCTATAGTTTTACCTATATAAAAGGCAATATATGTGCATCTGAATGTATAGATAATTCCTACAGTTTGGCAACTGGGAGTAAATCCCCACCTGGGAGTGTGCCCCTATACCTTTAGGAAGGGGTGGGCTCCCTTCATCTGCTCTCCATCTATCCTTCAGAATACATGTGCTTCCATTGTGGAGTCACTCATCAGTTAGTGATAAGATTACAGATACCGGGGTGCCTTGGCGGGGCTCTGTAGCTTACGCATGTATTTGCAAATGTGTGCAGACTAAACGCCTGTTTTTAACGCATACTGTTAGACAGGTTGATTCGGTTATCCACGGGCTGGTCGGTAAGTAAGCTTGGAGTTTTCCTTGGATTTATTCTTGCCTTTTTTCTAACTTATTGATAGATCCCTACATTGGAAATATGTTTTGTAGGATTTTTTCCTCTATTTAAAAATCTTTATGGTTAGTACAATTTTGTTGAATATGCATGTGTTTTCTACTTGTATCCCCCTAATCAGATGTTGTGAAAAGAGGAGGCATGCACTCTAGTGGAGTTTCTGAATGGAGGGGCAGAAGTGCTGAACAGTGGTAATTGAGGCCAAGGAGAGGGGCAGGGAGATGGGAAGGAAAACAATTCTTATGGTCAAAACAAAGATGCCCTACAGAATTGTTTTCAACAGTCACTCCTCTCCAAAGCTGACAAACCAAACACAGTCAACCATTTCAGATTTGGGTGATGTGGGATTCGTTGGACCTAAAGAGACTGGTGGGGGCGGATTCAATAAAGCTGCTGCACCACTTTTCTGGAGTTAGTCCTTTTTGCTAATGTACTGCATCAAATTCATAAAGAATTTGCGACACCTTTGGTTGTGACTCACACACCAAATTTAGGATAGTTTTAAAATGCACCTTTTTTACATTGTGGCATGAGGAATGTGTCAAAGTCAAAATACCGACTCTTTGTATCTTACAAAAGTGGAGCTAATTAAGACCAACTCTATTTTGTCATACAAAGAGAAGCTGTTGCTTTCCTGCTCTGACACCAACTTGGGTCAGACAGAGTCTGTTCTGATCATATAAGGTATATATTTACTGATCTTACTGTTGCTTTAAATTGGCATCCATTATTAACAGGAACTGTAGTATATTACGCCCACTTCCTGCCCAGCAGACATATCAGATAATCTTTCTACAGTGAAGGAAGCATGTTAAAGACCTCCACTACTTCTTAATACTGGCCTTGGAAGCATTATGCCCCGTACACACGGTCGGAATTTCCGACAGAAAAAGTCCGATGGGAGCTTTTGGTCGGATATTCCGACCATGTGTATGCCCCATCGGACTTTTTCTGTCGGCATTTCCGACGGACTTAGAGAACATTTTCAAAAATTTTCAGTTGGAAATGCCGACTGAGGTTATCCCATTGGCAAGTCCGACCGTGTGTACACGGCATAAGTCTGTAAGTAGGCTGTCATTAGTTTTCAATTAATTAGTATATGTTCTACTAATTCAACTACATTTTATATGTGTGTTTGGTGGGATGTTTCTGTCAGAAAGTTCATTCAGCTAGGCCACATTTTTGTTAGCTAGTGCCTTAACAGTATTGTAGCATGCTTGTTATTATTTGCATTTGTGATGTAATGTTAAATGCTAATGCATATTTTTATAATTTGTGTTTTTCAGTTTTACAAAAAAAACTTATTCTCAGAAAAAAATTACAACTATTAGCTCTTCCTCCTAAGACTTTATTGGGAAGCTATTAGCTGTCTGCCAAGCCTTGTACTTTGAACACATTGTGAGGGCAGAAGAGTGAAAAGACTTTTAACACAGCGGGCCTAGTCTAAAGAAGAGTGGATTCATTCTGCTCATCATCAGCTAACCTCTACAGCCACAGACACTACAAAAAAGTAATCTGTTTCATCATGCAGCACACAGACAAGGATACTACACCAGTCATCCCTCAGCATACACAAGCAGAGGAAAGCATACACAATATGCTAACCAACAGGTCACGCTGCACAAGCTCCAGAGTCTCTAGTCAGTCGGATCAGACATCAGCTAGTGCTGAATCTGCCAGGTCCAAGCGCACTACCTCTAGACATTCAAGCTGCTCTAACCTGTGGTCCACTAGTGCTGCAGCTGCCAGGGCCCATGCAAAAGCAGAAGTCACACATGCACTGGCTTCCTATGCAATACGTGAAGCTGAAATGATGAAAAAACAGGGCTGCATAGATGAAGAACATCATATGATTAAAGCTAAAAGTAAAGCTGAAGCACTTAGAAGAAAAGCAGAGGTGAAAGCATCTTTACATATTATCAAGCAAAAAAAATTGCTTCAGCAGCCTTAGCTGAAGCCGAGGTGCTCATGAGAGCTGCTGAAGAACAGTACAGAGAGCACTCTGTGATAGATACCCAGATGACACCACTCAGTGCAATCCAACGCACCTGTGAGTATGTACAGTTGCACGCGACCATGGACACTGATTAACAGTCCGATGATGCATTAGAACCGTCAAGGGTCCCACTAGCAGCAGACAACTTTGATATCGCTCGATGCTACAAGACTGAACCAGAACTTTACTATAACATGCCAAGTAGTTACATACTCAGAGACCAATCTGTTGGTCCTTCAGGAAATCAAATGAATGGTGACATAATCCCTCCTCAGGAAAATATAAATCACGCCTATAGCAAAAAGACTTGCAGTAAACGAGAACAACCACACAACTATAGTGGATTTAACCAAGCACCCCCACCATCCTACCAGCCACAGACATGCCCTGTGTTTGTTCCCAGAAAATGCCCACCTGAGGCAGCAGGAGCCACAGATGTGACAAAATACTTGATACGCCGTGAAATGGTGAGCTCTGGTCTCCTGAAGTTTGATGACCGTCCAGAAAACTATTGGGCCGGAAAGTCATCTTTTCTAAGCAGCACCCAAGACTTAAATCTGACAGACAGGGAAAAGCTTGACCTACTCTCCAAATGGCTCGGATCAGAGTCCACTGAGCAAGCCAAAAGAATCAGGTCAGTACATGTTCATTATGCGAGAGCAGACCTTACAATGGTATGGCAGAGATTGGAAGACTGCTATGGGTCACCTGAAGTAATTGAACATGCATTTCTGCAGAAAATTGAAAATTATCCAAAAATAACAAACAAAGACAATCAGAAGCTGAGAGCGCTTGGTGACATATTTTAGAGCTGGAGGCGGCAAAGTCTGGTGAATACCTGCCAGGCCTCTCATATTTGGATACAGCACGTGGAGTCAAACCGGTAATCAAGAAGCTTCCTTACAGCTTACAGGAAAGATGGATCATGCAAGCATCAAATACAAGGAAGATCATCAGGTGGTATTTCCACCTTTCTCCTTCCTCGCCAAATTCATTGTGAATCAAGCTAAAATACGCAATGACCCAAGCTTCGCCTTTTTGAACATGGGAGGCTCCAGTTCTGTAAAAGACTGATAAACAACCTTCAGTGTACAATAAAGAATGCAGAGCAACAGTGTCTGTACGGAAGACAGAAGCACCAACTGAGTTTGAGGCCAACCAGGATAAAAGCTAAGGAATGCAAATTGAGGACCCAGATAAGCAGTGTACACTACATAACAAGCCTCATCCACTGAGAAAATGTTGCAGTTTCAGAAGCAAGACTATAGAGGAGCACAAATCTTATATTTATGACAAGCGCATTTGTTTCAGATGCTGTGGTTCAACTCAACATTTTGCTAAAGACTGTGAAAACAATTTGATGCAAAGAATGCAATAATGACAACCATTTGTCTGCTTTATACCCAGGACCAGCACCACGGAAAACAAAGAATCTGGTAACCTAAGAAGATCATGGTGGGGAGCAAAAAGAGAGTGCATTACCAGCAATAACCTCAAAATGCACTGAGATCTGCACAAACACATTTAGCTCTAGATCGTGCTCCAAGATATATTTAGTCAAGGTGTATCCTGCAGGCCTCAGAGAGAAGGCAATCAGAATGTATGCAGTCTTAGATGAACAAAGTAACAGATCTTTGGCAAGAACAGAGTTCTTTGACCTCTTCGGTGACAGAGGAAGTCCAACTCTGTATACTTTGAAAACATGTTCAGGAGTTGTGGAGACATCAGGGAGGAGAGCAAACAACTACATTATCGAGTCATTAGATGGGAAAACGTAGCTGACTCTGCCCACTATCATAGAATGTGATATGATACCAGATGGTAGATCAGAGATACCCAAACCTGAAATTGCACTACCCTCATCTGATGCAAATATCAGACAAGATTCCAGTACTAGACCCAGGTGCTGCAATTATCCTTCTACTTGGAAGAGACATACTGAGAGTGCACAAGGTCAGAGAGCAATACAATGGGCCACACAATGCACCATTTGCACAACATCTTGACCTTGGATGGGTCATCATTGGTGATGTATGTCTGGATGGAGCACGCAAGCCGGCAAAAGTGAATGTCTACAAAACAAACATATTGCAAAATGGCCGCACATCATGTCTTAGCCCCTGTACAAACAGGATACAGATTAAAGAGAGACTAGTCAACCCAATACAACAGCAGAAAGTTCAGAGTTACATGGAGGCTATCACCTCATCTGAAGATAGGATGCAAGGTGTTTGAAAGAAGGCGAGATGATGACAAACCAGGACCATCTGTTGAAGATAGCCTCTTCCTTGAGATCTGGACGGAGAAGTCTTTATAGAAGAGTCAAACAGCTGGGTAGCTCCTTTACCTTTCCGTTCACCCCAACATCACCTTCCTAACAACAAAGGACAAGCAGTGAAGCGTCTCACCTCATTGCGACGCACTCTAGACAGAAAGACAGATATGAAGGAACACTTCCACGATTTCATGCAGAAGATCTTCGACAGTGGTCAAGCTGAAAAAGCACCACCATTGGAAGAAAAACAAGAATGTTGGTACTTACCAATATTTGGAGTGTACCATCCTCAGAAACCAATACAGATATGAGTAGTATTTGATTCCAGTGCAAAGTATGAAGGCCTTTCCCTAAACGATGTCCTCCTCAGTGGACCTGACTTGAATAATACATTCCTTGGAGTCCTCATCAGATTCTGAAAAGAACACGTTGCAGTAACAGCAGATGTACAACAAATATTCTACTGTTTCCTTGTCCACAAAGATCACAGAGACTACCTGAGGTTCCTGTGGTATGAAAACAATAACTTTAACAAAATGTCACAGAATACAGGATGAAAGTACATGTGTACAGAAACAGCCTCCCTCCAGCTGTAGCTATCTAAAACCTGAGACAAGCAGCACAGGAAGGTGAAGAAGAGCACGGCACAGATGTCAAACAGTTTGTCATGAGAAATTTTTATGTGGACGATGGACTCGCTTCTTTCTCCAGCAACAAAGAGGCTATCGACATCCTGAAAAGAACAAGAGAGATGTTAGCAGAATCTAACGTAAGGTTACACAAGATAGCGTCCAACAGCAGCAAAGTCATGGAAGCGTTTCCCTCTGAGGACCGTGCAAAAGACCTCAAGGACCTGGATCTAGGAACAGATTCACTGCCCCTTCAAAGAAGTTTAGGGCTCAGTTGGGATCTGATAACCGACAGCTTTATATTTACAGTATCCAGAGAAGAGAAGCCATTCACGAGAAGAGGTGTCTTGTCCATGGTCAACAGCCTTTATGACCCCCTAGGATTTGTAGCCCCCATAACCATGCAAGGCATGGCTCTTATGAGAGAAATTGCTACTGAACATGAACAAAGTGAATGGTTAACGCCTCTACCTAAGGAGAAAGAAATGCAGTGGAAGTTGTGGAAGGACTCATTAATTGAGCTTGAACAACTTATCATCCAAAGGTCATATGTCCCTGTTTCTTTGTCTGCCACGAAGCAAAGAGAATTGTGTGCATTTTTAGATGCATCCCCTATGGCTATAGCAGCTGTAGCCTACCTTAGAGTAATGGACTTTGAAGGACAAAGTTATGTTGGGTTTATCGTGGTGGGAAAGTCCAAACTAGCTCCACGACCTGTTCACACTGTTCCACTTTTGGAGCTTTGTGCTGCTGTCTTAGCAGTGGAGATGGCAGACTTGATCGTTGCTGAACTGGACATTGAAATTCATGCAGTGAAGTTTTACAGACAAGATTGTGCTGGATATATTCACAATGCTTTTAGAAGATTTTTTTCTATCCGAGGACCTATGAAGCAACTCCGCTCAGATCGGGGCACAAACTTACTGGGGCCTGCAAGGAGTTAAGGATCTTTACAGAAGACTCTGAGACGAGTGCTTATCTTCAAGATTAAAGATGCACTTGGACCTTCAATCCTCCTCATGCGTCACACATGGGAGGAGCTTGGGAGTGGATGATTGGAGTGGCTCGTCGATGTCTGGATGCCATGTTTCTGAAGGTTGGCTCTACTCGCCTTATACATGAAGTTCTCATCACACTTATGACTGAAGTCATGGCTATCATGAACGTCCAACCCTTAGTTCCAGTGTCTACCAATCCAGAAATGCCGGCAGTCTTGACACCTGCAATGCTTTTGACCCAGAAGATGGAAACAGCTCCCACAGGAGATTTTGGTCTCAAAGACCTTTACACCAAGCAATGGAAGCAAATTCAGAGTCTTGCAGACATCTTCTGGAATAGATGGAAACAACCTGGTGACGCTCCAGTCACGCAGAAAATGGCAAGTTGACAAGCCTAACCTGCAAGTCGGAGATGTTGTCCTACTAAAAGACGCTCAGGTCCACAGAAACGAATGGCCAGCTGGACTCATTGTCGAGACTGTACCTAGTAATGATAGTAAGGTTAGAAAGGTCAAAGTTAAAGTCATGAGACAGGGCACCCCTATGGTGTACTTTAGACCTATCTCTGAAGTTGTTTTACTTCTTAAAAAGGAAACAAAGTGGTATAATGTTCATTATGCCAGGTGGGGAGTGTTCTGATCATTATAAGGTATATATTTACTGATCTTACTGTTGCTTTAAATTGGCATCCATTATTAACAGGAACTGTAGTATATTACGCCCACTTCCTGCCCAGGAGACATATCAGATAATCTTTCTACAGTGAAGAAAGCATGTTAAAGACCTCCACTATTTCTTAATACTGGCCTTGGAAGCATAAGTCTGTAAGCAGGCTGTCATTAGTTTTCAATTAGTTAGTATATGTTCTACTAATTCAACTACATTTTATATGAGTGTTTGGTGGGATGTTTCTGTCAGGAAGTTCATTCATCTAGGCCACATTTTTGCTAGCTAGTGCCTTAACAGTATTGTAGCATGCCTGTTACTATTTGCATTTTTGATTTAATGTTAAATGCTAATGCATATTTTTATAATTTGTGTTTTGCAGTTTTACAAAAAAAACTTATTCTCAGTAAAGATTACAACTATTAGCCCTTAATACTGAGTCTTTATTGGGAAGCTGTTAGCTGTCTGCCAAGCCTTGTACTTTGAACACATTGTGAGGGCAGAACAGAGTCTATTTAAGACCCTGGCTCCTGGGTTTGGATTGCATTTTTGTGAGTGGCAGAGAAGGGACAGAATACCTGTCTGTCAAGCACAGTGCTTAGCATCACGGAAAGGTATCAGAGGAGTAGGCAAAAGTGCAGGGACACGCCATCCTTTTTGGAAGCCTCCCTATTAGGTCAAGGACCAGCCAGGCCATATTCCAATCCTCGAGACAGATGCTGTTGGCACCTCTTTGTCTTCAATCTACCATTTCATCACTGTTACAACTTTAAAGTGTTCCCTGTCCAATTGCCTTCCTGCCCAGTTTGTAGTGCATTGCTGGACTTCTGTTACAATCTATTCCTGTTACTGCACTTAGACTCTGTGTTTTCTGGCTGTCACATCACCCCGCACCTACTCACATGCAGAACAGAAACAAGTCGTCAACTGATGGAACTATAACCTCAATTCAGGTTATATTTTTGCCCTTCCTGAGGGACCATCTAAAAGTATGCTACTAGGGAGCGTGTATTAAAGTGATATATACACTTTAATGCGCTTAAGAGTGAATCTCAGCTGTTGCTGGCTCTTTCCTCTATATTCTCATCCTGGCTTGTGCCTCTGAGGTTCTAAGGAAGAGGACTCATATCTTGAAACGGGTTTGCCAGTTGGTCTATATTCCAATGGGTGATGTGATGTATCAAGAAGTCTGAAACTGCTGTTGTTCTGACAAGCTTTTACTTACGTTGGTTTGTGAGTATATAACTTATTATTGGATTCTACTAATAAAAAGATAACAGAAAATAATGCACTAGGCTGATGTACACTCTGTTTTCTTTATGGTTACTGGGTATTAAAGTGAACGTGTTTCTTCCCCCTGCTTGGTGAAGGCTTTGCCAGTCAAGTTTTGGAGTGTATCCAGACATCGTATGATAATAATGCTTTAGATGTAATTGTGATAGACAGCTATTTATTATGTCAGTTTAGTACTGTATGTAACATAAGTGCTAAGTATCTCAATAAACACCATTTGTTTTTTGCCAGCAAACTGGCAAAAAAACAAATGGTGTTTATTGAGATACTTAGCACTTATGTTACATAGAGTACTAAACTGACATAATAAATAACTGTCTATCACTACTGCACTACCACTTTTCATAGGTGATGGGATTTCATCTCTAAGGCCACTTTCACACTGCTATGTCCCACGTTTTTGAAAGAGCACCAAAGATACTGCATGTAGGACTTATAGTGTGCTTCCAGAAAACATGCCAAAAACACAGGACATAACTAAAATAGGAATATGAAAACTGCAGGTACACCAGTGCTGTAGAGCAGCAGTGTGAAAGTGACCTTAAGTGTGCATCCACCTTCTAAAAAATTCAACTTTTTTTTAGAGCTCCTTAAAGAAGCACTAAACCTTATGAGCAAGTACTTTTATACTTTGGCAATGTGAGTTTGCCCTTTAAGCAAATATGGCATATGTAAAGGAGAAGTTTGAGGTGATTAAAAAAATAAAATACATCCTCACCTTTATGCTGCAGCTTTAGTGTGCAGCTGCAGCTGTCCCCCCGAGAGCCCTAAGCTTGAGTAATGAGTGATCACATGACCGCTGATCACTCAGTTCTCGGTCTGCTCTGAGCAGATAGTGGTGACTGTCAGTCGCCTCTCTCTGCTCCTCCAGTGCTAACTGGAGCACCAGACTGAAGAGGGGTGGGTGCAGCTGGCTGTCAGTCAAGTAGTCAAGTGGATCCTGACAAAAACGGTCAAGATTCTTCCAGAGCTTGGAGCAGCTCTCGATGTCAGCCAACAGCAGGCTTTAGCACGTTGCCCACAAGAGAAGTATGACAAAAAAGCTTTGGCCATGCTTCTCCTTTAAATATGCTATTGATCAAAACATTGTATCAGTGCTGTTATAAACTTTTTGCAGGTTATTGTCTTAGTGTGTATCATGGTTGACATTTGATTGCACCAAAAAAGCTGTAAGACTGACCTAATTGCTTTCATTTATAATTGATTATCATTCCAACAGCTTATAACTGGACTAAAGTAATTATTTCTGAATGCAATTGCAGCAGATTTATAAATGGAGCATCAAGGTTACCCAATAATTGGTATACGTGCAAAATAAGGGTTATTAACGGTCACAAAGCACTTTTCAATCTCAATTACAAGCCAAAATATGCTTTCCTTTATAAATTACCGTTTCTAAATCTTTAAAAGGTCATAGCTATAAATTTTACTTACTATAACTAACTTAGTGAAGCAGCCATTGTTTAGTTTCCTTTAATTATTTCTATGTAGGGAAGGGATACAAGCACCAGCAGGAGTAATTTGCCCCTTAAGGAACAGTTCACACCATAGAAATGCAGTCCAGATGCATTCCAGATGCTTTTCTGCATGTGCATTTTTTATGCCTTCCAATGCGTTTTTATGCTTTTTTTGGTGCATTTTTGATGCAGTCCAGTGCTATTTTTCCCCCCTTTTTTTCTTAACCTTAACTAAGGACATGTTAGTTCCAATGGGTTTTTGGTGTGTTTTACAGCGTTCTAGTACAGTCCAGTGCAGGTAAAATGCAGCATGTTCTACTTTTTTTTCTGGAACGCACTGGAACTGCAAGCACTGGTGTGAACTATGCCACTGAAAACCATATAACTTACTTTCCATGTGTTTTTGATGCAGAAAAAAAAGCACTGGACTGCATGTGGTATGAACTGGCCCTTAAGTCCTGGTGATTTCCAGGCAGTGCTTCAACCTGCTAGTGTCCTCTTGAAACTAGTTTGTCCCTTTTGTGTGAATTTAAAGTAAAAATATTCTAAACCTTACTTTAGTAAACTTACTTTTGAATAGAATAGCGGGCAATTCCAGAAGCTTACAGGATTCCTCACCTATTTTTTGGAGGGCCCAGGATCCAAGTCAATGTCAAAGTTTAAATCTGCGTTGAACAATGAAAAGAGGTGGCGGCACTACCAGCATAAAAATGTTAGTTTATTTGAAATCCTTTAAAAACCAGGACACTGCTGGCACACACATCTCCCGTGGCTTCAGCAAACGCATTTTACACCTGTGCTTAGCAATGAGTGGGCTCTGCGGCCCCAGCCCACCCTTTTTTGCTTCAAAAAAACTCATCAGTGCTGCCTATCAGAGCCATCAGTGCCCATCAGTGCCACCTATAAGTGCCCATCAGTGCCACCTTTCAGTGTCGCCTATCAGTGCCACTTATGACTGCCCATCAGTGCCGCCTATCAATGCCCATCAGTGCTGCATATCAGTGCCACATCAGTGCTGCCTATCAGTGCCCATCAGTGCTGCATATTAGTGCCTCATCATCAGTGCCACCTCACCAGTGCCTGTCAGTGTAGCCTCATCAGCGCCCATCAGTGAAGGAGAAAACATACTTATTTACAAAATTTTATAACAGAAACAAAGAAAAACTTTTTTTTTTCTGTCTTTTTTTTTATTTGTTTGGAAAAAGAAAAAAAAAAAACCCAGTGGTGATCAAATCCCACCAAAAGAAAGCTCTATTTGTATGAACAAAATGATAAAAATTTCATTTGGGTACAGTGTTGCATGACTACGCAATTGTCATTCAAAATGTGACAGCACTGAAAGCTGAAAATTGACCTGGGCAGGAGGGTGGAAAGTTTCCTGTAGTGGTTAAAAATCTCCACAGGCTACACTTTAAATTTTTTTACAGGTTACCAGTTTGGAGTGACAGAGGAGGTCTAGCACTAGAATTATTGCTCTCACTCTAACGTTCACGGCAATACCTCACATGTGTAGTTTGAATGTAATTTACATATGTGGGAGCAACCTACGTATGCATTTGCTTCTGTGTGTGAGCATGCGGGGACGGGGGCACATTACTTTTTTTTTTATTATTTATAAATTTGCACATACATTAATGGTAAAAAAGGTCAGGTCTGACCATGCAGGCTCTTTACAAGATATTTTGAGTTAGTGACTGGGGACAAAAAGAACGCAAATTAATGAAATACCTTATTTGTGCATGTACAGGAAAATGAGGGAATAATGGGGATAGTAACCCCAAATGATCCACTATTGCTCAAAATGTATATTGTCCTTGAGCATTTAGATAAAAATAAAGGTGAATAAAGCACCTGAACAAGGTGACGTACATGCCCTCAAGGAGTTGAGATCTGTTATGACTGGCATAGTACCACTAGATTGGCATAAGGCCAATGTGGTGCCTATATATAAAAAGGGATCAAACTCTTTAACAAGTAACTACAGACCAGTTAGGTTAACCTATATAGTCTGGAAGATACTTTAGAGTTTAATAAAAGACCACATAGAAGAATTATGGATAGAAAACAATATTGTAAGCAATAGTCAGTATGGATTCACAAAGACTGAAGTTGTCAAGAAAACTGATTTCTGCTTATGAAGAAGTAAACAGAAACTTTGACAAGGGAATGTCTACATATATAGTATACTTCGATTTTGGAACAGCATTTCACACAGTTTCCCACACACAGCTAGAGCATAAGTTAAAGTCTAAATGCTTAGAAAATTAGGTTTGTAAACGGACAGAAAACTGGCTAAAAGACAGAATTCAGAGACTTATGCCCCGTACACACGACCGCACTTTCCGACAACAAAACCGTGGAATTTTGTTCGAAGGTTGTTAGCTCCAACTTGTCTTGCATACACACGGTCACACAAATGTTGGCCAACAATTACGAACGTGGGAATGTGGTGACATACAAGACATACGGCGAGCCGAGAAAAAGGAAGTTCAATAGCCAGTGCGGCTCCTTCTGCTTGATTTCGAGCATGCGTGAACTTTTCTGCACCAGACTTGTGTACACACGATTTTGTTGGCAGAAAATTTGAGAACCTGCTAGCCAACATTTGTTGGTGGAAAGTCTGACAACAAATGTTCGATGAAGCATACACATGGTCGGACTTTCAGCCAACAAGCTCACATCCAACATTTGTTGTCGGAAAATCCGATCGTGTGTACGGGGCATAAAGATTAACGACTCATACTCTGAATGGTCTAAGGTTATTAGTGGTGTACCCCAAAGTTCAGTGTTGGGACCCTTACTTTTTAACCTATTTATAAATTATATAAGGTCTAGAATTAAAGTGATTGTAAAGTCTTGTTTTTTTTGTTTTTTTTAATTCAAAATAACAAACATGTTATACTTACCTCCTCTGTGCAGTGGATTTGCACAAAGCAACCCCGATTCTCCTCTTCTCTGGTCCCTCTTTGGCTCTCCTGGCCCCTCCCTCCTGTTCAGTGCCCACACAGCAAGCAGCTTGCTATGGAGGCACCCGAGCCGAGTCACAGCTCCCTGTGTCCATTCAGACACAGAGCTGTGGCCTGGCCTCTCCCCTTTCTAATCTCTAAATCTCTAATCTCTAAATTCTAATCTGGCTGACTGATTTTGCTTGACAGCAGTGGGAGCCAATGGCGCCGTGCTGCTGTCTCAGCCAATGATTAGTGGACTACCAGATGCCCGAGAAATTCCTGCAACAGGGTGCTGGGGTGGCTGCTGCACACAGAAGGCTTTTTATCTTAATGCATTAAGATAAAAGACCTTCTACCTTTACAATTACTTTAAATGCACCATTTCAGTGCCTGCAGATGACACTAAGCTATGTAGCGGAATTACATCCATATAGGATGTCTCCAACTTACAAATCAACCTCAGTTCAGTATTTAATTGGGCAGAGGCCACAAAGGTTTAATGTTGATAAATGTAAAGTAATGCATTTGGTGGCTTTTTAAAAGCATGCATGCATTGTGCATTCTAGGAGAAGAACAGCTGGGGAAGTCAATGATGGAGAAGGATCTGGATGTTATGGTAGATCATAGACTTAAAAATAGCATGCAATGCCAAGCTGCAGTTTCTAAAGCTAGAAAAATACTTTCCTGGTGCCTCCATGGCAGCATACCTGTGAAAAGCTCCTCCCCTCAGGATAATGAATAGATTATTAAAGTGACAACCATACCCCCTATAGCATTCTCCTTTTGTTCCCTCATACCTGATGGATAGTGTTGTTGCCTTTATCTCTGCCATGTGCACCTTCCGTCTGGGTTTGGCCTCTCCCAGATGCGGTCCTCTTCCTTGGGCTACTAAAAGCACTGATAACAGGGGAGTCCCTTCTGAGGGTCTTTTGGGGCAGCAGAAGTTTCCAATCTTGGAGCGGTAGTCATGCAATTTGCGCTTGGCTGGTATCCTCTGTGTGGGCAGGTAAGGGCTTCCCTTTCCTATAGCTTTAGCCATGAGCATGCTTTGTTTTATCTGGCTGTATTTTTTCTTCTTCTTCTTTTTCCTCTCTCTTCCGGGTACTATGGCGTCCCTCGTGCGGCGAACAGGCCGCTGATTGATCCCTTTTCTGGGTTCACCGGAATCTCCGATTGGCGGACGGGCTCCGAGCGATGTTCTCGGCCGCTCGGCACATGAGCATGAAACTGACGCCCTGGGCACCATCTTGCTTGAGGGAAAGGCCCTATGGCTTTTACCTCACTACAGGCTAAGGCGTCGGGGGCGGCTCGGGGGAGGAGGGACCTGCATTCCCTCCTCCCCTTGCCCTATTTATGTGTAGGGAAGGGTTTAGTCTTTCTTGTGCTTATCTCCAGCAGGTTCCTCTCGCTGAGTGCTCCTGGTGGCCTCAGTTTGGCCGTGCTTGGTAAGTAATTTTTTGCCGTTTCAAAGGGGAAGGGAAGTAGAGAGAAAGTAACTTTTTTTTTCAAGCACTATAAAAAATGCTTTTGTTATTTTTTTTTTTTTAAGAATATATATATATATAATTTTACTTCCTCCACTCCTCTTCCATTCTCTGTCGGGGTCCCCCAAGGTTCTGTTCTTGGACCTCTTTTATTTTCAATCTACACCTCTTCCCTGGGTCAGCTGATAGCCTCTCACGGCTTTCAATATCATTTCTATGCTGATGACACACAAATCTATCTCTCCACCCCTCAACTCACTCCATCAGTCTCCTCACGCATCACTAACTTACTAACCGACATATCTGTATGGATGTCACACCACTTCCTCAAACTCAACTTGTCCAAAACCGAGCTTATAATATTTCCTCCCCCACGTTCCTCTTCCCCCGACTTCTCTGTCAAGAGCAATGGCAAAACCATCCACCCGTCCCCACATGTCAGGGTACTAGGTGTTATCCTGGATTCTGAACTCTCCTTTCAGCCCCACATCCAATCACTTTCCAAAGCTTGCCGCCTCAACCTCCGCAACATCTCTAAACTACGTCCCTTTCTAACCAATGAAACCACAAAGCTCCTGATTCACTCCCTGGTTATCTCTCACCTTGACTACTGCAACTCACTCCTCATTGGCTTACCTTTAAATAGACTATCCCCCCTTCAGTCCATCATGAATGCTGCTGCCAGACTCATCCACCTTACAAACCGCTCAGTGTCTGCTACCCCTCTCTGCCAATCCCTCCATTGGCTACCACTCGCCCAACGAATTAAATTCAAAATACTAACAATAAGTTACAAAGCCATCCACAACTCTGCCCCCAGCTACATCACTAACCTAGTCTCAAAATACCAACCTAATCGCCATCTCCGTTCCTCCCAAGACCTCCTGCTCTCTAGCTCCCTCATCACCTCCTCCCATATCCGCCTCCAGGACTTCTCCCGAGCCTCGCCCATCCTCTGGAATTCCCTACCCCAATCTGTCAGACTGTCTCCAACTTTATCCACTTTTAGGCGATCCCTGAAAACTTTCCTCTTCAGAGAAGCCTATCCTGCCTCCATCTAACAACTGCACTATTTTCTCCATTAGCTCATCCCCCACAGCCATTACCCTTTTGTATCACTTGACCCTCCCTCCTAGATTGTAAGCTCTAATGAGCAGGGCCCTCTGATTCCTCCTGTATTGAATTGTATTGTACTTGTACTGTCTGCCCTAATGTTGTAAAGCGCTGCCTAAACTGTCGGCGCTATATAAATCCTGTATAATAATAATAATAATAATAATTATATATATATATATATATATATATATAAGGGGGAAAAAATGTTGTTGACCCTTTTTCTAGTTCATAGGTGGTACCTCTTTTTAGGGGGAGGGGGTGTACCTTTTTACCTTCCTTTATTTTTATTTCTTTCCCTTTACATTTCTCTTCAGTGTTTTCTCTACTGCTTTTCTGCTTCTACCTGCCCCCACAGTTATAAGTCAGCCGCCGTCAGACCAAGACCCTAGTTTTCTTAGGTAAGGACATGCACCTATGTGGATCATTTTTTAAAGCAAAAGAGTGCCTTTATGCTGTTACTCTCATTTCAGCCCTATACGACAAGACAAATCTAACAAGACTTCTGGCCGTCGCAGTGGTCATTCCCATCCAAGTTCTGATCACAGTCGCTCAACTACTTTACGACACCATTCTGATGAGAGGTTGGCTTCTAAAAGACACCAGTCATCTAGCCCCCCAGACGAGGAAGCTCTAAGAGATGTCGGGCATGTGGAGCCACCCCTATGGCAGATAAGCTGATCTGCAAAGACTGTCTTCGGGGTTATGCTGAACAAGAAAAGGCTGAGGTTCAGCAGGTGACGGATTTGATCAAAAGAGAAGTCAAGGACTCGCTAGAAGAGATAATGGACTCATCTCCTTCTCAACATGTCGCGCTTAGTGGGCAGCATCAAGCTTCGGATTCAGCCCTTCCAGGCCCGTCCACCGTGGGTCCTGCAGTGGCCACATCAGGGCCTCTTCTTCCAACCACAGGAGATAAGGATGAGTCCGATGAGTATACGGATGAATCTGATCCCTTAGGGTTCAGTTTTTCTTTAGTCCAACCATTTGTTTCAGCAGTTAAGCAAGCAATTGGCTGGGAGGAAACTGAGGAGCCTCCTAAGAAATCCAAATATTTTTTTTCCATTCCTGAAGAAAAAACTTTCCTTTTTCCTCTTTATGGAGGAGTTAAAGGATCTTATAGAGGGAAAATGGAGGAAAATGGATAAATGTTTTTCCTTGAAACGACTTCAAAAACTGTACCCCTTAGCAGAGTCCAACCCTGCTCTCTTGGACACTCCTCCGGTTGTCGATGCTGCAGTGATTCGCCTAGCCAAAAACATCACCCTGCCAATGGAGGACTTTAAGGTTCCTTTGGATAGGCGCATCGACTCGGACCTTAGGAAAGCCTACCAATTTGCAGGAGGTGCCTGCATGCCAGTGGTAGCATTGGCATCAGTCTCTAATGCCATCAGGGTCTGGACTGAAAACATTGAGGTGGCCATTCGGCAAGATGTACCTAAGGATGACATCATAAAGGCGCTGGAAGAGTTCAAGTTATCTGCAGACTTTGTGGGGGAAGCAGCAATTGATTCAGTTAGGTATTCAGCTAGAGCGATGTTGCATACAATTATGGCCAAACGGGCTCTGTGGCTAAAGCCATGGGCTGCAGATGCAGCCTCTAAGCAAAATTGGTGCAAGATCTCCTTTGATGGGAAGGCTTTATTTGGGGACAGGCTTGAAAAGGCAATCTCTCGAATGACTAGTGGAAAATCGGGGTTACTTGCCCAGGACAGGAGGGTTAGGCGCTCTCGAGTTTATTCCTCTAAATTTCAATCCTCCAGGAACAGGTACTTCTCACAGTTCCATCAAAACAGAGACCCCAAGAAGAATTGGAGAAGTACTCAAGCTACTTTCTTAAAGTCAAACAAGCAGAGGAGTCTCCCCAACCCCCAGGAGGTGGCAAAATCCTTTTGACATGAGGCCACTCCAAGTTCCTCCAGTTGGGGCCAGGTTGAGAAGGTTTTCCGAGGTCTGGGCCAGCCGTTACAAGGATTTCTGGCTGGTATCCATTGTCCGTTTTGGGCATTTCTGGATGTTCTTAGATCATCCCCCGCAAGACTCATTTGTTATAACAAAAGTGTCAGTATCTCCTCAGAAGGCGGAGGCCCTACTGAAATTTCTTCACCTTCTGCAAGTTCAGCAAGCAGTAGTCCCTGTCCCTCCTTTTGAGAGATTCACGGGATTCTATTCTCCTCTTTTTCTTGTCCCCAAAAAGAATGGAGAATGGAGACCAGTGGTGGATTTGAAGCGACTAAATCATTTCATTTAATCTGACTCCTTCAAAATGGAGTCCTTACAAACTATCATCCAGATGGTCCAGCCAGGAGATTGGATGATCTCGGTGGACCTTCAAGACGCCTATTTCCACGTACCCATTCTCCCTGCCTTCCAGAGGTTTCTAAGGGTGGTTGGCCACATGCACCTGCAGTTCCAGTGCCTTCCCTTCGGCCTGTGCACATGTCCAAGGATATTTTCGAAGGAACTGATCGCAGTCCTGGTGCCCCTCAGGGAGAGAGGTCTGCGAGTTTTCCACTTTTTGGACGACATCCATTTGCTAGCCCCCAACCCAGATCAGCTTCTGGATCACAGAGAGGTCCTCTTGTCCACCCTGAAGGATTTTGGGTGGCTGGTGAATGGGAAGAAGACCCAGTCAATGGTCTACCTCAGTGCTCTTTTCAACACCTCAGCCAGAACAGTGTGTCTCCCCCCCAGAAGGCAGCGGCTATTGCCCAAAAGATGTGTCATGTCAGGTCACTCTCTCACCTTTCAGCGTCAAACTGTCTGAGTCTAACCGGGACCATGTCATCCTTTATCCCAATGCTACCCTGGGCTCATTGGCACCTGAGGGCTTTTCAAGTGGGCTTCCTGTCACAGTGGAAGAGGCAGTCACTATGTTAGCGAATTTCTATCTCAGTTCCCATGAGGAGGGGTCTCCTCTGGTGGTCAAAAAAGGACCTGATCACAAGGCCTCATCTCCTGGACCATTCTTACCACTGATGCGAGTTTGAGGGGTTGGGGAGCACACTGCGATCACCTTGCAGTACAAGATAGGTGGGACTTTCCCACGGCGAGAGTAGTCTCCAATGTCCTGGAGTTACGGGCGGCCTATCTAGCCCTAGTGAGCCTGGGAGAACATTTATATCAGAAGCCAGACCTATTATGCCTGGACAACAGGGCAGCAGTGTCGTATATCCAACAACAGGGGGGAACGTACAGCATCCCTTTACTAAGAGAGGTAGAGCCCATTATGTTGTGGGCAGAGAGGAATCTGCTGGATTTGAAGGCAGTCTACCTTCCGGGTCATCTGAACGAGGAGGCAGATCATCTGTCTCTGAATTTTCAAGACAACGAGTGGTCCCTTCACCCCTCGGTATTCAACTGGATCATGAATCTCCAGAGTCCTCCAGAAATTGACCATTTTGCCTCACCAGTGAATGCCAAACTGCCAAGATTCCTCTCCCGCCTGCCTCACCCTCGAATGGAGGTGGTAGATGCCCTCTCGAGCCCGTGGCAATGCAAAACAGCCTATGCATCCCCCCCAAACCCCTAATCTCGAGGTTTCTGCTCAGGTTGGTGAAGGAGCCAGTCAGAGTGGTGGCAATTCTACCATACTAGCCGAGGAGGCCTTAGTTCCCCTGGGCAATGTGCCTCAGTACTCTCAAAATTCCGGTGCTACCTCAAATTCTCTCTCAAGGGAGATTTGTGCATCCAGCTCCTGTGATTTCAACTCATTTGAAAGCCAGAAAACCCTCCACAAATTATGTGTGCTCAAAGGTCTGGAATAAGTCCAAACTGCGGCTGACAAGTGCTCACATCCCACAATTCCTTCCACTGCACTTCTCTTGGATTTTCTGCATGCTGACCTGGACCTTGGTCTCGGACTAAGTTCACTGAAGGTTCAGGTGGCTGCTATTTTGGCAGCTACCCAAAAAAGATGGGCAGAGGACTTGCTCATCCTTCAATTCTTCAGGGCAGTCAAAAAGATCCGGCCACCGGTAAATCGTTCTTTTCCAGCTTGGAATCTGCCCTTTGCCCTGAACTGTCTGATGTCTCAGCCTTTCGCCCCAATAGAATCCTCTTCTCTATGGAACCTGAAGCTCAAGACTGCCTTTTTAATTGCAGTGGTTTCAGAGAAGAGGACCTCGGAATTACAAGCCTTGGGGGCAGAAGATGAGCACATATCTTTCTTCCCGGATAGGGTGGAGCTACGGACAGTACATGGTTTTGTCCCTAAAGTTTCTTGACGATCCACTCTTTCAGAAGCCTGGGCGCTACCTACCTTTATGGATCCGCTCTCAGGTTTACTACAAGAATTGGACATTTCCAGAGTTCTAAGATGTTACCTACAGGCTACAGCCCCCTTTAGAACATCAAACAAATTGTTTATACTTCCTTGGGGCAGGAACAGAGGGAAAGAAGCCGCATCAAGAACTATCGCCTCCTGGATTTGTAAGCTAATCCAAAAAGTGTATAGGGCTAGAGGGATGGATCCTCCAGTGGTAAAAGCCCACTCAACCAGGGCAGTCTCTTCATCTTGGGTGGCAAGGGCTAATGTCTCTCTAGAGACTGTTTGCAAAGCAGCCACTTGGTCATCTCCAAACACATTCATGCGCCATTACAGGATTGATCCAGGGGCACTCACTTCGGTGGAGTTCGGAAGAAGGGCAATTGAGTCAGTTCTCGTTTCCTTAATAAATTTTTCTTTATGAGCATTACCCACCCAGTTGTTTGCTATTTATTTTATCACAGGTATGTTGCCAAGGAGGCACCAGGAAAATGGAAAATTGTATCATACTTACCATAATTTTCCTTTCCTGGTGCCTATCCATGGCAGCATACATGCCCTCCCTTGGTATTCGATATAATAGGAGAATGCTATAGGGGGTATGGTTGTCACTTTTATAATTTATTCACTATCCTGAGGGGAGAAGTCCGGGGTGGAGCTTATCACAGGTATGCTGCCATGGATAGGCACCAGGAAAGGAAAATTACGGTAAGTATGATACAATTTTCCGATTTCTTGCATTAAAAGAGGTAAAAGAGGTATAGACACCAGAGAGAGTGAGAGAGAGAGAGAGGGACACAATTTTGCCCCTGTATAAATTATTAGTAATACATCATATGGAATGTGTAGTTCAGTTTTCGACACCAGTTCACAAAAAGGATATAAGAGAACTGGATAAAGTGTAGAGAAGGCCTAGACCGATAAGAGGCATGAAGGAAATCTATGAGGAAAGATTGGCTAAACTGAATTTATTCTCTTTTGAGAAGAGGTGGTAAGGAGGATATGATCACCATGTACTGTATAAATACGTATTAAAAAGGTAAATTAATGGCCTAGGATTTTTAATTTTGATACAACTGTAGCAAACCCCCGGAGGAGCTGCTTTTGACTACTGGTTCAATCAGTTGTTCTGCCTCTCAACCCCAGCTAACTGTCCCAGCCCCTCTGGCACACCTAGCTCAGTGGTAAATAGAACAACCTGATAATAATACACAACACAGTGCTGTATTTTTGAGTTTACTTAGAGTAGAATAAAGTTTAGATTAACATTTGTCAGTCAAGGCCTGTGTGAATAGCCAGGACTTGGTTGAAACAGTGAGGAAAAAAAAAACAGTCAGTAACACTATGCGACAAATAAAAGGGTAAATAACAATGTACACAGGTTAAGTAGATTCCTCTAGACACACTATTGATGTGTGACCAATGCTATGGCTAAAGGGGAACCCCAGGCCGGCAGGAAGGGATTCAAAACAACCCTGGCGTGTCCCCTTTAAGAGTTATCTCAATAGTGTACCCTGAGCAAAGCTTTGCATTTAGTCTCTTCACCGGCATGTAGGAGCTCTGTGGATAAAGGTCTCTCAATATAGCAGAGTGATGAAAATGAATGTAAGTAGTTGGTGCTGTGATGTAGCGTTCCTTTGTGTATTCCAGATAACAGGGCCTGTACACAGCATTTAAGTGGGGTATCTTATGAAATGCAATATGTTCCTGGACAAAGCCCTCTCACCAATACTTTATACAGTCAGCGGTCCTCCACAGAAAGAGTGATCGATCGACTCTCCTGGTTGCAGGTGTGTCACAATGGCATCTTGTCTTTTAGCTGTTGAAACGGCCTCCCTTGTAAACGTCCTCCGTGGCTGCAGAGCATCTTGCTGGAGCCTGCAGGTACTGTTCCTCTGGGCTGGGCCAATCATGGCTCAGGGGGACTAAGTCCACGCCCCACACTATATAAGGCTGCCTGCAAGTCGGCCCCGTCTAGAGTGTTGTTGGCGTGGACGGAGAAAGAGTGTCATTTAGATTGAGCAGGCAGGCAGGTTATTCAGTTAGCTGCAGTGTATTTAATATATATATATATACAGACAGTCTCATATATATATATATATATATATATATATATATATATATATATATATATATATATATATATATATATATATATATAAAGTGGATATATATATATATATATATATATATATATATATATATATATATATATATATATATCCATATATATATATTTATATATATATATATAAATATATATATATATATATATATATATATATATATATATATATATATATATATATCCACTTTATCCAGTTTAGCTATATCTGACTGCAGGCCGTTCCTGGTGTACTTTTTCTAATATACTTCAGGCAGGCAGGTTATTCAGTTAGCTGCAGTGTATTTAATATATATATATATATATATATATATATATATATATATATACAGACAGTCTTGTATATATATATATATATATCCACTGTATCCAGCTTAGCTATATCTGACTGCAGGCCGTTCCTGGTGTACTTTTTCTAATATACTTCAGGCGGTGTACCCGTACTGTGCACTCATAGTGCAGTTGCTACTACTTTTCTGGTGGTGTACACAGTACACCCATAGTTGTTATTACACTTCTGTTGGTGTACACAATACCGTGCACCCATAGTGCAGTTGCTACTATTTTTCTGGTGATGTACACAATACAGTACACCCATAGTTGTTATTACACTTCTGTTGGTGTACACAGTACCGTGCACCCCTAGTGCAGTTGCTACTACTTTTCTGGGGGATTTACACAGTACACAATACATACAGTGCACCCATAGTTGCTACTAGACTGCTGGTGGTGTACACGATACCGTTCACCCCTTTTGCAGTTGCTACTACTTTTCTGGTGGTGTAAACAATACAGTACACTCATAGCTGTTATTACACTTCTGTTAGTGTACACTGTACCATGCACCCCTAGTGCAGTTGCTATAACTTTTCTGGTGGTGTACACAATACAGTACACCCATAGTTGTTATTACACTTCTGTTGGTGTACACAGTACCATGCACCCCTAGTGCAATTGCTACTACTTTTCTGGTGGTGTACACAGTACACAATACATACAGTGCACCCATAGTTGTTGTTAAACTTCTGTTGGTGTACACAGTACTGTGCACCCCTAGTGCAGTTGCTACTACTTTTCTGTTGGTGTACACAGTACACAATGCATACAGTACACCCATAGTTGTTATTACAATTCTGTTGGTGTACACAGTACCGTGCACCGCTAGTGCACTTGCTACTACTTTTCTGGTGGTGTACACAGTACACAATACAGTGTAGTGTGGTTTTGCTAAACAAAATTTACAGCATGTCTAGAAGGCCACCAAGGAGAGGCAGACACTCACAGGCCACTAAAAGAGGGCAAGCAGGCTCTGTGTCTATAGTCGACAGTGCTGGTCGTGGACAAGGTGCATCCTCAGCACATGGCCGTGGGGCACGCTTGTCCTTTTTTTCTGCAGCTGGCCGTGTTATTGAGCCACAACATGCAGAAGAGTTGGTGGAATGGATAACAAAGCCCTCCTCATCCTCCTCATCCTCTGTCACCCAGGCTCAGAGTAGTTTACCTGCCAATGCAGCTGCCAAAGCGGCCTATTCCATCGGCTCCATGTCAACAGTCACTCCTTCCCTAGCCCCACCATCATGCACGGAGGAGTCCCCCGAACTATTCAACCACAGTGTCTGGTACATGCTGCAGGAGGATGCACAGCGATTTGAAGGCTCCGATGATGGTATCCAGGTTGAGGAAGGGAGTAACGTGAGCCTAGAGAGAGAGGGTGCCCAAGAAGGTCAAGAAACTGGCAGTTATGTTCCCTGAGCTGCAGAATGCTGCCAAGTTTGCTCCAGTGATGAGGAGGGAGGGGATAATGAGGTCACTGACTCTAATTAGGTGCCTGATAGAAGAGAGGAGGAGGAAGGAGGCACATGTCCAACGAGGCAGGATGCCCTCCAGGGGGCAACTTAAGGGCAGCCACCCTATTGCATCACACCGCAGAGCTAAGCAGGTGCAGGGCGCTGCTGACTCCCCACATATTTTGAAAAGTTCTTTGGTGTGGGCCTTTTTTGACATGTGTGCAGCAGATCGCACCATTTCTGTGTACAACATACAGTCAGGTTCATAAATATTGGGACATCGACACAATTCTAATCTTTTTTGCTCTAAACACCACAATGGATTTCAAATCAAGTGAACAGTGTAGGAATTACAACAGTTTGTATATGTGCCTCCCACTTTTTAAGGGACAAAAAGTAATGGGATAGATTAACAATCATCCATCAAACTTTCACTTTTTAATACTTGGTTGCAAAAGTCTTTGCAGTCAATTACAGCTTGAAGTCTGGAATGCATAGACATCACCAGATGTTGGGTTTCATCCCTGGTGATGCACTGCCAGGCTTCTATTGTAACTGTCTTCAGTTCCAGCTTGTTCTTGGGGCATTTTCCCTTCAGTTTTGTCTTCAGCAAATGAAATGCATGCTCAATCAGATTCAGATCAGGTGATTGACTTGGCCATTGCATAACATTCCACTTCCTTCCCTTAAAAAACTCTTTGGTTGCGTTCGCAGTATGCTTCGGGTCATTGTCCATCTGCACTGTGAAGCACCGTCCAATGAGTTCTGAAGCATTTTGCTGAATATGAGCAGATAATATTGCCCAAAACACTTCATAATTCATCCTGGTGCTTTTTTCAGCAGTCACATCATCAATAAATACAAGAGAACCAGTTCCATTGGCAGCCATACATGCCCACGCCATGACACTACCACCACCATGCTTCACGGACGAGGTGGTATGCTTTGGATCATGAGCAGTTCCTTTCCTTCTCCATACACTTCTCTTCTCATCACTCTGGTACAAGTTGATCTTGGTCTCATCTATCCATAGGATGTTGTTCCAGAACTGTGAAGGCTTTTTTAGATGTTGCTTGGCAAACTGTAATCTGGCCTTCCTGTTTTTGAGGCTCACCAATGGTTTACATCTTGTGGTGAACCCTCTGTAATCACTCTGGTGAAGTCCTCTCTTGATTGTTGACTTTGCCACACATACACCTACCTCCTGGAGAGTGTTCTTGATCTGGCCAACTGTTGTCAAGGGTGTTTTCTTCACCAGGGAAAGAATTCTTCGGTTATCCACCACAGTTGTTTTGCGTGGTGTTCTGGGTCTTTTGGTGTTGCTGAGCTCACCAGTGCTTTCTTTCTTTTTAAGGATGTTCCAAACAGTTGATTTGGCCACACCTAATGTTTTTGCTATCTCTCCGATGGGTTTTTTTTGTTTTTTCAGCCTAATGATGGATTCCTTCACTGATAGTGACAGCTCTTTGGATCTCATATTGAGTGTTGACAGCAACAGATTCCAAATGCAAATAGCACACTTGAAATGAACTCTGGACCTTTTATCTGCTCCTTGTAAATGGGATAAAGAGGGAATAACACACACCTGACCATGGAACAGCTGAGCAGACAATTGTACCATTAATTTTGGTCCCTTAAAAAATGGGAGGCACATATACAAACTGTTGTAATTCCTACACCGTTCACCTGATTTGGATGTACATACCCTCAAATTAAAGCTGAAAGTCTGCAGTTAAAGCACATCTTGTTCGTTTCATTTCAAATCCATTGTGGTGGTGTATAGAGCCAAAAAGATTAGAATTGTGTCGATGTCCCAATATTTATGGACCTGACTGTATGTCTGAAGCGTATCAAGCGTGGGCAAAACAGCAGCCGCTTGGGTGCCACACAAGACATATGACGACCTCCCATGCAGTCCATTGGCAACAACACTTAAAAAACCCACTTCAAAGAACAAGGCGGACCTCTCCTTGCTCCTCATCAGCTGGGATCTCCAACCCCACTATACCTCCAGTCCTCTTAGAAACCTGCACTGAGAGGAATGGAGGTATAGAAATAAGTATCCCAAGTACTTGTGGCCAATCTGCTAGCGGTACACCAACATCGGATTTTAGCAGGCAAATTTCCCTACCCCAGTTGCTAAACTGTCGAAAGAAATTCGGTCCCAGCCATCCACATGCTCAGCGTCTGAATGCTAGCTTGGTCAAATTTCTAGCACTGCAACTGCTACCTTTTCAGCTGGTAGACTCTGCCCCCTTTCGTGAATTTGTGGAATGTGCGGTACCCTTAGTGGCAGGTTCCCAAACGCCATTTTTTTTACTGAAGGCCATTCTGGTTCTCCACCAGCATGTGGAAGGTAATGTCTTGGCCTCGTTGGACAGGGCGGTCAGCAGTAAGGTGCTTATTACTGCTGACTCATGGTCCAGCAGCCATGGACAAGGACGTTACCTTTCTTTCATGGTGCACTGGGTAAGGATGCAGGACAGGGTTCAGTATTGTTGGAGCTTGCTCCGCCACCACGCCTCCAAAATGCTAGTGGTGATTCTGCCACAGCTCTCTCCTCCACCCCCTCCTCTTCTTCTTCCTCTATGGCCTCTTCCTCTGCAGATTTCTCCTCTGAACCAGCGGTGCTCCGTAGGCATTCAAGGGGCTATGCAAGCACTCAGGCAAAAAGATGCCATGCAGTGCTTTAGTTGGTCTGCTTAGGGGACAGGAGCCACACTGGGGCAGAGATTCTGTCAGCTCTGCAGGGGCAGGCTCAGAGGTGGTTGACGCCACGCCAGCTTCAGCCAAGAATGGTTGTATGCGACAATGGCACCAACCTCCTCTCCACCCTCTGACAGGGACACTTGACCCATGTTCCCTGTTTGGCTCATGTCCTGAAATTGGTGGTGCAGTGGTTCTTGAGCAGGTACCCTGGCTTACAGGATCTCCTGAGGCAGGCCAGGAAAGTCTGTGGTCATTTCCACCAGTCATATAATGCTAGTGTTTGGCTGGCTGACATTCAAAGATAATGCAACCTGCCCAAGAACCGCCTCATTTGTGACATGCCCACCAGGTGGAACTCAACGTTGGCAATGCTGCAGTGGCTGCACACACAGCAGAGGGCCATCAATAAGTACCTGTGTGAGTATGGCACCAGGACAGGGTCAGGGAGGCTTGGCTTTTTTTTGCCACGTCAGTGGCTACTGCTAAGGATGCATGCACTGTCCTGTCACCATTTGAGGAGGCCACGAGAATGGTGAGCAGTGACAGTGCATGCATCAGTGAGACTGTCCCTCTTGTCTTCCTGTTGGAGCACACGCTTCGTGGAATAATGGACAGGGCACTTGAGCCAGAACAGCGGGAGGAAGAGGAAGACTTCCTTACCTCTCAAGGCCCCCTTTATCCAGATACTAGTATACCTGCAGGCCTGCCGATCACACAGGAAGAAGAAGAGGAGGAGGATTGAGTCAGCATGGAGGTGGAGGATAACGTGGAGGATAACACTGAGCATCAGTAGCAGTCCCTGGAAACTCATGGAGTTGTACGTGGCTGGGAGGAGGTGGTTGAGGATCATGTGATCCTTAGTGACCCAGAGGACTCAGGATCAAAAGCCTCTGCAAACTTACACTGCATGACCTCCCTGATCCTGCAAAGCCTGCAAAAGGACCCTAGGATTCGTGGTATCAAGGAGATGGATCATTACTGGCTGGCAACCCTTCCTGATCCACATTATAAGGGTAAGGTTGCAGAACTTATCCAGCCTTCACAGAGGGATGAAACATCTTTGGGAGGCCTTTCAGAAAGGTTTGTGCAATGCATTTCCAGAGCCTGAGAGGTTACAATTTCCTGGTGCTGGACAACGTGTTGCTGAGGCTTCGTTCAGTCACAGAAAGAGCGGTGGAGGAGGTGGCCGGCTGACTGATGCCCTCAGACAATTCTTCAGTCATCAGCTCCCAGGTCTGATCGGTTCTAGCAACCATCGCCAGCGTCTGAATTACATGGTGCAGGAATATCTAGGGGCAAGATCAGACTTGGAGACCTTTCCACCAGAACATCCACTGGGTTACTGGGTCTTGAGGATGGACCACTGACCAGAGCTTGCTCAATATGCAGTTGAGCTACTGACCTGCCCTGTATCCAGCGTTCTTTCTGAATGCACATTCAGTGCTGCTGGAGGCTTTGTAACCGATCACAGAGTGCGCCTGTCCACAGACTCTGTTGATCAGCTCACATTCATAAAAATGAATCAGTCTTGGATCACCAGCTACCAAGCACCTGATGCTGATGTAACCAATTGATTTTTCTATGGATGTGGGATCCCTTGAAGACTGCATATGCTGAGTGACTATCCTATTATGCTGAGTGACTATCCTATTCCTCCTCAATCTTCATGATGATAGCTTCTAGGAATATTTTCGGTTCAGGGCACCACCACCACTGCCTAAGGCTCAATTTTTCTGCCCCTGTTTAACAGGGGCACGTAATTACAATTTTTGATCCAATATTTCACAGCAGGGCCTGTTCCTACGCTCAACAAAAGTATCTGTGAGGCAGTGTTGTGCCACCACCACCACCACCGCCTAAGGCCCAATTTTTATGCCCCTGTTTAACAGGGGCGCGTAATTACAATTTTTGATCCAATATTTCACAGCAGGGCCTGTTCCAGAGCTCAACAAAAGTATCTGTGAGGCTTTACAGTGTTGTGCCACCACCACCACCACCACCTAAGGCCCAATTTTTATGCCCCTGTTTAACAGGGGCACGTAATTACAATTTTTGATCTAATATTTCACAGCAGGGCCTGTTCCTGCACTCAACAAAAGTATCTGTGAGGCTTTACAGTGTCGTGCCACCACCACCCCCACCGCCGCCTAAGGCCCAATTTTTTTGCCCCTGTTTAACAGGGGCACATCATTACAATTCTTCATATAATATTTCACAGCAGGGCCCGTTCCAGTGCCCACCAAGAGTAACCGTGAGGGCTTACAGTGTTCTGGTACCGCCAACACCTAAGGCCCAATTTTCCGCAGAATGTATAGGGCAGGCCGTATAGTATATACAGGCGGTCCCCTATTTTCAAACATTCGACTTACAAATGACTCCTACTTAGAAACGGAGGTAGTCAACAGGAAGTGAGAGGAAATCTACCCCTAGGAAGGGAAATTCTCTCCTGTAAGAGTTAATATGGGAAAAAGGTGTCTCCTCTGATGCTTTATCACCAATTCTTGTTTCCCTAATAACCCAAAATGTTCTGAATCCAGTTGTCATTGGGACAGAAAGTGAGGTGAAATCTTCTGAACAGGGGCACAGACAGCAAAACAAATGTTACAGGGGTGATGATAACCCTTCCCTCTGTTATCCAAAAAGCTTAAAATAGATTTTTTGGCTGGAGCTATACTTACAAAATGTACCTGTTCCAAATTACACACAGATTCAACTTAAGAACAAACCTACAGTTCCTATCTTGTTTGTAACCCGGGGACCGCCTGTATATTGCTGCTGTTTCTTTAATTTGGGTGCGGGGTTCCCCTTAATAACCATACCAGACCCAAAGGGCTGGGGGGGGGGGGCAACATTACATTACAGCTTACAGCCTCAAGCAGTTTTAAATGACATTTATTCCTTTAGAAATGTCATTTTGTGCAGGGACTGTCCTAAACACGGGAAAAATGTGCCACTTACAGGCATGCTATAGTCACCCCCCAGGCACAATATTTAAAGGAATATTTGTTTTACTTTAAGCATTATTAAAATTACTGCTCCCGAAAAAGGTCAGTTTTTAAAACTTTAAAACTTTTTGCATTGATACATGTCCCCTGGGGCAGGACCCAGGTCCCCAAACACACGTTTTATGACAATAACTTGCATATTAGCCTTTAAAATTAGCACTTTAGATTTTTCACGTTCGAGTCCCATAGACTTTAACGGTGTTCGCACAAATTTTTTGCCTGCTCGCATGTTCTGCCGCATGTTCAAGCCTGTAGGGCCAGGCCTTGCTGAGTTAACCACTTAAGGACCGAGCCTCTTTTTGAGATGTGTTGTTTACAAGTTAAAAACATATTTTTTTGCTAGAAAATTACTTAGAACCCCCAAACATTATACTTTTTTTTTCTAACACCCTAGAGAATAAAATGGTGGTCGTTGCAATACTTTCTGTCAACACCGTACTTGTGCAGCGGTCTTACAAGCGCACTTTTTTTGGAAAAAATACACTTTTTTGAATTAAAAAATAAGACAACAGTAAAGATAACCTAATTTTTGTAATATTGTGAAAGATAATGTTACACTGAGTAAATTGATACCCAACATGTCATGCTTCAAAATTGCGCCCACTTGTGGAATGGCGACAAACTTTTACCCTTAAAAATCTTCATGGGCGACGTTTAAAAAATTCTACAGGTTGCATGTGTTAAGTTACAGAGGAGGTCTTTGGCTAGAATTATTGCTCTCGCTCTACCGATAACGGCGATATCTCACATGTGTGGTTTGTACACTGTTTTCATATGCGGGCATTACTCATGTATGTGTTTGCATCTGCACGCAAGCTCGGGCTGGTTTAAAAGTTTTACTTGTTTTACTTTAAGCATTATTAAAATTATTGCTCCTGAAAAACTTCAGTTTTTAAAACTTTTTTTTGCATTGATATATGTCCCCTGGGGCAGGACCTACGTCCCCCAAATACACGTTTTATGACAATAACTTGCATATTAGCCTTTAAAATTAGCACTTTAGATTTTTCACATTCGAGTCCCATAGACTTTAATGGTGTTCGCGTGTTCGCACTAATTTTTTGCCTGTTCGCATGTTTTGCTGCGAATCGGGGGGTGTTCGGCTCATCCCTAGTGAAAAGCTGCATCTGGTGGCAGATTCTGCATTATGGTGAGTTGAACTATTTAAGTTTATATTACAATATAATAATAAAAATAAGGCGCTTCAGTCATCCTGACACCATATTAACCATGGTGTTGTGATTATTGAAGTGCTAACACCAGCCATTTTCTGACAAATTGGCATCGAAAAGACCGCATCGTCACCCAGACCCCCGCCTCGGGCCTTTGCACAATTTTCATCCACAGTGCCGGTCTCCGGTGCCAAAAAGGTTGGGGACCACTGTCTTAAACAGTCAATCAGCTTGCCTTGTGTTATGACTTCATATCCCACACTTCTCTGCTGCTGCTTTCTGGTGATTGGCTGTCAGTCTCCTCTCTCTAGGGAAGCTTAAGAGCAAGCAGTTCTGTGTGTGTGAGAAAAGAGGCAGTGAAAAAGCCCACACAGCTTCTAGCAGGCAGCTCTCCCCTCATGGCTTGAATCAGTCTTGAAGAGGTATCTGCTACACAACTATATAGGGATGTGGCACCTCGAAACTACTTTTGATTAAGACTATCAATTTTATAAATACATAAGTGGTCTAAATAGTGAACTTGCTGCATAGTCTTTCACTTTCACGTCATTACAGAGGGCAATGGGCACTTTTTATGTCTGAGGGAAAAGAAATGTAATCGCCACATATGAAAAGGATTTTTTTTTTCACTGTAAGAACTGTGAAAATGTGGAATCAAGAAAAAGTTCTGAACACCTCAGTAGATTGTTTTAAAAAAAGAGCTGGATTCCTAAGAAGTCCTAGATGCACTAAATATAGCTGGATACTAATATTTTTTGGGTAATAAGATAACACCAGGTAGTTGATCCAAGGAAAGTGGGTGGTCACTGGAAGATAAAAGATGAAAAACTAATGACTTCATTTTCCCAAGGCTCCAATGACTTCATTTTCTCAGGCTTAAATACAATCTTTTGGCTGGAACTGGACTACTTTTTAATAAATAAAATTGAACTTTTGTGTATTAGCTCCCTGTCCCAATGCACATTTGATAAAATATTTTACATTTATACCTCAGTTTCTTATAAATCTTTTTATTGTTCATGACATTTTCACTGGCAGCCCAGATTTTTGGCATGGTTGAACACCTGGAGCCATGGCTGAACCCATAGTGGACCAATACATCACAACTAATGTTTTTAATGATGCCAAAGGAAACATGGTTCATTGGGAATGTAGTGGTATTGTAGTGGCATTGGTGGGCAAATCTGTGGGCAGTGAGGAACCATGCTGTCAGACCTAGAGAAACTATTTGCATGGATGTCAATCAATACTCTGTCCCAGCAACTGAACTTCAAGAAGGAAGAAACACAATAGCTAGCCATTCTCCATGCAGAGAGAAAAGCTGTAGTAAGTCATTCAAAATGTAAACAGCCCTGTACAGACTTTACAAAGGACATGTTTCAGGCAGGCATGTACTGGCCATCGGGACTATCGGGAGTTTCCCGGTGGAATCCCTTGAAAAAGTCACGTGACCTGTGATGCAACGCGTTGGGAGGAGCCAGTGACGTCACTCCGGTGGCCTGTCACATGGGAGGTGCAGTGAGGAGGAGTAAGCTTGCTAGGAGCCTGATGGTTACTATACGCCTGACATTATCCATGCTCATGTGAGTGTATGTATTTATGTGATCATTTAGCAAATGTTTTAGCAATATTGCGCAATGTCTATTATCCCTTTTCTTTGAGAATCAACACTTACGGAAAAGCGGAAGGTCAATGAAAAACCACACTCTGAAAAACCACATTCTGAAGTCAATCTGATCGCTATATGTATGCGGAGATTAAGTGACATTATGGGTGGAGGTGAACAATTAATTATTCATTTACTCACAGAGGATTTATTCTAATTAATTTAATTCACATAATATTTGTGATGTTATAATTTTTATTTTTGATTCACATTCTTGTTATATCATATAACTTGTTTACAAAGGCATTGTGCAATATTAGGAGGTTGTTATTAGCGCACTATTATTGTTAGTAGTAAATATTACCCATTTTAACCATTTTAGAATATTTATTTAGGTTCTCGAGTCATGGAAATGTAGGCCGCACCTATCCCTCCTTCAATACCCAATTTACCTTTAATAAATAAATAAATAAACACACTCACGACCTACTTGGAATATAATTGGCTGAGGCACGTTTATTGGCGTAAACTGTAAATAACTTAAATCCATCCAATCATTTTATTAATTCATAAAATTCTCACTTCTAAATAATAAATATAAACAGCTCAGTCTTCAGGACTCGAGCAATACCGTATATCAAAAAACAAGTCCCCCCTTTTAACTTTGAAGGGAGACAAACCACATAAAGTGCCTGTGACAAGGGTGGGGGGAATGAGGAACTTGTTGCTGTAATCTGACCAGCTGTGAGGAGATTTCCCCAGAGGACCCCTTTTTATAGCCATGCCCCGCTTCCAGAATGTTCCCACTGGTCATGTGACCTTTTTAACCTTCCTGGTTGGATAATGACATTCCCTACCTATACCCCAGTGTTACCTGACCCTTATTTCCCCTCCTGACCTATTGTACCTTTTTGTTAATGTGACATGACTCTTTTTTGTTTTTTATTTAATAAAATTAAATATTCTATCTGTCCGGGGGGGGGGGGGGGGGGCAGCCACATGTCCATGCTGTTCGAGCCATATTCTTTAGTCCTCTCAGGACATTCTTCTCATTTTTGAAAAGTCTAATGCCGCGTACACACAGTCGGATTGACTGACGGGAAATGTTCAATGTGAGCTTGTTGTCGGAAAGTCCGAATGTGTGTATGCTTCATCGAACATTTGCTGTCGGAATTTCCACACACAATTGTTTGAGAGCAGGTTCTCAAATTTTTCAACAACAAAACTTGTTGTCGGAAAGTCTGATCGTGTGTACACAAGTCCATCACACAAAAGTCCATGCGTGCTCTGAATCAAGCAGAAGGAGGCGCACTGGCTATTGAACTTCCTTTTTCTCGGCCCATCGTACATCTTGTATGTCATCGCGTTCCCACGCTTGGAATTTTGGGCCAACATTTGTGTGACCGTGTCTATGCAAGACAAGTTTGAGCCAACATCCTTCGGAAAAAAATTCATGGTTTTGTTGACGAAAAATCCGATCATGTGTACGTGGCATAATGGTTTACAATTTGTGATTTTTAGAAGTTGCTCATGTGCTAGAAATTTGACAAAATGCATCTTAAAATAATAAAATGAATCTATGAAAATATCCAGATTCTCACCTATAATTTTTTAGCAAAGAAAAAAAACAGGATTTGCCATGCTGCTTTCTGTTAATATAATTGTCAAAATACTGTGATATATTAACCATGCATTCAGAACTTGTTTTGTAATCTGGTGACTTTGATGTTCACAAAGCCAGGAATAAAGCAATTGTCAAATGCTCAAGATACAACATAAGAAGGAACAAATACAATGGCAAAGGGAAATAAGAAAGGAAGTAAGTGGGAAAGTAAGTGGGAAATCCTGCACCCCAGGGACATTTATAATGAAAACCCTTAGCTGACTATTTTAAATACAAATGGCATGTTAAAAGAACAGGCAGAGTAAATGGAACATGCATTATTGCAGAACAGAAAAGTATGGATAGCATACAAAAGAAAGATTGGCCATATCCAGCAATGCCTCATGACACACGAAAGGTAGAATATAGGAAAATTGGTATAACATTTTTAATGCATATAAAAGAAAGTAACAGTAAATTGCCAAGAATATATTGATTTGGCTTGATGGGGAAAACCTCAGGTGAGATTAATTTATTATATTTTTTTCTTATGTGTGCACATGTATAAATATTTTAATTATATACAGTGTATATACATACACGTGTATGTGTGTGATTTTTATTAATAAACTAAATAAAATGGAAGCCAAAACAAAAATCCTGATAAAATACCTTTCCTGACAGAAGCATGACAGCATATACATATGGGTAGGCTCCGCCCCCTGTTCTATTCCAGGACCGGTTATACTATATAAGTAAATCTCCTCCCTGCAGGCAGCATTCTCTTTTTTTCTCACTGGTACAGCCGATTATGCTGCTGCTGAAAGCAGGATTTTTTTTTTCACTAACCTTGCCGGATTCATCTGGCCAAGCCGCACAGGTTCAAGCCTCTCCTGTGACGAAGCTCCCTACTGGGAGCTTGTAAATCTCCTATATAGGGGGAGACTTCCCCCCCTCAGAATCCAGGATGAGGGGGGTGATGGCATCTGGTCTCTAGGGATTGCTCCATCATCATGACTTCATGAATGCACATTTATTGGACTTCCTGTTTGGCCAGTGCAGTGCAGGTGGTAAGGCACCACATGGTGCACAAATCTATAGTATTCAGTTACTGCTGCAAGTATGTTGTTAACTTGCACCACTGAAAGCATATGTCACACGTGAATTTTTCTGGCTTGTCCATAGTTTCAGTCTGTTTACTAATGCCTCACAGGTTGTGGTTGTGTCTGAAATACAGCTAAGGCTGATAGCAGGTCTGCTGAGCTGGGATGAAGCCTTCCAATTTTCCAATTAACCACTTCCGGACCGCCGCATGCCGATATATCTCCTTAGTTTGATAAGGAATATCGTTGTTATGGCAGCAGCTAGCTGCTATAACCCCGGTATCCTCTCCGGTTTCCGATAATAGTGGTCTCTGTGGTGGATTCACCGCAAGATCACTTTTTTTGGCGGCGGGAGAGGGGGCCCCCTCCTGCCGTGATCCAGTGCCCCCCGCCCCTTACCGGAGCCGTTGGCAGTGGCGGAGGCGACGTCCATAACATTGCAGGGCCAAGACCATACAGTGGTTTAACAGGACAGGTTCAACTCAGAACAGGCCTTGCCATGGTCGACCAAAGAAGTTGAGTGCACATGCTCAGCGTCATATCCAGAGGTTGTCTTCGACAAAGAGACGTATGAGTGCTGCCTGCATTGCTGCAGAGGTTGAAGGGGTGGGGGGGTCAGCCTGTCAGTGCTCAGACCATATGCCGCACATTGCATCAAATTGGTCTGCATGGCTGTTGTCCCAGAAGGAAGCCTCTTCTAAAGATGATGCACAAGAAAGCCTGCAAACAGTTTGCTGAAGACAGAAGCAGACAAAGGACATGGATTACTGGAACCATGTCCTGTGGTCTGATGAGACCAAAATAAACTTATTTGGTTCAGATGGTGTCAAGCGTGTGTTGTCGGCAACCAGATGAGAAGTACAAAGACAAGTGTGTCATGCCTACAGTCAAGTATGGTGGTGGGAATGTCATGTCTGGGGCTGCATGAGTGCTACCGGCACTGGGGAGCTACAGTTCATTGAGGGAACCATGAATGCCAACATGTACTGTGACATACTATAGCAGAGCATGATCCCCTCCCTTCAGGGACTGGGCCGCAGGGCAGTATTCCAACATAATAATGACCCCAAACACACCTCCAAGACGACCACTGCCTGGCTAAAGAAGCGGAGGGTAAAGCGATGGACTGGCCAAGCATGTCTCCAGACCTAATCCCTATTAAGAATCTGTGGAGCATCCTCAAAACGAAAGGTGAAGGAGTGCAAGGTCTCTAACATCCACCAGCTCCGTGATGTTGTCCAGGAAATGTGGTAGAGGTCTCCAATAGCAACTTGTGAAACTCTGGTGAACTCCATGCCCAAGAGGGTTAAGGCAGTGCTGGAAAATAATGGTAAATAATATTGACAATTTGGGCCCAATTTGGACATTTTTACTTAGGGATGTACTCACTTTTGTTGCCAGGGGGTTAGACATTAATGGCTGTGTGTTGAGTTATTTTAAGGTGACAGCAAATTTACACTGTTATACAAGCTGTACACTCACTACTTTACATTGTAGCAAAGTGTCATTTCTTAAGAGCCCATTCACACCGGGACGACTTGTCAGGCGACCTAGTCGCCTGACAAGTCGCCTCCCGTTCTGTGCTATGGAACCGTTCTAAGGGGAGCGACGCAAGTCGCTCCGACTTAGAAAAAGATTCCTGTACGACTTCGGGGGCGACCTGGGGCGACTTGCATAGACTTCTATACAGAAGTCATTTTGCAAGTCGCCCGGGCAGTCGTTTGCAGGTCGCCTCGCTGAGGCGACCTGCAAGTCGTGTTGCCCCTGTGTGAATGGGGTCTCAGTGTTGTCACATGAAAAGATAGAATAAAATATTTACAAAAATGTGAGAGGGGTGTATTTACTTTTGTGAGATACTGTGTGTGTGTGTGTGTGTTATATATATCTATATCTATATCTATAGATATAGATAGATATATATATATATATATATATATATATATATATATATATATATCTATCTATCTATCTATCTATCTATATATATATATATATATATATATATATATATCTATATTATATTACACAGTTGTGCTTATAAGTTTACATACACTGGCAGAATTTATGATTTCTTGGCCAATTTTCAAAGAATATGAATGATAACACAAAAACTTTCTTTCACTCATGGTTAGTGTTTGGCTGAAGCCATTTATTATCAGTCAACTGTGTTTACTCTTTTTAAATAATAATTACAACAGAAACTAGCCAAATGACCCTGATCAAAAGTTTACATACCCTGGTGATTTTGGCCTAATAACATGCACACAAGTTGACACAAAGGGGTATGGATGGCTATTAAAGGTAACCATCCTCACCTGTGATCTGTTAGCTTGTAATTGGTGTGTTTGTGTGTGTATAAAAGGTCAATGAGTTTCTGGACTCCTGACAGACCCTTGCATCTTTCATCCAGTGCTGCACTGACGTTTCTAGATTCTGAGTCATGGGGAAAGCAAAAGAATTGTCAAAGGATCTGCGGGAAAAGGTATTTGAACTGTATAAAACAGGAAAGGGATACAAAAAGATATCCAAGGAATTGGGAATGCCAATCAACAGAGTTCAAACTCTAATCAAGAAGTGGAAAATGAGGGGTTCTGTTGAAACCAAACCACAGTCAGGCAGACCAACTAAAATTTCAGCCACGACTGCCAGGAAAATTGTTCGGGATGCAAAGAAAAACCCACAAATAACTTCAGGGCTCTCTGAAAACATGTGGTGTGGCTGTTTCAATATGCACAATAAGGAGGCACTTGAAGAAAGATGGGCTGCATGGTCGAGTCACCAGAAGAAAGCCATTACTACGCAAATACCACAAAGTATCCCACTTACAATACACCAAACAGCACAGAGACAAGCCTCAAACCTTCTGGCACAAAGTCATTTGGAGTGATTAAACCAAAATTGAGTTTTTTTGGCTACAACCATAAACACTACATTTGGATAGGAGTCAACAAGGCCTACGATGAAAAGGTACACCATTCCTACTGTGAAACACGGAGGTGGATTGCTGATTTTTTTTAGGATGTGTGAGCTACCAAGACATAGGAAATTTGGTCAAAATTGATGGCAAGATGAATGCAGTATGTTATCAAAAAATACTGGAGAAACATTTGCGTTCATCAGCCAGGAAACTGTGCATGGGACGTACTTGGACATTCCAACATGACAATGATCCAAAACACAAGGCCAAGTCGACCTGTCATTGGCTATAGCAGAATAAAGTGAAGGTTCTGGAGTGGCCATCTCAGTCTCCTGACCTCATTGAGCCACTCTGAGGAGATCTCATTGAGCCACTCTGGGGAGATCTCAAACGTGCAGTTCGTGCAAGACAGGCCAAGAATTTACAGGAACTGGAGGATATTTGCCAAGAGGAATGGGCAGCTTTACCATCTGAGAAGATAAAGATCCTCATTCACAAATACCACAAAAGACTTCAAACTGTCATTGATGTTAAAGGGGGCAATACACGGTATTAAGAACTGGGGTATGTAAACTTTTGAACAGGGTAATTTGGGTAGTTTCTGATTTAACAAGATTTAACACAGTTGATTGATAATAAATGGTTACAGCCAAACACTAACCATGAGTGAAAGAAAAGTTTTTGTGTTATTATTCATATTCTCTGAAAAATGACCAAGAAATCGTACATTCTGCCAGGGTATGTAAACTTATGAGCACAACTGTGTGTGTGTGTGTGTGTGTATATATACTCCCCCACCCCTTCCCCTCTATCTACACCAGGTGATCCCTGTTCGCCCCACATGGGTCGCCCTCAAGCCAAGAAGATTCCTTAATATATTATGGTATTCTGAATGATAAACCGCCCTTCAAACAAAAAATACCTCCACCGCGCCCCCTATAATCCACAAACTATATGTGAATATAACAAACTACGTGGTGAAATTACTCCCCACAAACAGTGTTGAGCCGCCCCTTTAAATTATAATGCATATACTAAATATTTGATCCAAGATGCCTGTAACTCCCACAATCCTCCCACAGGCATCCAGGAAAAAATAAGAGGCACTTTAAAAAAAAGTGTCCAAGTGCCTTAAACACAATAATGGTGTGACCCTCTAAATGTGTACTACACACTCACACAAAGTATAATCTTGCTCTGAACAGATCTACAAACTGAGAAATATATATGTATATAAACAAACTATAAAAGTGTCCAAGTGTCTTTAGCACAATGATGGTGTGACCCTCTTAATGTGTACTAAACACTCACACAAAGTGTACTCTTACCATAAACATATATGGCAATACATCTCCAGTGAAATATTTTGTGCAATCACTTCATTCCATGCTGCACATGCACAAAAACATAGTGTATAACATATCTTCAAATAAATCAGTCCAAAAAAGAAATAACATCACACGTGACAAAAAAAGTGTCCAAAAGAGTAGTAATAAATCTTGATAAAGACAAAGGTGATTCTGTGTTTCTTCCACCTCTCCCCTCGTGAGCAGTGCTTCCACTCCCTCAAGAATTACACTCACCGGCTTGTTTTGCCAGCACTTTCATGCAAGGCAATAATCGCTTGTTTACCACACACAAGGGTAATTGGATCAATCGATGTTCCACAGTGAATGTTTTAAATAAGGTCCACATGAAAGAAATAATATGTGCTCCAATAGTGTAAACCAGTATGACACATTTATTAAAAACACTGCAATCTTCTATCAATACACTCACATTTAAAATGATAAAAATCAGCCAAAGTAAAGTGCAGATCACATCAATTCAGTGAAACCAAATATAACAAGTGGTCACGGCGGACCCGAGGTGTGCTGGTGCCGAGCTCCCAATCTCACCCCTCCCTTGATTGTCCTCCGTTCCTCCGTGTAAACAATAATCCTCTCCTTCAGTGTGGCTTACAGCGCTATGCGTCACGTCTCACAGCCACGCCCCCGACATGTTTCGTCATAGGTTGACTTAATCTTGGGAGGAGCGACGTGCTGACGTCACCACCACACAACGCTGATCCCGGAAGATACGGGCAGCATTTGAGAACCGGCCGGCTAGCATTGTTTTTAAAGACGTTTTACACTGTAAGTGCACTTCCTATTTTTTATTTTAATAAACCACAACTGTATTACGCTATGGAGCATCTTTTTTTTATTTTTTTCTGGGATCTGAGCGTTAACACCCCAATCCTGTGAACTCCAGAGCGGGGACCTTGGGATACTTCCTAACAGAGACCCAGTGGCTGGGGGACACAGCCACTCGCTCACACGATCTCTGTGACAGGAGATCACACCATCTGGTAAGGGGCGTTTTTGTCTGAGGTGGAGGAACTTCCTTTATCACCACGCTCCCCAGGGAGACATTTTTGTGCATGCCTCACTCTGTATGAAGATTGGTGCTTTTTTTTTTTCCTTTACCAGAATAGTTGTTTTTTCTCATAAGGACTGTTCTTTGATAGTATGGACTCATTAGCAATATTTGGTCCTCGATTCTGAGTTTCCACTTTTTATTCATCCACTAAGAATCGTGCAGTCTGTGGAGTCTAGTCTACACTGTTATAACAGCATTCACATATTTGTTTTGTTTGTATTTATATTTATTTTTATTCATTTTGAGTGTTGTTCATCATCAGGAATGTTCTTGGTATGGTTATACTAACTTGTCATAATCACGTTCACTTATCTAGCAGCGCAGCCTATTCCATTTAATCATGGGATAGGCTGTGCCCCCTGACACTCATCCCTTATATGCATTCCTAGCTTCCGCCCATTAGCCGGCTCATCATGCGCACATCTCGGGTCCCCGTTGTGTGACTTACACTGAGAACTCCGGTGCACAACACACTAGGGATTTTAATTGTATGGACTGGCTAATTACAAAGAATATCCTATTCAGTGAGGTGTAATGCAGACATAACTTATATTTCAACCGATCGCTGCATGCAACATCACATATTGTAAGCAGCGTTACCACCCAGCATAAAGCACTGTCATTCATTGTAGGCGCCGCTCTCAAACTGCTCACTGGATATCTGTACTGTTCACACAAATATATATATCTACTTGGTGAGAATCTCCCTATCTTGGTTGGCTGAATAAAATCTACCAGTCATTCCTTCTGGGTATGAACCGCCAACATATCTACTGTATATGTATACACATACCACGGGTATTATTCCTATATGTATGTGCATCCCTAGTAAGTAATTGGAATATTAAAAATAGAATATTAAAATAGCTTTAAACTAGTATATATATAAAAAAAATGTATATCCTTACATATGTACTTACCAACTAATAAGCATGTCAAATTTATATAAATATAAAATTCGAAATAAAAATTAATAATTAATTATTCGGAATAAAAATTGATAAGAAGGGCAACTACATATACGTCCAGCCCCACCCCACCTTTTCTAATCAAGCGTGGGAAATAATTTCTAATAAATAACAATTAATCTTAATACAAGGACATGTATCTAATATCTCGGCAGATACATCTTCCCCTTGGGCACTCAAGACGTATAGTTTTTATATTACTAAAATATTAGATGTTCTCAAAATCTATATAATTAAAAATCATTGATAAAACAGTTCAAATCTAGTTCTATGTTTAACCCCCTCGGGGTCAGACTCTTCAATAAAAATATCCACCGAGTTTCCCTTTGGGATAGATTCCTAACTCTATTGGATCCCCTCCACGATGGGTGAATCACATCTATCCCACAAAACTGTAGTAGAGAGGGGTCCTGTTGATGTTTTTCCTTAAAATGTAGAGAAACGCTATGGTATTTGTAACCATTCTTTATATTGGTTAGGTGTTCTGAGATTCTAATCCTTAGGAGCCTCTTCGTTCTCCCCACATACAATAGGCCACATGGGCACCACAATCGATATACAACATGTGAGGAGTTGCAGGTGCTGAATTCCTTGATGTCAAAGGATTCACCTTCCCTATTGGTCACACTCGTTATTCCTCTGTGACTTTCTTTCACAGTTCTGCAACAAATGCATGTCCTGCAGCAGTAAAAGCCCCTAAAGTCCAATCTCAGGTCATTTTGCCCTGGCAATCCAATATTTTCTTGACCACATGGTCACCGAAGCTCGGGGCCCTTCTGTATATGAATTTTAGATGACTAGGTAGCACTTCTCCCAAGTGCCTATCTCTGCGCAAAATGTGCCAATATTTCCTAAAAATGCCTTTGATATCCTTATATTGGCAATGATATCCAGAAATAAACCCAAACTGATGTTGGTTAGGTTACCATTTACTACAGTTTCCTTTTTCTTAAGACATTGTTCCCTAGGCATTTCTGCTACTTCCTGAATTACCCCATTCAATTCATCTTCACCATAACCTTTTTGTATAAATTTATTTTTTAGGACCCCAGCCTACTCAAAGAAATCTTCTAACTGCGTACAGTTCCGGCGCACACGCAACATTTGTCCCTTAGGGATATTTGTTATCCATGCCGGGTGGTGGCCGCTTCTTATTGATAAATAGCTGTTGCGATCCGTTGGTTTGAAAAATACCTTTGTTTTTAATCCATTCCCTTCTCTTATTATCGTGACATCCAAGAAATTTACCGAGTGGTTACTAATTTGATGCTCTAATTTAATATTGTTATTATTAGTATTAAGTTTGCGTATAAATTCAATAGCAGATTCCTCTGTGCCCTCCCAAATGAATAGGAGGTCATCTATGAACCTCCGATAAAATAATAATTGAGGTCTCCTCTGACTAAATACTTTTCTGTCCTCCCACTCAGCCATAAACAGGTTGGCGAGGCTGGGAGCATATTTAGCTCCCATTGCCATGCCAACCTGCTAAGAATAGAACCGATCATTGCACCAAAAATAATTATGGGACATGCAAAAATCTAATACATGTCCCAAAAAACGTTTCTGGACAACCGGGATGTCATCCCTTTTGCTCAATGCCCAATTAAGGGCCAGAGCAGCATCCTCATGTTGTATAATGGTATATAAGGAGGCTACCTCAGCCGTTACCAAATATACCATTGATGGAGTTTCTAATTGAACATCATTGAGCAAAGATAATAGATCTCCAGTATCCCTCAGATATGCTCTGATTCCTTGTTTTCTGCACATATTTTTTACTTTGATTGGATTTACAAATATTGTTTTTACCATAGGTTGGTCACGCGCTATACGTCTATGCCCAGACACTGAGTATTTCCTGTCATGTTTCTCCCTTCCCAACCCCTTTCTTTTCTGTTTTCATCATGCTATGTCACCAATGAATGCTCTAATATGTGTTTTGTTTTATAGACTGTATTTGTAAAAAACCTTCCCTGAAGAAGGAGCTTAAAGGACTCCGAAACGTGTTGGTGTTTGATACAAAAAAACAATCTCCAGTACCACCAATGAGTCTTTTTGTCATATACCAAATAAGACCAGAACTGTGTGGACTGCAACAGAGTGAACCAGACATAAATAGGTGAAAGTAAGTTTATTAAGGTAAATGCATATACATGTGAACACACCACCAATACAAACAGAGTGAACAAACCAAACAACCAAACAGTGATAATTAACCAACCAGCATATGTAGCAAAAGGGAGTACCAGAATCGTAGTCAAGCCAGGCCAGGGTCATAAACAGGAGATCAGTAGATGGGGAGCCAGGAGTAAACAGACAGGGGACAAGATGGAAGGGATCAGGCTGCAGGGCAAAGATCCAGGGATACAGGAACAGATATAACAGGTTCAAGATACGGAATACAGGAATCAGGCATCAGGCTGCAGGCTGCATGTCAGGGCACAAGGACAATACCAGGGCAAGATGAGTGTGCACTTGCCGGGTATTTATACAATAGATGCTAACGAGGTCAGGTGAAGCCTGATTGCAGAAGGTAATACCTGTTCCACACTGCCAGAAACCCTCCGCTGGTGGACGCCAGGACTGCGGTCAAAAGATGACATAATGCCAGCAGGGAAAAGCTCTTCTGACAGCTCCTAACTGCCAGGAGACACCTGCTGGTGGGCCTCAGTACTGCACGCCAAATGATTGATATTACCAGCGGAGAGAACCTTTCCTGACAGTGCCCCCCTCGAAGGAGCGACCTCCAGACACTCCAACTAGCCGTTGCTGGGGAAAGTCCATGGCATCAAGCCAGGCAGCGGGCAAAGTCACGTCAGATTGGGCAATAAGTACGTCAAGCTGGATAGCAGGCACATTGAGCTGGGTGGCAGGCACATCAAACTGGGCAACAGGCACATCAAGCTGGGCAACAGGCATGGGCACATCAAGCAGGGCAGCGGGCATGGGCACTTCAAGCTGGGCAGCGGGCACTTCAAGCTGGGCAGCAGGCACTTCAAGCTGGGCAGCGGGCACTTCAAGCTGGGCAGCAGGCACAGCCACTTCAAGCTGGGCAGCAGGCACATCAAGCTGGGTAGCAGGCATGGGCACTTCAAGCTGGGCAGCGGGCATGGGCACAGGCTGGGCAGCAAGCTCCAGGTCATCAGGCTGGGCAGCAAGCTCCGGGTCATCAGGCTGGGCAGCAAGCTTTGGGTCATCAGGCTGGGCAGCAGACAGGAACACACCAGGCTGGCCAGCAGACAGCAACACATCAGGCTGGGCAGACAGCAACACATCAGGCTGGGCAGCAGACAGCAACACATCAGGCTGGGCAGCAGACAGCAACACATCAGGCTGGGCAGCGGACAGCAACACATCAGGCTGGGCAGCGGACAGCAACACATCAGGCTGGGCAGCGGACAGGAACACATCAGGCTGGGCAGCGGACAGGAACACATCAGGCTGGAAGGCAGGCACATCAGGCTGGAAGGCGGGGACATCAGGCTGGAAGGCAGGCTCATCAGGCTGGAGAGCGGGCTCATCAGGCTGGAGAGCGGGCACATCAGGCTGGAAGGCGGGCACATCAGGCTGGAAGACGGGCTCATCAGACTGGAAAGCGGGCTCATCAGGCTGAAAAGCGGGCACATCAGGCTGGAGAGCAGGCTCATCAAGCTGTAAAGTAGGCACTGGCACCTCCGGCTGGAACACTGGCACCTCCAGCTGGAACACTGGCCCCTCAGGCTAGAACACTGGCCCCTCAGGCTGGAACACTGGCCCCTCCGGCTGGAACACTGGCCCCTCCGGCTGAAACACTGGCCCCTCCGGCTGGAACACTGGCCCCTCTGGCTGGAACACTGGCCCCCTCTGGCTGGAACACTGGCCCCTCCGGCTGGAACACTGGCGCCTCAGGCTGGAACACTGGCGCCTCAGGCTGGAACACTGGCGCCTCAGGCTGGAACACTGGCACTTCAGGCGGACATCAGGACATCGGACTGGATAACAGGCACTGAGATGTCAGACTGGATAGCAAGCACTGGGACATCAGACTGGGTTGCAAGCACTGGGACGTCAGACTGGGTTGCAAGCACTGGGACGTCGGACTGGGTTGCAAGCACTGGGACGTTGGACTGGGTTGGATTAGCTGGTGCGGAGGCAGGTTGGGTTACTGGCAGGATCATCTTGGTTGGAAAAAACTTTCATTTTTTCTTTGGCTTAGCCACTGAAGCTCTGTAGGTGAGGGGTGCAGCAGACTGGAAAAGTGGATTGGGATATGGCAGAGAAGAGGCAACAGTAGCTGGGGAAGTTCCTGTGGGTTTGAAGGCAGCTGAGAAGAGGCAGGTGGGTTGAATGCAGGATAGGTACAGGGAGCAGAGACCTGATATGAGTATTTGGTTGGGAGCAGCGTATACTGAGCTGCAACTGAGGTTGACATGGGTGATGGGGAAACATACATTTGGGTAGGCTGGTGTTTGGTGGCAGAGGTGGTTTGTTTGGCTGGAGCTGATTGCACCATGTCAGACCATGCTGAAAGTATAGGTTGTACAAACTGTGCTTTTAAATCTCCCTGTCTAACAAAAGACTGAGCAGACACAATGCACTCAGCAATCACCTGTGGGGAACAGGCTGAGTAGTGCTCACAAAAATTGGCAGGATCATCTTCAAAAAGCCATACTAGGGATACAACCTGATTCAAATCAAAAGGAGGAGTGAAATCATCAAGGTCCTCTGGAATACAGGGCAGGGCCAGCTCAGTACAGATCTTGATCAAAGGCTGCACCTCCCCAAACAATATATAACCCTGATCGACCAGGGAGTGAGCCAAACGTATAGTTGCAAACAATTGGTCACTAGATCATCCTTTCAAAGCCTGGCGGCAATAATCACCACTTTCAGATGCCAGCAGAGAAAAATAAATAACCTCATCGGCATTCATGTTTGCAACCAAACTGAATCAAAATGGTTCCCCCGTGCAGCCACTTCCAGTCAGGGATGGCCCTGGTATTCTGTCATATACCAGATAAGACCAGAACTGTGTGGACTGCAACAGAGTGAACCAGACATAAACAAATGAAAGTAAGTTTATTAAGGTAAATGCATATACACGTGAACACACCACCAATACAAACAGAGTGAACAAACCAAACAGTGATAATTAACCAACCAGCATATGTAGCAAAAGGGAGTACCAGAATCGTAGTCAAGCCAGGCCAGGGTCATAAACAGGAGATCAGTCGATGGGGGGGCCAGGAATAAACAGACAGGGAACAAGATGGAAGGGATCAGGCTGCAGGGCAAAGATCCAGGGACACGGGAACAGATATAACAGGTTCAGGATACGGAATACAGGCATCAGGCATCAGGCATAAGGATAACAGGTAAACAGGCTGCAGGTCAGGGCACGAGGACAATACCAGGGCAAGATGAGTGTGCACTTGCTGGGTATTTATACAATAGCTGCTAACGAGGATAGGTGAAGCCTGATTGCAGAAGGTAATACCTGCTCCACACTGCCAGGATCCCTCCACTGGTGGACGCCAGTACTGCCATCAAAAGATTACATAATACCAGCAGGGAAAAGCTCTTCTGACAGCTCCAAACTGCCAGGAGACACCTGCTGGTGGGCCTCAGTACTGTATGCCAAATGATTGATATTACCAGTGGAGAGAACCTTTCCTAACAGGTTTCATTTCTGCCCTGTGGCTTCTAACCACTCATTCTTCATATTTAAATATGTATATGTAATATCTTATACCTTTTAATTACTTTTGATAATAAATACTTTATATTCATAACATGTATTTTTTATGTTTGTACATTCCTTAGAGCCCTAAAAGTCCCATTTGCTAGGGGAGTTCTTTCTCCCAATCTACCAGGGATGTGGCCATTAATTAGCAGACTTCAAACCTCCCTTTTTCATATCTGATTGTTCTATGGAAAGTGCTTCCAACACAAACACAGGAGCACCAATATGCCACACCACAAGAGAGGTCCCACATTTGTAACACTGCATATATGTGTGCAGGTTTTCAAGTATAACTTCCTCTTAAGAAAGTGGCAAAGTAGTGACATCTCCACATGTTTATACAGTGCTGGAGGCAGTGATTACCTGAATTTCAAAAGCAGAGCTAGTTGCAGGAGCACAACTCTGCAAAAGTGACATGCTTCCCATCTATTGTATTAGGAAATGGAAGCCACCAGTACTGGATGGGAGCCTAGGCTCCAACAGGCAACTTCAATTATAAAAATATTTTTTTAATGGTACTTATATTTTCTAAATGGAATTTTGAACAGCTCCAAAATGTTAATATAAATTTTACATTCCATTTAGGTTAAGAACAGCTCATTTGTTCTTAACTTCTACTAGCTTTAATGTCTTTTACTTCCAAGTTTTGCTAGGTTGCTTAAGAAGCAAATGGACAAAAGTAAATAAATTGCTTTAGTGGACAGAACATCTACTGCAGAATATACTTGCAACATTAAGTTTAGCATTGATAGGAAGTGGCCTTCTATTCTTATGGGTATTACTAAGTGCAGCATTAACAAGACAGCAAGAATGTTATGTCATGTGTTTATGAATAATGAAGGTTTTCAAGGGCATTTCTTTTTAAACAGTTTCTTGTTCTCTTTTCTTAGCAGTAGTTTTTTTGTATAAACCAAACTAAATGAATTATCCTTTAATAATGACTTATAAGCAAATGCCTGGGACTCTGTCAGTGAACTACAAAATCCCTCCATCCAAAATCCAAATTGTACTTTTTCATATAAAATATCATTTGCTTTATATTATGCTCTGGTGGGAGGCCATGACAGCGCCCAGTAAGATAAATGTGTTATGTTTGCAGGCATTCTGGTTAACAAGTTTTTTTTTTGTCTAGTACAGCATTTTACCCAGGAGATGTGCAGTGTTATTTGACTTATGTGATATTTCATTAATGCTGCTATAAACAAGGACATGGTCCTGTCATTTAAAAGTAACTCTTCTGCCTATTCGCTAAAAAATAGGCCAGTTTTAAAAACATTCATTTTCATTTTGTTTACTTACACCTGCAGCTCCATTAGACTATTGGTATTTATTAGGGAGTGTGAAAAGTAAGATTTATGTAATAGACTTGCTGGGCAACCTATACAAATATATTTGTTTCACATTATATTTGCATTTACATTGACAAAACAAAGCAGGAAAACACAATGAAAAGTTCAAAGATGCAGACGTACTTATTTAGTGTGGAGGGAAGCAAGCAAATGAAATGCATTTAACATATAAACAACATAATTTTTCAGGTAAAAATAACATTGAAACATTGTTAGAGTTTATAAAGACCTTTTAAAAAGGTACAGTAAAACCTTGGTTTGAGAGTAACTTTGTTTGAGAGCATTATGCAAGACAAGCAAAATTTTTTGATACATTTTGACTTGATATTTAAGTGATGTCTTGATATACAAGTAGCGTTATGTCACAACTGAGTATAAAAGAGACAAGAGGCGACGTAGCAATATGGTCACATTTAATGAAGGTACAACATTTAGCAACTTACATGGTTGATGATTAAAACAGGCACACCTAAGTATGCAGACATCCGGGGTAAAGCTGTCCACATAGACCATCCTCCTCACCGCCATCGACGTCATCCCTTCCATGCTGCGATCCACAAGCGCTTCAAGCCTTGCTTTCTTATCGCTCTATTGCAGGGTAGTCTTCCTGGTCACGATTGCAGACGACAATGGTGTGGAGGGTGGTCTATGTGGACAGCTTTACTCCGGATGCCTGCATACTTAGATGTGCCTGTTTTAATCATCAACTATGCGAGTTGCTAAATGTTGTACCTTCATTAATTGTAACCATATTGCTACACTTAGAAGCACCTCTCTTCTCTTTTATACTCTGTAGCTCCTTCTGGATTTCACTTCTAATCCCCTATATGGAGGCTGCCATCTTGTGAATGGACATTTTATGTTTACACAACCTCATTGCTATAATCTTTTTATATGGACTATAAAATGAAAGACCCATGAATAAATGGTTGTGGAACGAATCATCTGAGTTTCCTTTATTTCTTATAGGGAAATTTGCTTTTATATACACAAGTGCTTTAGAATACAAGCATGTTTCTGGAATGAATTATGCTCACAATCCAAGGTTTTACTGTATAATCATTTTTGGGTTGTTTAGTATGCTTCTCACCACAGTAAAGATTCTGCAAAGTTCCTCTGTAATGCCCCATACACACGGTCGGATTTTCCGATGGAAAATGTCCGATCGGAGCGTGTTGTCGGACATTCCGACCGTGTGTGGGCTCCATCGGACATTTTCCATCGGATTTTCCGACACACAAAGTTGGAGAGCAGGCTATAAAATTTTCCGACAACAAAATCCGATCGCGTCAATTCCGACCGTCTGTGGCCAGTTCTGACGCACAAAGTGCCACGCATGCTCAGAAGAAATTCCGAGATGGAACAGCTCGGTGTGGTAAAATTTCGTCATGCTGCAATGTAAAAAATGGTTTAATACAGTGCACTCTCTTCTTCTTTATAATGTGAGAAGAATGAAGTAGTTTTGCTGCTCATATTCACACCAGACTTCTCTCAAACGTCTTTCTTTATTATTTATTGTGATTCCCTCAATATATTTTGATTTGTCACATCTGACACATTTTTTTTTTTGTTTTTTTTTGTTTTGTTTTTTTAAGGCTGTTTTTTTTTTTTTTTTTTTTTTTTTTGGGGTTTGTATTTTTTTCAAGGCTGATCTTTGTTTTATTTTATTTTTAGTTTTACTCCCTAATATTTTTGTGTGTGTTTTGTGTGTCAAGTTACCACAACACCATTGATATCTTATATATATACCAACACTGTCCCTTGTTAATTTCACATTGTATTTTTGAAATGTACCTGAATCCTCACAAACAAACAGTCCTTTTTTAAGGAAAACACACATAGGCAAGTATAATTGAAACAAAAAATCCTTTATTAAGGGCTCAGAACCAAACAAAGAGGGAGGCAACGCTGGAGAAACATCAGAAATTGGCGAAGTCTTGGACCCTCAGGGCAGCCATCAATTATTTAACATCAAAATTGGTGGCCTGAGGAATCCATATCTATGGGAGTGCAGTCTGGTCCAGAAGTCCCAGAGATCTGGAAAGCAGCAGATGACATCTGTGTCCCCAGGCTGTGGTACTACAAGAGGCTGCATCTTTTGCCAGACCAGACTGGACCCAGGGTCATCACTCTCTGGTCTTCTTTCCACGCTTCCTTCCATGCTGTGGCTCTGGTGTTGGAGATGTGGCAGGAGGAGGAGTGGGACCTGGAGGAGGAGGAGGAGGAGTAGTAGGACCTGGAGGAGGAGGAGGAGTAGTAGTAGGACCTGGAGGAGGAGAAGGACTATGTGTGAGGTCACAAATGTGGGTAGCAGATGTTATTTGGCCCCTCAACCCCTTATTGAGAGCTTCCAAAATTAAGGACTCACACAGGAGTCGTTGGCCCTCCTCCATCTGCAGCATTTTGCAGGCAGTTATGCAAGCAAAGTCCTCCTCCACACTGTGGGGGATTCTCAGGGCCTCTGTAGCCTTCCAAAAGAGGCCTATGGCAGCCTCCTCCAGGTTACTCCTCTTCCTTCCACTTTGTCTTTGAGGGTGTAGGGGAGGGACCTGGATATCAGGCAGCCTGCTTGGCCCGGCCACCTCCTGGCTGAGACTTCCCTGTGTATGAAAAAGGGACATGGTTTTAGTTTTTGCATCATCAATCACAATCATAAATTAGTACTCCAAACTAACATCTAGTTAACATCATTGATTGGACAACCAGAAATATTTAGAGGAATGCTGTACCTGGCTCAAGCTGGGCTCCTCCACATGTTACTGCCTGGAAGGCCCAGGTTGGGCGTCAGAAGCCTCAGCTGGGGGGGGAAGGAAGCGTGTAAGGAAGACAGGAGAGTGCTGGCCTGGGTTCAGTCTGACCTGCCAGAAAATGCAGCCTGTCATAGTACCACAGCCTGGGGACATAGATGTCATCTGCAGCTCCTGATTTCTGGGAATCCTGGACCTTCTTGTGCTCCCTTAGATAAGTGCTCCTCAGGCCACCAATTAGGATCTTCAAATAGGTGATGTCTGCCGTGGGGATCACCGTCTTTACAAATTCCAGCAATTGATCCAGTGCTGCCTTCCTCTTTGTTTGGTTCTTATATTCCGGGTGGTTTATCTCCCACAGACAGGTCAGCTCCCTGAACTTATCTATGATGATTGTCATAAAGTCCTTATCTTTCAAGATATCCATTTTCACTGCAAGACACAACACAAGACAAACCCTAATGTCAGCCTAAAGTATTCTAAACTTGTGCAAATACAGGCCTCAATCTAGAAGCAGTATAGGACCAATGTTAAATCTTACCTTCGTTATCACGATCGGCGCCTCCGTTACTCCTTCCTCCGCTCACAGATCGTACGTACTACGCATGCGTGTTACGCTTTATAGACACTGTGCATGCGTGAAACTCCGCCCGCCCCTGACGTTCTTTCTAGTCTATTCCCTGCCGCTTCTCGTTCGGCACAGTGGGGAAGAGCACATGGCGGAGTCAGAGCAGGTGTCTGATATTTACACCAACGAGGAGGAGGAGGAGGAAAGCCCGGAGCCTGAAACGTCTCGATCCAGAAGGAGACAATTTAAGGCATCAAATAGGTCCTTTGGGGAGATGTTGGAGATGGTTGACATAGTGAAGAGGGCCGACTATGATGGAAAGTATGGACCTTACCCCAACCCCAATGTCCATAAGGCCAAGATCATGGCGAAAGTGGTCAAAAGTCTGCACTGGAATTTCGGGGTACGACAATCGAAAGATCAGCTCAGGAAGCGGTGGTCGGACCTGAAATTAAGAGAACACGAGCAGTACAGAAAGATCCGGAGAGTGCTGCAAAAAAGTAAGTAGTGGTGCTGTGTTCCTATTCTTTTTGTCTTTATTACGTTCGTGCTGCTCCATGTGCTTTTCTTAACTGTTAATCCAGTTTAAAATGTCAACTTTCAGGTTCATGGGCACATTATTCGTTCGTATCAAACATTTTTCTTTCGGCCTATAAAACACCATTGTTTGGGCCATATACATTTGCCAACATTTTTAGGGCCTACTTGTCTGAAAACAATTTGGTTGTGTAGATGTGTTTGTTAATAGAATGAAATGCAAACTAGATTCTGTGTAAGGAGAGGACACTCAGCAGCTGTTTAGACATCTGGACACTGGAGCACTAGTGTGGGACACAAGAACACCCTTTTTATTAGGGGGCCCACACAGGTGCTCCGGTGTATACTATAGGGGTGTCTCCATCTGTGAAGCTTGTACAAAACAGGTAAAGTATTGAAGCTTGACAAAGGACACTCAAAATTCTACATCTTGGAACTCAGCCAAAATAGACAATTTGTACCCCACTTCCAAACAATGTTTCATATTTATAGTTCTTCCCTCAAATATCTGTGTGCTAAGTATACAATTTTTTTTTTTTACATAGGGGAGAAAAGACTCGGAGGACACCCCTCATCCGAGGAGGCCAGAGACCCCCCACCTCTGGAAGAAGGGGAAATCCAACCAAGACAAGAAGAGCAGGAGGAGGAAGACGTGGTGGAAATTGGCACCACAACAGGTGAGTGTCTGTGACCACAGGCTCAGGTAAGAGATGGATGCCGGCATATTTATAATACATGGTGTGTTTTTGTTTCTATCTTTATAGGTGATCGTGATGTTGTGGATCCAGATCCTTTCACCTCGGAAAGTGCACAGATCCTGATTAGGGAGATCATGGGGTGTAATAGGGACTTGGAAAACATCAAGAAAAACATCAATGATGTTCTTATTTTTTTGAAGAACATAATTGATGTTTTGGGGAGAGTTTAAAACCCCTCCAAATCCCTTTGTTTTATGGTGTACTACAATTTTTACATTTTTTGTCAAATAGTAGAAAAGCCAAATTTTGAAGATGCACACAGTGTGTCAACAAGTGCTATCTGCCATCACGGCAGATCAGTGGTGCTCTAATTGCTGCTTTCTGTGACAATGGGGGTTATTTCCGAAGGGCAAATCCACTTTGCACTACAAGTGCAGTTTCAACTGCACTTGTAGTGCAAAGTGTCTTTGCTTTTAGTAAATAACACCCAATATTAGTAAACACCCAACAATGCTTTGTAAGGTTACACAATCATGCCATTTTCAGGACTCCACACATTTCTGTCAGGGTCAGCTAAAACAAACACAAGCAGTAAATGTCACCAAAGATTTGCTTAATTATTATTTTTTATTTAAAAAAGGTTTCACACATTGTCTGGCATATTGATAGCCCCCTTACCCGCAAATAATTCAAGGTATCTTAGCCGGACATCACGGGCACTCAGGGAGGACAAGCCAGGACGGCCACTTTCAAGCGCCGTCAGAGTTGGTTCATTTTGAATTCCAGCCTCAGGCCCAACTGAGCCAGCATAGTTGGCAGAATGTTGCCGTAAAAAGTTGTGCAGAACACAGCACGCCAGGATAATGTGATTCAGTTTGTACTCCGCCATATGTATGGGTGTAAGAAATAGGCGGAACCAGCTGGCCATGATTCCAAACGTGTTCTCCACCACTCTTCTGGCTCTGGCCAGCCGGTAATTAAAAACCCTCTGGTCCGGGGTGAGGGTCCTCATCAGGAATGGCCGCATAAGATGGTCCCCAGCGCAAAAGCTTCATCCGCAACGAAGACAAATGGGAGTCCTTCCACATTTTCTTCTGGAGGTGGCAAGTCCAAGCTGCCATTCTGGAGATGCCTGTAGAACTCGGTCTGGGCAATGACTCCACCATCAGACATCCGGCCATTCTTCCCCACGTCCACATACAGAAATTCATAAGTAGCCGACACCACCGCCAACATCACAATACTACTGAACACCTTATGAATTATAATAATACGAGTTGGGTGGTGGGATGATGTGGACGTGTTTCCCATCAATTACCCCTCCGCAGTTAGGAAAGTCCCACCGCTGGGCAAAGTGGGAGGCCACAGTCTGCCATTCCTGTGGCGTGGAAGGAAACTGTGGAGGAAAACATAAAAAAATTAGTCTTTTTACACATAAACATGTAAAGCAGATTAGACACAAACATTCTTGTCCAACATCAAGATAACATTGATTTATGGGAATTTTTAAAGACCAAAGTATAAGGTACACCTATCATATCCCCCCCCCCCTCATGGGCCATTTCTAACATTATAGGGGGGGGGCTCTTGGACAGGTAACCCTCTCCACTTCATTGAGAGATGAATGCCTAAATAATGTGTATTACTTGGAACAGCCCCTCCTTAGTTACACTATTGGCACTGCCCACTGGACAGGTAAGAAGTGTCATAATACAAAGCTATAAATACACACTGTACACATTTGAGCACATTTGGACATTCTGCTATTACCTATCAAGATAATAATAGGATACAAAAACCTTAAACAGTACCATTTGAAATTATACAGGCAGGCCCTTGCACTACATGCTTTGGGGGATTCATCCATAAATCTGACCGCAAAAGAGATGGGTATAGTGTGTATGTGTTTGGCAAAGTCAGCAGATAGATGATTGAGGATAGATAGAGAATTGTTATCAGCTGGCCTAGCAGTTGGGGGAAGGGAGGGTTCCAAATGATTTGGGGGCCCCCCCAAAAAAGCCTCTGGCACTCTGCCTGAATTTGGAGCACCAATCACATTTAAAAACATTTTAGGGGGTGTTTGGGGTAAAGCACTACTATCGGGCTGATAAAATACATTGTTAAGTGACTACATGAGGTGAATATAGGACCAGGAGACCATGCTGGGGAGGTAAGTGAAGGCAAATATGTATGAAGGACAACAAAAATAATTGCATAAAAATCCAGCATGCATGAGGACAAAGGGGACATTCACAGCATATTCCAATCAGGGTAATTAGGGAATGAGGAAAGAAATACAATATATTATCAAACATTAAATACAATAAAATGTGATATTAAAGGATAAACCTTACCTTAATATACTCCTTCTGCAGGACCTGTATGATGGCAGAACAGGTCTCTGGGATAATGATCCCCAGAGCCTGGGGGAGATGCCTGTCGAGAACTTCAAGTCCTGCAGACTTCTCCCCGTCGCCAAGTACCGCAGGGTGGTGACTAGCCTCTGCTTCGGAGTGATGGCTTGCCTCATGCAGGTATCCTGCCTGCTGATATAGGGGGTCAGCAAAGCCAACAAATGGTAAAATACGGGGTCCGTCATCCGGAGAAAGTTCCTAAAATCATCAGGATTATTCTCGCGGATCTCACGGAGCAAAGGCATATGACAGAACTGGTCACGCTGAAGCAACCAATTCTTGGTCCATGAACTCCTCCCCACCCTGTTCATGGACTGGACTTGTGTCAAGGTCAGGACCCCAACACCAAGCCCCCGCACAGCACGAACTCTACAAGGAGTACATATACGCAACATGGCTAGAAAACGGTCAGCTGCTCAGAACGAAGTAACAGAACGCACTGAAGAACAGCAAGGCCTGTGAAGAGCAACCTGAAAAACAGTAACGAATGAACAAGAACACAATGACAAAGTCACGCGTAGCTTGCTTGCATGCACTGAAGAGCAGATACAAACCCACAAGCACAAACTGAACAGCAGAAAACGATCTGAAAACCACGAGTCTGAAAAAGCGTGAATCGTCTCTCAAACTTTTACTAACACGAGATTAGCAAAAGGAGCCAAAAGGGTGCCGTGCTTGGTTCTGAACTGGCCTTTTCTAGTCTCGTCGTACGTGGTGTACGTCACCGCGCTCTTGGCGATCGGAAATTCCGACAACTTTGTGCGACCGTGTGTACGCAAAACAAGTTTGAGCCAACATCCGTCGGAAAAAATCCTAGGATTTTGTTGTCGGAATGTCCGATCAATGTCCGACCGCATGTACGGGGCATAAGTCTTCTCCAGTCACTTTGTGTGGTAGAGTCTGTAACGGATCCCATTAATACAGATCATAATGTAGCTAATAGTATTTAGTTGTATTCACCTGGACTTGTTATGTACTGTATTGTTCAAGACCTTTTTCTGCCTATCTAAGCAGCTCAGATATAATTTGTGTGGCAGAGTCACGTGCTTATTATTATTATTATTTTTATGTTTACTTCCATCAGGAAGCAGTAATAAAATCAACTGAAATACAAGCAAATTTCTGCAGTGGGTACATAAAGGGGATTTCTATTTACAGAAAAAAGTGAAAGATACTTTCATTGGCTAGTAATTTGCTGTTTTGGCGCTTCTCTCTAAGTAACCCGGTATTTGGACTACTGTATACGATCTTAACATGTTACTACTTTCTACAAATGTAAAAAGTCAAAAGATCCTTTCTCCTTTTCAGTGTATGCTATCCATCACTACTTCATTTCTGAAGAAAGATAAAAACATTCACTGTAATACAAGGGCATCTTTTAACTGCAAACTAGACTGGTATATACAAAATGTATGGCTAATAAATTTAAGGAGTTCATCTGTAAATTCCGACTGTGTAATTTGTGGCATTCCTGCTTTGACTTTGTTTATGATTTGCAACAATGAGAATAGGGGAACACCGAGGCTGCTTTTATTACAAATGTTCCAGTTACAACTGAGTATCACAATGTCATTGGTGATGGCGCTCTTTAAAATGCATAGCCCCATGAAAGTGCACTTGGAAGGTGGAAATGTGCCTTACTAAAATAGATGAATCACAATTCTTAACCTCTTCCTCCTTTCATGATGATGAAATATTAAACCTGTTTGTAGGCATAATGCATGAATTATGTTCTATTATAAACATGTTGCTGAATATAAATGAAAATGTCTAAGGCAGTAACAGAAATAGCGTGACTAACTATATATATAGTTTTAGGTCTGTCGTTTCTATTTACTATCATTTACTTCAACAAAATTGACTTATAATTGGATTTTTTTTTAAGGCTTTAAACTGATGTTTTATTTTTGTTTTAATTTTTACATATCCTATGCGGTATATATTGCAATATGATTTTCAGTAGGGATTCTTCCAGTATGTTTTCTGTCAGCGAGTGGTGTGTAAGGCAGAACCAGATCTTAAAGGCTAAGTTCACCTTTTTTTGCTAAATTCCAGCTCCCCTAGGTACCAGTATAGCATTAATGTACTTATTTTGCAGAGATAAAACAGCTTTCCATTAATTCTACACCGGATTACCTCACTATTTTCATAGCTGTTTAACCACTTGCCGACCACTACATATTTGTACGTTGTTCTGTGCAATAGCCACTGGGTGGTGCTTGCACATGCCCATTGGCCACAGGGGGAGCCGATCAGCGGGAACCCGCCGATCGATTCCCAGAGATATAGAACTGCGGTCTGCCGGTGTAAATAAGGTAGACCGCCATTCTGTCAGGCATGGACAGTTATCTTGTGTTCCTGCTCATCAGGAACACGGATCACTGTGTCCATGCAGTGAGCCCACCCCCCCACAGTAAGAAAGCACAAACATGGAACACACTTAACCCCTTGATCGCCCCTGATGTTAACCCCTTCCCTGCCAATGTCATTTTTACAGTTTCAGTGCATATTTTTAGCACTGATCACTGTAATAATGTCAATGATTCCCAAAAAAGTGTCAAACGTGTCAGGTGTCCAGTCTGTCCACCGCAATGTTGCAGTCCCACTAAAAATTGTTGTTTACATTTTAATTGTTTGTATTCTTGACCAAATATGTATGGAAACACTACACATTCGCTTACGCTAGGTTCACACCTATGTGTGTAACTGTGGGTGCGGGAATCATAGTGACAACCACCCACAGTGAAAACGGGTGTGAGAACCGCAGGGATTTCGCATGTTCAAAAAGACCATGTGATTTCCTTGTGGCCGCATTCTTGAAAAGGTGCATGCTCCTTTTTTTGCGGAAATGCAGGCACGGTAGCCCATTCATTTGACTTGGCTGCCGTGCCTACACAAACGAAGGCCGCAAAAATGCTAAGGTGTGAACCTAGGGTTAGACTAGGTTAACACACATATGCGGCTCTGCATGCTGCGTTTTTGCACACCCATTTGAATGGGCTGCTGTGCCACCTGAAATGCAGGTAAAAGATCCCTGCAGTATTTTAGAAATCCAGCCTGCACGGGAAGTGCAGTGAAGTTCCCTGTGTGGGTGCGATTTCAAGTGCGTGCCATTAAGATTAATGGCACCCGCACGCATCCAGCGCTTTTTTCTGTGCCCGTTATTGCGCTGTGGGAACAGGTGTGGGCCTGCAGCAGGAACCACCTGCACAGATGTAAACCTAGCCTTAAATAATAACTTCAGAACAAAATACGAATCTGCAAAAAAAGTGCTAATAAAATAATGTATTGAACTGCATGTAATGAACTTTCACTTCTCACACCTTTACTTAACTTCATTTTGTTCCCTCACAATATTTAATTGTGTATAATTTTTACAGTGTTAGCCCAAGGTAATGACCTTTTTTCAAATACTTAGTTTTTGCATGCAACCTTAAGTCTGCTTCTACTTCTGCTTCTTTCCGGCACACAAATACGTGCTAGTTTCAGTTTTTAACTACAAGCTCCATGCAAAAGAGGGTTGTTATGTGTATGGTCTGGCGGTAAGTCATGGTTACAGTAAAGCAGTAAGGCTTTTAGGCATGCCAACTCATATACACCAATGATTCAAAATTCGTATCACCACAGAGTGGTGCTGTGGATACGATAATTTTGTATATAATGTCACGTCCCAATAAATTAGATTTTTATGGAATAAATTTGTGGATAATGGACTTTATAGGCATAACACAAGTATATATTAAAAAATGAATTTATTACAAAAATAGAAAACAAGACAACTGCTTAAAATTTCATCAATTATTCACAAAATCTGCCTTTGAGCAAAAACAACACACCAGGGGGCGTGGCCTGGACCGGCATGGTGTGAGGAGTGCTGATCGGGAGCTCCACTTGCTCAAACTCCGTCACCGCAAATCCTGGGCTAATATCGCTTCTTATACCCCACATTCAAGTCCTTCAACTTCTCACACCCTCAGTTATGTCACCACCTAAAAAAGTGACAGAAACGATCGCAAAGCTGGACAAATACTGACTTAAAGAAAAGGTGGCCTCGGGAGAAAATGGCGCCGACACACCTCCTCCTGTGGATTCGGCTGTGGAGGACACTGCACGTGTGCTAGAGGCAATCTCGGACTGCAAAAGCACTTTAACATGCAAAATTGAGGAGGTTAAAATGAATGTGTCACTAATCCGCCAAGACCTGCAAAGGCTCAGAGACCGGGTCACAGAGACAGAAACTTGCATCAGCCGCGTGGAAGACGAGGTGCCGCCATTACAGGTTGCATCTGAATGGCTACAACATCAGCTCAATGCGGTATTAGCCAAGCAGGACGACATGGAAAATAGGCTTTGGAGGTGTAACCTGTGGTTCATGGGGCTGCCTGAGGGTGCAGAGGGTACAGACCCCCCTTCATTTCTGGAAAACCTGCTCATATCTACATTTGGGAGAGCGGAGTTCTCCATATCATTCATTGTGGAGAGAGCCCACAGACTGGCTGCCAGACCCCCTCCCGGGATGCTGTCCTCCACCCCACCAGAGTGAAAGGTAACATCCCCTTCAAAAATGGTGAGATCAAGGTTTTCCATGACTTCTCCGCGGAGGTCCAGAAGAAGAGGGCGCATTTCACCGAAGCCAAGCGGCAACTAAGGATACGGCATTATTCATACGCCATGCTTTTTCCTGCCAGGCTCTGTGTCATTGGAGAAGACACTGCACACTTCTTTGACACACCAGAAGCTGTCTTTGCCTGGCTGGAAAACAGATCAGCGCCCAATTGAGCACCTACCAAGGCACAACCAACCAACCTCATTGTACGCCCGGTCCCTGCCGAGATGGATGACATGCAGAACACCTCACATATCCGGGTGCTATGAACTAATCTCTATTAAGGTACTGTGCTTTATACTCCCTGTCCAATACCACCCATGTCTCCATATGTCGGCTGACTCCTCTCTGAAATACCCCCTCTACATCACCTTCCTCCTGGACATACCCACTGCCCCCTTTAACCGCTTACCCTTCTCCCTCTTTTTTCTCTGTACCTCGAGGGTAGGGAAGTGATTGAAGCCCCAAACATTTGGCTTTTCTTGCAAGCTACCACCCGTTGTGACACCCAGGACATGTATTCAAATCCCCATATCCTTTTGCTTCCCCACACATGTTATCCTGGAGACCTAGGACCGGGAGTCTCACTCCTCACGCTGCTGCTCGTTCTTCAGGAGATAACCGCCCACCCCTAGTTACGGGAGTACTAACGGGCCCTGTTGTTTTCAGTACCAACTGTAATGTTTGTTATATAACACAAGCACTGTTTCCCTGGACTGTCCGGTTTCAGCAGATAGCCCCCGGAATACATTTGGGGTGCTGCCTGTCCAGACACGCCAGAGTGTTAGTTCAAATTTTACTAATGTTTTATTGTTGGTTTAATGTTTTGCAAATGTTCAATGTCAAGAAGAGTTTCACTTGCTGGTATTTGATCGATAACATAATACACTTGCAATGCACTGGGGCCCCATATACAGGTACGCCACCTGGGCCTCAGTGGATTATATGTCATTATCCTGTCCCCATTGCCCTGAGCCACACAGACAGCGTCTCGTGACCTTTCGATTGCGGGATGGACCGGGGCTGCTGGGTGCCGGCTTGGGGTGGTGGGGACATCGATAGTCACTTAACTATAATATGCCTAATTTGAAATGTATTACATGGAATGTACGTGGTATTAGAGCCAAGCCGAAAAGAAACGCAGCCCTATCATACCTCAAGGGACAACGTGCAAAGGTTATGGTACTGGTAGAAACCCACCTCATGGGCCAATTACTGTTAACACTTAAGAAACCATGGGTGGGATGGCTATACCAGTGCAGGCCCCTCATACTGCTAACTCCAGAGGAGTCGCAATATTATTGGCCAAAACGGCGCAATTTACCTTATTGACACTCAGGTCTGACCCTCAGGGTAGATTCTTATTTCTACATGCTAGAATAAATGGTCTTGAGCTCCTAATATTGGCAATTTATATACCACCTCCCTTCCAATTTAATGTACTAACAGAAGGCCTCTCTTTTATGTCCCAATTTCCGACTATTCCGGCGATTTGGTTAGGGGACTTTAACAAAGTTGTAGACAGGGAACTGGACAGACTGACGTTGACGCCCCTCTACAATCCCACCCACTCCCACACAAGTTTTGGAAAACTCCTCACCGAACTTGTCCTGATAGACACCTGGAGACACTGCCATCCCCAGGACAAGGTGTTTTCCTGTTTCTCAGCAACACATAATCCTATGTCACGAATAGACTGAATATAACTATCCCGCTCTCTTCTTCCCTTGTAGAGGGGGGTGGGTTTTAGCCCCCGAATCCTCTCTGACCATGCTCCCTATTGGGCTGAGCTCCAACTCGACTCCCCCCCCACAACCTATGCGTGGAAAATCAACCCCTTTTGGTTAACAGTGGTTCCTGGCATAGAGGAGGTTGGCGACAAGTGGAATTTCTTTTTTCAAATAGCACCATTTGATGTGGTTTGGGACTCTTTTAAATCCCATGCCCATATGACACTCTCCCAACGTATATCCAGATACAGAAGAACCTCCTCACAGGTGCTCAGACAGGCGGAACAAACCCTGGCGGAGATAGAGAAGAATTTCCTTAACAATCCCTCACCAACCACAGCCGACCAGCTAAAACTACAAGCCCGGGTGGTGAACAGCCTTCACTTTGAAAAAGCGGAGAGAAATTTTTTTATAGTAAACAGAGGATGTATAAATGCAGGGAACAGATGTGATGTCTCCTTGCTGTTGTATATGTTGTAATAAGTTCACCAATTTATGTGGGACATTGTTGTGTGTATGTACACATGCAGTCAATGTTGACCAGGCCAGAATGACAATGGTTGATTTGTCCAACTGAATTTTAACAGCTGAAGACTCTTTGATGTGTTAATCTTATGCAAGTCTATTTGAACATCTCAAAGGGTATTCAGGTGGTATCTGTTAATCTAATCTAATTACATATATCTAAAGGGGACTTGTTGATGTTGATATGCGGGAGTGCAAATTGGGGTGGTTCACGGCTGTTCACGGCTGGGGGTTGTTGTCTGTTTGATAGACTAAAGCTTATCAAAGTCCTAAATTGAAATGGCCAATCAAATTGCTCAGCCATGTAATGCCTGGTGAATATAATACGGCATTCAGTATATAGGTTTTGAGTGAGGCTTGTCTGTGTATGCACACAGACCTAAGAACATGGGACTTTGAATTATATACTCTGTCAGATTTTTTTGTCACCTGTGGACTTTGGACTTTGTTCTGTGTTGGAAGTCAATAAAGTGCATCTCTCTGGAAAAATTGGGTTGCTGCGGAAGAGTACTTACATCATCATCATTATAATGCCTAAATATTAATTATCATACCCACTCTACATCATATCACCCAGTATATATTAATATACCCAATCACTACATTGGTGCCGTTCAAGCGACCAGAAGAGCATTTTCGGACTTAGTAACAGAAGTCGGTGGTGACAACAATCCTGTGAGGTGGACAGAAGTCTGATGAAGAACCAAGAGCTGTGCTGTGACTCTAATGTCTGGTTGTGACATAAAAGAGTCTGGTCTACAAATTTAAACAAGTTGGGAACCCCAGGATTATTCTCTGGAGATTGGAAACAACAAAAAAAGGACTGTGTCGTGTACCAGAAGACCTGAAGTGGAAGCTGAAGGAGTAACTAATGCGGTGAGTAAAATATTTTCTTTTTTTTTTTAATTATTAGTAATATAGTCAAAATGCTTACTCAGTGTGAAGCTAGTGTCAGTTCTGATAAAGTTAACAGATGGGTATTAAAATGTATTAAGCGCCATGGCGGTCCTTATGAAATTCCAGAAAAATGTAAGCAGAAGTGGACGATGATGAAGGAATTTTTAGAGAAAAATGTTTTTGATAGCAAAATTTCAGAAAGTAAAAGAAAAGGTTGTATTATACAGGGCTTGTTATCTTGCTGTTTAACAATGGAAAGTTCTTTGAATGGTAAGGTTGAGGAAATTACCCAGTTACAGAAGGCAGTTGATAATAGCAACAGTGTTTGTGAGAGGTTACAAAACCAATCAGACACTGAGACAGTAAATTTAAAATTGCATGCAGCTTTGCTTGAGAAATCTAAACGTTATGATGAATTATTAGAGGAAAATGAGAGATTAAAATTAAGAATTATGGAATTAGAGAAAAGATCGCAGGAATGCAGATATGCATCAAATCTTGGATTCAGCAATCTGCAGCAAACAGAACCTCATATTAAATCTGATAATTCATTACCAGCTGCCCCCACTGTGACTACCACAGTTTATAACAATAATAATAATACAGGTGAAGTTCAGCTTGTAATGAAGCCTTTGAAAACAAAATTATTAGACGCAATTCTTAAAGAAATAGGAATGGTTCCATACCATGATTTAAACAGATTTTTAAAATGGTTTTGTGACGTGCAGCAAGTCAGAGATATGTACAATCTCAACCCATCTGACTTAGAAAGAGTTTTGCAACATTCTGTAGGAAGTGGTCTTTGGATGAGAATTAAACAGATCTGTATTCAGTCTCTGAGGACAAGGGACATATTACTGGAATTATTATGTGTTTTGTATGGTGTACGTTCTGATGTTACTATTCATGGGAAGATCCAACAAATGCAAAATGAATCTCCCTATGAATTGTCACACAGGATAGCAACTATTATGGAATTATTGGTCGGTAATAATCTTGCATTTGAGCGTGGGGGCTTGATACATATGAGTATGTTTCTAGATGCGTTGCATGAAGATATCAAACAAAATATTTTATTAGTTAACCCAAATCCTCATGATTTAAAAGACATATTGTTGAGAGCAGACCATTTATGGAGAAAGTCAAATGAGCAGGCTGTCAAAATTGATTTAGCCACATTGTTTAGGACAAATACTGAGCATAAAGATCAGAAGATAATATCCTATGATAACACCCAGAGAGGACACTCCGGGTCAAACATAGGTGATATTAATATGAAAAACAGAGCTGACCAAAATAATAACAAGAAAAGGTCCAAGACTTGGATACTGTTTTCTCAGTTAAAACAGAAATATGACCACCTGAAGATTGAGTATGACAAGATGAGAGGGGAACGTGATAAATTATTAGAGCAGTTGAAGGAGGTACAGGGCGTCCTGAATGTACAAGATGTACATTCTCTAGATCTGTTTTTGAATGCAAATGACACTTCTCTAGCAGTGGGGGTGAATTAGCTTCAAACTGTAAACGTGTAAATAATGCTTTGTTTTAACTTCAAACAACGTTTAAGGACCTTGCTAATTAGTTTTGTTGGAGAGTTTTGTCTTTCAGGGACGTCTGAAGATGCTTGCATGTGAATAGCAGAAGCACAGTCTGAAATTGCTGGCTAGTGGGGGAGAATTATGGGAGAAATGCTGAATAGACAATATATCACTATACATGGAATTATAAAGTATTCATGGACTCTCTCGAAATTCATCAAGCAATGGACCTTTTTTTCTTTTTTCTTCAACGCCCTAATTTTTAATTTTTCTCCCTTTTCCTGATATATTTTGCTTTTCATTTTTTATTTTCTTTATGTTTTATTTTCTTGAACTTTATCTTAAAACCAAAGAGAAGCATTTAAACCTAAAATAATTTTCATAACATCTGTACATATTACATAATGCGTATTGATCAATATATTTGACATCTAAGGTGAGATGCTGCACAATGGCTTGGCATAGCATAAATTATAGTATGTTGGGTGGTTTTCCTAAATTTATAAGAGGGGTGAGTGAAATTCATCACTCTAGTCATGATTTGAAACTTTGTTGAATCAGTTGTTTATAATATGCTAAAGGCTATGACATATATGGATGAAAAAGACCTTTCTACCTTTCATGGTGAAGATACTGGCAAGAATTTCCACTGCTGCTTTGTCTGGATAGAAGATCTGATAAACACTGATGTCAAGCTGACTCTATCTGAACCATCGTGTGGGGGTATATCTATATGTATATGTTGGTATACCATTCAGGTGTAATTGTGGACTGAATGATCCAAGTAACTGCTTTATTGAAGGCAATGAGGGGTTGGCCTACAGCAAATTACAAAAGCAAATTGTGACTGGCAATCAACAAAGATGGACTCATGAATGTCAAGTGCAAGGAAATTTGTTTGCAGCACAGTTTTTACTGCCATATCCAAACCTTTTTGACCTTGAAAGTGAGTGCTGGTACATTGATGGTTCTTCTTACTATAAAGATGAAAGTAGAGTGTTTGCGTAAAAGTATCTTTAAAAATGAAAAGCTTGAGCCTGGAGATGAGAGAATCCTGGACTTGTGGATTGGAGCTCCCAGAGCATACCAAGTTTACTTTCAGTGAGATGGTGAGAGATGTGATGAAGTCAGACTGAAGGATGGACTGTGACATTAGCTCGTCTTTGCGCAATATTCAAGGTCTTGATGTGATATAATAAGGCCTAACAGCTATATGGGCCACTGACGTTTACCAAATCCTTTTCCAGTCATGGTCTAAAAGTTATATTATCCAATAACTGTTTCATGGGGATATTTTAGAGGCTGGCGAAGAGAGATGTAACCAGTTTCAACTTCATATTTTATATGAGCCATTGTAAAGCATCCAGTACCTTAAATCGTAATGATATTTTTTGTTGTTTGATTTATGGGTCAGTTCTAGTAGTTAGAACCGACCCAAGTGGGGGTATATGTTGTATATGTTGTAATAAGTTCACCGATTTATGTGGGACATTGTTGTGTGTATGTACACATGCAGTCAATGTTGACCAGGCCAGAATGACAATGGTTGATTTGTCCAACTGAATTTTAACAGCTGAAGACTCTTTGATGTGTTAATCTTATGCAAGTCTATTTGAACATCTCAAAGGGTATTCAGGTGGTATCTGTTAATCTAATCTGATTACATATATCTAAAGGGGACTTGTTGATGTTGATATGCGGGAGTGCAAATTGGGGTGGTTCACGGCTGTTCACGGCTGGGGGTTGTTGTCTGTTTGATAGACTAAAGCTTATCAAAGTCCTAAATTGAAACGGCCAATCAAATTGCTCAGCCATTCAATGCCTGGTGAATATAACACGGCATTCAGTATATAGGTTTTGAGTGAGGCTTGTCTGTGTATGCACACAGACCTAAGAACATGGGACTTTGAATTATATACTCTGTCGGATTTTTTTGTCACCTGTGGACTTTGGACTTTGTTCTGTGTTGGAAGTCAATAAAGTGCATCTCTCTGGAAGAATTGGGTTGCTGCGGAAGAGTACTTACATCATCATCATTACAATGCCTAAATATTAATTATCATACCCACTCTACATCATATCACCCAGTATATATTAATATACCCAATCACTACACTTGCCTACCTAGTTCACCTGGAACACAGGCCAAGGTCCTGGCGCAACGATTGAACAAGGTGATTCTCACTCTGGTCCACCCTGACCAGACTGGGTTCATGCCAACAAAAAACATGGCTTTTAACCTACGCAGATTATATAGGAACCTACAGGCCGAGCATGACCAGATAGGATCCAGAGTCATGGTGTCTCTAGACGTCCCAAAGGCATTTGACTTCGACTAGAGTGGGATTACCTCTGGGAATGTTTGGCACGGTTTGAATTCGGACCCAACTTTATCAGGTGGATCCAACTCCTACCAAAATCCTGGCGCCAGGGTATTGGTCAATGGGAGGGTCCCTGACGCCTTCCCCCTCTCAAGGGGCATGTGTCAGGGATGTCCCCTATCCCCCTTGTTATATGCCCTGGCAGTAGAACCCCTGGCATCCTCGCTTCAATCACACCCGGGAATCAAGTGTCTGCAGTGTGGGAGCTTGATAAAATCAGTAAGTCTATATGCTGACGACATGCTATTATATTTAGCAGATGCCGGCCCCTCCCTAACAACAGCCTTGGAAGTAATACAAACATTCGGTAACTACTCTGGTCTGAAAATAATTTGGGACAAATCCCACGTCCCTCCCATTGACATAGGTGCCCTCACAAAAACCCAGGCCTCCTACCCCCTCATTCTTGTTAGTTCCATGAAATATTTAGGTATAGTAATCACCCGTTCTCTAGAAGAATACGTCAAGCTTAACATAGAGCCCCTGTTCATGACCCTGAAAACCAAGACACAAACATGGGCCAAATTGCCCCTGGGCATAATGGGCAGCGTAAACCTAATCAAAATGGTCCTACTTCCCAAGTTTGTATATGTACTGTGGCATGCCCTGGTTTACCTACATCTTAGAGTCTTCAAATCCATAGAAGCAATTCTTAATTACTTTGTGTGGGGCAAGACCCGACACAAACTGTCATGGCAAGTGCTGAAGAACCCCACTGATTTAGGGGGCACAGCACTACCTGACTTTAATTTATATTATTTAGCAGCGCAATTATCCCACTTCTTTTACTTAGATAAACATGATAAAGGCCATTACCTGGCCTTCGTATGTTTCCCATACACCCGCATACATACCCACCCCTTCCAAATCCTTTTCAGAGACCAGGCAGACCCCTGGGTGCTAGGAAACTGAAAGGGACTACAGTACAACCACTGTAAAATCTGGGAGGTGGTGATACAAAGACTAAAAACCCCTCCCCATGCACTCGCAAACACCCCTCTGGGACAACCCAGGCCTAATGCCGCGTACACACGGTCGGACTTTTCGTCTACAAAAGTCCGACAGCCTGTCCGACAGACTTCCGGCGGACTTTCGGCGGACTTGCAGCAGACTTTCTAACGAACGGACTTGCCTACACACGACCACACAAAAGTCCGACGGATTCGTACGTGATGACGTACACCGGACTAAAATAAGGAAGTTCATAGCCAGTAGCCAATAGCTGCCCTAGCGTGGGTTTTTGTCCGTCGGACTAGCACACAGACGAGCGGATTTCGGGGTCCGTCGTAGTTACGACGTAAAGATTTGAAGCATGTTTCAAATCTAAAGTCCGTCGGATTTGAGGCTAAAAAAGTCAGTTGAAAGTCCGGAGAAGCCCACACACGATCGGATTACCAGCCAGCTTTAGTCCGTCGGCGTCCGTTGGACTTTTGTAGACGAAAAGTCCGACCGTGTGTACGCGGCATAAAAGTATTATTGACTATACCAGACCATAATCTTTGGATCAGCCAGGGTGTGATGAGCTTAGCAGACGTATACTGTGGTGCTACATTGTCGTTTCAAAAACTTAAGGATGAATTCAATCTCCCTAATTCTATGCATTTTCACTACCTCCAGCTCTGCCATGCCCTACAGACCCAATTTCGCGACAACCATCCTAACCTAGAACAACTGGACGTTCTAAGTATAATAACAGGACCAGATTCCTCAAAACTTATTTCAGTATTTTACAACTCTTCTCTGCCCAACTGCCACAATACTTCCATATAGATTGAAAGATCGATGGGCTGGGGACGTGGGGGAGATGGAGGATGATGAGTGGGAGGATGCACTAGACGCTTGTAAAAAGGTCTCTACCAAGCTCTGAGACCGCCTCACGCAATTATACATCATGCACAGATCTTATCTGACCCCCTGCGCCTGGCCAAATACAGACCTGACTATAACCCACTATGCCCCAGATGCGGCAGTCCATCTAGCAACTTCTTTCATCTCATTTGGTCATGCCCAATAATACAAGACTATTGGTCCCACATAGTGAAATTCATACAGTACGAGATGGGGGTCCCCCCTGACGTTGTGCCCTAAACAATGTCTACTGGGTTGTGTTCCCAGACCCAGACTCAGACAAATGCCACGTTTTATTCCTACAAGAATCACTATTTACAACTAGATTGCTTATAGCGATAGGGCGATACCACCGACAGTCCAGGAATGGATCTCTGCAATTAACAGTGTCTTACCCTACAAAAAAGAACTTAATGCCCATAGGGGCTGCCCGGCCAAATATGGGAAAATTTGGGACACTTGGCTAGAAAATGCAGCTACGTGCAATGAGATGACCGATTGACCCTCCCAAATTCTGAACACACAGTCCATTGACTAATCTTCCCTTAAAACATACCCAACAGTGGGAATACCCATGATTATGGATTAAACCACTGTGTTTGTGTAATTCATGAAGAAATGTATGAGCTCTCCTGTATATGTTATCTTCTTCCATTCTTATATCACTTATTGATTATGATACCAATGTCAATACACTTTAAACATGTACTCTTCTCAAATAAATAACCATGTTATTTGTAAAAAAAAACAAAAAAACAAACGCACCACCTACATACAAAGTATTTATCAAAAATCAGAGGATCAAACAGATCACTTTCCAATGTTAGTAAGAAAATTAAAGAGGCAGTGTGTCATATTGAAACTCAGCTCTACATGTTACACATATTCAACAGACGTGTCTTCAGGAGCTTATGGCGTATTCTATGAACAGAAAATTTGCAATTAAGTTCATCACATTTTTTTATATTTGTTCAACATTAACATATAACATTGTTGCCCCGGTGAGCTCAGTGATACTGCACAATCATCCCCAGCTATTTAGAATCTCCACCAAACCTGGATCGACCATGGTGTATGCCGATTATGGGAACGGATGTAACATTTAGATGGTTAAATAATTGGGCAGTATGGGATGGGGCTTGTCATTGCATTAATATAAATATAAACACATTCCTACTTACATTACAGTCAAAAGGCAAAGAGGAAAATATGAGCAGAGAGTGGTATCCTCAGCACAATGATCTGTATATATAAGTATTATAATTTATATAGAAAAACAATATTATGTGTTTAAAGAAGCCATGACAGAAAAAGGAATCTTTATTTTGCTCGCCTGCAAGGCAGCCTTACGCCAAAAACCCTAAGGTAGTTAGTGGTGCGTGACAAAACTGATAAAAGGTATCCAGGACATCTAATGTGGTAATGTCTAGATCAGTTAGGGGAGGCTCCCACTAACTGAACAGCTCAATTATCCAAAGTATATGGGTCCTGATTGATATCTATTTAAAAAAAACATGGCAAGAAAAAAACTTTGTTAGCTCACACAGTCAGAGAGTATATCTCTGGCTATTGAGCATCTAGTTCACAATAGTGACTATAGCATATGGTGATTACCTTATAAAGTGGGGTTCCCTGAGGATCTCTGCACAAGTGAATAGGAGCTGCTTTTTCTTCAGAGTGTCAGCAGTCTTTCACAATCCTAGCAACACTCCTACTTTTTCCATTCCTTGTCTGTGTGATTATTAATCCATTTGCATCCATAAGGTAAATGTAAACATAAAAAGAGAAGTAAAGAAAAGAAAAAAAGAAGGGGAGGGGGGTGAAAGGAAGAAGAAAAGAGGTAAGAGGAAATAAGCAGGAGTCAATTCCCTCAGCCTAGGCCCCTGACCGCCCAGTTTCAGGAACTATGGGGCTTGAAGGTATTTAATCCAAGAGGACCACACCCTTTTGAATCTGGCTTGTTTGTCCCTGAGAAAGCTTGTTAATTTTTCATTGACCATGATCCAAGAAGGTTTGTGTTTTAATAATGCGACATTGTTCACTGGAGTTTTCCATGCTCACGTTATAGTAATTTCAGCTGCTGAAAAAATGAAAAAGAGAGTTGATGTCTAGAGCTCTCGTCCAGCAGGTCAGCAAACAGCGCTGTTTTAGAATTTTTAGGTATGCTTTGTCCTGTCTCTGAATAGACCAGAGTGAATATTCTGATCCAAAAGCACTGGAACTTTGGACAGGACCACCAAACATGGAACATAGTACACTCTCATCTGCGCCCTCTGAAGCAAAGGGGTGAAGTGCCAGGGTACAATCTTGCCAGGTACCATCTGGACAGGATCTTGTAATTTGCTTCCACCAAGGGAATATTGGGTATTCCTCTGTGCACCATGGTCGACCACTGCCATCATACCTCCTCCTCTATAGTCTCACCCAGATCTGATTCCCATGGCGTTTGATAAGAGGGCTTAGTCAGTTAAATATTAAAGAGGACATAGAGCTCCGAGATCCCACCACGTGTATCGGGCCTGTGTATGCATTTTTTTTCCAAACAAGGTCCTAGTGGTTATGTCTATCTGATCTGGAGATTTTATAAAATTAATAATTTGGGACAGATGAAAGGATTCTGTCTGGGGCGAGGGCAAGTTCTTTTAATCTAAAAACAGTAGAGACTAGGGGTGCCTATTTAATTTTTTTCTAAGCATAAAAACATAGAAAAGTGATGGCAAAAAAAAGGAGCAAGTGGTCCATCCAGTCTACCCATTTTTTTTTGTCATACATGCTTTTGGATTTTTGTTACATTTATTTGCTGAGTATAGATCTACCGTATGTTACATCCTAAGCATGAGGTTTCAATAAAGATCCACAGCATATAGGGCAATCAGGGCCTCCTTCCTCTTGCTGGTAACCCCTTTAGTGACGCATCCTAGAATTCTTTTCACTTTTCCCACTTTTTGGCTACACAATCATTTGACATAAGTACCCCCAACTATTTTTCCTTTGTAGTGCTGTCCATCACTGTAACCCTTGTACTTGTCCTTTAAAATTAAATACGACTCGAAATCTTAAAATGAAATATGAACATGTCAGTATTCAAAATGCACTTTTAAATAAATAGTCTTTTTTGCTTTTAAAAAACAGCTCAGGAAACATGAGTGACAAGTATTTATTCTGTGACTATTTTAGTTTAATCTCCTTTGTATGATTTTAAGATGAAAATTGAAATAAAACTCCATTTACTTCTTTTGCACAGTGAATACATGTTTTATAATACAATTGACACAGTGTATTACATCAAAACACCTTAAAGACGTTAAACTTAATTTGCTTTCTTAATAGCATATTTTGCATTACAGACAATTTGAAGAAGGTGTTATATTTATTAAAACGTATATTTAAAGAGAAACAATAATGTAATTCCGGTAGGTACACATTTCGAGTTATTATTGTAACATTTTCTTGAGATCAATTACTAGAGATTGTTAAATGTATGTGTTCCATATATTGATTATTTTATTTCATACAAATATCTTTTTAGGTAGCATGGTAAAGTCTTCATAGAGCAGAAGGTATTAATATGTTACAATCCATTACATATCCCAAAATAAGAGGATTATTCCTCATTTTGTAATATTGGGACAAGCCACTCCTTTATGCCCCAGAAGCCACATGCAAATCCAAAACCACTTGGGCAAATATTGCCCAATATTATAGAGCCATCTATTCCAAACTGCATACAACCATTTTGGGCTTTTTGGCCATGAATCATCATTGCAGTTTAAAGAAACAATGGCTTCTATGGAGTAGGTTGTGATGCCTAAAGTGCCAGTTTAACCATACAGGTTATGGTGAGAAGGGATCAAAAGAGCCATAAAGCTATCCAAGGAAACATAGCACAGTAGGGCCTTCCTAAAAGAAAAGATATTCATATCTCTCGTTCCATCATTAATCTCAACATTAGGAGGATTATTCCTCATCGGGTTGTAAAAGTCCACTAATTAATTCAGCTATTCAGCTTCGCATTTTGGATCAGATCTCGCTCTATGGTGATCACTAGGGCTCAGGAGGCACAGAACTTCTGGCACCTCAAAGCTAACCTATCAACCATATTAAAAGTTTTAGCTTTATATCACCTTTACAGAAAAAAATGTAAAGGTGAACCAACACCTGCCCACCCCAAGTCCCCTGCTGTACTTACCTCCGGGGATGCTGAGCTGTCAGTGCCTATGTTGCCGATCCAGCTGTCCAGGAATTTGAAATCCTTGCTCCGCCCCCTCTTCTCTGTCAGTGCTGTCACAGAGAATTGCTCTGATCCATCCTGGAATTGCAGCACAGACAAGAGGGAGAAGAGTAAGAGAGAAGAAAGAGTACAGGGGGACCAGAGGCTGGCCAAGGTGTATGGGGTTAGTTCCCTTTTACATATTTTCAGTAAAAATGAACTAACACTTTAGTGAACAAACAGCATCATGAAGGCCAAGGAAAACAGACAGGTCAGGGATAAAAGTTGTGGGAAAGTCAAGACCATACAGCAGTTCCACTCAGAGGTTGCACTCAGAACAGGCCTTGCCATGGTTGACCAAAGAAGTTGAGTGCACATGCTCAGCGTCATATCCAAAGGTTGTCTTTGGAAAATAGATGTATGAGTACTGCCAGCATTGCTGCAGAGGTTGAAGGGGTGGGGGGGGCAGCCTGTCAGTGCTCAGACCATACGCTGCACACTGCCTCAAATTGGTCTGCATGGCTGTTGTCCCAGAAGGAAGCCTCTTCTAAAGATGAAGCACAAGAAAGCCCGCAAACAGTTTGCTGAAGACAAGCAGACTAAGGACATGAATTACTGGAACCATGTCCTGTGGTCTAATGAGACCAAGATAAATGTATTTGGTTCAGATGGTGTCAAGCATGTGTGGCAGCAACCAGGTGAAGAATACAAAGTCAAGTGTGTCTTGCCTACAGTCAAGCATGGTGGTGGAAGTGCCATGGTCTGAGGCTGCATGAGTGCATGAGTTTGACTCAAACTCGAAGCTCATCCCTACCCGAAAGAAAAGATGCGCAGACGTACCCACAATTTATGTCTGTACTGCGGAGAACAAGGACATTTTGTGAGGGCCTGCCCCAACAAGAGACGCAAGTGCCCGCCGTCCTCATCTTTATGTGCACCTGTCTTGCCCAGATCTGGTAATCATTTGACACTCTCTGTTATGTTGCAGCTACCAGGAAGGAACATCCCGGTGCCGGTCATTATTCATTCTGGAGCATGCAGTGGCTTCATTGACCAGACCTTCGTTAATAACCATGGCATTCCTCTCAGTATTACTAGCAGACGGCTCCACCCTCAGCTCCGGTCCAGTTACCCAGGAGACCGTTCCTTTACTGGCCACCATAGGCCCGCAACACCAGGAACTCTTACGCTTGGATGTCATCTCCTCTCCTCTCTTTCCAATCATCCTAGGAATGCCTTGGCTGCAGGCTCACAATCCCAGCATTGACTGGTCTACAGGAAAGATTCAGTTTCTCTCTGATTACTGCAGACAGCACTGCTTACATGGAACACCTGTAACACTATCCCAGTGTCTTTGCTTGGACTCTGACACCAAGCTTTGTCAATCCCTTCCCGAGCCCTACCGGGACTTCCTAGATGTATTCAGCAAGAAGGGGGCAGAGACTCTCCCGGTACACAGGCCTTACGACTGCCCAATAGAACTCTTACCCGGAACCGAAGTTCCCTTCTTAAGGATTTTTCCGTTAACTGAGCAGGAGCTGGGCACCTTGAAAGCTTATATTGATGAAAACCTGAAGAAGGGATTCATTCGTCCGTCCACATCTCCAGCGGGTGCAGGCATCTTCTTCGTCGAGAAGAAGGATCACTCCCTTCGTCCCTGTATCGACCACCGTAGGCACGTACTAAATGTACTTACCGACTCAGGCAACATGGGCTCTACGCCAAACTCGAAAAAATGCGAGTTTGAGCTCCAATCTATTCAGTTTCTGGGCCTGGTCATCTCTCCCGAGGGTATCAAGATGGACCCTCAGCTATCCTGGACTGGCCTGCACCTGCAGATAAGAAAGGGGTACAGCGCTTTATTGGCTTTGCCAATTTCTATAGGAAGTTTATCAAAGGATTTTCCTCAATAATTACCCCCCATCACTGAGCTCATCAGACAAGGAACTCGGTTTTGCTGGGCCCAGTCAGCCTTCGAAGAACTCAAAGCTCTGTTCACCTCGGCCACCATTCTTAAGCATCCCAATCCAGCCCTACCTTTTGTACTAGAGGTTGACGCATCTGAAATTGTGGTAGGAGCTGTGCTCTCGCAAAGGCAAGGCGCCAAAGCCCTCCTGTACCCTGTGGGGTTTTTCTCACGTAAACTTTCATCTTCAGAGAGGAATTATGATGTGGGGGAACGGGAACTCCTGGCCATTAAAGTAGCTTTAGCGGAATGGCGTTATCTTCTGGAGGGTGCTGCTCACCCCATTCTGGTCTACACGGACCATAAGAACTTAGAATACCTGAGAACGGCTAAGAGACTAAAAGCTCGGCAGGCCAGATGGGCACTTTTTTTTTTCCCGATTCCAGTTCCACATTACCTACAGACCCGGATCCAAGAATGTCAAGTCAGACACACTCTCCCGCATGTTCCACGACTTAGAAAAAGCCCTACCTACAGACACCATCCTCCCTTCTGGGAATTTCCTACTTCTTCAAAAAGATCTTGTCTCTCAAATTAGACGGGCCTCTATGGGGATGACCCCACCTGCTGAGGCTTGTGCCAAAGACGGGCTGTTTTGGCGTGAAAACAAAATCATGGTCCCTGAGGAGCTAAAGGTACAGGTGTTAGAACTTTGCCATGACCATAAGTTGGCCGGACACTTTGGCACACGAAAACAATTGACTTAGTACAACGTACCTTCTGGTGGCCTCACCTTATTAAGGATTGTAAGGAGCATGTTGACTCTTGTAATGCCTGCGCCAGAAGCAAGAACAGCCAGGCGAGGGCTTGGGATCTATTAAAACCTTTACCAGTCCCAGAGAGGCTGTGGAGCATGATTTCAATGGACTTTATCGTTGAACTCCCCCCATCAGAAGGCTTTTCTTCCATCTTTGTTGTGGTAGATAGGCTGTCTAAGATGGCCCATTTCCTTCCAATGAAAGGTACCCCCTCGGCTATGGAAACAGCTAGTATCTTTATTAAAGAAATTATTAGATTACATGGAGTTCCAACGAACATAGTTTCTGACCGAGGTGTCCAGTTCACCTCCAGATTCTGGAAAGCCCACTGTGGCTCCTTGGAAATCGAATTGGCATTCTCCTCGGCCTATCATCCCCAGTCAAATGGGCAAACTGAAAGGACGAATCAAACTCTGGAGCAATATCTCTGCTATTTTTCTGCAATTCTCCCAGGACGATTGGGCCTCCCTGCTCCCTATCGTTAAGTTTTCATACAACAATTCCTTACACTCAGCTACCAATCAGACACCATTCTATACCAACTATGGCTTCCATCCGTCCTTTTTGCCTGGGTCAATACCTGAGTGCTCCATTCCTGCAGTATCTGAAACCTTGAATTTCTTTTCAGCAAACAACAAGCTACTATAGGATACCATGGCCAAGGCCCAAGAATACTACAAGGAGGATGTTTGACAGGAAGAGGCGTGGAGAGCTTGTTTTGGAACCAGGCAACCCAGTATGATTATCCACCGCTAATCTGAAGTTGGCCTGTCCGTCCAAAAAACTAGTCCCCAAGTTCTTGGGTCCTTTCTTGGTAAGGAGGAAAATTAACAACGTGGCCTACGAACTTGACCTGCCTAACTCTCTGAAGGTACACCCAGTCTTCCACGTGTCTCTCTTGAAACCGGTTACTCCCAATTCTTTTGTTGGCCATAGTGTCAGTCCACCCAAGCCTATTCTAGTTAACAGCGAGGAGGAGTTTGAAGTGGAAGCAATTTTAGATTGCAGAAGAAGGCGCAATCAAACCCAATACCTCATTAAGTGGAAAGGGTATGGGCCTGAAGACAACTCGTGGGAGCCAGAAAGCAACTTGCATGCCAGAGAACTCTTGCAAGCATTCAAAGATTCGCATGCCTCCAAGTTGGCCCAACTGGGCATCCGGAGTCTGCCCTTGAGGAGAGGGCACTGTCAGAGAGGTTACCTGGTTGGGCGTCGGTGCGCGCTGGGGCGTGTTGGCGCGCGCATTCCTGTGTGTGCTGGGGTGCGTGCTTCTGGGGGCACTGGTGTGTCTGATCCGGCTGGCCATGGCATGCACGGTGGTTTCCTCGGGCGCGCACGTACGCGTTAGTGCGCGTCCTCCTATGGACATTGGGATGTGTGTGCCTGGTGGTGCTGGTGTGCACGCCGGTGTCCGGGGGTGCGCTTGGGCGTGTGCGCCTGTGCATATTGGCGTGCACACCTGCACGGTGTTTGGCGCCAATCAGCCTATTTAGGCTTGCTGCAATCTCTGCTCAGTGCTGCCTGATCAACAGCTCCTGTGCCAAAGATCTGTTACCCTCTCTGTGTTCCTGTGTTCTGATCTGTTACGACCCGGCTTGCCTATTGGACCTTCCTGACTGCTGCCTAAACCTGACCCCAGCTTGTTTGACCCAGCTTCTGTCTGCTCCTCTTGTACCTCTGCCTGTGTGCGACCAGTCTAAACTGCTCCTGCTCAGCATCTGTCTCCGGTGTTCCTGATTACTACCTGCTGTTCAGAGAACCATCCCTCTTCTGGCATCCGGATCCCCGCACCAGGCTCTCATACTACTCCGCACTCGTGGGCTCCCTGTCTACTCTATCAGGGGTCCTGAGTCGGATACGTAAGGGAGCCTACCCTCTGCCCAAGCGGACTCACCGGTCTGGTAAGTGAGAGACCTGACAACAGTACTGTATATGATATTTATCCAATGAAAATACAGTTGTTTCTGACCACTGTACATGAAAAATGCTGAACACTCATTAACGCGCATTTACATGTATTTCATTGTTCAAGCGTTTTTTGAGCTCAAAAACTACTTTTTCAGGACATGGCTTTGCGGGTGTTTTTTTTCTGCCTATAAACTCCGCTGCCACTAAACTCCTGAAAATGCCTATAGTGTGTATTGATACATAGGCTAACAGAGGGGAGTTTGAAGGCAGAGAAAAAAAAAGCTCAAAAGTAGCTTTTTTGAGCTTCAGTGTGCATGAGCACTTCTTTCCATCAAGTAGTATATAACCTCATCCAGCAAAATGAAAACCCAATTTCAGCAGTATGTAAACCCCTTCCACCAAAGTATACCTCTCATTCAGCTACCTTCCAGTAGCATACACAACTTTTTCCAGTATATACCATTCTGCCAGCAGTATACAAATACAACCCCCATGTACACTCCCTAGCATGTACAATTCCACTGTATATCTACCAGAAGTTTCATCATCTCTTTTTCTGCTTCCTCAGTATCAGCAGTCATTTTCAGTGAACTGTTTTCCTTTATTCAGATGAAGAAAAGGCATTTGGTTACTAGATTGCATGTCCACCTTCCTTCCCTTGTTTTACACAATGGCCAGTCAGGACTTGGGGCTGGAGGTCAAGAAGACACATGCAGCGTAGACATTCAAAATTCATTATACTTACTTAGAGTTGCGCTGAGGCAAAAAAATGCAATAAACTTCAACTGCTACTGAAGACAGGCAATTTTTTAATATGGCCAGGGGGAGCAGATTTGGGCTCCCAAAACTAGGTGTTTTTTACACATAAGTCTACTGTGCCTTATTATAAATCTGACCCTGATCAGAACTAACTGTTCTTTGGCTCTAATCCCACATTAATCCGAAAGAGAAGATAAAAGAGAAGACAGTAAAGGAATGCCCACTAGAAAGTATTAGTACCGTGTGTTTTGCTAAGGTTTTATCTTATATGATACATATACCGTAGCAGTAAGCATTCAACCTAAAGATTTATACAGCAGTATATTGCCATCTAATGTCTATAATGGTGCAACAAAAATACAAATTTAATCCTAATGACTTTGAGGAGCCATCTGTAACTACATGCACAATGTTTGTTAAACCATACTGCAGGACTGGAAGAGTGGGCAGTTTTAAAGAACTTGGTTTTGCCACAATATTTGTTCAATATTAGCCCCTTATGCAACTATGTGATGCTAATAGGTAAAATGTCACTTAAACATTCAATAAAAAAAAAAAAAACACCATAAATGTTGAGATTGACAAAGTTATGTTACACAACATCAAAGTCTTCTAGCTGCAAGACTCTGATGTTGTATGAGATAATTTTGTTTATAAAAAAATAGCCAAGTCAGACCCTGCTTGTTTGTTCTTATTAATAATTTTACTTTAAAAACTTGATTTAAAGTCATCTTTGTTCACACATTCAAAATCTACTAAATAGGAACTCATTCAGCTCTCAATATAATATAATAAGTTGATTGCAGAATTATAACATGCTAAAACCAAATTGGAATCAGACCTTTTATGGTACATTAAAGGAGAAGTCCAGCTTGAGTTTGTTTGGCTGGGCTTCTCCTATGGGTCACAGGAGTGTAATCCGTTTTGCACTCCTGTGACCCATTTTCAGCAGAGAGCGGTGTGAAGTCCGCTCTCTGCTGACATCACACAGATCAGTCTAGGCACTGCATCATCCCGATTTCAGAAGTCTGGACCCACCAGGTGCCTGGACTGATGGCAGTCTCAGCCTCTCAGCGACAGGTAGAATCCCTGTCAGATTTTTTATCTCTGTCTGTGCCCTTGTGGCATATTTTTCCATACTTTCTGTCTGGTGTAGCCTTTGTCAGCACATTAGGAAGTTAGTGTAAATCTTCCTAACAGAGATAACAATAAAAAAAACTAACAATTGCCAATCCTGAACCATTCTATCCAAAGCTAGAAAAAATGTTTTTGTCTTGAAAAACACTTTAAACACTATGAATCTAGACAGAATAAAAATATATAGCCCATCAAGAATCAACCATGTCTACACTAAGATCCCTCCCATTTGTTTATTAGTTGAAAGTTTATTGTTTATCGAGTATTATTGTATTGTGTTTATTAATGTGTTCATTCAACCATTGGATCCCAGCATACAATAGAATGTTACATATAGTTTGTGTCCATTCTAGCACTGGCTGCATTGTCATAGTATAGCTTGTGACAACCTCTGGCCAGCCAGTATAAGAGGATGAAAAACTGCCTTGCATGGCCTGCCAATATGGCATGCGCTATAATATATATATATATATATATATATATATATATATATATATAAAATCACAATTCTTGAAATATCGTTGCATAATAAGATCTTGCAATGACACTGAATGGATACCACCAAGATGAAACCAAAATTTAAAGCTTTGTAAGATGGTAAGCTTAGGTTAAAAATGTAAGTGGGAAATGTAAGCTTAGATTACGAATGTAAGTGTTAATGTAAGAACCTAAGACATGTAATATCGATATATAATCCATATAACTGAACATCAGAGGGCTGATTTACTAAAACCGAAGAGTGCAAAATCTGGTGCAGCTCTGCATAGAAATCAATCAGCTTCCATGTTTGTTTGTTTTTTGGTCAAAGCTTGATTGAACAAGCTGAAGTTAGAAGCTTACGGGCTATCATGCACAGTTTCCTCAGAATTTGCATTCTCCAGTAGGGATGAGCTTCGAATTCGAGTTGAACTAATGTTCGACTCGAACATCGGCTGTTCACAAGTTCGCCAAACAATTTGGGGTGTTCGCAGCAAATTCCAAAGCCGTGGAACACCCTTTAAAAGTCTATGAGAGAAATCAAAAGTGCTAATTTTAAAGGCTTATATGCATGGTATTGTCATAAAAAGTGTTTGGGGACCTGGGTCCTGCCCCAGGGGACATGGATCAATGAAAAAAAAGTTTTACAAATTGCAGTTTTTTTCGGGAGCAGTGATTTCAATAATGCTTAAAGTGAAACAATGAAAGTGTAATATTCCTTTAAATTTCGTACCTGGGGGTGTATATAGTATGCCTGTAAAGGGGCGTATGTTTCCCGTGTTTAGAACAGTCTGACAGCAAAATGACATTTCAAAGGAAAAAAGTAATTTAAAAGTACTCGCGGCTATATGAATTGTCGGTCTGAAAATACACATAAAAGTTCATTGATAAAAACGGCATAGGATTTCCACACAGGGGAACCCCGAACCAAAATTTAAAAAAAATGGTGTGGGGGTCCCCCTAAATTCCATGCCAGGCCCTTCAGGTCTGGTATGGATTTTAAGGGGAACCCCGCGCCAAAATAAAAAAAAAAAATGGCATGGGGTCCCCCCAAAAATCCATACCCTTATCTGAGCACGCAACCTGGCAGGCCGCAGGAAAAGAGGGGGGACGAGAGAGCGCCCCCCCTCCTGCAAAGAAGAAGAAAGAAGAAAAAAGGAAGAAGGAAGAAGAAAGAAGGAAGAAGGAAGAAGGAAGAAGAAGCATTTATCTCATCATTTTTTGAGAAATGTTAAGGGTAAAAGTACCCCCTTACCATTTCACACGGGGGGGTGGAATCTGGGGGTCCCCTTGTTAAAGGGGGCTTCCAGATTCCGATAAGGCCCCCGCCCGCAGACCCCCACAACCACCGGTCAAGGGTTGTGGGAATGAGGCCCTTGTCCTCATCAACATAGGGACAAGGTGCTTTGGGGGACCACCCCAAAGCACCCTCCCAATGTTGAGGGAATGTGGCCTGGTACAGTTCAGGAGGGGCGCTCTCTCGTCCCCCCTCTTTTCCTGCAGCTTGCCAGGTTGCGTGCTCGGATAAGGGTCTGGTATAGATTTTTGAGGGGGACCTCCACACCTTTTTTTTTTTTTTTTTTTTTGGCGCAGGGTCCCCCTTAATATTCCTTAGGAAATGTAGAGATCTTAGCTTGTTCATTGTTCTGTGCAATTTATTTTTAATAGTTCTATGTCAGTATGTAGTGATATTTTTTCCTTTTACAGCCATTTCATGGTCTATTAGGGCAGTAATGGCTAAGGTAGATCTTGACTACATAAATTGGCTCTTCTTTCAAATCATCACACCTTTTACTTGTTTCCTCACTACTAGTTATTACAATTTCCTCACTACTAGTAATATATAATTGCTACTATCTATCTATCTATCTATCACACACACAACATTCCAGTATGGTTGTACAGTAAATCCGATTAGTACATATCAGACTGGGGTTTTCAGTCAGCATAACATTGCACAACATAGTCTTTTGCTTGGTCAGACTCTAGGTCACAATAAGCTTTCTGCGATTCCCCAGATAATAGAGGGGCCACCAGTCAAGCCCACTGCTCCTTAGGCCACTTTTCCCTTTCAGCAGTCCTTTCAAATTTGGTCAAAAACACCTCTGGATCATCCTTTCCAGTAATTTTTTGCAGTAAGTGGCTCACACTCAATAATGCAGTATTAGTGGAACGACTTGCCTCACTGGTCTGTGGACGTTGCTGCATTAATGTCTCTATTTGTTGTTGGAGTCTCTGCCCCTTCTTCTGCAACAGATCTATGATGTGGGCCTCAGATTGCTGCTGGGCTTGTTGCTGAGCTTCCAGACTCTGCTGGTGAGCTTGCTGCTGAGCTGTGAGGCTCTGTTGCAAAGTTGCATTTTCGGAAAAAAGCTGCGCTATATCATAATAAATGTGACCTGAAACGTATTCATCTAATAAAATAGATAAGGACTACTCCTTATAGCATACCAATAGATGAATAATCACACGTGAAATGTACTCAATGGACGTTAAAGTGAATAAAATAATTACAAAATATGAGAATAATAGATCCAAGATAGAGTCCCGTCCAATGGGCTGTTAAATAGAAATCCCACTGAAGGTGCAGTTCTTAGTGATTTTCCCAGTGATGATATCTTAGCCTTCTAAACATTAGTGACATGCGTCCACAACACCATGAGAGATGTGATAAAGTGCGATAGGCAAATTCCTCCACCAATGATCTCAATGCCGCTTACCAGCTTCTTAGAACTCTTGTTTAAGGAGATCGTGGGTGCCTGTGGCTCTTATCCCCAGCCATGGGTCTTTATAACTTGAATGGCTAGATGTCACCGGACTCTCTATATGGAGTATCCTCTGATGTAATAGATACACGCTCATTCCCCATGAAATAATATGAAGGTATCCATAGCGTAATTCAATTAAAAATTATGTTTATTATAAGCTAAAATATTGCACTTATAGTTATGTCGTATGTAAAAGCGATCAAAAGACACGAGCCAGCCAGCTCTCAATAGCTGCCCATAGCTTCCGGGTTCAGCACAGTATGTGGTGACGTCAGCACGCCGCTCCTCCCTACACCATTTCGTCAAAGATGATGTCTATAAGGGGCAAAGTTGCATTTGTCTGCTGTTTTGCAAACCTAAATTTCCTGCTGCTGATTTGCATTTGTTCGAGCCAGCTGTCTCACTATCTCCTCCATGCTGGCCTTAAAAAAACTGCCCCAGCTTCCTCCACCAACTGTGAGGGGGTTAGCTCAGCAGTGGGTGTGTGTGACTCCCTGGATGGGTTCACTACACAAAAATTAGGCACAGCAAACAGTGAAGGTGAAAAAACAAAGGTGCGGTTTATTTACACTATTTACAATGGTCCAAAAACAGCAAAACAAAAAGAAACATGAAAATAAATCCTTGCCAACTTTGCCACTTACTACACACAGTTATCCCTGACTATCAGCTAGGTGCAGCCTTGTGCTGTCCCCAGCACCTATCTCCCTGTTAAAGAGGCTTGCCACAAAAACTGGTTCCAGGATGGAGCAACTCCCTTTGCATGCTGGGAGTTTCTGTAGAGGCCTTAATGAGCCAACTTAATTCAGCTGAGCTCATTACCTCTACCCCTGCAGGATTCTCAGCACTTTCCCCTAGTGGTACAAATTGGCATAGAGCCTGAATCTGGGACACACATATTTGTCATCCTGGATGCAACCAGGCGATTTTACCTGCCTGCTGTCACAGTACCTAAACACTTCTGTCTGGTGAGGCTATATATGAAAATGTTGTTTGTGCTATAAATGTTACATATTACTGTGCATACCAAAGTGATAGCAATAATTATATTGGTTAAGTTCAAACTTATGACCTATAAAGGCTTTTAAAGTTCTAATTTTGAGTACTGAAGTTTGTCACCATTGAGCACAGTTTTAAGGCTTGACAAGTTGGGTATCTATGTATTTAATTGACCATTTCACTAATATTGTATGACATATTAAAAGTGCAACTACCGCCATTTTTTTAGTCCTTGATTTAAGAAAATATATAAAGTTTGGACATTTTTACTAATTATCTGGTTTATTTAGTGCACCTTAACATGCATGCAAAAAAAGCTACAACAGTAAAAAAAAAAAAAAAGCGTGAGGACACCCAAAAATCCAGAACCTTATCCAAGCATGCAGCATGCGACCCCCCCTGAACCACACAGGTCACATGCCCTCAACATGGGGGTGGTACCAGTTGATGAGAACAAGGGCTTCTTCCCAACAGCCAACCCTGGTCTGGTGGTTGTGGGGGTCTGTGGGCTTGGGACTCATTGGAATCTGGAAGCACTCCTTAACAATAGGGGGCACCCAGATATTGGCTTCCCCTATGTGAATGAGTAAGGGGTACATAGTACCCCTATTCATTCACTAAAAAAATGAAAAGTGTAAATAGGCACACAAACACAGTTATTTACGGTACAAGTCATTGCTCTGATAAGAAATGTCTCAGTATCAACAAAGAAGAGCAATACAAGGGATCAACCAACAAGGGATGAGCTCATAGCTAGTCCCAAATACAAATTTGGACCAAACTTTGTTTATTTGGGCATTCATCTGAATGCAGGATTTTCAGCCAGTTCAGCAGGAGCTGAAAATCATTGACAATAATTGATAATAGTTCTTTTTAATAAATTACTTTTCAAAATCCATGTGTGTGTGTTTTGTGAATATCTGAATACTATGAGGCCACACTATTTTAAAGAGAGCTTATCCAAAATGATTCTGTATCCTGCCAGTGTACTCAAGTAAAGTAAAAAAATCAAGAGAAGCAGCAGGAAAGCTGAATAAAGCAAGGTGGATAAAGCAAAATGAGGTGAATAAAGCAAAAACATGAAGTGATGACAATTTTTAATGACAATGTTTGACAATGTTTGTCTTTGGAAACAGCTGTCCAAAAATTAGCTTTTGAGTACTGCATACCATAAATCATTCTGGTAGAGCATTCTGGTAGAGCATATGATGTTACATGTCAAAAAATATTACATTCTTTGTAATCCTGAAACAGCTTTGGAAAAATTGGGTTTAGGTTGCTAGTTATGCAAAAACACTGTAACCCCACAGAAATATTTCTACAGAGCACAGGATGTTACCTGGCCAAAAAATGGAAACTGTAATAACTGAGAAAAAACTGTTAAAAAATTGAGTTTGGGGTGTTAGAAGTGCAACAGTTTTGGGAAAATTGAGTTTAGGGTGCTAAGCAGTGCAAAATGCCTGCAACCATACAGAAATAGTTCTGCAGAGGACAAGATATTATCTGGCTACAACATTTTTAACCGCGAAACAGCTGCAGAAAAAATTGGTTTGGAGATGTTAATGGCTCAAAAACACCGAAACCTTACAGAATTATTTCTGCTGAGTAGGGATGAGCCGAACACCCCCCTGCTCGGTTCGCACCAGAACATGCGAACAGGAAAAAACTTTGTTCAAACACACGAACACCGTTAAAGTCTATGGGACATGAACATGAATAATCAAAAGTGCTAATTTTAAAGGCTTATATGCAAGTTATTGCCATAAAAAGTGTTTGGGGACCTGGGTCCTGCCCCAGGGGACATGGATCAATGCAAAAAAAGTTTTAAAAACAATAAAAGTGTAATATCCCTTTAAATTTCGTAGCTGGGGGGTGTCTATAGTATGCCTGTAAAGGGGCGCATGTTTCCCGTGTTTAGAACAGTCTGACAGCAAAATGACTTTTACATAGGAAAAAAGCCATTTAAAACTACTCGCGGCTATTGCATTGCAATACACGACAATACACATAGAAGTTCATTGATAAAAATGGCATGGGAATTCCCCACAGGGGAACCCCGAACCAAAATTAAAAAAAAAAATGACGTGGGGGTCCCCCTAAATTCCATATCAGGCCCTTCAGGTCTGGTATGGATTTTAAGGGGAACCCCGGCCAAAATTTAGAAAAAAAAATGATGTGGGGGGGGTCCCCCTAAATTCCATACCAGACCCCGCCCGCAGACCCCCACAACCACCGGCCAGGGTTGTGGGGATGAGGCCCTTGTCCTCATCAACATGGGGACAAGGTGTTTTGGGGGGCTACCCCAAAGCACCCTCCCAATGTTGAGGGCATGTGGCCTGGTACGGTTCGGGGGGAGCGCACTCTCGTCCCCCCCTCTTTTCCTGCGGCCTGCCAGGTTGCGTGCTCAGATAAGGATCTGGTATGGATTTTTGGGGGGATCCCACGCCGTTTTTTTTTGTTTTTTTTGGCGCGGGGCTCCCCTTAAAATCCATACCAGACCTGAAGGGCAATGCAATAGCCGCGAGTAGTTTTATATGGCTTTTTTCCTATAGAAATGTCAGTTTGCTGTCAGACTGTTCTAAACACGGGAAACATGCGCCCCTTTACAGGCATACTATAGACACCCCCCAGCTACGAAATTTAAAGGGATATTATACTTTTATTGTTTGACGTTAAGCATTATTAAAATCACTGCTCCTGAAAAAACGGCTGTTTTTAAAACTTTTTTTGCATTGATCCATGTCCCCTGGGGCAGGACCCAGGTCCCCAAACACTTTTTATGACAATAACTTGCATATAAGCCTTTAAAATTAGCACTTTTGATTTCTCCCATAGACTTTTAAAGGGTGTTCCGCGGCATTCGAATTTGCCGCGAACACCCCAAATTGTTCGCTGTTCGATGTTCGAGTAGAACATGAGTTCAACTCGAACTCAAAGCTCATCCCTACTGCTGAGTACACAATGTTATCTGGCCACAATATTGTAATTTTTAACAACTATGAAACAGCTGTGTAAAAACTAGGTTTGGGGTGTTAGTGGTGTTAGTGTGTTAGTGGTGCTAAAACACTATAACCCTACAGAAATATTTGTACAGAACACAGAATGCTACCTGGCCAAAAATGTGCGGTTGCAATAAACAACAGCAATGAGCTCAGTATGATATGGTAATGTTGACAGGGTTGCAGTGATGGCAGTAGATGCTAACAGTCAGAACTAGGGATGAGCCGAACACCCCCCGATCCGGTTCACACCAGAACCTGCGAACGGACTGAAAGTTCGGAAAGTTCGCTCAAACTTTAGAACCCCATTAAAGTCTATGGGACTCGAAAAGTCGAAATCAAATGTGCTAATTTTAAAGGCTAATATGCAAGTTATTGTCCTAAAAAGGGTTTGGGGACCCAGGTCCTGCCCCAGGGGAGATGTATCAGTGCAAAAAAAGTTTTAAAAACGGCCGTTTTTTCGGGAGCAGTGATTTTAATGATGCTTAAAGTGAAAAAAAAAGAAATATCCCTTTAAATATCGTACCTGGGGGGTGTCTATAGTATGTCTGTAAAGTGGCGCATGTTTCCCGTGCTTAGAACAGTCCCTGCACAAAATGACATTTTTAAAGGAATAAAAGTCATTTAAAACTGCTTGAGGCAAACAGCATGGGTACCCCCCACCCCCAGTCCATTACCAGGCCCTTTGGGTCTTGTATGGACATTAAGGGGAACCCCGCACCCAAATTAAAAAAAGGAAAGGCATGGGGCCCCCAGGCCCTATATACTCTGAACAGCAGTATACAGGCGGTGCAAACAAGACAGGGACTGTAGGTTTGTTGAAAAGTAGAATCTGTTTGTAATTTTGAACTGGTACATTTTTAAAGTATAGCTCCAGCCAAAAAAACTATTTTTAAGCTTTTTGGAAAACATAGGGAAGGGTTATCACCCCTGTAACATTTGTTTTGCTGTCTATGCACCTCTTCAGAAGATTTCACGTCACTTTATGTCCCAATGACAAATGTTTTTTGAAAATGTGGGGTTTTTAGTGAAACAAGGATTGGTGATAAAGCATCAGTGAAGAGGAGACACGTTTTTCCCATATTAACTCTTACAGGAGAGAATTTCTCTTCCTAGGGGTAGATTTCATCTAACTTCCTGTTGTCTCCTTCCGTTTGCAAGTAGGAGTCGTTTGTAAGTTGGATGTTTGAAAGTAGGGGCCTGCCCTATATACTTTGCAGAAATTGGGGCCTTAGGTGTTGGTGTTACCACAACACTGTAAGCCCTCACAGTTACTCTTGGTGGGTGCAGGAATGGGCCCTGCTGTGAAATATTAGATCAAGAATTGTAATTACATGCCATTGTTGAACAGTGGTAGAAAAATTGGGCCTTTGGTGGTTGTGGTGGTGCTCGTGACACAACACTGTAAGCCCTCATAGTTACTCTTGGTGGGCACAGGAATGGGCCCTGCTGTGAAATATTAAATTGGGCCTTAGGCACTGGTGCCACAACACTGCAACCCCTCACAGATGCTATAGTTGGAGCACAGGAATGAGCCCTGCTGCAAATTATTGCATCAAAAATTTTAATTACACGCCCCTTTAAACAGAGGCTGAAAAATTGGGCCTTGGGCACTGGTGCTGGTGCCACAACACTGCAACCCCTCACAGATACTCTAGTTGGAGCGCAGGAATGAGCCCTGCTGCAAAGTATTGCATCAAAAATTGTAATTACATGCCCCTGTTAAACAGGGGCTGGAAAATTGGGCCTTAGCCACTGCTGCTGCAACCCCTCACAGATACTATAGTTGGAGCGCAGGAATAAGCCCTGCTGCAAAGTATTGCATCAAAAATTGTAATTACATGCCCTGTTGATCAGGGGCTGAAAAATTGGGCCTTGGCCACTGGTGGCGGTGCACAGAACCAAAAATGTTCTTACAAGCTATCAGCATGAAAATTGAGGAGGAAGAGGATTGTCACTCAGCATAACAGGATAGTCACTGAGCATCAGCATAGGCAGTCTTGAAGGGATCTCATATAAAAAAAAAATCAATCGGTTACATCAGCACCAGGTGCTTGGTAACTGGTGATCCAAGACTATAATAAGAAATTCAACCAGCGCTAATCCCTTGTATAATATGCTAAAGCAGCTGAATACTGAGGATAAAATCTATCAAATCCAACAGAACAAATATATAGAAGCAGTACAGCGCTGACAAAATAATGTCCCTAAAAATCTTCAATTAACATAAATGTCCATAAAGAGAGAAAGTAATGTCCATAAAGAGAGAGGAATTCCAGATGAGGATCCCAGTGTGCAAGTGATATCCAAATATGATGAGTGACTCATATAGTGATAAACCTCCACCAACAGTATCGCTAGCCGCTCACCTCAGCGAGTGGACCCCTGAATAAATTCAGTCAGGTCTCAAACAGCCTTTTCCCACAATGGGAGATATACAGGAGCAGGTAACTGGAACCAGGCAGCTTGCGGTCTCGTGGAGCGATCACATGCAATAGAATAAATAACATCTAGTGCTCTCTGTCTATAGCTTAAAAAGTTTTATTAAAAGTAGGTCAACTTACAAGAAAGGCACTGTTCCCCAGTGCGAAGGACAGAAACGTATAAGATACTCCACGGGAATCGGTAAGCAAGGTGCGGGTGACGTCACGAGTCACGTGGTAATGATCCGTACGCGTTACGTCCCTTGTGATGGGCGGGACTTCTTCAGTGGCGACGGCGTGACGTGGTGCACCAGCTTTAAATAGCTCAGCTGATCACCGCAGCCAATAGAGCAAATTGTATATAGATTACCATGGTAACCATTACTCAAAAACGGAAGTGTTAGCTTCTCATGATGGAACCATAAAGGGATTCGCTATAGCAGTAATAAATCACCGAAGCTAATCTCAAAAAATAACTAAACTTATAAAATGTTACTAGGTGTAACTAATAAAAATGTGACCTGCTCCCTCAAAGGGAGTCTAGTTATTGTGACAACCCGTGTACTTGCTCAATTCCGTGGAACATCCTATTCACATAATGGAAAATAATGTCAATATATTCCAAACATATAAAAATTCTTATATAAAAGTTCCTATATAAAAAATCACATGAGAAAATTCATGTGAAAAAATCCATATAAAATTAACGATCTGAAATAAAACAATTTACGTCAAACTCGACGTTTAAGCCTCTAGGCAAGAGGACCTTAGTCTCATGGATCCAATGGGATTCCCTGCGGCTGAGCTGGCGAAGAAAGTTACCCCCCCTCCAATGTTTATTAACTTTTTCAATCCCCCAGAATTTTAATCCTCTGGGGTTTTGAGCATGCACCATTTTGAAATGTTTTGAAACGTTGTGGGTTTTTAATCCTTTCTTAATATTATTAACGTGCCCGCCTAGACGCACATGCAGGGGCCTGGAGGTCCTTCCAATATATTGGAGGCCACATCCACACTCCAACATATATACAACTCCAACTGTCGTGCAGGTAATCAACTGATCAATTTTGTATTCCCTGCCTGTTGAGGTAGCAACAAATTGTTTGCGTTTTTTGTCATTACATTTAGAATGTCTGCAGGCTGTGCAATGCCCACAGGCATAGAAACCTGAGAGGAAAGAGAATAATCTATTATCAGCTTATGTGGGAGGATCTACCACTCCAGGTGCTAGACAGTCTCTTAAAGACGGGGCCTTCTTGTAGATAAAAGACGGACGTGGTGGCAATAGAGGAGGTTTAGCTAAGAGAAGGGATTTTAAGGGGAAGAGAGGGAAAGGCAAACAACATGGCCCCCCTGGGACCCCTATCAGGGACACCCCTTATTATTCCTATCATCGACAAAATTATGAATCTCCTCGTAGATGGGAAGATCATAGGCAGAATTATCATGACTACCATGATTATTCTAACAATTATGGAAGAAGGGACATGCCCCAACCCATACGTGGAGAATCATTACCTTTATCTAATAGATTTACCCCTCTTCAACATCATAATTCCAATGAGGAAAGGGATTTTTCGGGGGCTCAGAGTGGGCCGGGGAGGGGAGCTCTGATGCCTCCGCCCAATCACATGGAATGGTGGAGACATCAATCGCAACCATCCCCACAAACAAAAGACCTATCCAGAAAAAGAGGGAGAGAGGAAGGAGAGGGGGCAGGAGATTACAAAAAGAAAAAGCCCCATTAGGCCCTATTGGCTCAGGTATATATAATTTGAGCAGTTGTGTCTTGAGTGAAAATGAAATGAGAGTCCTAGACAGAGGGCTCAAATTCGCTCCAGTTCACAACATGAACAAATTCCAAACTTATGTGAGTATCCATAAATTTGTCAGGAATCTAAATATGAGGAAGTACTTTTTGTCAAACCCTACCAGAATCCCTGCCATTACAAAAGGTTCGCATTCCGGTTTAAGGAATAAATCTACTTTCAATCCTCTGAACCCGGATAATAAATATTTGGAAGTGTTCAAAAACATGTTGTTTAATGATCTAGAGAAGATGAAAGTAAGAAAAGTATTGGACCCACAGTATATTAGGCAAGGTATGAAAACTCTGGAGGCTAGAAATGATATAATTATACGCCCAGCAGATAAGGGTGGGGGTCTAGTCATTCTGGACAAATCCAAATATCTCGCAGAGCTTGTTAGATTGCTGGATGACCCAGATACCTATCAGATTCTTAATAAGGACCCCATGTTGATTTACAAGGATGAATTACACTGGCTTGTGGAAGAAGGAAAGACATTGGGGATCCTGACAAAGAAGGAGGCGTCTTACTTGGACCCCCTATTTTGCAGAACTCCCATTATATATTGTCTTCCGAAAATCCATAAGGATATTACTGACCCCCCTGGTAGGCCTATAGTCAATGGTATTGACTCCATTTCCTCCAGGGTGGGTCAATATATAGATCATTTCCTCCAACCGCTAGTGAATCAAACTGAAGCGTTCCTGAAGGACACGAAACATGTTATTCAAATTATGGAGTCCACCAGTTGCTCCTCTCCTTGTATTCTGGCTACAGCCGACGTAGGGTCCCTGTACACTATTATCGGACATGAAGATGCTCTATCTTCAGTACAATGGGCCTTATCCAAATTTTCTGACCTCTCAAGTAAACATAAGAACTTCCTATTGAAGAGTTTGCGTTTCTGTTTAGAGAAGAATTATTTTTGGTTTAGTCGTCAATTTTATTTACAAAAGAGGGGCGTTGCGATGGGTCCCCGCTTTGCTCCCAGTGTGGCCAACTTGTTCATGGCCCACTGGGAGGAAGATGCAGTATTTAGGCACAGACCCCCACAATTAGTTTGCTACAAACGGTACATAGACGATCTGATATTAGTCTGGGAGGGAGACCATTCCAGTCTGGCTACCTTTGTACAAACTTTAGATGCTAATACCAAAAATATTCAATTAACTTGGAATTTTAGCGAGGATAAAATAGTGTTCTTAGACTTGGAGATCCGGAGGGAAGACAACAAGTTTAAATTATGCAATTACCGAAAACCCACTGACCGAAACTCATTCATCCCATTAGAGAGTTGCCATCACAAATCATGGCTATGTAACATCCCTAAGGGACAGTTTGTGAGGCTTAGACGAAATTGCACTGATGATAGTGAGTTTGTCTCTCAATCCATGTTACTTACCTCTAAATTTCAAGAAAAAGGTTATGATCAACTAGCCTTAAAGAGTGATATGGAAAAAGTTTTAGCCATGGACAGGTCAGAGTTGATCTCCAATAAAGTCAGAGATACCAGTAATAATGCCCCTAATTTTAAAATGTTACTTAATTACAATGTCCAGTATAAGCAATTTCGAAAAGCTGGTTGCTAAGAACTGGCCAATCTTGAAACAAGATCGCGTGCTGGGTCCCCTATTGCCACCACGTCCGTCTTTTATCTACAAGAAGGCCCCGTCTTTAAGAGACCGTCTAGCACCTGGAGTGGTAGATCCTCCCACACAAGCTGATAATAGATTATTCTCTTTCCTCTCAGGTTTCTATGCCTGTGGGCGTTGCACAGCCTGCAGACATTCTAAATGTAATGACAAAAAACGCAAACAATTTGTTGCTACCTCAACAGGCAGGGAATACAAAATTGATCAATTGATTACCTGCACGACAGTTGGAGTTGTATATATGTTGGAGTGTGGATGTGGCCTCCAATATATTGGAAGGACCTCCAGGCCCCTGCATGTGCGTCTAGGCGAGCACGTTAATAATATTAAGAAAGGATTAAAAACCCACAACGTTTCAAAACATTTCAAAATGGTGCATGCTCAAAACCCCAGAGGATTAAAATTCTGGGGGATTGAAAAAGTTAATAAACATTGGAGGGGGGGTAACTTTCTTCGCCAGCTCAGCCGCAGGGAATCCCATTGGATCCATGAGACTAAGGTCCTCTTGCCTAGAGGCTTAAACGTCGAGTTTGACGTAAATTGTTTTATTTCAGATCGTTAATTTTATATGGATTTTTTCACATAAATTTTCTCATATGATTTTTTATATAGGAACTTTTATATAAGAATTTTTATATGTTTGGAATATATTGACATTATTTTCCATTATGTGAATAGGATGTTCCACGGAATTGAGCAAGTACACGGGTTGTCACAATAACTAGACTCCCTTTGAGGGAGCAGGTCACATTTTTATTAGTTACACCTAGTAACATTTTATAAGTTTAGTTATTTTTTGAGATTAGCTTCGGTGATTTATTACTGCTATAGCGAATCCCTTTATGGTTCCATCATGAGAAGCTAACACTTCCGTTTTTGAGTAATGGTTACCATGGTAATCTATATACAATTTGCTCTATTGGCTGCGGTGATCAGCTGAGCTATTTAAAGCTGGTGCACCACGTCACGCCGTCGCCGCTGAAGAAGTCCCGCCCATCACAAGGGACGTAACGCGTACGGATCATTACCACGTGACTCGTGACGTCACCCGCACCTTGCTTACCGATTCCCGTGGAGTATCTTATACGTTTCTGTCCTTCGCACTGGGGAACAGTGCCTTTCTTGTAAGTTGACCTACTTTTAATAAAACTTTTTAAGCTATAGACAGAGAGCACTAGATGTTATTTATTCTATTGCATGTGATCGCTCCACGAGACCGCAAGCTGCCTGGTTCCAGTTACCTGCTCCTGTATATCTCCCATTGTGGGAAAAGGCTGTTTGAGACCTGACTGAATTTATTCAGGGGTCCACTCGCTGAGGTGAGCGGCTAGCGATACTGTTGGTGGAGGTTTATCACTATATGAGTCACTCATCATATTTGGATATCACTTGCACACTGGGATCCTCATCTGGAATTCCTCTCTCTTTATGGACATTACTTTCTCTCTTTATGGACATTTATGTTAATTGAAGATTTTTAGGGACATTATTTTGTCAGCGCTGTACTGCTTCTATATAGGTGATCCAAGACTGATTCATTTTTATGAAGGTCAGATGATCGACCGATTCGGTGGATGGCTGCACACTGTGGTTGTTTACAAAGCCTCCAGCAGCACTGAATGTGCATTTTGAAAGAACGCTGGATGCAGGACAGGCCAGTAGCTCAATTGCATACTGTGCAAGCTCTGGCCAGTGATCCATCTTCAAGACCCAGTAACCCAGAGGATTTTCGGTGGGAAAGGTGTCCAAGTCTGATCTTGCCCCTAGGTAATCCTGCACCACGTGAATCAGACGCTGGCGATGGTTGCCGGAACTGATCAGACCTTGGGGCTGCGGACTAAAAAATTGTCTGAACGCATCGGTCAGATGGCCACCTTCTCCACTGCTCCTTCTGTGACTGACCGAAGCCTCAGCCACACATTGTCCAGGAGGACCAGGAAATTGTAACCTCCCAGGCTCTGGAAACGCGTTGCACAAACCTTTCTGCAAGGCCTCCCGAAGATGTTTCATCCTCTGCTCCCTCTACGACGACAAGATAAGGTCCTCAACCTTACTCTTGTAACGTGGATCAAGGAGGGTTGCCAGCCAGTAATCATCCCTCCCCTTGATACCACGAATACGAGGATCCCTCCGCAGGATTTGCAGGATCAGGGAGGCCATGCAGTGTAGGTTTGCTAAGGCATTCGGTCCAGAGTCCTCTGGGTCACTACGGATGACATGATCCGCAGCCACCTCCTCCCAGCCACGTATAAGTCCATGGGTTTCTTTGGACTGTAAATGATCCTTTGAGGACTGCTGCTGATGCTGAGTGCCAGGCTCCACCTCCATGCTGACACAATCCTCCTCCTCCTCATCCTCTTTCTGTGTGATTGGCGGACATGCACGAACACTGTCTGGATAAAGGGGGCCTTGAGAGGTAAGGAAGTCCTCCTCTTCCTCCCTCTGTTCTGCCTCAAGTGCCCTGTCCATTATTCCACGCAGCGTGTGCTCCAACAAGTGGACAAGAGGGACAGTGTCACTGATGCATGCACTGTCACTGCTCATCATCCTCCTGGCCTCCTCAAAGGGTGACAGGACAGTGCATGCATCCCTGATCGTAGTCCACTGGCGTGGGGAAAAAAACCCAAGGTCCCCTGACCCTGTCCTGGTGCCATAGTTGCATAGGTACTCATTGATGGCCCTCTGCTGTGTGTGCAGCAGCTGAAACATGGCCAATGTTGAGTTCCACCTGGTGGGCATGTCACATATTAGGCGGTTCTTGGGCAGGTAAAATTTGTTTTGGAGGTCAGCCAGCCGAGCACTGGCATTATATGACCTGCAGAAATGCACACAGACTTTCCTGGCCTGCCTCAGGACATCCTGTAAGCCCGGGTACCTGCCCAAGAAGCGCTGCACCACCAATTTAAGGATGTGAGCCAAACAGGGCACATGGGTCAGTTGTCCCTGTCAGAGGGTGGAGAGGAGGTTAGTGCCATTGTCACAAACCACCATACCTGGCTTAAGCTGACATGGCTTCAACCACCGCTGAACCTGCCCCTGCAGAGCTGACAGAATCTCTGCCCCAGTGTGGCTCCTGTCCCCCAAGCACACCAGCTCAAGCACCGCATTGCATCTTTTGGCCTGCGTACTTGCGTAGCCCCTTGAATGCCTACGGAGCACCACTGGTTCTGTGGACAAATCAGCACAGGAAGAGGCCATGGAGGAAGAAGAAGAGGAGGGGGTGGAGAAGAGAGGTGTGGCAGAATCACCATTAGTAGAATTTTGGAGGCGTGGTGGGGGAACAACTTCCAACACTACTGCACCCTGTCCTGCATCCTTCCCAGCTTCCAGAAGAGTCACCCAGTGTGCGGTGAAAGATAGGTAACGTCCCTGTCCATGCCTGTTGGACCATGAGTAATATGGGTAATATGCACCTTACCACTGACCGCCCTGTCCAGCGAGGCCAAGACATTGCCTTCCACATGCCGGTAGAGAGCCGGAATCACCTTCCGTGAGAAAAAGGGACATTTGGGAACCTGCCACTGAGGAACCACACATTCCACAAACTCACGGAAGGGGGCAGAGTCTATCAACTGAAAAGGCAGCAATCTAAGTGCTAGAATTTTAGCCAAGCTAGCATTCAACCGCTGGGCATGTGGATGGCTGGGAGTGAACTTCTTTCGGCGGTGCAGCAGCTGGGGCAGGGAAATTTGCCTGGTACAATCTGATGCTGGTATACCGATAGCAGATGGCCCGCAAGTACTTGGCTGTGACACAACTAATTCTACACCTTCATTCCTCTCAGTGCAGGTTTCAGAAAGGACTGAAGGTATAGTGGGGTTGGAGATCCCAGTTGATGAGGAGCAAGGAGATGTCTGCTTTTTTCTTTGGTGTGGGTCTTTTAGGTCATGCTTGCCAAGGAACTGCATGGCAGTTTGACATATGTCTGGTTAAGCATGTGGTGCTCAAGCAGGTGATGTTTTGGCCAAGCGAGATACGCTTGAGACATATGTTGCAAATAGCAGTGGTGGGATCTGATGCACTCGTCTCAAAAAAGACTTACACCAAAGAACTTTTGGAATAACGCACAGAGACAACAGCGCCCTGCACATGCGGAGCTCTGCAGTGTGATGCAGTCATTGTGCTGACCTTAAGCTGGCCCCTGGAGGGCATCCTGCCTTGTTGGAGATGTGCCTCCTCCTCCTCCTCCTCTCTCCTATCAGGCACCCACGTGGAGTCAGTGTCCTCATCATCCCCTCCCTCCTCATCACTGGAGCAAACCTGGCAGTATGCTGCAGCTGGGGAAACATGACTGCCAGCCAGATTTCTGTCCTTCTTGGGCAGCCCCTCTCTCTGGGCTCACGTTACTGCCTTCCTCTAGCTGGGTACCATCATCTGAGCCTTCAAAACACTGGGCATCCTCCTGGAGCATGTACCCAACACTGTGGTCAATCAGTTTGGGGGACTCCTCAGGAGAACATAGTGGAGCTAGGGAAGGAGTGACTGATGCCATTGAGCCGAGGGAAGAGGCCGTGTTGGCAGCTGCTTTGCCAGACAAAGTACCCTGAGCCTGGGTGAGAGCGGATGAGGAGGATGAGGACGGCTTGGTCATCCACTCTACCAAGTCTTTGGCATGTTGCAGCTCAACACGGCCAGCTGCCGAAAATAAGGACAAGCATGTCCCATGGCCACATGCTGATGAGGATGAACCATCTCCATGACCAGCACTGTTGCCTCTAGACACAGAGCCTGCTTGCCCTCTTTTATTGGCTTGTGACTGTCTGTCTCTCCCTGTTGGCCTTCCAGACATACTAATGGCCTGTAGTGAGATGTAGCTGCACAAAGCTGGGATGTATATATATATATACTGATACTGCAGCTAGCAGAATCAACTGCCTGTTTGTAGTATTATTAGTATGAGAACACCAGCAATTGTCTTCTGGTAGCTTTAGGTGCACACTGTGCAGAGGACACAGTACACTAACTGTAAATACTGTAGCTGCCTGCCTGTGGTATTAATAGGATCAGAACAACAGCAATTGTCTTCAGGTAGCTTTAGGTGCACACTGTACAGAGGACACAGTACACTAACTGTAAATACTGTAGATGCCTGCCTGTTGTATTAATAAGATTAGAACAACAGCAATTGTCTTCAGGTAGCTTTAGGTGCACACTGTGCAGAGGACGCACTACACTAACTGTAAATAATGCAGATGCCTGCCTTTGGTACTAATAGGATCAGAAGAACACCACCAATTTTCTGCAGGTAACTTTAGGTGCACACTGTGCAGAGGACACAGTACACTAACTGTAAATACTGCAGCTGCCTGCCTGTGGTATTAATAGGATCAGAACAACAGCAATTGTCTTCAGGTAGCTTTAGGTGCACACTGTGCAGAGGACACAGTACACTAACTGTAAATACTGTAGCTGCCTGCCTGTGGTACTAATAGGAACAGAAGAACACAAGCAATTTTCTTCAGGTAGCTGTAAATACTGTAAAAACACCTGCCTGCCTGTCAGTAGGAAGAGAATAAGAAGGAACGGATCTAGCTAAACTGAATACAGTGTATATATATATATATATATATATATATATATATATATATATATATATATATACACACAACACCTAGGATGCAAATATATATACAATACACTGTAAGTGCAGCTAACTGACTCGCCTGTCTACTCTATCTCACTTAAATCAAATGACACTGTCTCTCTGTTTATCTCTCCGCTGCCGCAACACACTACACAAGGCCACCATGCAGGCGGCCTTATATAGTGTGGGGCGTGTACTAAACCCCCTGAGCCATAATTGGCCAAAGCCACCCTGGCTTTGGCCAATTATGGATCTCTGTGCAGACAGTGCTGTGATTGGCCAAGCATACGGGTCATAGTGCATGCTTGGCCAATCATCAGCCAGCAATGCAATGCGATGCCGCAGTAAATTATGGGCCATGACAGGCCACTCGAATTTGGCGCAAACGGCCCATAATATTCACAATTCGTCAAACGGTCGAATAGGCGATGTCTCTCGAACTCGAAGCTCATCCCTAGTCAGAACTTGTAAAAAGAGGTGTTAATGATGGCCAGATGTTCTCATGGAGGCAGGAGATGGCAACGGTGACAGGAGGTTTTACAGACAATAAAAACTTTGGGTGACAAAATCCCAATTAAATTTAATCTGCAGGTAGTTGTTGCTGGTCAAGGACTAGTTCATTTTAACATGTCATCTGGTTAACTGTGTCCTGGGACAGGCAGACTATTGTGTATGTCACAAAGCCACCCACAGCACTAAATGAATTTGTCTGAAGGGCAGCCCAGCAGCTTTATTAAATACTGCTCAATAAGGATGAGCTTCGAGTTCGAGTCGAACTCATGTTCGACTCGAACATCGGCTGTTCGCCAATTTGCCGAACAGCGAACAATTTGGGGTGTTCACGGCAAATTCGAAAGCCACGGAACACCCTTTAAAAGTCTATGGGAGAAATCAAAAATGCTAATTTTAAAGGCTTATGTGTATGGTATTGTCATAAACAGTGTTTGGGGACCTGGGTCCTGCCCCAGGGGACATGGATCAATGCAAAAAAAGTTTTTAAAACTTTTTTTTGAATTGATCCATGTCCCCTGGGGCAGGACCCAGGTTTTATGACAATAAAAAATAAAATAAAATGAAAATAAAATTTTATGAGAATAACTTGCATATAAGCCTTTAAAATTAGCACTTTTGATTATTCATGTTCGTGTCCCATAGACTTTAATGATGTTCGCGTGTTCTAACAAATTTTTTGCCTGTTCGCATGTTCTGGTGCGAACCGAACATGGGGGTGTTCGGCTCAACCCCACTGCTCAAGCTTCGGCCAGTGGTCCATCCTTGTTACCCAATAATCAAGGGTATAGTCCATTGAAAGGATGTCAACAGCTGCCGTGAATGTCTCGCTTAGGAAGCCAGCTCTACTGCTGTTTATTCTTTTAATGACAGCAAGCTACCAGTCACGTTGTTTGTGAAACAGTATACTTTTAACCTCTGGAAAGGAGGTTAACAAGTTCCTCCACAGCACATCTCAACATTTGCTTCCGCTGTGAAGGCAAGATGAGCTCTATGACTTTACCTTTGTAGTGTGGATCCAGGAAGGTTTCTAACTAGTAATGGCCCCACTCTTTGATGCCGCAAATCATAATGTACTTTTAGGTTCTGGAGTATGAATGGAGGGGCGGCACAGTGGTGTAGTGGGTAGCACTCTCCTCTAGCAGTAAAAAAAAAAGGGTTGCTTGTTTAAATACCAACCATGACACTACCTGCCTGAAGTTTGCATGTTCTCCCTGTGCCTGCGTGGGTTTCCTCTGGGTACTCCGGTTTCCTCCCACACTCCAAAGACATGTTGGTAGGTTAATTGGCTTCTGTCTAAAATTGACCCTAGGATATGAATATGAGTTGGGGACCTTGGTTTGTGGGCTTCTTGAGGGTAGGGACCGATGTATGTGTGGAGTGCTGCGTAAATTGATGGCGCTATATGGGTACCTTAAATAAATGATATATAATTATTATTATTATTATTATTATTATTATACAGGATTTATATAGCGCCAACAGTTTGCGCAGCGCTTTACAACATGGGGCAGACAGTACACTTACAATACAAATCAATACAGGAGGGATCAGAGGAGCATTTTAATGAGACACAATGTACAGGGATAGGGACAATTGTAGACACCCACCCACACTTACTAAGTTTGAACTGGATGGACTGGTGTCTTTATTCAACCTTACTAACTATGTAACTATGTAACTATGAAAGAACTCCTGTGCCACAGGTTACTAGAGGCAAAGGAACCCAAGTCCTTGAGGTCACTGCAGATGACATTGTCCTTGTTACATAGTTACATAGTTACATAGTTAGTCAGGTTGAAAAAAGACACAAGTCTATCCAGTTCAACCATAAAAACTAAATAAATAAATAAATAAAATAAAATTAAAAAATATCATACAATCCCATATACCCAATCCTATACCCACATTTGATCCAGAGGAAGACGAAAAAAAAATCCAGAAAAGCAGGATCCAATTTGCTACAAGGGAAGCAGGACTTTTGACGAAACGTGAATATGAACATCTGTTTGTAGATGATTTCAGTGTTACAGTCTTCTATTGCATTCCCAAGGTGCATAAATCCTTTGAAAGACCACCGGGAAGACTGATCGTTTCTGCGATTCGAGGGCCTGTAGACAAGATTGGTGGATACCTCGACTCTCTCCTCAAGGAGCTGGTGAGCGATCTCAAATCATATGCACAGGACACATGTCATGTGTTGGCAAAAATTGCTGACTTGAAAATAGAGGGGGAAGCTTGGCTGATAAGTATTGACGTTAAATCGCTATACACTTCAATCCCGCATGAGTGTGGAATTGCAGTGGTCAAAGGCTTCCTAGATAGATGTTGCTCACAGTTCAGACCCCAAAATGAATTTTTGATTGAAATCCTGCAGTTTGCCCTTACTAACAACTTTTTTTAATTTGCCTCGCACTTTTATCAGCAGATTAGGGGTACCTCCATGGGGGCAGCATGGGCTCCTGCGTACGCTTGCCTCCATCTGGGTTGCTGGGAGGAGGAGGACGTCTTTGGTCTTCCTTTGTACCTCAGCCATGTGCACACATGGCTGAGGTACAATCGATGATGTGCTGGTCATTTGGACTGGTGCCATTGCCACCCTCCATGGATCTATAGACCAACTTAATGTCAACGAACATAATATACGTTTAACGTCTAACAGGCAGATAGCCACCATCCCCCTTGGCAAAAAGATGGAATCCCCACTGGGCAATTCATGAGGATAAAACGTAATTGCCCTGGAGCTATGGACTTGCAGAGAGAATGTAAAGATCTGTATGTGAGATTCTGTGAACGAGGATTCTCTCACAGGCAGATCTGGAATGCGAATCGCAAAGCGGCTGCACAAAGCAGAGAAAGCTTACTCCTCATGGATCCCAATTTAAAAACTAAAAAACAACCTGAACCTGGCCCTGTAAGATTGATCACCACATATGGTGCCCAATGGGACACCATAAGGAAAACTCTAGAAAAACACTGGAGTATCTTAACAAGCAATAAGGATTTGGCAAGGATTGTGGGTGACGGACTTAAGATGGTGGCGCATAGGCCCAAGAACCTGGGAGACATCCTCATCCATTCAGAGTTTATCAGACAGCAGAACTCCACTTGGCTCTCTGATTATCCTCGATGCAAGGGGATGTTTCCATGCGCTAAATGCCAAGTGTGTCCTTTTGTTGATAGGACAAATGTTTTCAAGGATGCCATGGGACAGAAAGAGTATGAAATTAGGGACCTGATTAATTGCTCTACTACAAGAGTGATTTACATGATCACCTGCCCCTGTCCCAAAATTTATAACGGCAAGCCTAATGCCCTGTACACACGGTCTGACTTTCCGACGGAAAATGTGTGATCGGAGCTTGTTGTCGGAAATTCCGACCGTGTGTGGGCTCCATCGGACATTTTCCATCGGATTTTCCGACACACAAAGTTTGAGAGCAGGCTATAAAATTTTCTGACAACAAAATCCGACCGTGTGTGGCCAATTCTGACGCACAAAGTGCCACCCATGCTGAGAAGAAATTCCGAGACGGAACAGCTCGGTCTGGTAAAATTAGCGTTCGGAATGGATATAGCACTTTCATCAGGCTGCAATATTTAAAATTGTTTAATGCAACGCACTCTCTTCTTCTTTATAATGCGAGAACAATGAAGTTGTTTTGCTGCTCAATATTCACACAGAGTTCTCACAAACTTCTTTCTTTATTATTTCTCGTGATTTCATCAATATAATATTTTTACTTGTCACATCTGACTCAAAAATGTTTTTTTTTTGGGTTATTATTTTTTTCAAGCCTGATTTTTATTTATATATTATTTTTACTCCAGAATATTTTTGGGTGTGTTTTGTGTGTCAAGTTACCACAACACCATTATTATCTTGTATTATGTAATCTCAAGGAGATTGTTTGGTGTTGGTGTCTCTTGTTAATTTCACATTGTATTTTTGAAATGTACCTGCCTCCTCACACACAAACTGTCCTTTTTGAAGGAAAACACACATAGGCGAGTATAATTGAAACCAAAAAACATTTATGAAGGGATCCGAACCAAACAAAGAGGGAGGCAACGCTAGAGAAACATCTGAAATTGGTGAAGCCTTTGGCCCCCAGGGCACACATCAATTATTTCCTGCCAAAACTGGTGGCCTGAGGAGTCCATATATAAGGGAGTGTAGTCTGGTCCAGAAGTCCAAGAGAATCACGAACAGCAGCAGATGACATCTGTGTCCCCAGGCTGTGGTCATACAAGAGCCTGCATCTTTTGTCAGACCAGACTGAACCCAGGTCATCACTCTCTGGTCTTCCTTCCATGCTTCCTTCCACGCTGTGGCTCTGATGGTGGAGTTGTGGCAGGAGGAGGAGGAGGATGGTCCAACTCACACAGGTGGGTATTGGGTGTGATTTCGCCCCTCACCCCCTTAGTTAAGGTTTTATAAAGAAGGTCCTCACACATGAGGCGTTGGCCCTCCTGTATGCCCTGCAGTTTTGTGGCAGCCATGGAGGCAAAGGCCTCTTCAGGAGTGGGCAAGGCTCCGAGGGACACAGAAGCCTCCTGAATCAGCCTGAGTGCTGAATCCTGCACGTTACTCCCCTTCCTAGGTCTTTTGTTTGGAAGGTGGAGGGGAGGGACCTGCGATTCTGTCAGGCTCCTACTGGGCCCGGCCTTCTCCTGGCTGCCACTTAGCCCCACCTCCTCCTGGCTGCCACTAACTCCCGCCTCCTCTTGGCTGCCACATTCCACAGCCTCCTCCTGTGTGCCCCATTCCACAGCCTCCTCCTGGCTGAGGTCTTCCTGTGTATGAAAAAGGGAGATAGTTTTAGTTTTTTCTTCATCAATCATACACAATTTTCATCTCATGACTGTTGCAAATTGAATGTTAACAAATATAATAGACTATCATTCTGAGCCCAGCATTTTTCATTCTTGTCCCAATTCTTTTTGCCCACTACTGTCTATTGATATGTAAAACACTGTATTAATTCAGCAATTTGTGATCAATAATAACATCTAGTAAACATCATTTATTTATTGTCTAGAAATCTGTAGAAGAATGCTTTACCTGGCTCCAGCTGGGCTCCTCCACTTCTTCCTGGCTGGAAGTCCCAGGTTGGACATCAGAAGCCTCAGCTGGGGTGGAAGATGGAGTGGAAGGAAGGGTTGAGCGGGATTCCCTGACTTCAGTCTGGTCTGACAGAAATCGCAGTCTCTTATAATACCACAGCCTGGGGACATAAACGTCATCTGCTGCAGCTCCGGATCTCTGGGAATCCGTGACCTTCTTGCGCTCCCTAAGATAAGTGCTCTTCAGGCCACCAATTTTGGCTTTTAAATAGGGGATGGTTGCCGTGGGGACCACCGGCTTCACCAACTCCAGCAGTTTTTCCAGCGCTGCCTGCCTCTTTTGTTTATTGTTGTATTGGAGTGTTTGATCTGCCACAGACAGGGCAGCTCCCTGTATTTGTCTATGAACAGGGGGAGGAAGTTGTGGTCATTGAAGCCATCCATTTTATCTGCAAGACACAACACAAGATAAACCCTAAGGTCAGGCTAAAGTCTCCTAATCTTCTCCCAATATAGGCCTCAATTTCTAAGCAGTATAGGCACAAGTTTAAATGTTACCTTCATTATCACGATGGGCGGTTCCGATACTCCTTCCTCCGCTCACAGATCATACGTAAGATGCACGCTTGTTACGCTTTATATACACTGTGCATGCGTGAAACTCCGTCCGCCCCTGACGTTCTTTCTAGTCTATTCCCCACCTCTTCTCATTCGGCGCAGTGGGGGAAGAGCTCATGGCGGCGACACAGCAGGTGCGTGCTAATTACAGCAACGAGGAGAAGGAAAGCCCAGAGCCAGAAACGTCACGATCCCAGAGGAGGCAATTTAAGCCCTCAAATATGTCCTTTGGAGAGATGTTGGAGATGGTCGACATCCTGAAGAGGGACGACTATGATGGGAAGTATGGACCTTACCCCAACCCCAATGTGAGAAAGGCCAAGATCATGGCAAAAGTTGTCAAGAGTCTGCACAGGAATTTTGGGGTACGACGATCCAAGGATCAACTCAGGAAGCAGTGGTCGGACCTCAAATTAAGGGAGCACGAGCAGTACAGAAGGATCAGGAGAGTGCTGCAAAAAAGTAAGTAGTTGCCCTGTGTTCCTATTCTTGATTTGTCGAACGTTTGTGCTGCTCCATGTGCTTTTCTTTACTGTTGTACAGTTTAAAATGGCAACTTTCATGTTCATGGGCACATTATTCGTTCATATGAAACATTGTTCGTTCGGCATAGAAAACACCATGTTTTGGAGATATGCATTTAGAATACATTTTTGCTAGCCTAGTTCTCTACAAATAATTTTGGTGTCTAGATGGGTTTGTAACTAGAATGAAATGCAAACTAGATTCTGTGTAAGGAGAGGACACTCAGCAGCTGTTTACACATCTGGACGCTGGACAACTAGTGTGGGACACCAGAACACCCTTTTTATTAGGGGGCCCCACACAGGTGCTCCAGTGTATACTATAGGGGTGTCTCCATCTGTGAAGCTTGTACAAAACAGGTAAGTATTCAAGCTTGACAAAGGAAAAAAAAATATTTCTTCATCTTGCAATTCTGCCAAAACAGAAAATTGTACCCCACTTCCAAGCAATGTTTCATATTCCTATTTCTCCCAAATATCTGTGTGCTAAGTATACCTTTTTTTTACATAGGAGAGAAAAGACTCGGAGGACACCACTCATCCGAGGAGACAACAGACTCCCACCTCAGGAAGAAGGAGAAATCCCCCAAAGCCAACAGGAGGAGGAGGAAGGAGACAGGTGAGTGTCTGCAACCACAGGCTCAGGTAAGAGATGGATGCCGGCATATTTATAATACATGGTGCGTTTTTGTTTTTATATTTTTAGGTGATCATGATGTTGTGGATCCAGGTCATTTCACCAGTGAGAGTGCCCAGATCCTGATCGGGGAGATCATGGGGTGTAATAGGGACTTGGAAAACATCCAGAAAAACATCAATGATGTTCAAAACAAAATGAAGAACATCATTGATGTTTCAGGGAGAGTTTAAAATCCCAAATCCCAGACTTTTTTTTTGTTTTTGAATACAAACATTTTTGGCACCTTTTTTCACATATTCTCGAAAAGCCCAATTTTGAAGATGCATACAGTGTGTCAACATGTGCTATCTCCCATCACGGGAGATCAATGTAGGCATTTTGTGGGTGCAACCCCTTCCTCAATAATAAAGTAGCTGAGAGGAAGGGGTTGCACCCACAAAACACGTCCCTTGATCCCCCGTGATGGCAGCTAGCACATGTTGACATTCGCCAATTTGCATGCATCTTCAAAATTTGGCTTTTCCAGGGGTGACTTCACCCCATCTGAACGCAATATCAAACACAGTTTATAAATACTCATGTCTGATATTGCCTTCCATTTCTAACAAAGTTGAACTTTGTAAGTTCCAGATTTGTGTATTTCTTGTTGGTTTTAAACATGCCTGTTTTACCTTCAATGGACATTTTTACTTTTATTAATGTGACCCTAAAAATTGTTATACAACAAACATGTTGGTTTGTTTTAAAGAAACTTTTATGAATGCACATGTGATTGTGCTTGTATTAAAAAGATTGATAATCAAGAATGTGTGGATTCTTCTTTCAATGCTCCAAAACTTTTTTTGTGGTAAAATTGTGGTTTCTGTGACAATGGGGGTTATTTCCTAAGGGCAAATCCACTTTGCACTACAAGTGCAGTTTCAGTGCAGTCTCATGTGCACTTGTAGTGCAAAGTGTATTTTCCTTTAGTAAATAAAACACAACAGTGCTTTCTAATGTTACACAATCACGCCATTTTCAGGACTACCCACATTTCAGTCAGGGTCAGCTAAAAGAAACACAAGCAGTAAATGTCAGCAAATATTTTAGTAGGTAAAATAATTGTTTTATTGAAAAAAGGCTCAGACATTGTCTGGCATATTGATGGCCCCCCTACCCACAAAGTATTCAAGGTATCTTAGACAGACCTCGTGGGCACTCGGGGGGCAAGCCAGGACAGCCAGCCTCAAGCGCCGTCAGGTTTGGTTCATTTACATGAATTCCAGCCTCAGGCCCCACTGAGGCAGCATAGTTGGCAGAATTTTGCCTTAAAAAGTTGTGGAGAACACAGCACGCCAGGATGATATGATTCAGTTTATATTCCGCCATGTGTATGGGTGTAAGAAATAGGCGGAACCGGCTGGCCATGATTCCAAACGTGTATCCACCACTCTTCTGGCTCTGGCCAGCCAGTACTTAAAAACCCTCTGGTCCGGGGTGAGGGTCCTCATCAGGAATGGCCGCATAAGATGGTCCCCCAGCGCAAACGCTTCATTCGCAACAAAGACGAATGGGAGTCATATACAAAGATATAAATACACACTGTAGACATTTTAGCACATTTTTACATTCTGCTATTACCTATCAAGATAATAATAGGATACAAAACTTTTTACAATTTGGCACTGCGTCGCTTTAACTGCTGATTGCGCGGTCATGCAATGCTGTACCCAAACAAAATTTGTGTCCTTTTCTTCCCACAAATAGAGCTTTCTTTTGATGTTATTTGATCACCTCTGCGGTTTTTATTTTTTGCGTTATAATTGGTAAAAGACCGAAAATTTTGAAAATAAATGACATTTTCTACTTTTTGTTATAAAAAAATCCAATAAACTCAATTTTAGTCATACATTTAGGCCAAAATGTATTCGGCCACATGTCTTTGGTAAAAAATTGTCAATAAGCGTATATTTATTGGTTTGCGCAAAAGTTATAGCGTCTACAAACTAGGGTACATTTTCTGGAATTTACACAGCTTTTAGTTTATGACTGCCTATGTCATTTCTTGAGGTGCTAAAATAGCAGGGCAGTACAACCCCCCCAAATTACCCCATTTTGGAAAGTAGACACCCCAAGGAAATTGCTAAGAGGCATGTTGAGCCCATTGAATATTAATTTTTTTTGTCCCAAGTGATTGAATAATGACAAAAAAAATAAAAAATTACAAAAAGTTGTCACTAAATGATATATTGCTCACACAGGCCATGGGCATATGTGGAATTGCATCCCAAAATACATTCAGCTGCTTCTCCTGAGTACGGGGATACCACATGTGTGGGACTTTTTGGGAGCCTAGCCCCGTACGGGGCCCCGAAAACCAAGCACCGCCTTCAGGATTTCTAAGGGCGTAAATTTTTGATTTCACTCCTCACTACTTATCACAGTTTTGAAGGCCATAAAATGCCCAGGTGGCACAAACCCCCCCCCCATATGACCCCATTTTGGAAAGTAGACACCCCAAGCTATTTGCTGAGAGGCATAATGAGTATTTTGCAGCTCTCATTTGTTTTTGAAAATGAAGACAGACAAGAAAAAAACATTTTTTTTTCTTTTTTCAATTTTCAAAACTTTGTGACAAAAAGTGAGGTCTGCAAAATACTCACTATACCTCTCAGCAAATAGCTTGGGGTGTCTACTTTCCAAAATAGGGTCATTTGGGGGGGTTTGTGCCACCTGGGCATTCCATGCCCTCTGAAACTGTGATAGGCAGTGAAGAGTGAAATCAAAAATTTACGCCCTTAGAAAGCCTGAAGGCGGTGCTTGTTTTTCGGGGTTCCGTGTGCGGCTAGTCTCCCAAAAATTCTCACACATGTGGTATCCCCGTACTCAGGAGAAGCAACAGAATGTATTTTGGGGTGTAATTTCACATATTCCCATGTCATGTTTGAGCAATATATCATTTAGAGACAACTTTGTGCAAAAAAATTTGTCTTTTTCCCGCAACTTGTGTCACAATATAAAATATTCCATGGACTCGACATGCCTCTCAGCAAATAGCTTGGGGTGTCCACTTTCCAAAATGGGGTCATTTGGGGGGGTTTTGAACTGTCCTGGCATTTTATGCACAACATTTAGAAGCTTATGTCACACATCACCCACTCTTCTAACCACTTGAAGACAAAGCCCTTTCTGACACTTTTTGTTTACATGAAAAAATTATTTTTTTTTGCAAGAAAATTACTTTGAACCCCCAAACATTATATATTTTTTTTAAAGCAAATGCCCTACAGATTAAAATGGTGGGTGTTTCTTTTTTTTTTCCACACAGTATTTGCGCAGCAATTTTTCAAATGCTTTTTTGGGGAAAAAACACACTTTTTTTAAATTTTAATGCACTAAAACACACTATATTGCCTAAATGTTTGATGAAATAAAAAAGACGATCTTAGGCCAAGTACATGGATACCAAAAATGACATGCTTTAAAATTACGCACAAACGTGCAGTGGCAACAAAATAAATACATTTTTAAAAGCCTTTAAAAGCCTTTACAGGTTACCATTTTAGAATTACAGAGGAGGTCTACTGCTAAAATTACTACCCTCGATCTGACCTTTGCGGTGATACCTCACATGCATGGTGCAATTTCTGTTTACATTGGACGCCAGACCGGCGCTTGCGTTCGCCTTAGCGCGAGAGCAGGGGGGGCCCTGGTGTTTTTTTTTTCCTTTATTTTTTTTTGCTTTTTAATCTTATTTTTAAACTGTTCCTTTCATTTTTTTTTTTTTTTTAATCATTTTTATTGTTATCCCAGGGAATGTAAATATCCCCTATGATAGCAATAGGTAGTGACAGGTACTCTTTTTTGAAAAAATTGGGGTATATTAGACCCTAGATCTCTCCTCTGCCCTCAAAGCATTTGACCACACCAAGATCGGTGTGATAAAATGCTTTCCCAATTTCCCAATGGCGCTGTTTACATCCGGCGAAATCTAAGTCATAAAATGCTCGTAGCTTCCGGTTTCTTAGGCCATAGAGATGTTTGGAGCCACTCTGGTCTCTGATCAGCTCTATGGTCAGCTGGCTGAATCACCGGCTGCATTCTCAGGTTCCCTGTTGAGACAGGAGAGCCAGAGAAAAACACGGAAGACGGTGGGGGGCCTTCCCTCCCACTGCTTGTAAAAGCAGTCTAGAGGCTAATTAGCCGCTAGGATTGCTTTTACATAAAAGCTGACCGCTGGCTGAAAAGAATGATACCAAGATGATACCTAAACCTGCAGGCATCATTCTGGTATAACCACTCAAAGTCGTGAATTGCGTACCTGAAGACAAAAAAATGGTTAACAATAAAACACAGTAAACGGTAAAGTATAAAAAATTGCATACCTGAAAAGCAAACATGATAAAACATAATAACAATAAAACATTGCAGAATAGAATACAGTAAAAAAGAGCAGAACAATAGAGAGAGAATAGAGAGAGAGAGAACAATGAAACGACAACTATTTTTTTTATTTTATATTTTTTTTGTGTTTTTTTTTTTTTACACTTTTTTTGTAACTGTAACTTTTATAACTGTAACCGGTTCCAGGTTCGGGTCTCTCAAAATGCGATGGCATCTTGGGAGACCCTGTGAAAGTGTGCCTAGTTTGTGCAATGCTGTACCCTACGCTAATAACTAGTGCATGGTAGCGTTCAAAACATTCACCAATGCAAAGACCAGGATTGTCAGGACAGGAGGGACAATAATAGCGGGTGTCACGCCTATATCCGCGCTTGCTGCAGACACGACATCTTTTTTGGGGGGATTCGTTGGGTAGGGGTACTCGGGAGGACATAAAAATGCCTCTTATGCAGCCGACTGCATTTGGTTGGGGATGTGAATGGGGGAAGTACGGGCGCTGCAGAAGTGGTGGGTTCCCAATTAGGATTGGCGAATGCAGCAGGAAAGGCATTATGGGCACGACGGGCCTGTGTTTGTCTTCTTCTTGGTGGCAGCGGGACACTACTTGTGCTTGCCACCTCACCAGCTTGAACTGCACTTATGGAACTCGCCACGTCACCAAGTGTTACTGCAGTGCTGGTTTGACTACGACTGGGGTGTACTAGGCCGCTGGTGCTTGCCACTTCACCAAAACGCTACCAAAAAAACTGTTAGCGATCGCAGGGATCAGGCCTGACTCTGCGAATGCTGCAGTTATGCGTTTAGTGTTTTGTAAGTGACAGTGATCGATCGATACTGCACTTGGGTGGGCTGGGCTGGGCGGAGGGGCAAAATGCAGGTGCTAGCAGGTATCTGGGCTGATCCCGCTAACACTGCGTTTTTGGGAACCCTAAACTGCTGGGGACACTAGTATAGATCTGATCGGATCAGATATTGATCCGTTCACATACTATACCACTAAGGGAGGTGTACGGTGCGTGCGTGGGTGTTAGCGGTACTGGCGCTAATCTGACGCTGCCTGGGGCGACGCATATCATCAGGAAAATGATCGCTTAGCGACGCTGGCAACGGGGGGTGATCAAGGGGTAAAAACTTTATTGGGGGGGTTAGCGGGGTACCCTAGACCTAAAGGGGGCTAATACTAACTCCCCTACCACACTAACTGTCACAAACTGACACCATGCAGTAATCAGAAAAAAAAAAAAAATACTGCTTGGTGTCAGTGTGATGGGGGGTGATTGGGGGGTGATTGGGGGGGGTGATTGGGGGGGATCGGGGGTGTAAAGTGTGCCTGGCATCTTCTACTGTGTGTGTGTGTTGGTGCACTCGCATTCCAGTCTTCTCTCCTCGGCGCCGGAACGGAAAATACAGAGCCGAGGAGAGAAGACATCATTTCCTTTGCTGCTGTTTAGCATACAGCAGCAGAGGAATGATTCTGATTGGCTGGGAGTGATCGCGAGGGGGGGGCCACGAATGGATGGCCTCCCCATCATCTCTGAACGCTCCCAGACCAAAGCCGACTGCCTCGGGCACCAGGGGGGTCCGATCGGACAACCCACCCGCAGCAGCAGATCACGTACAGGTACGTGATTCTGCCTGCCCGTGCCATTCTGCCGATGTACATCGGCGTGAGGCGGTCGGCAAGTGGTTAAACAGTACTATTTGAAAGTATTCAGGCAGGCCCTTGCACTACATGCTTTGGGGAATTCATCCCTAAATCTGACTACTAAAGAGGTGGGTATAGTGTGTATGGGTTTGGCAAAGTCAGCAGATAGGGGATTTTTATCAGCTGACTTAGCAGTTGGGGGGAGGGAGGGTTCCAAAAGATTTTGGGAGACCAAAAAAAAAGCCTCTGGCAATCTGCCTGAGTTTAAAGCAGAAATCACAAATTTTGACATTTTAGAGGGTATTTAGGGTCAAGCACTACTATGGATCTGACAAAATACATTGTTAAGTGACTACATGAGGTGAATATAAGCCCAGGAGAGCATGCTGGGGAGGTAAGTGAAGGCAAATATGTATGAAGGACAAACAAAAAAATATATATAAAAATCCAGCATGCATGAGGACAAAGGGGACATTCACAGCATATTACAATCATGGTAATTAGGGATTGAGATAAGAAATACAATATATTATCAAACATTCTATACAATAAAATGTGATGTTAAAGGATAAAAATCTTGCCTTCATATACTCCTTCTGCAGGACCTGGATGATGGCAGAACAGGTCTCTGGGATAATGATCCCCAGAGCCTGGGGGGAGATGCCTGTCGAGAATTTAAGGTCCTGCAGGCTTCTCCCCGTCGCCAAGTACCGCAGGGTGGTGACTAGCCTCTGCTCCGCAGTGATGGCTTGCCTCATGCAGGTATCCTGCCTGCTGATATAAGGGGTCAGCAAAGCCAACAAAGGGTGAAATACGGGGTCCGTCATCCGGAGAAAGTTCCTGAAATCTTCAGGATTATTCTCACGGATCTCACGGAGCAAAGGCATATGACAGAACTGGTCACGCTGGAGCAACCAATTCTTGGTACATGAACTCCTCCCCACCCTGTTCATGGACTGGACTTGTGTCAAGGTGAGGACCCCAACACCAAGCCCCCGCACAGCACGAACTCTACGAGGAGTACGTTTATGCAACATGGCTAGAAAACGGACGGCTGCTCAGAACGAAGTAACAGAACGCACTGAAGAACAGCAAGGCCTGTGAAGAGCGACCTGAAAATCAGTAATGAACGAACACGAACACAATGACAAGTCAATTGTACTCGCTGCACACACTGAAGACCAGATACAAACCCACAAGCACAAACTGAACAGCAGAAAACGATCTAAAAACCACGAGTCTGAAAAAGCGCAAATCGTCTCTCACCAAACTTTTACTAACACGAGATTAGCAAAAGGAGCCCAAAGGGTGCCGTGCTTGGTTCTGAACTGCCCTTTTATAGTCTCGTACGTGGTGTACGTGACCACGTTCTTGGCAAATTCCGACAACTTTGTGCGACCGTGTGTATGCAAAACAAGTTTGAGCCAACATCCGTCGGAAAAAATCCATGGATTTTTTGTCGGAATGTCCGATCAATGTCCGATCGTGGGTATGGGGCATTAAAATCATTAACCACTACTCTCTGAATTCGGTCTTTTAGCCCTATGCCAATCCAGTGATTAATGAGTCCCTAAAAATTAGATACAATGGTGTTGTAATTACAGAGCTCAATTCTTTTAGGATCCGTGGGTGGATGCCATCTGTTCCAGGTTCTTTATCCACCTTTATTCTGTCTAAATATTTCTGGACCATATCCCTTTTGAGCCATTGTGGATCATTTGGGGCTGTGTCACTATCACCCCCATTATGGACATGAGCTCCTCCATGTTCCTTTGTATACACAGAGCTGAAGAAAGTATTTCATAAATTTGCCTTCTCTTTGTCCCCAGTCACCCACTCTAGATTATTAATAAAGGGCCTACATGCTCAGACCTGACCTTTTTACTATTAATATATTTGAAGACTTTTTGGGGGTTTGTCCTATCTTTTGCAATCTGTCATTCGTTTTTAGTTTTTGCGTCCTTGATTTCGTTTTTAAATATTCTGTTATATTCTTTGTAACATTTAAACGACACTAGTGTTCCTTCATTTTTATATTTTTTAAAAGCTCTTTTCTTATTGTTTATAGCTTTTTTAACTTTGGCTGAGAGCCACATAGGTTTTATTTTTAGCCTTTTAAACTTATTGCCCATGGGAATATACTTTGTAGTGAGTTCACAAACAGTCATTTTGAAGAATTCCCATTTCTGTTTTGTGTCCATTGATGCCAATATTCCCTCACAGTCCAAGTCCTGGAGAGCAGCCCTCATCCCTGGAAAATTTGCTTTCTTGAAGTTAAGTGTTTTTATCTTTCCCATATGTGTTTTTTGCTTACAGCTAACATCAAATGAAATCATGTTAAGGTCGCTGCTACCAAGATGTTCCTTTATATGAACATTAGTAATAAGCTCTGCATGGTTTGAGATTACCAAGTCCAACAGAGCATCATTCCTAGTTGGGGCCTTAATAAACTGGATCATAAAATTGTCCTGTAATAGGTTAATTCATTTTTGCCCTTTAACTGTCCCAGCAGTGCCATTACTCCAGTCAATTTATGGGTAGTTAAAATCCCCCATTATTATTACCATCACAGCCCTTGCAGCCCTTTCCATCTGTGCAAGGAGCTGAGTCTCCACCTCCTCATTAACATTGGGTGGTCTATAACAAACTCCAATGATTAACTTTGAACTACGCACATCTATATGTAGTTCCACCCATAATGCTTCAGACTCATCACACTTTCCATCAACCAGGTCCTCTTTCACACTAGCTTTGAGTTCATTTCTCACATAGAGACAGACACCGCCACCTTTCCTTTTTACCCTGTCTCTCCAGAAGAGTGCATAGCCAGGAATATTAATAGCCCAGTCATGTGAGGAATGAAGCCAAGTTTCAGCAATATCGATTACATCATAGTTCTCCTCGTGCACCAGAGTTTCCAACTTACCTATTTTGCTTGGAAGACTTATGGCATTGGTGAACAAACACTTTAATGCATTATTACAATTTGCTCTGGTGTTTTTCATATCTTGTTTAGTAGTACAAATGGCACTATAATTTCCAATGGTTGATTGCAACATGGGAACTTTCTTGTCACCTGTCACACTCCTCCCCCCATCTATCCCCATTCCACCCTCCATTAATGTCTGACCCTTAACTGACCTGTCTGCCCGATGGAATTCTAGTTCACCCTCCCCCTTAATCCTAGTTTAAATACTGGTTCAGCCTTCCCATAAACTTCTCCCCCAGCACAGCAGACCCCCTTCCATTCAGGTGCAAACCATCTTTAGCATATAGGTTGCACCCAAATGAAAAGTCAGCCCAGTGCTCTAGAAACCCAAATCCCTCCTCCCTACACCAGGTCTTCAGCCATGCATTCAGCTCTCTAATCTTCCCCTGCCTTTCCTGAGTTGTGCATGGCACAGGCAATATTTCAGAGAATATTACCTTGGTGGCCCTTCCTTTCAATTTGCAACCTAGTTTATTAAATTGATTCATAAGGAGCCTTCACCTTCAATGTATTCTGTCATTGGTTCCAACGTGAGCCAAGACAGCTGTGTCATGCCCAGCCCCTCCCAGAAATTTATCAACCTGGTCCACCACATGCCGAACCCTAGCACCAGGGAGACAGCAAAACATTCGGTTGAGGCGATCCTGATGACAAATTATTCTATCAGTCCTTCTGATTATAGAATCCCCTATTACCACCAACTGTTTATCACCTCTACTAGATGGGCTGCTCTCCCGGCTTTTAGGGGTAGCAGTGACATCTAGGGCTGCCATCTCTGTATTTGCCACCTCCACAACTTCACCCAACTTGGCAAATTTGTTTTGATGCACACATACAGGACTGGCCTTCCTTTTCTCTGAGCCCCTTCCACTCCCTCTAAATACATTAACCCATCTTCCTATCTGATAATACTGACTTGCCCCTCCACCCTCCACATAAACCCTACTGACCACCAGCTCAGCGAGCAGAGGACTCCTTTCAAGGCTGTCCTTTCTGTCCAATGTTGCAACTTTCTCCTCCAGATCTCTAATGTGAGCTTCCAGAAGGGCAACCCGCTCACATCTGTCACAGCGGTATAGCTGTTGCACCAATTTTGCATACATGTGGCACACTGTGCACTGAGCAAAACCTTCAACCCTGCTAGCACTCATTTCCCAGTCTACCTCCTTCCCATGCAGGTGCAACTCCTAGAGTTTGTCAGGGATTAAACCCATCCCATGTCTTCCTCCTCCTCCACCTTAATGCCACCACAGCAACAATAATCCTCCTCCAGTAGCTGCTGACACCTCACAGAGATGATGTTTGGATATAGTGGGCGCTGAGATATTCAGAGGTTCTGCTCTTTCTGCTTTTTACTATATTGTCTCTAATGCTGCTGCATCATGGCAAAGGTATTTAGGACATGCCCACCAAGTGGGCATGTCCTAAATGAGGCAGTGTGTGGGCAGATATAGTGCCAATGAATTTCACTTATCAACACACTGGATGAGTATGACCACCTTAAATGGCTGCAAACTGTTTTGTCCTGCATCAGAAGGTCCTGTAAGATAGGTTACATATCAACTGCACCACCAACTTGAGGACAGGCACACATATGTGAGCTTTTCCTGCCAAACGGTGAACAGCAGGTTGGTGCTATTGTCGCATACAACCTTTCCTGGCACAAGATAGCATGAGTTTAACCACCTCTGGGCCTGCCCCTGCAGAGAAGACAGAACCTGTGCCCCAGTGTAGCTCCTGTTCCTTAGGCAAACCAGTGGCAACACTGCGTGGCATAATTTTGCCTGAGCTGTTGCATAGTCTATTGAACACTTGCAGAGAATGGGTGGTACAGGTGATGAATCCCCAAAGGGGGCATTGAGGAGGAGATGGAAGTGACTGCTCTGACACTGTCATCATCTGTAAGGGTACTGGGTAGCACAATCAGCTCCTGGCTGCTAGCAGAGTTACCCAGTAGGCTGGGAATTATATAAAACCTCCCTGTAAATTGCTGGAATAAATAAATGCTGTCTGTGGCCAGGTGGACCATCTTGCTGACCACATGATGAAGGAAGGCAGGGATAGCCTAACACTTGATAAAATGGGAGTTGGGCATCTGCCATGGTGACTCAATTTACCAGCTGTAAAGGCATGAGCTGTAAAAGCAGCAGGGAATCAGGGTAGTTGGGTGCTGGGAACAGTCTTATATACCAGCAGCTGAGGCAGCTGAGGCAGAGGAACCTGCCTGATCAGTGCTATAGCTGGAGATAGCCATGAGGAGGGATTCATGGGGGTTTGGCAGAATCAGAGAAAGGTTGCAGCCTCTTCTCTGCTTGGCACCATGATAACCCCCTCTCCACTGGAATGTAAACTTCTAATACCCCTTGATTTTCATACCTATTGCTGGAGCCTGCTAATGGGGAACCCTTTATAGTGGGTGTAGAGGTGGTAAGGGAATAGCTGGATGGAGAAAGAGTGTGACCCTTTTCCTGTAGGTAGCTAACATTCAGGTGCTGAGAAGTTCTATGTCTATTCACACACGTAGTACACAAATGACTGATGGTTTTACCATGTTTGATACCCTTTAGGCAGAGATGGCAAAGGAGTATGATGCAGTTTGAAAAAGGCCCACACAGCTTAGCTCTGGGGAGTTGACCAGGGAATAACGGTACCCTGTACCTGTGGAGCTTTGTCATCTGGTAGAATAGAATGGCTGCTCCCTTCAGTCCTCTGTGAGATGCACCTGGATTATAACTTGCTTTGCTGATATGTAGACTTTTCCTCACTTTCCTCCTCTGCTATATCTGGCACCTACTAAGAATCATTTTCAACCTACTGTAAAGGGATGCAGATTTTGCAGTTTTTCCTATTATAACTCTGATGTTTAAAAATGAAGGTGAACATTCCCACATTCAAAATTTGTTTGAGAAATAAAATGATGAAACAAAAATCAATTTCTTCAGAACAGAAAAGATAGGAATCTACAAAAATGTTTGTTAAACTCCTTGCAGTGTATATAGCTTTGTTAGAGAGGATTGGTTTTTTTTCTCAACAAAACTGGCATTACATTTTAAAAGGTGAAAGAAAACTTTACATGTCTGAATAGTTGGTAGATGATTCACAGAGCTAGAGTGCTACATGTGTGCGATTAAAAGCTATATATATATATATATATATATATATATATATATATATATATATATATATATAGCAAAAAGAGAGCTTCAACCATGCCATATTTAATGACCTATAAAAAGGACATCTGTGTAGAGGTGGGTCCAGCTATATTATGCACAGCAGGGCCAGCCTTTATTGAACCGTTCTGAACAAAATTCATCTTCTGCTACAGACTTATTGTGGCCTCATTTATGTTGTATTAAACATGATGGACATTTAAGATTGTTTTATAGTGAGTGTATTTGATACATTTTTACTAAAAACCTGCTTAAAGTTCTGTCACTTTCAGATCTGCTGCAAAGATATCTATCTCCATAATAACTATGCATATGTCTTTGAATATATTTTATTCCAAAGTTATATATTTGGTGTTTATAAATATATAATAAAGCAACAAAATTTGGGAGGTATTAAAGTGGTTGTATACCCTTTTCTTATATTTTTACCTACAGGTAAGCCTATAATATGGCTTACCTGTAGGTAAAATGAATATCTCCTAAACCTGTACGGTTTAGGAGATTTTCACTTTGCAGCAGCCGCTGACGTCAGCGGCGCATGCGCTGTGAAGGTCCAGCTGAAGACCTGGCAGACGCTGCCAGAAAGAAGTCTCCCGCGTACATGCGGTGTGACGACATATCAGCTCCGACCACTCACAGCGCCGGAGCCGCGAGCCCAGAAGACATGGGTACATGTATATGGATTGAAAACTGGCTACAAGGGCGAGTTCAGAGGGTGGTGATAAATGGGTAATACTTGGAATGGTCAGGGGTGGGTAGTGGGGTCCCCCAGGGTTCTGTGCTGGGACCAATCCTATTTATTTTGTTCATAAACGACCTGGAGGATGGAGTAAACAGTTCAATCTCTGTATTTGCAGATGATACTAAGCTAAGCAGGGCAATAACTTCTCCGAAGGATGTGGAAACCTTGCAAAAGGATCTGAACAAATGAATGGGGTGGGCAACTACATAGCAAATAAGTTTAATGTAGAAAAATTTAAAATAATGCATTTGGGTGGCAAAAATATGGATGCGATTTATACACGGGGGGAGAACCTCTGGGGGAATCTAGGATGGAAAAGGACCTGGGGGTCATAGTAGATGATAGACACAGCAATGGCATGTGATGCCAAGCTGCTGCTAACAAAGCAAATAGAATATTGGCATGCATTAAAAAGAGGATCAACTCCAGAGATAAAATTATAATTCTCCCCCTCTACAAGACTCTGGTCCGGCCTCACCTGGAGTATGCTGTCCAATTCTGGGCACCACCACTCAGGAAGGATGTACTGGAAATGGAGCGAGTGCAAAGAAGGGCAACAAAGCTAATAAAGGGTCTGGAGGATGTTAGTTATGAGGAAAGGTTGCCAGCACTGAACTTATTCTCTATGGAAAAGAGACACTTGAGAGGGGATATGATTTCAATTTATAACCGTACTGGTGACCCCACAATAGGGATAAAAAACTTTTTCGCGGAAGGGAGTTTAACAAGACATGTGGCCACTCATTAAGATTAGAAGAAAAGAGTTTTAACCTTAAACTGCATAGAGGGTTCTTTACTGTAAGAGCGGCAAGGATGTGGAATTCCCTTCCACAGGCGGTGGTCTCAGCGAGGAGCATTGATAGTTTCAAAAAATGATTAGATAAGCACCTGAACAACCGCAACATACAGGGATATACAATGTAATACTGACATATAATCACACACATAGGTTGGACTTGATGGACTTGTGTCTTTTTTCAACCTCACCTACTATGTAACTATGTAAGAAGGCATGCTGAGGGGAAATGTCAGCTCCCTTGGCCGTGATCGGGATCAGCTGCCGACTCCTCATTCTAAGGTAAGTATTTCATAATGAGCTAGTATGCGGTGCATACTAGCTTATTATGCCTTTTGCCTTACAGGTTTTTTTTTTTTTTTTAATTGTACGGGTGTACATGATAGATGATACACACTCACAGTTGATCAGTCCTTCATTCCACTAGTATACAACTCTAGAGCACGATACCACGGCAACCGTTATCACGTCAGGACGCAGTGTGCTTCTAGCCTGAAGCTTCAGACACGAGAAGGAGAAAGTGCGGATCAGCTGTGCCTGGTTGACACACAGTGCGCTCCAAGCTTGTAGTTGTATACTAGTGGAATGAAGGACTGATCAGCTATGAGTGTGTATCATCTATCCAGTCTGCAACCAGTACCCTTGTGCTTTGAGAGAAGCAGTTTGAATTATCCACTATTACCAACCAACTGAAAGCTAGAAGGCTATCCTTTGTAAGGAACTGCGCCCACTGATTTTTACAGTGTATTTACTTTATTAGTTTTTTTCTCTTATTTGTGACTTACAATAAATTATCAAAATGGTACTGGACTATTCGGGGTCTCTTTTTTACTTGTGGACATTGTTGCTGTTATCTGATTATCAACCCCGGAGGACTTCGGGAGTAACCAGAGAGAGGATTTGATCCAAGGCTCGTTAACCTCTTGGCTCCAGTCAGTTTGAACCCCTACGGGGTGTGTGCAGCACAAGGTGTCCCAATAGATGGTGAAAGGTGCACTCATCAGATCTACTATTCATATAAGGGAACCTAGACCGAGCTCCAACCGCAGTGTCTTTGTTGGAATTTGCCTGCCTGCATGTGTTTTGCTTTGCATTTACAAAGACTTTGTTTTATCAGTCAGAATTGAGGACTGAAAATAGCGCTGCTTTGATGGTTTAATTGCTGTTTCATATAGTACATTCATTCATCCATATTTTTATTTTTTTGGATCTCAATTCCGATCGTGTGTACACAATTCTGACACATAAAATCCTACGCATGCTTGGAATCAAGCAGAAGAGCCGCACTGGCTATTTAACTTCATTTTTCTCGGCTCGTCATAGGTGTTGTACGTCACCGCGTTCTTGACGTACGGAATTTCCGACAACATTTGTGAGACCGTGTGTATGCAAGACAAGTTTGAGCCAACATCCGTCGTAAATAAATGCAGGATTTTGTTGTCAGAATGTGCGATCGTGTGTACGCGGCATTAGAAGTGATCTGTTGCTTAAACAGCTACATGAAGAAAAAAAGAAGTAATTGTCATGCTCATTTGGACCCTTACCAACTCATCTTGATCTTCTCTTAATGTTCTGCTAGCATATTTTTCTAGATAATGTCTTCCTTTGTGTGTGTCACAATGAAAGAGAAATACAGCTCTCCTAAAAAACTTTACAAGCAGACCTGATCAGAAAACCTGCAATATGGGGAAGAAAAAGGATCTCTCTGCTGCCAAAAAGAGTGAAATAGTTCAATGCCTTGGACAAGGTATGAAAACATTAGATATTTCACGAAAACTTAAGCGTGATCATCGCACTATTAGGAGATTTGTGGCCGATTCAGAGCACAGACGGGTTTCGTGCAGATAAAGGCACATTAAGGAAGATTTCTGCCAGATCCATGCATCGGATCAAGAGAGCAGCTGCTAAAACACCATTACATAGCAGCAAACAGATATTTGAAGCTGCTGGTGTCTCTGGAGTGCCACGGACATCAAGGTGTAGAGTCCTCCAGAGTCTTGCAACTGTGCATAAACCTTCCATTCGGCCACCACTAACCAAAGCTCACAAGCAGAAATGGCTGCATTGGGCAGAAAAATACATGAAGACTAATTTTCAAACAGTCCTGTTCACTGATGAATGCCGTGCAACCCAGGATGGTCCAGATGGATGGAGTAGTGGATGGTTGGTGGATGGCCACCCTGTTCCAACAAGGCTGTGATGTCAGCAAGGTGGTGGTGGAGTCATGTTTTGGGACGGAATCATGGGAAGAGAGCAGATCGGCCCCTTTAGGGTCCCAGAAGATGTAAAGAGGACCTCTGCAAAGTACAGTGGGGACGGAAAGTATTCAGACCCCCTTAAATTTTTCACTCTTTGTTATATTGAAGCCATTTGCTAAAATCATTTAAGTTAATTTTTTTCCTCATTAATGTACACACAGCACCCCATATTGACAGAAAAACACAGAACTGTTGACATTTTTGCAAATTTATTAAAAAAAAAAAAACTGAAATATCACATGGTCCTAAGTATTCAGACCCTTTGCTCAGTATTTAGTGGAAGCACCCTTTTGATCTAATACAGCCATGAGGCTTTTTGGGAAAGATGCAAAAAAGTTTTTCACACCTGGGATTTGGGGATCCTCTGCCATTCCTCCTTGCAGATCCTCTCCAGTTCTGTCAGGTTGGATGGTAAACGTTGGTGGACAGCCATTTTTAGGTCTCTCCAGGGATGCTCAATTGGGTTTAAGTCAGGGCTCTGGCTGGGCCATTCAAGAACAGTCACGGAGTTGTTGTGAAGCCACTCCTTCATTATTTTAGCTGTGTGCTTAAGGGTCATTGTCTTGTTGGAAGGTAAACCTTCGGCCCAGTCTGAGGTCCTGAGCACTCTGAAGAAGGTTTTCGTCCAGGATATCCCTGCACTTGGCCGCGTTCATCTTTCCCTCGATTGCAACCAGTGGTCCTGTCCCTGAAGCTGAAAAACACCCCCACAGCATGATGCTGCCACCACCATGCTTCACTGTTGGGACTGTATTGGACAGGTGATGAGCAGTGCCTGATTTTCTCCACACATACCGCTTAGAATTAAGGCCAAAAAGTTCTATCTTGGTCTCATCAGACCAGAAAATCTTATTTCTCACCATCTTGGAGTCCTTCACGTGTTTTTTAGCAAACTCCATGTGGGCTTTCATGTGTCTTGCACTGAGGAGAAGCTTCTCTGCCACTCTGCCATAAAGCCCCAAATGGTGGAGGGCTGCAGTGATGGTTGACTTTCTACAACTTTCTCCCATCTCCCGACTGCATCTCTAGAGCTCAATCACAGTGATCTTTGGGTTCATCTTTACCTCTCTCACCAAGGCTCTTCTCCCCCCAATAGCTCAGTTTGGCCGGACGGCCAGCTCTAGGAAGCATTCTGGTCATCCCAAACGTCCTCCATTTAAGGATTATGGAGGTAACTGTGCTCTTAGGAACCTTAAGTGCAGCAGAAATTTTCGAAACCTTGGCCAGATCTGTGCCTTGCCACAATTCTGTCTCTGAACTCTTCAGGCAGTTCGTTTGACCTCATGATTCTCATTTGCTCTGACATGCACTGTGAGCTGTAAGGTCTTATATAGACAGGTGTGTGGCTTTCCTAATCAAGTCCAATCAGTATAATCAAACACAGCTGGACTCAAATGAAGGTGTAGAACCATCTCAAGGATGATCAGAAGAAATGGACAGCACCTGAGTTAAATATATGAGTGTCATAGCAAAGGGTCTGAATACTTAGGACCATGTGATATTTCAGTTTTTCTTTTTTAATAAATCTGCAAAAATGTCAAAAATTCTGCGTTTTTCTGTCAATATGGGGTGCTGTGTGTACATTAATGAGGAAAAAAAATGAACTTAAATGATTTTAGCAAATGGCTGCAATATAACAAAGAGTGAAAAATTTAAAGGGGTCTGAATACTTTCCGTCCCCACTGTATGTGGAGTTCCTGACTGACCACTTCCTTCCCTGTACAGAAGGAAGAACTATGCTTTCCGTAATAAAATCATCTTCATGCATGACAATGCACCATCTCATGCTGCAAAGAATACCTCTGCATCAATGGCTGCTATGGGGATAAAAGGAGAGAAAGTCATGGTGTGGCCTCCATCCTCCCCTGACCTAAATCCTATTGAGAACCTTTGGAGCATCCTCAAGCAACAGATCTATGAGGGTGGGGGGCAGTTTACATCCAAACAGCAGCTCTGGGAGGCTATTCTGACATCTTGCAAACAAATTCAAGCAGAAACTGTCCAAAAACTCACAAGTTCAATGGATGCAAGACTTGTGAAGCTGCTATCAAATAAGGGGTCCTATGTTAAAATGTAAAGTGACCTGTTAAAATTTTTAAAAAGTTAAAATGTTGTTCAAAGTTTGAAATAGCTTTTGATTTCAGTAAATATGCAGCAAACACAACAAATGACAATTTTCAGTTCTTTACAACCTATAAAGTGTTTTGAAAAAAAAAAAACTGTTATCATTAGGAGGTTTGTTCAATAAAATTTGAATTGTACTCTTAATAGTTGACAACATGAGAATTATGCTGACTGTTGTTTACATCAATTATTTAGGTAAATGAGAAAAATATCATTGGCATAATAATTTGGAACAGGGTGTAAAACATATTCAATAAAAAAAACAAAAATCGAATTTCTTCATAACTTTATACCAAAATGTATTCTGCTACATGTCTTTAGTAAAAAAAATCTAAATACGCATATATTAATTGGTTTGTGTGAAAACTATAGCTACTACATCATATAATATATATACTGGAATTTTTATTTATTTTTTATAGTAGTAATGATGGTGATCAGCGACTTATAATGAGACTGTGATAGTGTAGCGGCAATCTGACACTGACACTGGGTGGGAACTGACTAACTGAAATCACCAGTGACACTAATACAGAGATCAGTGATAATACTATACACTGTCACTGTACTAATGGCATGGACTTGGAAGGGGTTTACATCCTAGGTTAATCAAGGGGTAAAGTGTGTGACTAACAAGTGATATGTGTGTATTTTGTGTTGCTTATTTACTAAAAACTATTTCCATCTCCCGGCTTTGTGCACCCTGTACCCAGAAGAGGACAGCAACATCCAAGTACGTCACTGCGCCTTGCCGACATTTTTTATGAAAGAAAAAATATATATATGATCATTTTAATTTTGGACTATAGGAGTTTCCTAACCAGGCTAAGAGACATGGTCATATTAATGTTTAACCAGCCCAAGGGAAAGAAACTGCCGGAGTTGCTAGCTCAACAAGCTTGTTTAAAGAAACAAATCCTCTAAACAAAGGATTTTCTGGTATTCACACAAAACCAACCAAAGAGAAACTGATCAATATTTACAAGGACCTTCAGGTCTCAAAAATGTATATTGCGAAGACACATCATATTGCCCAGGTGACAGGGAGTAAACAACCTTGTATCCTCAGTCAATAATAGCTTCTCTATTGTTCACTGAAATGAAGGACAACCAAAGAATCAACAAGCGAGAAATCTTTTTGGAAGGAATTTGAAACCAAGAAAAAAAAATACATATTTCCTTGTCAAAAGAAGTTTATTGAGTATACAATGTTATAAAGATACATAAAGTAAGTTTACAAGGATCTATAAAGTAAGCTCATTGTTTTACAGTAGGGTTTATATAGGTAAATATCATGAAATTTCAAATATTAAACATTGGGTTCACGTAAACCTAAATTAAAGATATATATCATTTCCTTAGTTACTTTTGTAGGTATTTAAATGATTTATACCTACTATACATATTTTTTACAAGTAGAGTGTATATAGGTCAAATAAATTCTGATAATGAGCTTAAATCGTATGGTGGAGAAAAGGAAAGAGAAAGAAGAAAAAGGGTTGAAAGGTAGAGGTATGGTCCACAAGGTTGTCCCGCTCGTCAGTTTATTATTCTTTTTAGTTCTCTTTGAAGCCTTAGAATGGGTGTCACTGTAAGTCATTTAATCTGTTACCATGGCAACAGGACAGAGTCATTGAAGTTTGACAGGAACTGTTGTTTTATCCAAGGATGCCAAAGTTTTTCAAATTTTGGAATTTGATTTTGATCGATGGCTACCATATTAGCATGGGACATTGTATTATTCATTCTGTGAATTGTTTCTGCTAGTACCAATGTAGGAGATTTCCATGCCTTGGCCACTGTTTGTTTTGCAGCCGTTATTAGTTGGATCATAAGTTTGAATTGAGAGAGTGTTAACAATTCCGGTTTTAGATTAAGTAAAGTTAAATATGGATCTGGTTGTATTATTTTTTTAAATATTTTAGATGCAATCACGAAGACTTCCTTCCAGAAGGTTTGGATTACTGGGCACGTCCACCATATGTGTAAATATGTGCCTATTTCTGGGCATCCTCGAAAACAAAGAGCTGAGGTATTAGGTGAATATTTTGCCACTCTAGCGGGTACAAGGTACCAGCGAGTTAGGACTTTATAATTTGTCTCCAGTGCTAAGATGTTGGGTGAAGATGACTTAGATGTGAGCCATATGTTAGACCAGTCCGTGTCTTCTAAAGTTCGTCCCAGGTCCTCCTCCCACCTCTGAACGTAAGAGGGTCTATTAAGATTTGCTACTCCATATAATTGATTATAAAGTGATGAAATTGTACCTTTAGCAAATGGATCTTTTGTACAGATTGATTCAAAAATGGATAATTGGGATAATGGTGTATCCCCCTTTAGGAATGGTGTATAGAAATTTTTGATTTGGAGATATCTAAATATCTCAGAGTTTGGTAGATCGTATTTTTCTCTAAGCGATGGGAATGAAAGGAATGATTTAGATGCTATGAAGTCATTTAGTGTCTGAATGCCTGATGTTGTCCAAGCTTTAAAAGAATTTGGGTAGATCCATGCCGGATAAAAGGCCGGATTTCTGATAAAAGAAAGGAGAGGATTGTGTGGAGATTGTAACTGATATTTGGTTTTTAGTTTATCCCAGAGAGATAAGAAGTGTTTAGTTATGGGATTATGAATTTTAAAGCGTCTTTAGGATCAAGCCATAATAAATTTGATATTAATAGAGGGTCATTTTCTGAAGCCTCTATAAATACCCATAATGGGATTTCCTGTTTTGCATGGTATTTGGACAGACTGGCCAAATGTGCTGCTCTGTAGTAGTTAGTAAAATTAGGGTATCCCAGGCCTCCTTTATTTTTGGGAAGATGTAGTGTGTGTATAGGTATACGTGGTTTAGAAGAGCCTCATATAAACAAAGTTGCTCTTTTTTGTACTATTCTCAAAAAATAGGAAGGAATTGGAATAGGGAGGACTCTGAATAGATAAAGCAATTTGGGTAGAATAGTCATTTTGATTGCATTAATCTTCCCTATCCAGGATAAAGGAAGTTGCGACCATTGTTTTATTAGATTTGTGATCTGTCTTAATACAGGAGGATAATTGGTTGAGAATAAGTCAGAATGAGATGCTGTTAAATGAATTCCAAGATATGGGATTGATTTTTCTGCCCATGTGAATGGGAGTGCAGCCCTAGCCGGGATCAATTCCATGTTTGTGAGTGAAATATTAAGCACTAGGCATTTCTTAGGATTAATCATAAGGCCGGATAGGGCTGCAAATCCATCAAGAGCTGGTATTAAGTTAGGACCAGAGACCTGTGGTGATGATAGAAAAAGTAATATATCGTCTGAAAAATACATATTTCAAGACTGTATAAAAATAAAACTTGGTATTTTTGGGACAATGTAGAAACAGATTGAAAAATGTAGAGTACTAAGAACTCTTGTCAATTCATACATATATAAAATCAGGATGAAATATTATATTATCTAAAAAGGACTAAAAAAAAAAAAAAAAAAAAAAAAAAAAAGCTATAATGTCATCATATTTTTTTGGGTTTGTTGTATTCATTGTCAATATTGTTTGAAGTGTGGTTATTATAATGTAGCAATAATGAAGTAGTGGTTTAAGTATGCAAATTATTTTATTTCTTTTAAGTGTATCACCAATGTTGTAATTATGGTCTGAAGTGTATACCTGTTTTTTTTAATAAAAAAATTCCATGTAAATGCTTCTACCATAAATTAGAAAGATACCAGACCCTCAATGATATTTTTTGTTTGTAGGTAAATCACACACTTAAATTCTTTATAGTAAAAGATTAATTTATCCCATAACAGATTAGTTACTAGAAAATTAGCTAGTGTTTGTCCTAACAAAGAGTCAATCAATAACATAATGCGCCAATAAGAAATAAGTATGTAATACCAAATACACCATCTGGGTAAAGTTTCATGGGTGCATTATTTTCAATGATATAAAAATAGCAAATCAGTAAACAGGGAGACATCCCAGATCGCACTGCATAATCTAATACACATGCCCATGATCTACAGGGGACCACAATCACCTCTTATCATCTGAAGGGGGACACACTTCACTGAAACCAGGACAGACGCCCTTTATCTACAGAGAAATATCAGGACACTTCATTATTAAAAGACAACTTGGACCATTGATTGGCAGCCATCTAAGGGTCTAGTCAGCAGTCTTTTTAAAACCTACACCTGCTTGTGGAAGGGTAGCTATAGTTTCCATTTCTTGTATTAACTTTTCTGTTTGCAATTATATCATGCTAGCTGATTCTATACCCCATTAGATATCCTAAACACCCCCAAATTTGGTCATTTTAATTGCTGTATTGGCATTACTTTAGACGGACTTCTCCCAGGCATTTGACTGCAGCAGGTTCACGGGCCAAGTTAGCCAAACTTAGATTATTATCTGCCAAATTTTATAATAACAAGTTACGATATCTACAAGGGAGAAAATTGATCAATGCATTAAATCTATTACGTACAGTATATACTCTACAGTAATAGATAATTTTAGAACTTCAATGCAAAAAACAACAAATGCAAAAGTGTCTATGCATATGCCAATTAGAACAAAAACCTATGAATCTGCATTACATATATGGTAGAAATGACAGACAGTATTTCTTTCCTTACAAGTTTTCATTATGAACTCATACATATGTTGGATGTACAGATGGAAGGATGTTTACCCAGCACTTAGACTTTCACATTTTCTGCACCAGACTTGTCATCAGTCCTTCCACCAAGGAAATCCATCAAAAAGAACAGACAAATACAACTCAATAAACCCTGTCAGATCCAGCATTTGTCAAGAGCTTGATGGGCATAAGGAATATATGCTAGGTACCCCCTTTTGACTGTCTGTGCATTAAAACATAAATGATTTCCTTTTCCACTACAAAAAGCTCTCCGGGAACTCTTTTTCATCTTTCCCACAGTTTTAAAAGTTACATGCTTCAAAATCATGAGGCTTCACAATGTACAGTATACCAAAAGATTTTGTAGTAACTTTGGTGTTCTATTAGAATAAATATTATTTCAACCCTACTAGAGTTACCAAAAATGTATTTCAAGCAAGGTGGGTGTAACACATTCTAATTATGAGTTTAACTACTTGGTTTACATTGTACTACAATATCCAGGATATTCTGCCTATTCTGCTCCCCAGGATCCAGGATATCCTGCCTTTTCTGCACTACAGGAGTCAGCCTATACTGCCTGCACTGTGTTTTAGCATATTTTTCCTATTCTTATTATACTGTTCTACAAGACCCAGCATATCCTACATATTCCTTCCCAATTTAGTGACAACAACCTCACACAATCAAAACAATACAGCCTCTCTCACCCCTCTTTCCCAATATCGACAGCCCATACTTCACCCAGCTGCCATCTACCCACAATACTTATACACGGTCATTGAAGAACTACAATTCTAAACATGTTCCCAATACTGTATGTGTGTATTCTGCTTACTCTGTTTATTTAAAAGAATATACATGTGCTAGTTGTTGGAAAAAGGTTTTAATGGAAAAGTTTTATGATAAAATAGCCCCATGGTATGCTGGTTGGATTTATGTATTATGTGAAACACTCAGGTCTCCTATGATTTATAACAAATGTAGCGGTCACATTTTTGCTATATAACTTAGTATTATGTTATAGCTTAGTATCTGGCGCCATCTAGCGACCAAAACTGTGTATGGACTTGATTTTATTTTTTTCTTTTTGGTTAATGTAAGATGATAGGAAGTGACTATTTTGTTTACATTTCCACATTAACTTGACCTACCCACAATGCCTATGACCTCCCATGAACACCAAGAGAACAGAACTGCATTGTGGGAAGGCTATAAAAGATCTCGGCGCGGCCATCTTAGCTGTCTTGGAAACACATGGTCAGCCTGGGAGGATCTGTGTGAGGTCTCCAGTGCAGCGCGGCCTACCTCCATGGAAGAGCGATCCGAGCAGTAATACTGTGACACAGCAATGAGCTGGGCTGATGGCGAGGCAAGACTGGGAAGGAGCCAGAGAAGCCTGTCGGAGCCATCTGGGAGCCCCGGAACATCTTGTTGTGCGGAGCGGAGCAGCGTAGCAGTGCCGGCCAGCCGGGAACAGGACCCTATACACCGAAACAGAACTTTCTGACAACACTGACCTGGTTAGGTGAGAGGGCTGTTGCCCAAAAGTTTCCTTGATGAACTTTTACACATTCATCTGTACAATACAGAGTTGCTGGGATCCATAGTCCCACAAGCAAAGTCAAAGGATTAGACTGAGCTAAAAATAGGCCCCGGGCCTGTATCTCATTGAGGATCCAGTACTGTGTCATTGGCATCAGAGATAGTTGCAGTACTGATGTACTATAACTTTGTTTCTATATTCAGCCCGTTTTTATCGGGAGTCATTAGCCATTGGATTATAAATTCATTTGATTCATAGCTAGCAGAAGAAAGAAGAAAAGAAGGACTGTCTTATAAAACACAAGGCTTTGTGTTTCATTGCCATATTAAAGTTACTGTGATATCAACTAATGGGAGCTCCCTAAAGATTGTGCTATACTTTGTTAGATTAGCATCCTATTTCCTTAAAGTTACAAAGTGTGTAAAGGATGGGACAGTGCTCATAGTGAAATCAGTTCACTCTGCCATTTATCCCATTTTCCTTGACACATTACTAACAGGCTAATTCAAACACTTTACATCTGTGAAATACCTTTGTAAGTTGAAATTAGTTGACTGTCACACTACGTTGTTTTGACAGTACAACTGTTGTAGTGTTCTACTTTAAAGCAAATACAGTAAACAAAGTTCTTGTTTAAGTATTTGTGTGTGGAGTGTGTTTTCCTTTGCATTATTAATAACCAGGTGGAGACTGGCGACTAAAAGGTAAAAGACAAAAAGGTATATTACATTGTATATTGTAAAATTGTCTGTAGTGGTTTTTACTGCACATTATATTACACCACAGCTGTGTCAAGGGGACTGAGATAAATCAAAGGGGTAACAAAGCAGAGTACAGGCCCAATCAAAATACAGCAGCTCCTTTGGGGGTCAGTGCTACACAAAAAAAAAAAAAAAAAAGATATTCATTTTTCCATTGCAATCTTTTGTTGGTATTTTATAAAAATGCAAGGCAAAGCATTTTTTTTTCATTATGAGGGCATTATGTAATACCATCAATAATTCAGAAAAGCAGTAACTGAATATTTTGTTTCAAATAATTTTATTGATATAAGCAAAATAGTAACAGGATACCATAACAAAAAGAAACTGATACATTCGGAACATGAAGTCATATCGTTTTCAAAACAACATCCAATCATCACTTAATGGTATCCCATCAGTACAGTTAGCATTTATTGGATGTATGTAGTATATTAGAAGATTGTAAGATATATATAAGCGAATCTAAACATTTTGAAAAATCCGGAGATTAGTCAACTATTGGAGGGTCTATGTGTTTGGGATATGTAGATCTTAAAGAGTAAATCCACAACCCAAGCACCCCTAATGGGAACATGCTGTGCGAGGGATGTGTTTGTTATGTCATCTCATGATGAGTCGATACTGACGATCTACTCCGAGATATGTTCTTATCCTCCAAGCTGAATATCAGATTATATATATTACACTTCTATCAAGGCATTGTGGTGTCATGTCGTATTGAAAAAGAAAAAAAAAAGGGGGGGGGAATGGGGGGGGTGAATACGACGTTGGTAGGTCTAAGAGTAGGTCTCAAAGATGAGGGGTAAGTAAATGTCGGATAGCAACCCTATGTTGTCAACTAGTGGGTAATCCGATGAATGTTCTGCAGAATGTAGAGCAAGGGGGGAATCAAGAATAGCGTGTGTAATTGAGTAAGTGGTTAAGTAAGGCGAAAAAGTTATCCGTACCAGTTACATGTTAGTGGAAATAGCGCTCCATAAACCCCGTACTGCGGGATGTGATTAAGATGCGTGGAGAAGTTCCTGATATCTCAGGGAGTCTTTGAAGTGTAGCCAGCAGGCCCATGTCTTTTGGTATTTCGTCGGGTTTTCTTTAGCTTGGTGTATCAAGTTTTCCATCTCTGATATCTTCTCTATGCGTTTAAACCAGTCTGCTAGTGTAGGTGTACGTGTGGTCCTCCAATATACTGGTATGCATTGTTTGGCAGCATTTATTAAGTGGAGTACGAGGGATTTTTTATAGGCGGATTGAGAAATCGATGCGTGATGTAATAAATATTGAGCTGGCGAGAAATCTACTAAATATTTCATAATGTCAGATATTGCCTTATGGACTTTGTCCCAAAATGATTTTATAAGTGTGCAATCCCACCGGATATGGAGTAAGGAACCCACTTCAGAATTACATCTCCAGCACAGTGGTGAAACTGATGGGTGATATAAGTGAATTATGTCGGGAGTACGGTACCATCTTGAATATAGTTTATAATTATTTTCTTGTGCTGAGATGTTGATGGAACCTTTATGAATATGTTCATAAATGTGTTCCCAATCTTCTGGAGGTAGATCTATCTGGAGTTCACTTTCCCATCTCTGGTTGATTGGACTGGATTTATGATCATGTGTACTAAAGAGAAGTGAGTAGACCGAGGAGATAAAATGTCTCTGAGGTTCTGTACTGGAGCACAGAGTCTCAAAGGGGGTTTGGTCTCTACACCATTGTGTGATAGGTCCGGCACTATTCAAAAAGTGTCTAATTTGTAGAAATTTTTAGAAAGGGATGTTATATTCTGGAAGGTGGGATGATAAAGCATCAAATGGAAGGATGGTATTGTTATGAAAAAATTGATAAGCTTTAGGCGATTGTGGGGTGTCTTCAGGAGTTGGGTGAAGGAGCAATAAGCCATGTGGGAAGGCCGGGTTATCATTAATAGGTGTCATCGGGCCTGGCGAGAGATTCCAGTTGAGTGATTGGGATATTGTTTTGAATATGTTAAGAGTGGGACCTGTTAGGGGATGTGTCGAGTGTTCTTTAGGTATTGGCAAGTGGGAGAGAGGTATCTGTGCAAACGAATGTTCAATGGTAATCCAATCTTTAGATTGTTTATGGACGTGCCAGTCAACTATTCTGGTTAGATGGCATGCTGAATAGTATTTATGGATGTCTGGGAGGCTTAATCCCCCTTTCATTTTGGGGATAGTCATGTGGTTCCAGCCCAGTCTGGGGAATTTGGAGGCCCAAATGAAATTTCTGCACATCTTGTTATAAGCCACAAAAAATGATGCATGGAGTTTAATTGGTATGGTTTGTAAAACATATAATATCTGGGGTAGGATATTCATCTTTAGGATGGCAATTCTTCTGAACCAGGAGAATTGGCCTGAGGTCCATGTGTGAAGATCCTTTTGGACAGTTCTTAGAATTGTCAGATAGTTTTTGTCATATAGTTCTGTTAGGGTAGATGGGAGATGGATACCCAGGTAAGTGAGGGCTTGGGGTTCCCAGCTGAAAGGAAAATTGTTCTTGCATTGGTTTACTACCGTCAATGGGAGGGAAATATTAAGTGCTTTAGATTTTGTGAAATTAATTTGTAAGTTGGAGAGTTTATGGAAAAGGTTAAAGTCTTGAAGCTGGGTAAGGAGATTAAAGGGTCCGAGAGGAAGAGGAGGATGTCGTCCACATAGGCCGCGACTTTGTAATTTTTGTTACCGATATCTATGCCTTGAATATTGGGATTATTTCGAAGTTTGCATAAAATGGGTTCCAGGGTGAGTACAAATATGAGAGGTGATAAAGGGCACCCCTGACGTGTGCCATTTGTAACGGAGAAGGCGTCCGACAGGCGCCTGTTGACCCTTACCCTAGCTGAGGGATAGGTATATAGAGTGGCAATCAGTTGAATAAAATGAGCAGGAAACCCCATGGTCTGCAGTGTTGCGAACATGTAGTCCCAGGCCACTCTGTCTAACGCCTTCTCCTCGTCAAGAGATAAGAAGAACCCTGGTTTAGAGGATGTTGATAGCCAGTGATGGATGTTGATTGCTTTTAGGGTATTATCCCTGGCTTCCCTACCAGGAATAAATCCCACCTGATCAAGGGAAATCAATTTAGGGAGGAGAGGGAGTATGCGGTTAGTAGGGATGAGCCGAACACCCCCGGTTCGGTTCGCACCAGAACCTGCAAACGGACCGAAAATTCGCACGAACGTTAGAACCCCATTGACGTCTATGGGACTCAAACGTTCGAAATCAAAAGTGCTCATTTTAAAGGCTAATTTGCATGGTATTGTCCTAAAAAGGGTTTGGGGACCCGCGTCCTGCCCCAGGGGACATGTATCAATGCAAAAAAAACTTTTAAAAACGGCCGTTTTTTCGGGAGCAGTGATTTTAATGATGCTTAAAGTAAAAAAAAAAAAAAAAGGGAAATATTCCTTTAAATATCGTACCTGGGGTGTGTCTATAGTATGCCTGTAAAGTGGCGCGTGTTTCCCGTGTTTAGAACAGTCCCTGCATAAAATGTCATTTTTAAAGGAAAAAATCTCATTTAAAACTGCTTGCGGGTTTAATGTAATGTCGGGTCCTGGCAATATGGATGAAAATCAGTGAGACAAACGGCATAGGTACCCCCCAGTCCATTACCAGGCCCTTTGGGTCTTATATGGATATTAAGGGGAACCCCACACCCAAATTAAAATAAGGAAAGGTGTGGGGCCACCAGGCCCTATATACTCTGAACAGCGGTGCAAACAAGACAGGGACTGTAGGTTTGTTGTTAAGTAGAATCTGTTTGTAATTTTGAACGGGTACATTTTTAACGTGTTTAGCTCCAGCCAAAAAATCTTTTTTAAGCTTTTTGGAAAACATAGGGAAGGGTTATCACCCCTGTGACATTTGTTTTGCTGTCTGTCTTCCTCTTCAGAAGATTTCACCTCACTTTTTGTCCCAATGACAAATGTTTTTTGAAAATTTGGGGTTTTTTGTGGAACAAGGATTGGAAAGCATCAGTGGAAAGGAGAAAAGTTTTTCCCATATTAACTCTTACAGGAGAGAATTTCCCTTCCTAGGGGTAGATTTCATCTCACTTCCTGTTGTCTCCTTCCGTTTGCAAGTAGGAGTCGTTTGTAAGTTAGATATTTGAAAGTAGGGGCCTGCCCTATATACTCAGCAGAAATTTGGGCCTTAGGCGATGTTGTGGCCACAACACTTAAGCCCTCACAGGGCCCTGCTGTGAAATATTAGATCAAGAATTGTAATTACATGCCCTTGTTCAACAAGGGCAGAAAATTGGGCCTTTGGTGGTGGTGGTGGTGCTGGTGCCACAACACTGTAAGTCCTCACAGACACTCTAGTTGGAACGCAGGAACGAGCCCTGCTGCAAAGTATTGCATCAAAAATTGTAATTACACGCCCCTGTTAGACAGGGGCTGAAAAATTGGGCCTTAGGCACTGGTGCTGGTGCCACAACACTGCAACCCCTCACAGATACTCTAGTTGGAACGCAGAAACGAGCCCTGCTGCAAAGTATTGCATCAAAAATTGTAATTACACGCCCCTGTTAAACAGGGGCTGAAAATTTGGGCCTTAGGCACTGGTGCTGGTGCCACAACACTGCAACCCCTCACAGATACTCTAGTTGGAACACAGAAACGAGCCCTGCTGCAAAGTATTGCATCAAAAATTGTAATTACACGCTCCTGTTAAACAGGGGCTGAAAAATTGGGCCTTAGGCACTGGTGGTGGCGCCCAGAACCAAAAATGTTCTTACAAGCTATCAGCGTGATCATTGAGGAGGAAGAGGATAATTACTCAGGGATAGTCACTCAGCATCAGCATAGGCAGTCTTTGAAGGGATCTGAAAAAAATTATTCGGTTACATCAGCATCAGGTGCTTGGTAGCTGGTGGTGATCCAAGACCGATTCATTTTTATGAAGGTCAGTCGATCGACCGAGTCGGTGGACAGAAGCACCCTGTGATTGGTTACAAAGCCTCCAGCAGCACTGAATGTGCGTTCCAAAAGAACGCTGGATGCAGGACAGGCCAGTAGCTCAATTGCATACTGTGCAAGCTCTGGCCAGTGATCCATCCTCAAGACTCAGTAACCCACAGGATTTTCAGTGGGAAAGGTGTCTAAGTCAGATCTTGCCCCTAGGTATTCCTGCACCATGTAAAACAGACGCTGGCGATGGTTGCTGGAACCGATCATACCTTGGGGCTGCGGACCAAAAAATTGTCTGAACGCATCGGTCAGACGACCACCTTCTCCACCGCTCCTTCTTTGACTGACCGAAGCCTCAGCAACACGTTTTCCAGAAACAGGAGTTTGTAACCTCCCAGTCTCTGGGAACGCGTTGCACAGACCTTTCTGCAAGGCCTCCCGAAGATGTTTCATCCTCTGCTCCCTCTGCGATGGCAAGATAAGGTCTGCAACCTTACCCTTGTAACGTGGATCAAGGAGGGTTGCCAGCCAGTATTGGTCCTTCTCCTTGATACCACGAATACGAGGATCCTTACGCAGGCTTTGCAGGATCAGGGAGGCCATGCAGCGTAGGTTTGCTGAGGCATTCGGTCCGGAGTCCTCTGGGTCACTAAGGACGACATGGTCCGCAGCCACCTCCTCCCAGCCACGTACAAGTCCATGTGTTTCTTGGGACTGATCCCTTAAAGACTGCTGCTGATGCTGAGTGCCAGGCTCCACCTCCATACTGACACAATCTTCCTCCTCCTCCTCCTCCTCCTCCTCTTCCTGTGTGATAGGCGGGCACGCAGGAACACTGTCTGGATAAAGGGGGCCTTGAGAGCTAAGGAAGTCCTCTTCCTGCCTCTGTTCTGCCTCAAGTGCCCTGTCCATTATTCCACGCAGCGTGTGCTCCAACAGGTGGACAAGGGGGACAGTGTCACTAATGCATGCACTGTCACTGCTCACCATCCTCGTGGCCTCCTCAAATGGTGACAGGACAGTGCATACATCCCTGATCATGGCCCACTGGCGTGGGGAAAAAAAACAAGCTCCCCTGACCCTGTCCTGGTGCCATAGTCGCACAGGTACTCATTGATGGCCCTCTGCTGCGTGTGCAGCTGCTGCAGCATGGCCAACGTTGAGTTCCACCTGGTGGGCATGTCACAGATTAGGCGGTTCTTGGGCAGGTTAAACTCCTTTTGGAGGTCCGCCAGCCGAGCACTGGCATTATATGACCGGCGGAAAGGCACACAGACTTTCCTGACCTGCCTCAGGACATCCTGTAAGCCTGGGTACCTGCCCAAGAACCGCTGCACCACCAAGTTAATTTAAATAGAAAATGGTGCACTACCATATATGAGTGTAACAATGAACTTATACCCAGTTCACCACATCCCTATAATACATTGCAACAAATAATGATAAAAAGAAGGAAACCCTGGGATGGTACGGGTGAATGGGAAGGGAGTAAGCAGTGGGTAAATCAAGGTAAAGGAAAAGGAACCATACTAAATATTGTAATTGGTATGAGGAATGCCCAGAAATAGTAAAAGAAAAAAAAATACTTTATTAGAATATACAAAACATGGTTATAAAAGTAATGAACAAAGCATACAAAATACCTAAACCACGCAAATGTGTATACTGGTAAGGGAAAGCATCCACATGTGTGGTATAAAGGAGCCCAACATGTTTCGGATAGGAATAAAAATTCAGTTCCTTCTTCAGGGGTTTTCTGTAAGGATTTTTTGTATGATCTGGGGGAAGTATATTGATAAAACATACCAGTCATTAGTATATGTACATATATGCATATACACATGCACATACATATCAAGAGTATATCTCATAGGTATAGAGGGTGTAGAGGAGCAGAATTATTGGAGACAAAAAAACAAAAAAAAAAAAAACAACAAAAAAAAAACAAAAACATGTATATGAAATGAAAAGAGAATGATAAAGATGCAATACTAATAAAAACTCAAAATATGCCATAATTTTTCAAAATAGTATATAGCATTATAGGGACTTACTAGTTCAAACAATTAGCTGCATACAGAGCAACAGGCTATGGTCTGACAGTCTGCCAACAGGTACTTCAGGTCAACATCACCATGGTTCATTGCAGATTCAGATATGAGTAACACATGTGTGGATATATATAAAGTGGAGGTCTGAACTCAAAGATGGTATAGAGATTTGCTGATATATATCAGGAAGAGGTCATTGATGCCAATTAGGTACGGCGAGGTAGGTCAAACCACCAGCGTCCACGAGGAACAACCAATGCAAAGAGGGGAATGTACATCCCTACATAAAAAATAAAAAATAAAATAATATAATACTATTGGAGTATAGATGTCAAGGGTCCATAAAGTAACAATCCATACATAAATAAATATTAAATGTGCAATAGATGTAATGTAATAAGTTATATCAAGGAAGGGAAGAAAAGGGGGGGGGAGGAGGAGGGGAAGAGGGAGGGGGGAAAATGGAAGGAGGGGAAAGGTTGGCCAAGGTTGGGGCATATATATATATATATATATATATATATATATATATATATATATATATATATATATATATATATATATATATATATACACATACACATATATATATATATATAGTAACATAATATGTAATGCATGAATGGATATATAGGAATAGTGGGTGTCTAGGGCCAATGCAAGCATATTTATCCCCGACATTCATGTCCTATAGTATAGCATACAGTCAAAAAACTTTTAATGTAGATAAGATAGGTTAGGTGAGGATATGCCCAGTATACGTAGCTCTATGCAGTCACGATATAGGCAAAAAGAAATAATATTGGGAGTAAAGCTTACTTACAGATTGTGGGATGTATGGAATCACAACCTCCAGCCTGGCGTCCAAACCTGGATATGCAGCACAAATGTGTTTGCACTTGGAGGTTTTTTAAATGCAAAGAGCAAATGAGGAGGGAGTGGTTACACCTGTGTTGGGCGGGGAATGTGTATTAATGACAACTGAAGGTACTAGCTAGTGAAACTGGGTGTGAGTAAGACCCGGCGTCAACCCCCTCCGCTGAACAGTGTCAGCAGAGGATGTAATGTGCGCCGGGAAGTTGTTCCCCCGGCGCCGGGGCGTCCGGCGTACACCGCGTCAAAGGAGCGGCGACGTCAGATGTCGCAGCGCCGCCGACACAGGAAAGGAGGACTCAGTAAGGCCGCCCCGGATGGCAGCCGCTATGCGCAGGTGCAAGCGGCGAACCAATGGGCGGCCGAGAGTCCTAAGTATGGCTCCACTATCGAAGGATGTGGAGCCTACCTGTGCCGGGGGACATGATGCTGGCGATAAGCGCACCACAGCTGATCCCACGGCAATATATTAAAATAGGGCAGGCCATCCACATATAAAGATTAGTATAATATATGATAGGTGATCCTGTAAGACTGAAGGGAGAAGCAGCAGAGTGTCAGATTAAGCGCAATATACAATCATGTATAAGCAATATATACAAACATCTACATGCAATGTACAATGTATATTTGATCTGTACAATGAGCCCAACATACAGTCATGTATTAGATAACCAGAGGCATATTATATAAATACCGATGGAGTTACAAGTATCAATGTAGCATTGTGTCTCATAAAGCAAACAAAACGCATACATATGTAAAACGCATACATCATGTAACCTCATTATAAATGAAAAAGACTTTTTGAAAAGAGATAAATAAAATTTCCTTTTTTTTTTTTTTTTTTTTTACATAATCTAAACATACATATATAAAGTACTGTATGATTGAGTGCGATAGGCAGACTTTTGCTAAATGGTCGGCTGATAAGATCAAATTGGGTGGTTATAGATCCCTCTCATAGCCTCCTGACGTAAAGCCTTGTAAAAATGGTTTAAAGCTTAATATTTCATTAAGGCCTGGGGGTGAGGTGGCATTTAAATTTGCAATGCATCTCATCTCTCGTTGGAGGAGCAGTTTATTAAGGTCTCCACCTCTACACGTCTGATGGATACGGTCTAAGGCTGTAACTGAGATTCTGGGAAAGCGTTTACAATGGACTAACTTAATGTGTCGGCCCCATGGGGAATCGGGGTCTTTTGATTTCATTGCCGCTATGTGTCGATATAGGCACTTACAAAGTTTCTGAATAGTTTTGCCAACATAGAAACAACCAGACTCGCACAGTATTAAATACACTACGAGTGTGGTCTGGCAATTAACATAATGTCTGGGGAAAAATGTCCACCCATTAGGGAGGCGCGGATTTATGTTGGTATTGATATACCTGCAGTAGCCACACGACCCACATGGAAAGGTGCCAAATGTATTGCATGGGTCGCCACGAGTGCGTCCCTTGAACTCGCTCTTAACCAAGCGATCCCCGACCGAGGTGTTGTGTCTAAAAGTGATTAAGGGGTTGGGGGAAACAAAGGGGCCCACCAAGGGGTCATTGGTTAGTATATGCCAATATTTAGCAAAAATCTGCCTGATCTCTGTATGTTCATTGGAAAATGTAGTAATTATCCTTGTATAAGGATTGTTATCACGATTGGCTCTGTTGCGTGGTTGTATTAATGCCTGTCTGTCCCGACTATTAGCTTTGTTAAAGGCTCGTTTTAAACTCTTGTGGCTATAGCCTCTGTCCAAGAGGCGATTTTTTAGAGCTCTGGCCTCACGTAAGAAATCGTCATTGTTAGAACAATTTCTTTTTATTCTGAGGAATTGACTGAATGGGATGGAGTTAATTAATTGTCTTGGATGGAAGCTATCCGAATGTAGGATAGTGTTCCCAGATGTGGGTTTGCGGTGAAGTTTGCAAGCCAAAAGATTATTTGTATTCTTGAATATCTCAACGTCCAGAAAGGTGATTGAGGTATGGTCATGCGTCATAGTAAATTTTAAGTTGAATTCGTTGCGATTAAGTATGGTTAAGAAATCGTGAAGTAAGTTGACTGGTCCCTCCCATAAGACGAGGATATCATCGATGTACCTGCGCCACATGGTAATATGGCACAGGTACATCGAGAGACCGTCATCGTTGAACAAGGTCTTTTCCCATTCCCCCAGGTACAGATTGGCATAGCCAAGGGCACAGCAAGTGCCCATGGCTACGCCCTGCACCTGGAGGAAATACTGTCCATGAAAACTAAAAACATTGTGTTGAAGAATATAATCCAATGACTGAAATATAAATTCATTGAATGCTTTCTCAGAAGGGGTAGTTTGTGACAAAATGCGTTGAATGCACGCTAAGCCTGTGCTATGCGGTATCGAGCTGTACAATGTTTCAACGTCAATAGAGACCAAGATCGTATGGTCAGATACTTGGACTCCATTGATAGTTTGGAGTAGATGGATGGTGTCTCTTAAATAAGATGGTAGGGCCGATACTAATGGTCTGAAATATTCATCAACAACCTTAGATAAGTTTTCAGTGATGGAGCCATTGCCCGACACGATGGGTCTGCCCGGTGGGTCTATGGAATTTTTATGGATTTTGGGGAGGGAATAGAATGTGGGGATCATGGGGAATGCAGTACGGATGTATTTCCACATTTGGTTGGAAATGATGTTATTATTTAATGCTCGGTCAATGAGAATGTAAAATTCCTCATTGAATCGAGTAATTGTTTGGAATTCAATGGGTCTATACCAGTCTGTATTATTCAATATTTTCATACACATGGATATGTATTGCTCATTGTTCATCAGAACGATGTTACCGCCCTTATCTGAAGGTTTGATAACCAAGTCAGAATTGTGGGCTAGGTCATTCAGAGCTATTCGTTCGTTCGTAGTTAGATTATCAACTACTTGGGAGTTGGTACTCATACTTTTAATCTCTTGGGTGATTAATTTTAGAAAAGTCGCTATCCCATGATTGGAAGATGGGGCGGGGTAGAGATCTGACTTTTTCTTTAATTTAGAAGCTTGTTGTGCCGTGGTAATCGGGTTAGTTGGTGTGTTTAAGCAAGACTCCAAATCGATAATATCGATGAGGTCTAGGGTGTCGCTCTCCTCTAAGAGTGAATTTAAATCTGCTAGTGCTTGGCGTTCTTTGGCTGTTTGAAAAGTGGTTAAGTTTGCATCACTTTTGCTAAACATGCTCTGAAGTTGGAGCTTGCGAGTAAACAGGTGTACATCTTTTATTATTTCAAATTTGTCAGTTTTTCGGTTAGGGCAAAATGTAAGGCCCTTGGATAATACAGAGGATTCATCCACTGTGAGAGGGTATGAAGAGAGATTAATTATGTTATATAATTGGGGTTCGGTGTGTTCTATGTTGGGATCGTGGAGGGGGTATTCAAGTTTTTTGGCTGAAACAAACTCGGAATTTTGATAGTGGTAGATGGAATTTCTTTGGTGATTGAACCGGCGGGATTTGGACCAGGAGTATTATCAGGGAGGGTAGATTTTTTAATGGGAGTTTTATATGTTCGGGTTCTTTGATTTCGTTTGGGCCTCCCCTCAGAGCTGTCCCCATCCCTTTGTCGTTTTTGTTTTTTTGTATGTCTATTGGTTTTAGGGAATGAGTGTGACACATTTGATGCTACGGATGAGGTATCGGAAGCATCTGATTGGTAGTCGTTTTGTTTGTAGCGACTTTGGCGATTTCTAGTATTAGATTGTTGGTGCCACTTATAGGCCCTTCCTTCTTGGAAAGCCTGTTTGTCGCGTAGGAATTTGTTTTCCTTTTTGGACTTATACCCAGTTCACCACATCCCTATAATACATTGCAACAAATAATGATAAAAAGAAGGAAACCCTGGGATGGTACGGGTGAATGGGAAGGGAGTAAGCAATGGGTAAATCAAGGTAAAGGATTTACCTTGATTTACCCATTGCTTACTCCCTTCCCATTCACCCGTACCATCCCAGGGTTTCCTTCTTTTTATCATTATTTGTTGCACCACCAAGTTAAGGACGTGAGCCAAACAGGGCACATGGGTCATTTGTCCCTGTCGGAGGGCAGAGAGGAGGTTGGTGCCATTGTCACAAACCACCATTCCTGCATTAAGTTGGCATGGCGTCAACCACCTCTGAACCTGCCCCTGCAGAGCTGACAGAACCTCTGCCCCAGTGTGGCTCCTGTCCCCCAAGCACACCAGCTCAAGCACCGCATGGCATCTTTTGGCCTGCGTACTTGCGTAGCCCCTTGAACGGCTACGGAGCACCGCTGGTTCAGAGGACAAAGCACAGGAAGAGGCCATGGAGGAAGAAGAAGAGGAGGGGGTGGAGGAGAGAGGTGTGTCACAATCATTAGTAGTGGCATTTTGGAGGCGTGGTGGCGGAACAACCTCCAACACTACTGCACCTTGTCCTGCATCCTTCCCAGCTGCCAGCAGAGTCACCCAATGCGCCGTGAAACTTAGGTAACGTCCCTGTCCATGCCTGCTGGACCATGAGTCAGCGGTAATATGCACCTTACTGCTGACCACCCTGTCCAGCGAGGCATGGACATTGCGTTCCACATGCCGGTAGAGAGCCGGAATCGCCTTCCATGAGAAAAAGTGGCGTTTGGGTACCTGCCACTGTGGAACCGCACATTCCACAAACTCATGGAAGGGGGCAGAGTCTACCAACTGAAAAGGCAGCAGTTGAAGTGCTAGCAATTTTGCCAAGCTAGCATTCCACCGCTGGGCATGTGGATGGCTGGGAGCGAACTTCTTTCGGCGGTGCAGCAGCTGGGGCAGGGAAATTTGCCTGGTACAATCTGATGTCGGTGTACCGAAAGCAGATTGGCCACAAGTACTTGGCTGTGACACACCTAATTCTACACCTTCATTCCTCTCAGTGCAGGTTTCAGAGAGGACTGAAGGTATAGTGGGGTTGGAGATCTTAGCTGATGAGGAGCAAGGAGAGGTCCTCTTTGTTCTTTGGTGTGGGTCTTTTAAAGGGTCTTTTAAATACGCTTGCCAACTAACTGCATGGCAGGTCAACATATGTCTGGTCAATCATGTGGTACCCAAGCAGGAGATGTTTTGGCCACGCGAGATACGCTTGAGACATATGTTGCAAATAGCAGCGGTGCGATCTGATGCACTTGTCTCAAAAAAGGCCCACACCAAAGAAATTTTGGAATAACATGCAGAAACTGCAGCTCCCTGCACATGTGGAGCTTTGGGGTGTGATGCAGTCAATGTGCTGCTCTTAGGCTGGCCCCTGGAGGGCATCCTGCCTCGTTGGTGATGTACCGCCTCCTCCTCCTCCTCCTCTCTCCTATCAGGCACCCACGTTGAGTCAGTGACCTCATCATCCCCTCCCTCCTCTTCACTGGAGCAAACCTGGCAGTATGCTGCAGCAGGGGGAGCATGACTGCCAGATTGCTGTCCTTTTTGGGCACCCCCTCTGTCCGTGCTCATGTTACTGCCTTCATCGAGCTCAGTATCATCATCAGAGCCTTCCAAACGCTGGGCATCCTCCTGGAGCATGTACCCAACACTGTGGTCAAACAGTTTGAGGGACTCCTCAGGAGGACATGGTGGGGCTAGGGAAGGAGTCACTGATGACATTGAGCCGAGGGAAGAGGCTGCTGCTTTGCCAGACAAAGTACCCTGAGCATGGGTGAGAGAGGATGAGGAGGATGAGGATGGCTTGGTCATCCACTCGACCAAATCTTCCGCATGTTGTGGCGACTCAACACGGTCAGCTGCTGAAGAAAAGGCCAAGCGTGTCCCACGGAAACGTGCTGATGAGGATGCACCGTCTCCACGACCAGCACTAGACACAGAGCCTGCTTGCCCTCTTTTATTGGCTTGTGACTGTCTGCCTCTCCTTCTTGACCTTCCAGACATACTAATGGCCTGTAGCTGCACTAAGCTGGGATATATATATATATATATATATATATATATATATATATATATATATATATGTACTGATACTGCAGCTAGCAAAATCAACTGCCTGCCTGTAGTATGACAACACCACCAACCTTCTACAGGTATCTTTAGCTGAACACTGTGCAGAGCTTGCAAAAAAATAACTTGTAGCTTTTTTAGCTGCCTGCGGTAGTGATAGGATCAGGAAAACACCACCAAACTTCTACAGGTAGCTTTAGCTGAACACTGTGCAGAGCTCGCAAAAAAATAACTTGTAGGTTTAGCTGAACACTGTGAGGAGAATGCACCACACTAACTTGTAGTTTTAGATGAACACTGTGAGCAGGACGCACTACACTAACTTGTAGTTTTAGCTGAACACTGTGAGGAGGACGCACCACACTAACTTGTAGTTTTAGCTGAACATTGTGAGCAGGACACACTGCACTAACTTGTAGCTTTAGATGAACACTGTGCAGAGCTCCCAAAAAAAATAACTTGTAGGTTTAGCTGAACACTGTGAGGAGGACGCACCACACTAACTTGTAGTTTTAGCTGAACACTGTGAGCAGGACGCACTGCACTAACTTGTAGCTTTAGATGAACACTGTGCAGAGGTCTCACTACACTAACTTGTAGTTTTAGCTGAACACTGTGAGCAGGACGCACTGCACTAACTTGTAGCTTTAGATGAACACTGTGCAGAGGTCTCACTAAACTAACTTGTAGTTTTAGCTGAACACTGTGAGCAGGACGCACTGCACTAACTTGTAGTTTTAGCTGAACACTGTGAGAAGGACGCACCACACTAACTTGTAGTTTTAGCTGAACACTGTGAGCAGGACGCACTGCACTAACTTGTAGTTTTAGCTGAACACTATGAGGAGGACGCACCACACTAACTTGTAGTTTTAGCTGAACACTGTGAGCAGGATGCACTGCACTAACTTGTAGCTTTAGATGAACACTGTGCAGAGGTCTCACTGCACTAACTTGTAGTTTTAGCTGAACACTGTGAGCAGGACGCACTGCACTAACTTGTAGCTTTAGATGAACACTGTGCAGAGGTCTCACTACACTAACTTGTAGTTTTAGCTGAACACTGTGAGCAGGACGCACTGCACTAACTTGTAGTTTTAGCTGAACACTGTGAGGAGGACACACCACACTAACTTGTAGTTTTAGCTGAACACTGTGAGCAGGACGCACTGCACTAACTTGTAGCTTTAAATGAACACTGTGCAGAGGTCTCACTACACTAACTTGTAGTTTTAGCTGAACACTGTGAGCAGGATGCACTGCACTAACTTGTAGCTTTAGATGAACACTGTGCAGCGGTCTCACTACACTAACTTGTAGTTTTAGCTGAACACTGTGAGCAGGACACACTGCACTAACTTGTAGTTTTAGCTGAACACTGTGAGGAGGACGCACCACACTAACTTGTAGTTTTAGCTGAACACTGTGAGGAGGACGCACTGCACTAACTTGTAGCTTTAGATGAACACTGTGCAGAGCTCGCAAAAAAATAACTTGTAGGTTTAGCTGAACACTGTGAGGAGGACGCACTGCACTAACTTGTAGTTTTAGCTGAACACTGTGAGCAGGATGCACTGCACTAACTTGTAGCTTTAGATGAACACTGTGCAGAGGTCTCACTACACTAACTTGTAGTTTTAGCTGAACACTGTGAGCAGGACGCACTGCACTAACTTGTAGCTTTAGATGAACACTGTGCAGAGGTCTCACTACACTAACTTGTAGTTTTAGCTGAACACTGTGAGCAGGACGCACTGCACTAACTTGTAGCTTTAGATGAACACTGTGCAGAGGTCTCACTACACTAACTTGTAGTTTTTGCTGAACACTGTGAGCAGGACGCACTGCACTAACTTGTAGTTTTAGCTGAACACTGTGAGGAGGATGCTCCACACTAACTTGTAGTTTTAGCTGAACACTGTGAGCAGGACGCACTGCACTAACTTGTAGTTTTAGCTGAACACTGTGAGGAGGATGCACCACACTAACTTGTAGTCTTAGCTGAACACTGTGAGCAGGACGCACTGCACTAACTTGTAGCTTTAGATGAACTCTGTGTAGAGCTCGCAAAAAAATAACTTGTAGGTTTAGCTGAACACTGTGAGGAGGACGCACCACACTAACTTGTAGTTTTAGCTGAACACTGTGAGCAGGACGCACTGCACTAACTTGTAGCTTTAGATGAACACTGTGCAGAGGTCTCACTACACTAACTTGTAGTTTTAGCTGAACACTGTGAGCAGGACGCACTGCACTAACTTGTAGCTTTAGATGAACACTGTGCAGAGCTCGCAAAAAAATAACTTGTAGTTTTAGCTGAACACTGTGAGCAGAATGCACCACACTAACTTGTAGTTTTAGCTGAACACTGTGAGCAAGACGCACTGCACTAACTGTAAATATTCTAGCTGCCTGACTGTGGTACTAATAGGATCAAAAGAACACCAGCAATTTTCTTCCGGTAGCTGTAAATACTGTAACAAGACATGCCTGCCTGTCAGTAAGAAGATAACAGGAACGGATCTAACTAAACTGAATACAGTGTATATATATATATTTATATATATATATATATATATATATATATATATATATATATATATATATGCAACACCTGGGATGCATACATATACACAATACACTGTAAGTGCAGCTAACTCACTGATTGTCCTGCCTAATCTATCTAACTCAAATGAAATGACACTGTCTCTCTGTCTATCTATCTCTCTTTCAACGCCGGAACACACACTACACAGGGCCGCCATGCAGGCGGCCTTATATAGTGTGGGGCGTGTTCTAAACCCCCTGAGCCATAATTGGCCAAAGCCACCCTGGCTTTGGCCAATTACAGCTCTCTCTACCGACGGTGCTGTGATTGGCCAAGCATGCGGGTCATAGTGCATGCTTGGCCAATCATCAGCCAGCAATGCACCGCAGTGAATTATGGGCCGTGACGCGCCACACGAATTTGGCGCGAACAGCCCATAACGTTCGGAATTCGGTAAGTTTGGTAAGTTTTTGTGTGATTTCAAGATCTGTCAAAAGAGAATTGTCAAGATGCCAAATCGAGTTTGGGTTACGAGTCAGTGGTAGTTGCAGGGCTATAGATATGGGGTTATGATCTGAAATCACCATAGGATCTATGGTTGCTTTTGTGAGGAGCGTGAGATCATTTTGAGAGATAAAGAAGTGATCAATTCTAGTGTATTTGTTGTGGGGCGCTGAGTAATATGTGAAGTCTCTGTCATGTGGATGTAAGGTTCGCCATGTATCGTGTAGTGTTAATTCTTGCAAGTGTTTTTTGATAGCTCTTAGGGATCTATATGGCATGGAAGATGTTCCATTAGAGGAGGACTCTTGGGTCGAGTTAAGTGCAACATTAAAGTCCCCGCCAATGATGAGGATTCCAGTGTAGAATTCAGTGAGTAAGAGCAGAGTGTCTCGGAAAAAGGAGACTTGTTGTTTGTTAGGGGCGTAAATGTTGGCAAGAGTAATGGGTTTGTTGTATAGTGTTCCTTTAAGGAACAGGTATCTTCCGTCCCCATCCTGTTTGATGCCTGAAACTTGTAAGGGGCAATTTTTGGAAATCAGTATGCCAACTCCCTTGGTTTTGGAGGTGTCATTGGAGGCATGATATACGGTGGGAAATTGATAATTATAAAGTTTGGGGATATTGTCTGAACGGAAATGGGTTTCCTGAATGAATGCTATTTGGGTTTTGGTTTTCTGTAGTGTGTAGAGTAGTTGGGATCTTTTCTCAGGGGTGTTCAATCCCCGCATATTCATTGAACATAGTTTAATTTGCACGTTGGGTGGGTTCCTGAAAGAGCCGGTCAGAATTGGGGTATCGGTTTGTGCCATAATATATTTAAGAGTGTAGTTTTAAGCGTAGAGGGTAGTAGTGGAGATTACCTTCAGGTAATGCCAGATATTGGTTGCGTATCCATATAATAAAAGGGGTTGGAGAGAGTGGGGAAGGGGAGAATTATTGAACTAACCTGTTCTATAACTATAGAGGTTAGATAGGTACAGTGAGTTATCAGTGAATTCCGGCCTTGGCTTAGGATAGCACCAATTTACTACACTGATTGGTTGTTGGTAAGGACCTAACAACGAGAAGACCTCTGTACAACGAGTCAGGTGGTCTGCCGTTACCATCTGTTGAAGCTATTAGGAGGAGGTTGTAGTTTGGTAGGGCTACCGATATAAGTGGTCAAGCAAGCAAGTATATATACAACATTACATATTTAGCCAGTTAAGCATTTCGTAAGTGTCTCAGGAAGCCTACAGAGTGTTCCGGGTGAGCTTTGCTGTCTTTGTAATAGGGGCTATAGGCTCGTGTCCTATATGGTAAGTAGGGTGGTATAGATTTACCATTGTGTTTTAAATGCATGCAGGAGAGTTCTATATTATGTATAGTAAGGATAAATGACCAAAGTCAGTCAATTAGTTTCGGGACTTGTGGCAAGATAGAGTAGTAAGGTAAGAGAGATTGAAGTAATAGTAGCATCATATACAGGTACCATGAAACTTAGTCATCAAATATAAAACAGAACAGTAAAAAAAAAAAAAAAAAAAAAAAAGAAAAAAGAAAAACGGTAAAACATCTAAACATTGTGTACTGAGGAACCTGTAAGGAATCATAGCCACGGTTGTAAATGCTGGGATAAGCTGTGTGCTAGATCAGGTTTATATAGCTCTCAATCTTGTCCTGTCCTTCATTATCACCTGTGCCCTTTTCCCTTGCATAAGTAGGGAAATCGTGCTGTGGTGTTGAAGTGATCCTCTGCCAGTATGATATGTTAGGATCATTAGGTTCATTTAGAATACTAAAGGGTTCAAAAAATAAAAAAATTAATCTGAATGAGGATATCTTCTTATCCTGACTCTTTGTCCTCTCTGTCTTTAAAGCAGTCTGTAGTGTACTGATGCTACCTGATCATTGATTTAGTGCATTGTTCTACTGGTGGTGACTCATGGTTCTTTCAGTGTACTGTGTTCTAACAACTCATATGATTCTTTAACTCGGTGTACTGTGTACGCTTGACTCTTGTTTTAGGTTTGTATCCAGTTCCTGAGTAGGGATGAGCCGAACACCCCCCGGTTCGGTTCGCACCAGAACCCGCGAACGGACCGAAAGTTCGCACAAACGTTAGAACCCCATTGACGTCTATGGGACTCGAACGTTCGAAATCAAAAGTGCTCATTTTAAAGGCTAATTTGCATGGTATTGTCCTAAAAAGGGTTTGGGGACCCGGGTCCTACCCCAGGGGCCATGTATCAATGCAAAAAAAACTTTTAAAAACGGCCGTTTTTTCGGGAGCAGTGATTTTAATGATGCTTAAAGTAAAAAAAAAAAAAAGTGAAATATTCCTTTAAATATCGTACCTGGGGGGTGTCTATAGTATGCCTGTAAAGTGACGCGTGTTTCCCATGTTTAGAACAGTCCCTGCACCAAATGTCATTTTTAAAGGAAAAAATCTCATTTAAAACTGCTTGCGGGTTTAATGTCATGTCGGGTCATGGCAATATGGATGAAAATCAGTGAGACAAACGGCATGGGTACCCCCCAGTCCATTACCAGGCCCTTTGGGTCTTGTATGGATATTAAGGGGAACCCCGCACCCAAATTAAAATAAGGAAAGGTGTGGGGCCACCAGGCCCTATATACTCTGAACAGCAGTATACAGGCGGTGCAAACAAGACAGGGACTGTAGGTTTGTTGTTAAGTAGAATCTGTTTGTAATTTTGAACATTTTTGTGTTTAGCTCCAGCCAAAAAATCTTTTCTAAGCTTTTTGGAAAACATAGGGAAGGGTTATCACCCCTGTGACATTTGTTTTGCTGTCTTTCCTCCTCTTCAGAAGATTTCACCTCACTTTTTTGTCCCAATGAAAAATGTTTTTTGAAAATTTGGGTTTTTTTGTGGAACAAGGATTGGAAAGCATCAGTGGAAAGGAGAAATTGTTTTCCCATATTAACTCTTACAGGAGAGAATTTCCCTTCCTAGGGGTAGATTTCATCTCACTTCCTGTTGTCTCCTTCCGTTTGCAAGTAGGAGTCGTTTGTAAGTTAGATGTTTGAAAGTAGGGTCCTGCCCTATATACTCAGCAGAAATTTGGGCCTTAGGTGTTGCTGTGGCCACAACACTGTAAGCCCTCACAGGGCCCTGCTGTGAAATATTAGATCAAGAATTGTAATTACATGCCCCTGTTGAACAGGAGCTGAAAAATTAGGCCTTAGGCACTGGTGCTGGTGCCACAACACTGCAACCCCTCACAGACACTCTAGTTGGAACGCAGGAACGAGCCCTGCTGCAAATTATTGCTTCAAAAATTGTAATTACACGCCCCTGTTAGACAGGGGCAGAAAAATTGGGCCTTAGGCACTGGTGCTGGTGCCACAACACTGCAACCCCTCACAGACACTCTAGTTGGAACGCAGGAACGAGCCCTGCTGCAAAGTATTGCATCAAAAATTGTAATTACACGTCCCTGTTAGACAGGGGCAGAAAAATTGGGCCCTAGGCACTGGTGCTGGTGCCACAACACTGCAACCCCTCACAGACACTCTAGTTGGAATGCAGGAACGAGCCCTGCTGCAAAGTATTACATCAAAAATTGTAATTACACGCCCCTGTTAAACAGGGGCTGAAAAATTGTGCCTTAGGCACTGGTGGTGGCGCCCAGAACCAAAAATGTTCTTACAAGCTATCAGCGTGATGATTGAGGAGGAAGAGGATAATTACTCAGGGATAGTCACTCAGCATCAGCATAGGCAGTCTTTGAAGGGATCTGAGATTTCAAAAAAAATTATTCGGTTACATCAGCATCAGGTGCTTGGTAGCTGGTGGTGATCCAAGACTCATTCATTTTTATGAAGGTCAGCCGATCGACCGAGTCGGTGGACAGACGCACCCTGTGATCGGTTACCACGCCTCCAGCAGCACTGAATGTGCGTTCCGAAAGAACGCTGGATGCAGGACAGGCCAGTAGCTCAATTGCATACTGTGCAAGCTCTGGCCAGTGATCCATCCTCAAGACCCAGTAACCCAGAGGATTTTCGGTGGGAAAGGTGTCCAAGTCTGATCTTGCCCCTAGGTATTCCTGCACCATGTAAAACAGACGCTGGCGATGGTTGCTGGAACCGATCATACCTTGGGGCTGCGGACCAAATAATTGTCTGAACGCATCGGTCAGACGGCCACCTTCTCCACCGCTCCTTCTTTGACTGACCGAAGCCTCAGCAACACGTTGTCCAGAAACAGGAGTTTGTAACCTCCCAGTCTCTGGGAACGCGTTGCACAGACCTTTCTGCAAGGCCTCCCGAAGATGTTTCATCCTCTGCTCCCTCTGCGATGGCAAGATAAGGTCCGCAACCTTACCCTTGTAACGTGGATCAAGGAGGGTTGCCAGCCAGTATTGGTCCTTCTCCTTGATACCACGAATACGAGGATCCTTACGCAGGCTTTGCAGGATCAGGGAGGCCATGCAGCGTAGGTTTGCTGAGGCATTCGGTCCGGAGTCCTCTGGGTCACTAAGAACGACATGGTCCGCAGCCACCTCCTCCCAGCCACGTACAAGTCCATGTGTTTCTTGGGACTGATCCCTTAAAGACTGCTGCTGATGCTGAGTGCCAGGCTCCACCTCCATACTGACACAATCTTCCTCCTACTCCTCTTCCTCCTCGTCCTCTTCCTGTGTGATCGGCGGGCACGCAGGAACACTGTCTGGATAAAGGGGGCCTTGAGAGCTAAGGAAGTCCTTCTCTTCCTGCCTCTGTTCTGCCTCAAGTGCCCTGTCCATTATTCCACGCAGCGTGTGCTCCAACAGGTGGACAAGGGGGACAGTGTCACTGATGCATGCACTGTCACTGCTCACCATCCTCGTGGCCTCCTCGAATGGTGACAGGACAGTGCATGCATCCCTGATCATGGCCCACTGGCGTGGGGAAAAAAAACCAAGCTCCCCTGACCCTGTCCTGGTGCCATAGTCGCACAGGTACTCATTGATGGCCCTCTGCTGCGTGTGCAGCCGCTGCAGCATGGCCAACGTTGAGTTCCACCTGGTGGGCATGTCACAGATTAGGCGGTTCTTGGGCAGGTTAAACTCCTTTTGGAGGTCCGTCAGCCGAGCACTGGCATTATATGACCGGCGGAAATGCACACAGACTTTCCTGGCCTGCCTCAGGACATCCTGTAAGCCCGGGTACCTGCCCAAGAACCGCTGCACCACCAAGTTAAGGACGTGAGCCAAACAGGGCACATGGGTCATTTGTCCCTGTCGGAGGGCAGAGAGGAGGTTGGTGCCATTGTCGCAAACCACCATTCCTGCCTTAAGTTGGCGTGGCGTCAACCACCTCTGAACCTGCCCCTGCAGAGCTGACAGAACCTCTGCCCCAGTGTGGCTCCTGTCCCCCAAGCACACCAGCTCAAGCACCGCATGGCATCTTTTGGCCTGCGTACTTGCGTAGCCCCTTGAACGCCTACGGTGCACCGCTGGTTCCAAGGAAGAGGCCATGGAGGAAGAAGAAGAGGAGGGGGTGGAGGAGAGAGGTGTGTCACAATCAGCATTTTGGAGGCGTGGTGGCGGAACAACCTCCAACACTACTGCACCTTGTCCTGCATCCTTCCCAGCTGCCAGCAGAGTCACCCAATGCGCCGTGAAACTTAGGTAACGTCCCTGTCCATGCCTGCTGGACCATGAGTCAGCGGTAATATGCACCTTACCGCTGACCGCCCTGTCCAGCGAGGCATGGACATTGCCTTCCACATGCCGGTAGAGAGCCGGAATCGCCTTCCGTGAGAAAAAGTGGCGTTTGGGTACCTGCCACTGAGGAACCGCACATTCCACAAACTCACGGAAGGGGGCAGAGTCTACCAACTGAAAAGGCAGCAGTTGAAGTGCTAGCAATTTTGCCAAGCTAGCATTCAACCGCTGGGCATGTGGATGGCTGGGAGCAAACTTCTTTCGGCGGTGCAGCAGCTGGGGCAGGGAAATTTGCCTGGTACAATCTGACGTCGGTGTACCAAAAGCAGATTGCCCACAAGTACTTGGCTGTGACACACCTAATTCTACACCTTCATTCCTCTCACTGCAGGTCTCAGAGAGGACTGAAGGTCTAGTGGGGTTGGAAATCTCAGCTGATGAGGAGCAAGGAGAGATCCTCTTTGTTCTTTGGTGTGGGTCTTTTAGATACGCTTGCCAACGAACTGCATGGCAGGTCAACATATGTCTGGTCAAGCATGTGGTACCCAAGCGGGAGATGTTTTGGCCACGCGAGATACGCTTGAGACATATGTTGCAAATAGCAGCGGTGCGATCTGATGCACTCGTCTCAAAAAAGGCCCACACCAAAGAACTTTTTGAATAACGCGCAGAGACTGCAGCGCCCTGCACATGTGGAGCTTTGGGGTGTGATGCAGTCAATGTGCTGCCCTTAGGCTGGCCCCTGGAGGGCATCCTGCCTCGTTGGTGATGTGCTGCCGCCTCCTCCTCCTCCTCCTCCTCCTCCTCCTCTCTCCTATCAGGCACCCACGTTGAGTCAGTGACCTCATCATCCCCTCCCTCCTCATCACTGGAGCAAACCTGGCAGTATGCTGCAGCAGGGGGAGCATGACTGCCAGATTGCTGTCCTTCTTGGGCACCCCCTCTGTTCGCGCTCATGTTACTGCCTTCATCGAGCTCAGTATCGTCATCAGAGCCTTCCAAACGCTGGGCATCCTCCTGGAGCATGTACCCAACACTGTGGTCAAACAGTTCGAGGGAATCCTCATGAGGACATGGTGGAGCTAGGGAAGGAGTCACTGATGACATTGAGCTGAGGGAAGAGGCCGCTGCTTTGCCAGACAAAGCACCCTGGGCATGGGTGAGAGAGGATGAGGAGGATGAGGACGGCTTGGTCATCCACTCGACCAAGTCTTCCGCATGTTGCGGCTCAACACGGCCAGCTGCCGAAAAAAAGGCCAAGCGTGTCCCATGGCCACGTGCTGATGAGGATGCACCGTCTCCACGACCAGCACTAGACACAGAGCCTGCTTGCCCTCTCTTATTGGCTTGTGACTGTCTGCCTCTCCTTCTTGGCCTTCCAGACATACTAATGGCCTGTAGCTGCACTAAGCTGGGATAGAACACCTGTAATTTTCTTCAAGTAGCTTTATATACTGTAACCAGACAAGCCTGCCTGTCAGTAGGAAGATAACAGGAACGGATCTAGCTGAACACTGTGAGCAGGACGCATTGTACTAAATGTAAATAGTCTAGCTGCCTGACCGTGGTACTAATAGGATCAAATAGAACACCTGTAATTTTCTTCAGGTAGCTTTATATACTGTAACCAGACAAGCCTGCCTGTCAGTAGGAAGATAACAGGAACGGATCTAGCTGTACACTGTGAGCAGGACGCACTGTACTAAATGTAAATAGTCTAGCTGCCTGACCGTGGTACTAATAGGATCAAATAGAACACCTGTAATTTTCTTCAGGTAGCTTTATATACTGTAACCAGACAAGCCTGCCTGTCAGTAGGAAGATAACAGGAACGGATCTAGCTGAACACTGTGAGCAGGACGCACTGTACTAAATGTAAATAGTCTAGCTGCCTGACCGTGGTACTAATAGGATCAAATAGAACACCTGTAATTTTCTTCAGGTAGCTTTATATACTGTAACCAGACAAGCCTGCCTGTCAGTAGGAAGATAACAGGAACGGATCTAGCTGTACACTGTGAGCAGGACGCACTGTACTAAATGTAAATAGTCTAGCTGCCTGACCGTGGTACTAATAGGATCAAATAGAACACCTGTAATTTTCTTCAGGTAGCTTTATATACTGTAACCAGACAAGCCTGCCTGTCAGTAGGAAGATAACAGGAACGGATCTAGCTGAACACTGTGAGCAGGACGCACTGTACTAAATGTAAATAGTCTAGCTGCCTGACCGTGGTACTAATAGGATCAAATAGAACACCTGTAATTTTCTTCAGGTAGCTTTATATACTGTAACCAGACAAGCCTGCCTGTCAGTAGGAATTTAACAGGAACGGATCTAGCTGAACACTGTGAGCAGGACGCACTGCACTAAATGTAAATAGTCTAGAAGATAACAGGAACGGATCTAGCTGAACACTGTGAGCAGGACGCACTGCACTAAATGTAAATAGTCTAGAAGATAACAGGAACGGATCTAGCTGAACACTGTGAGCAGGACGCACTGCACTAAATGTAAATAGTCTAGAAGATAACAGGAACGGATCTAGCTGAACACTGTGAGCAGGACGCACTGCACTAAATGTAAATAGTCTAGAAGATAACAGGAACGGATCTAGCTGAACACTGTGAGCAGGACGCACTGCACTAAATGTAAATAGCAGGAACGGATCTAGCTGAACACTGTGAGCAGGACGCACTGCACTAAATGTAAATAGTCTAGAAGATAACAGGAACGGATCTAGCTGAACACTGTGAGCAGGACGCACTGCACTAAATGTAAATAGTCTAGAAGATAACAGGAACGGATCTAGCTGAACACTGTGAGCAGGACGCACTGCACTAAATGTAAATAGCAGGAACGGCTCTAGCTGAACACTGTGAGCAGGACGCACTGCACTAAATGTAAATAGCAGGAACGGATCTAGCTGAACACTGTGAGCAGGACGCACTGCACTAAATGTAAATAGCAGGAACGGATCTAGCTGAACACTGTGAGCAGGACGCACTGCACTAAATGTAAATAGCAGGAACGGATCTAGCTGAACACTGTGAGCAGGACGCACTGCACTAAATGTAAATAGCAGGAACGGATCTAGCTGAACACTGTGAGCAGGACGCACTGCACTAAATGTAAATAGCAGGAACGGATCTAGCTGAACACTGTGAGCAGGACGCACTGCACTAAATGTAAATTGCAGGAACGGATCTAGCTGAACACTGTGAGCAGGACGCACTGCACTAAATGTAAATAGTCTAGAAGATAACAGGAACGGATCTAGCTGAACACTGTGAGCAGGACGCACTGCACTAAATGTAAATAGCAGGAACGGATCTAGCTGAACACTGTGAGCAGGACGCACTGCATTAAATGTAAATAGTCTAGATAGAAGATAACAGGAACGGATCTAGCTAAACTGAATACAGTGTATATATATATATGCAACACCTGGGATGCATATATATACACAATACACTGTAAGTGCAGCTAACTGACTGACTGTTCTGCCTAATCTATCTAACTCAAATCAAATGACACTGTCTCTCTCTCTCTCTATCTCTCAGCACACCGGAACACACACTACACAGGGCCGCCGTGCAGGCGGCCTTATATAGTGTGGGGTGTGTACTAAATCCCCTGAGCCATAATTGGCCAAAGCCACCCTGGCTTTGGCCAATTACAGCTCTCTCTACTGACGGCGCTGTGATTGGCCAAGCATGCGGGTCATAGTGCATGCTTGGCCAATCATCAGCCAGCAATGCACTGCGATGCCGCAGTGAATTATGGGCCGTGACGCGCCACACGAATTTAGCGCGAACGGCCCATAACGTTCGCAATTCGGCGAACGATCGAACAGCCGATGTTCGAGTCGAACATGGGTTCGACTCGAACACGAAGCTCATCCCTATTCCTGAGTGTCACTGTGCCTTGAGCATGCTGATTGGTTGCAGGGAGGGGCTGAGCTCTCTCACTCTAGGATCATATCACCAGGCCTGCTCTGCTATGCTAGTATTGAATTCATAGTGAACTGTTTCAAACGGATCAGTTCACTCAGATGAATCGATTCAATCAGTTCACTGAAAAGAATCGATTCAAAAGAACGATTCGTTCATGAACTGGACATCACTCATTTGAAGGCCCTAATTGGTGGCATGAGGAGCACTTATAATAGGGAGCGCAAGAAGGTCCAGGATTCCCTGAGATCAGGTGCAGCAGATGACATTTAAGTACCCAGGCTGTGGTACTATGACAGACTGCATTTTCTGTCAGACCAGATGGAACCCAGGCCAGCACTCTCCAGTCTTCCTTCAAGGCTTCCCCCCCCCAGCTGAGGCTTCCAACAACCAACCTGGGCCTTCCAGGCAGCCCAGCCTTGAGTCAGGTATAGCAATCTTCTTATAGTTACATAGTTACATAGTAGGTGAGGTTGAAAAAAGACACAAGTCCATCAAGTCCAACCTATGTGTGTGATTATGTGTCAGTATTACATTATATATCCCTGTATGTTGCAGTCATTCAGGTGCTTATCTAATAGTTTCTTGAAGCTATCAATGCTCCCCGCTGAGACCACCGCCTGTGGAAGGGAATTCCACATCCTTGCCACTCTTATGCCCCGTACACACGGTCGGACTTTGTTCGGACATTCCGACAACAAAATCCTAGGATATTTTCCGACGGATGTTGGCTCAAACTTGTCTTGCATACACACGGTCACACAAAGTTGTCGGAAAATCCGATCGTTCTGAACGCGGTGACGTAAAACACGTACGTCGGGACTATAAACAGGGCAGTGGCCAATAGCTTTTATCTCTTTATTTATTCTGAGCATGCCTGGCACTTTGTCCGTCGGATTTGTGTACACACGATCGGAATTTCCGACAACGGATTTTGTTGTCGGAAAATTTTATCTCCTGCTCTCCAACTTTGTGTGTCGGAAAATCCGATGGAAAATGTCCGATGGAGCCCACACACGGTCGGAATTTCCGACAACACGCTCCGATCGGACATTTTCCATCGGAAAATCCGACCGTGTGTACGGAGCATTACAGTAAAGAACCCTCTATGTAGTTTAAGGTTAAACCTCTTTTCTTCTAATTTTAATGAGTGGCCACGAGTCTTGTTAAACTCTCTTCTGCGAAAAAGTTTTATCCCTATTGTGGGGTCACCAGTACGGTATTTGTATATTGAAATCATATCCCCTCTCAAGCGTCTCTTCTCCAGAGAGAATAAGTTCAGTGCTCGCAACCTTTCCTCATAACTAAGATCCTCCAGACCCTTTATTAGCTTTGTTGCCCTTCTTTGTACTCGCTCCATTTCCAGTACATCCTTCCTGAGGACTGGTGCCCAGAACTGGACAGCATACTCCAGGTGCGGCCGGACCAGAGTCTTGTAGAGTGGGAGAATTATTGTTTTATCTCTGGAGTTGATTCCCTTTTTTAATGCATGCCAATATTCTGTTTGCTTTGTTAGCAGCAGCTTGGCACTGCATGCCATTGCTGAGCCTATCATCTACTAGGACCCCCAGGTCCTTTTCCATCCTAGATTCCCTCAGAGGTTCTCCCCCAGTGTATAGATTGCATTCATATTTTTGCCACCCAAATGCATTATTTTACATTTTTCTACATTGAACCTTATTTGCCATGTAGTTGCCCACCCCATTAATTTGTTCACGTCTTTTTGCAAGGTTTCCACATCCTGCGGAGAAGTTATTGCCCTGCTTAACTTAGTATCATCTGCAAATACAGAGATTGAACTGTTTATCCCATCCTCCAGGTTGTTTATGAACAAATTAAATTGGATTGGTCCCAGCACAGAACCCTGGGGAACCCCACTACCCACCCCTGACCATTCTGAGTACTCCCCATTTATCACCATCCTCTGAACTCGCCCTTGTAGCCAGTTTTCAATCCATGTACTCACCCTATGGTCCATGCCAATGGACCTTATTTTGTACAGTAAACGTTTATTGAGAACTGTGTCAAATGCTTTTGCAAAATCCAGATACACCACGTCTACGGGCCTTCCTTTATCTAGATGGCAACTCACCTCCTCATAGAAGGTTAATAGATTGGTTTGGCAAAAACAATTCTTCATGAATCCATGCTGATTACTGCTAATGATACCGTTTTTATTACTAAAATCTTGTATATAGTCCCTTATCATCCCCTCCAAGAGTTTACATATTATTGATGTTAGGCTAACTGGTCTGTAATTCTCAGGGATGTATTTTGGGCCCTTTTTAAATATTGGTGCTACATTGGCTTTTCTCCAATCAGCTGGTACCATTCCAGTCAGTAGACTATCTGTAAAAATTAGGAACAACAGTCTGGCAATCACTTGACTGAGTTCCCTAAGTACCCCCGGATGCAAGCCATCTGGTCCCGGTGATTTATTAATTTTAAGTTTCTCAAGTCTAATTTTAATTCTGTCCTCTGTTAACCATGGAGGTGCTTCCTGTGTTGTGTCATGAGGATAAACACTGCAGTTTTGGTTACTGAAGCCCCCCGATTCACTCGTGAAGACTGAGGAGAAGAATAAATTCAATACCTTCGCCATCTCCCCATCCTTTGTAACCAGATGTCCTTCTTCATTCTTTATGGGGCCAATGTGGTCTGTCCTCCCTTTTTTACTGTTTACATACTTAAAGAATTTCTTGGGATTTTTTTTTGCTCTCCTCCGCTATGTGTCTTTCATGTTCTATCTTAGCTGTCCTAATTGCACCCTTACATTTCTTGTTGCATTCTTTATAAAGTCTGAATGCTGAGGATGATCCCTCAACCCTGTATTTTTTGAAGGCCTTCTCCTTTGCTTTTATATGCATTTTTACATTGGAGTTAAGCCATCCAGGACTTTTGTTCGCTCTTTTAAATTTATTACCCAATGGGATACATTGGCTAATGCCCTTATTTAATATGCTCTTAAAGCAAACCCATCTCTCTTTCATATTCTTTGTTCCTAATATTTTATCCCAATTTATGCCTTTTAGCAAGGTTTGTAGTTTAGGGAAGTTGGCTCTTTTGAAATTCAGTCTTTGTATTCCCTTTATGTTTCTATTTGTGTGATTTATACTGAAACCTGTGATCGCTGTTACCTAAATTCCACCCAACATCCGTGATCAGGTCTGTATTGTTGGTAATCAGTAGATCCAGTAATGTTTTATTTCTAGTTGGTGCGTCTACCATCTGACCCTTAAAATTGTCCTGCAAGACATTAAGGAACTGGTGAGCCTTAAATGAATGCGCTGTTCCCTCCGCCCAGTCTTTGTCTGGATAATTAAAATCCCCCATTATGATAACACTTCCCATCCTTGCTGCTAATCCAAATTGTGATAGGAGATCTGTCTCCACTTCCTCCCTCAGGTTAGGGGGCCTATAGCATACTCCCAGTATTATTTTCCCCTTAGCTTTATCCCTTTGGAGCTCTACCCATAAGGATTCCACCTCCTCTCTAGCTCCCTCAGTGATGTCATCTCTCACATTCACTTGTACATTATTCTTGATATATAGGCATACCCCTCCCCCTTTTTTACCCTCTCTATCCTTGCGGTATAGGGTATACCCTTGAATGTTTGCCAGCCAATCATGAGAGCTGTTGAACCAGGTCTCTGAAATTCCCACAAAATCCAAATCCTCCTCGTACAACAGTATCTCTAGTTCACCCATCTTGTCTGCCATGCTCCTGGCATTGGTGAACATGCCACATAGTTTAGACCGGTCGCATATTGTCCTCATATTGGGTGTTTCGAGATTGCAACTAGGACTTGCTACTATACTCACCTTGTGTTTTTGTGCTTTGGTTAACCTACCACTAATGCCCCCAATACTACCCTCTGGAATATCTTCCGCGCTGGCTATCTCTGCCTCTGGACCCTCCCCCCCATCGCCTAGTTTAAAAACCCCTCTAACTTTTTGGCCATCTTCATTCCCAACAGATCTGCACCCTCCTCATTTAGGTGCAGTTCGTTCCTTCTATAGTACCGGTTACCGACTGAGAAGTCGGCCCAGTCCTCCAGGAACCCAAACCCCTCCTTACTACAATTCTTCTAAATATTTCTGTTTGTAAAATTAATGATGTTAAATATATGTTAGTTTTGATAACTAATTTCTGATTTCACAAAGTGTTTTACATATCAATAGACAGTGGTATCCAAAAATGATTGGGACAAGAATGACAAATTCTGGGGTCAGAAGGATAGACTTTTCTATTCAATTTGCAACAGTCATGAGCTGAAAATTGTGTGTGATTGATGAACAAAAAACTAAAACTATGTCCCTTTTTCATACACAGGAAAGTCTTAGCCAGGAGGAGGCCATGGAAAGTGGCAGCCAGGAGGTGGTGGGGGTAAGTGACAGCCAGGAGGTGGCCGGGCCCAGTAGCCTCCCAGAATCCCAGGTCCCTCCCCTTGGCCTTCCACAAAAAAGTAGGAAGAGGAGTAACCTGAAGGAGGCAGCAATTGGCCTATTTCTAAATGCTACTGCGGCCCTCAGAAGCACCCCCAGTGTTCAAGAGGACTATGCCTACATGACAGCCTGCATAATGCTGGAAATGGAGGAGGGCCAACGCCTCTTATGTGAGGAAGTTATGTTACAAGCCCTAAATAAGGGGTTGAGGGGCAAACTCACAAGCCAAAGCCCCGTTCAACCATGGTCCTCCTCCTCCACCTCCTGCCACAACTCCAACACCAGAGCCACAGCCTGGAAGGAAGCGTCTAAGAAAGACAACAGTGTGATGGCTTGGGTTCAGTCTGGTCTGGCAAAAGATGCAGACTGTTGTATGACCACAGCCTGGGGACATAGATGTCATCTGCTGCTGTTCCTGATCTCTTGTAGTCCTGGACTGGATTGTGCTCCCTATTATAAGGACTCCTCAGGCCACCAATTTTGACTGTAAAATTATTGATGTCTGCCCTGGGGTACAAAGGCGTCACAAATTTCACCAGTTTCTCCAGCGTTACCTTCCTCTTTATTTCTTTATGACCCATAATAAATTAACCACTTAAGCCCCGGCCAAAGACCAGAACACTTTTTGGGATTCGGCACTGCACTGCTTTAACTGAAAATTACGCGGACATGCGACGTGGCTCCCAAAAAAATTGACGTCCTTTTTTTCCCACAAATAGAGCTTTCTTTTGGTGGTATTTGATCACCTCTGCGATTTTTATTTTTTGCGCTATAAACAAAAAAATAGCGACAAATTTGAAAAAAAATGCATTATTTTTTACTTTTTGCTATAATAACTGTTATGGAAATGATTTAAGAGCTCCAATTGAGCCCAAGGTTATCTGCTGCTGTCTCTAATTTGGAAAGTGTTGATATGCATGCATATAAAAGTAAACACACTGAGACACGCTCAGTTTCATTACTGTTACACTTCTAATTTATTCAAGGCGGTGTTAATGTTTTATACACACAAATACGTCATTGCTATGTCAGTCTAATAGGTACATCTCATTGGTTAAGAAGATAAAGAAGATGGAGAATTTTCATAACGAGGTTTGGCTCTCTTTGGTTTTATCTCCAGTTCCGCGTTCTTCTGATGTGTGGGAGGTAGGGGGTACGCGCCATCTTGAGAAAATATAGGAACAGAGCTAATCTGTATACTTATATAATGAGTAAGGAGAAAAATATGTATGCACATAAGAAAATAGACATTTTCAGATTACTATTATTATTATCTACATCACATTCCTTCACAATCCCCCCTAAAATGACTATTTTCTCTTTTCTGTCCCTAATACTAAAGGTCCCACTTTGGCCTGGCCCTTCTCCTCAGCAACTCTTTTAGGCTGTATATAGAATTGGGCAGCAACTGTTCACTTCCCTCCTCAATACAGCTGGAGAGGTACAGTCAGGCGCTATCTATCCCTATAACCCTATAGGATTGTGAGATTATGGACAGGGAGTGATTGTAGAGGAGTGAAGGGTTTGTCATCTTCCATCATAAGGAGGTCCTCTTCTTCTTGGTGGAGAAATGTAGGTGTGCTATTGTCTACAGCCTTGCTCATTAACTTTTTTACAAAAGGTAAAATACAGCATACAATCAGGGCTAAAAGAACCAGGATTATTAATACCGTTACCCGTATCTGGGCGAACACCTTCTGCCACCCACTCATCCAGCTAAAGTATTGATCCCATGGGTCTGTGATACCTGAGTTCTTCTTCAACTCCAGTGACAGATCTTCTAATTTCTTTATAGCTAAAGTAACCTTACCATTTGGGCCAATATTATCAGGAATGTATGTACAACAGGTTCCCGTTTTTTCCTATGATTTTACAAAACACCTCCTTTCCCAGATAACACCATGTCTAAGGCCATCCGGTCCTGGAATGTCATGTAGGAAATGGGGGCTAACTGATCAGAAATTCCCTGGAGGGCATCTTTAGAGTAATTTACAAATCTCTGTTGGTTATAATATGTGTAGTGTCAGGTCACCTAGAGGCTGGGTGACAGATGCACACCGTTGGGATCAGGAGTGCACTGCAAGGTAGTGGACCCTACGGGTGACTGCTGCGGATTGTACCTTGGGAGGTTCAGGAAGCAGGTCTACTGGATCACTGACACAGATCCCACTGGGAGCTAGAGCATAGATTCCCCAGGGCGCGGAGTCTAAGAGCCAGCAGGTGTTCACCAGAGCCTCTAGTGGTGAGGATGGACTGCGCTGCAGTCTGGCTCCAGGTCGCGGCCCCCAGGGTCTCACAGCTCACGCTCACGGTAGACTACAGGAGAAGAGGAAGGAGGGAGCTGTCTGGAACATCAGGGTCACAGGCAAACAGGGATGGTCGGGAACAGGCCAAAGTCGGTAACAGGAATCAGATGTAGGAAACACAGCAAGTACACATAGAGGCTAAAACACAGTGGTTGATCAGCACTGCTGGCTTGCAGTGCACAGGTTAATATAGGGTTCCCTGATATGGCCTGGGGTGGGGCCATGCTTAGAGGGGAGGTTACAAAAGCAGTCAGGTGAGGGTCAGCTGGTCTCTAGAGATGAACACATGGAGACAGGTATGCTGATCGACAAACTCTATTGCATAACCATGACATGTAGTTAATTCAATCTACATTCTTGCTGACAGTTGTTATGGGGATCAAAGACTCAAAACCAGCTTTTACCTGATCCCTGGCTTTAAACTCATCAGGGACCCCCCTTGTAACCCCTATGACATGTATGTATACATGAGAATCAAAGCTTCCGGAGAGAGCTGCTCGCTTCCTCCTCTGACTGTGTGCTAGGTCAGTGCATGTATCAGGGGTATCTTTGGTTAGGATATGGGGGCTTTCTATTTTCATCTTTTTTGTCTAATGCACTCTGTGGTCGCCCAGTCTGGCCCTGTGTTCCAACCCACTGGCTCCCACAGAAACCACAACTCTGTCCCCAGTAACTGTCTGTGTGGCATACATATATGTCCTTACCGTCAGTGATATCACTGTACCAATGGCATCACCATGAAGGGTCAAACGGACAAGGTACTATGTCACAGTAATCTAAGGTAAAGGTGGTCACATGTGTACCTGAAGAGTTACACCAAAATGTAATTATGTTATCATTTTTGTGATGGCCACCTCCTGGGCCCCTCCCCCCTAGATCAAACAGAAAAAGGATATGCAGCACCCGAAAACACGCTCTCCTGCAGTGATAAGCGTGCATTCAGGTGTTCTTCCTGGCCAACTTGACTGAGGTGGCTGTGGTCACCAAAACTTGGAATGGACCATCATAACTTGGCTCAAGGATCTCCAGACAGTAGTTGGTGTGTTCCTGTATCTAATTCAGGATCTGGAATGGAAGAAAACACCTGGACATGCATTCAGGTTAATTCTCGTGATAATGTGGTTAAATAATTAGTCAACACATCAGACTGTAACTGTTGTGGAAAGTAACAACCAAGTCTGGGAGCTGAACCAAACTAAATTTCATAAGGGGATAGGGCATGTTTCCCCTGGGGGTGTGTCTGACACTGAACAGGGCAATGGGCTAACTGTCTGGCCAACTCAAGTTAGTTAGTCTCTTGGGCCATCTTTAACATCCTGTTTTTAGTGTCCCATTCATCCTTTCTACCTTCCCGCTACTTTGAGGGTGGTATGGGATGTGTAGTGCCAACTGAACCCCCAGTGCTGCCCAAATCTCTTTTGTAAGGGTTGTTGTTAGGGCTGGTCCCTGATCTCTCAATATTACCTCTGGGACCCCAAATCTACATACTATCTCACTCAGTAATTTCTTAGCTGTGGTCCTGGCAGTCATGACCACTTCCACTAGGGCGTATTCGAATCTGCCACTTCTTGGCACTTGAGAATGATCAATTTGCATCCTCTGGAATGGGGTATAGGGGTTTTGCCAGGTGCTTCTTCTGTGCTTCTTCTGTGCTTCTTCTGTGCAGCCTGGGTTACATTTGGTGCAGATAATGTATGATCTGCAGAAGCTGTCGGTCAGTGGAGTAACTCTTGGTGCAACACTTGTTGATAAGAGAGTTCATAAAAGTCTTTGTCAAGTGGGCAGCTCCATGTGCCCATTGCACCACGGTTGGGTACATACTCCTGGGTAGACAAGGCTTCTTGTTGCACTCGAATAGTCCATTTCTGAGAGTTGTTCCTCTCCCTTTCCAGCTTTCCTTCTTATCCGGACTTGCTGTTTCCTGTAGTTCTTTTAGATAAACTCTGTCCACTGGGAAAGTCTGTAAGGTAAGCACGGGGTGGTCTTCTTCTACCACCCTGCTGTCCACTTCCCGTGGACCACCAGCTGTCTGTTTGGCAGCTGTATTGGCTCGATGATTGCCTTAAGCTTCCTTTGAGTTCATTTTGTCGTGTGCTTTACTCAGAATAGTCAGTTGGGTTGGGAGAAGCAAGGCATCAATCAAGTTTTCACAGGTGTTCCTGCAGCCATCAGGAATCCTCTGTCCTAGATAACACCATAATCATGGGCAATGCTGAAAGCATATCTTGAGTCCATGAATGTTGGCTCTTTTTCCCTCTGCCCATTTACGTGCTGTAGTAAGTGCTTATAGCTCTGCCTCCTGTGTAGACATCACCGGTGTTAAGGCTTCAGCTTGTAGAATAGTGTTTTCAGTGGTGACTGCGAGGGTCACGGGGGTGACAAGTCAAGACTCTACTCCTCCTCCTCCTTTCCCCCCTCGAGAAGTGGAAGAAGGGTGGTAGGGTTCAGTGTTTGACAACTTAATAGAGTAATGCTGTCCAGTAGGAGGGAACACTGGAGTCTCAAGTGTCTGGTAGTGGACAAGTGTTTCGGCTGGATCTTGGTTGAATATGGCAACAACATCATGGGGGGCAAGCACAACGAGGCAGTGTCCGAAGACCAAGTTCAAAGTTTTGTCAAGCAAGGCTTGTGTAGCAAATCCAGCTCGCAGACACAATAGGCCTCCTCTTGCTACCGCATCCAGCCGACAGGAATAATATCCTATGGGGCGTAGGCTGATGCCGTGTGATTGGGTGAGTACACCTGCAGCATGTCCCAGACGTTCGGATACAAAGAGCCTGAGCGTTTTGTCGTAGGCTGGGAGCCCTAGCGCCGGGGGTGGCGCACTCAAGGGTTTCAAACTTTAGATATTTCTTCAGGAGACATCTGGAAGGGTCTGATTGCAGAGCATCAGTAGGAAGGCTTCTGGAATCCATGCTCTGCACTAGGAAATTAGTCCAAGGAAAATGACAGGTGTTGAGCACCACTGCAATTTGGGCTTTGAGGCTCTGCAGCCCTGGTTGGCAAGATAGCACAACAGGCTTTCTGAGGTGACTTCAACAGGGGGTAAGTCCGCTGCACAAAGGAGAAGGTCATCAACATGTTGGAAGAGAATCACTTCCGGGTGTTCCTCTTGCTATGTGTCAAGGATGATAGCCATAGCTTTTGCAAACTGGCTTGGAAAGTTCTGTGCTCCTTGCGGCACAACTGTTTAGGTATGTTGCCGTTTCTTTCCGTGGATGAATGCAAAAAGGTACCAGCAGGAGGGGTGAGGGTGGACACTGAAGAAAACGTTTGTAAGGTCCACCTCTGTGAGGTATTTTGCAGTCAAAGGCATCCACAGTAGGTACCTGGTTCTCTTTTTAGGATTCTCTTCTTGGGGTTATTGTGGTTTCCGGGGCAATGATGCACCCTCTTTTAGCTTGACTGAAACTGGTGGCACCTTTAAGTGACCGTTGTCTTCCGGTCCTGTGGACCATAGGCACGCAGGGATTCTGTCAAGTACTTCCTGCAGTATTGAACTTGAAGTTTTTGCTTCATTAAGTGTCATCAGGAGAGGCAGAGAACACAAGGCAGATGAGTCTTCTAATGGTAGGGGAGTATGTAACTTCATCCCCCCTTCAGGCGTGTCCTGATTGAGGCCTGTAGTCCGGACAACACGTCAGCTCCTAGTAGATTCAAGGGACATGTAGAGGACACCACAAATCTGGCAAGCAAATCAGGAAGTGGACTGGAGCGGGGCACCCCATCCATTCCTACGCAGAAAACATCAATAGTGGAAAGGAAAAAACTATTAGGCAGGTTCACCGCCCTCAACACACTTTTGGCTGCACCCCTGTCAATCTGGGACATCTTGGGGCTCTGCATTCTTTTCTGAAGTGACCCCGTTTCCCACAGTTGTAACAGGTGATCCTTTCCCTGGTATTGGGCAGTGGTGGTGGACTAGTGTAGGCGGGATCTTCGTCATGGGTTACCATGAGGGGCGTTGGTTTTTTACCTTTTTGATTTTCTATACCTCTGGTCACCAACAATAAATCAGACATTTTCATTGAATGGTATTCAGGGTGGGCCACCATCAGGCCTTTTCTGATATCCTCTCTGAGCCCTGAAACAAAAGCAGTTGATAACATGTGTGTGTGTGCCTTTATGAGTCTAGCATGATACTTCTTCACAGACTCCCCTTTATCTTGGGTAATATCTTGGATTGTGGTCTTCTGATCCGTCAACTTCTCCTTTGCCCAGTCGTGGAGTTGTGCACAGAACTCCATGCCTGAGGTGTAGGAAGTGGCACTTGTCAGGCAGGCATCATTGAAGGCCATCTGCATGACTGGCCTAAAGACATATCCTGCTTTGATTTGGCATAGGCTGATCAAGTCTCTCCAGGCAGCTGAGTAAGTTTCTTGTATCTGCACTATCCTGTGGTAGAAGGGAATTGGCTGCTTCTCTGGGTCAGGCAGACTTGTCTCTAAGGCCGCTGCTTGTGATAGAGTAAAAGCGACATACATCACTGGTGCCCCTTCTGGTAACCGAGACTGTTGTTGGGGCAGGGGCTGGCAAGGGGCACTGTTCTTTACGGTTGCCAGCATGTGTTTGAGATCCTCTCGGAACTGAGAGTCTGGAGCAGGATTGGGGGTTAAATCAGTGGGTGGCCTTGCTGCCTGCTGTCGGGCTTCCCACTCAGATGCTTCTTCATCATTAACATATCCGGCTTGGGAATGTGATGCTCCCGTATTGGGGAAGACAGGTGTGTGGTATGAACCATCTTGGTTTAAAACAGGGAGGGCTGGGTACAGGCTGTTTAAGCTTACTGGGTGTACCAAGATGGCCGCCGGCAGGAAGTGCACTGGACTGGGTAGAAAGTAAAGGCATGGGTGCACTAAAATGGCTGCCGGGCTGAGTTGTCACAGTGGGTTGTGCTTGGGTGGTGAGAAAGGAGTGGTTGTTAGACGGAGGGCAGTACTGTCCCTCCCCTCCTTTGTTTAAAGTTCCAACATATCATCAGCTCTGTGATACACATACATAATACAATCGCCATCTTTCTTAACTTCCTTTATCCAATTTTCTTTATCACACAGGATTTTTCTCCCTGTTTCTTCTGCAACATAACTTTCGTCACTTCTTTCAACTTTGTTAACTATTTCAACATCTGCTTCTCTCCTTCTTTGCAATATCACTTTCTTTTCCTTTTTTTTAAAAGAGAAAAATCACTTTCTTTTCCTTTTTTAAAAGAGAAAAATCACTTTCTTTTTTCTCTCGTACAACCAAGGGGTTAATATTTTTCTCAGCGTTCTTATCAGCAAATTCCTTCGGTGGGAGCTCATAAGACTAATGTACGGTTAATCTCAGAACAAGAACAAACACATTAGGGGTAGTGAGGAGCAACGGCCCGCGACCCAACAGATCTCCCGGGCAGCCCCCCTCCGACTTTAACCAGTCCCCACCCCCTCTCGTGTATATAGCAAACAATAAACCACAAATACAATCACGACAGGACATTACACCTGCCACTCTTCGAACCGTAAAGCCTCAGCAGGCTAAGATAACCACAAGGGCAGACCACCCTGTCAAAATAAACCCGTTTATAGACGTTTTTTCTACAGCTCTACACCAAGAGGCCGACAACTCTTCTTGGGGTGAGACTTCTGTAACACTTTCAGACTGCAAAGCCAGCAGCTGAGATAACCCTCAAAGGTTCCTCGAACCCAGAGTACGCCCGTCTATAAACGACTGCCACATGGAAACTATCTCATCCCAGAGGCCGACAGCTCGTCTGGAGATGAGACCATACATTCTCTCATGTAGCACTTTTAGACTGCTGAGTTTCGTAGCCCAAAGAATGGCAGACAGTGAACAAATACAGTCAGCAGAAACCCATCAGCAGGTTCGTTAAACAACCTCAGGCGAGGAAATACCTGCCTCTAAGACAGTCTCAGCATACCGACAGAATCCAGCCGTCAACCGAAAGATAAGAGAGTCGTACAGTGGTAAGAATATAAATCAACTCACCGGTACTGTTAGGGCTGCGCAAACCCCACTCTCATTAATCAGTTAACGCCCGAATGCTTGTCGCGGTATAACTTCGACCGTAGCCTGAGGTCCCGGGTTTCGGCACCATCTGTTATGGAAATGATTTAAGAGCTCCAATCGAGCCCAAGGTTATCTGCTGCTGTCTCTAATTTGGAAAGTGTTGATATGCATGCATATAAAAGTAAACACACTGAGACACGCTCAGTTTCATTACTGTTACACTTCTAATTTATTCAAGGCGGTGTTAATGTTTTATACACACAAATACGTCATTGCTATGTCAGTCTAATAGGTACATCTCATTGGTTAAGAAGATAAAGAAGATGGAGAATTTTCATAACGAGGTTTGGCTCTCTTTGGTTTTATCTCCAGTTCCGCGTTCTTCTGATGTGTGGGAGGTAGGGGGTACGCGCCATCTTGAGAAAATATAGGAACAGAGCTAATCTGTATACTTATATAATGAGTAAGGAGAAAAATATGTATGCACATAAGAAAATAGACATTTTCAGATTACTATTATTATTATCTACATCACATTCCTTCACATAACTATCCCCAAAAAATATATAAAAGAACATTTTTTTTCCTCAGTTTAGGCCGATACATATTCTTCTACATTTTTTTGGTAATAAAAAATCACAATAAGCGTTTATTGATTGGTTTGCGCAAAAGTTATATTGTCTACAAAATAGAGGATAGTTTTATGGCATTTTTATTGATAGTTTTTTTTTTTTACTAGTAATGGCAGCTATCATCAATTTTTATCGTAACTGTGACATTATGGCGGACACGTCGTACAATTTTGAAGCGATTTTGGGACCATTCACATTTATACAGCGATCAGTGTGATTAAAAATGCATTGATTACTGTGTAATTGTGACTGGCAGTGAAGGGGTTAACCACTAGGTGGTGCTGTAGGGGTTAAGTGTGTCCTAGGGAGTGATTCTAACTGTGGAGGGGGGGCTGTGTGTGACACTACACTGATCTTCGCTCCCAATTACAGGGAGCTGTGATCAGTGAGAGTGTCATTAGGCAGAACGGGGAGTTTGTTTACATTAGCATCACCCTGTTCTTCCTCACCGTGAGACAATCGCGGGTATTCCCACGGGACATAGAGTCAGGGGGACCCGCGATCACAGTCACGGAGCTCCCGGCGGAGCGTGCACGCCCGCAAGCCACCTCTTAAAGGGCAACGTACAGGTACGTTAATCTGCCTATATGTGCCCTTCTGCCGCAGTATATCTGCGTGAGGTGGTCGAGAAGTGGTTAATATTATTCATGAGATCACGAGAAATAATAAAGAAATCAGTTTGTGAGAACTCTGTGTGAATATGAGCAGCAAAACAACTTAATTCTTCTAGCATTATAAAGAAGAAGAGAATGCGCTGCATTAAATTATTTAAAAAATTGCAGCGTGACGAATGTGCTATCTCCATTACGAACGCTAGTTTTACCAGACTGAGTGCTTCCGTCTCATAATTTATTCTGAGCATGCGTGGCACTTTGTGCGTCGGAATTGTGCACACACGATTGGAATTTACGCAAATGGATTTTGTTGTCGGAAAAATTGAGAACCAGATCTCAAATTTTGTGCGACAGAAATTCCGATGGCATCTGTCCGATAGAGTCTACACACAGTTGGAATTTCCGACAAAAAGCTCCCATCGAACATTTTCCGTTGGTAAATCCGACCGTGTGTACGAGGCATTACTCCAGAGAAGGGTTGACATTAACACCCAACATATAGCAGAGCAGGCAAATTTTAGCACACCCATCATATTCCACAGTGAAAGTTCCGTTTAAGTGGATTTGCTTATCTACATTTCCGCATTTATTTATTTGGCAGGCAAGATTAAGATAAAGTCTTCCCTTGTGCAAAACATTAAAATTAACCACTTAAGGACCGTTCTATAGCAGATTTAGCCCCCGTTCACATCGGCATAATTTAACATGCGATTTGACCTGTCAAATTAGAGCCTTTTGCCGGCAATAGGAGCGTCTCAATCGGTGCGATTGCGGTGCTGCACCGAATTTCAAAAGTAGTTCCTGCACTACTATTGGTGACTTCAGGGACGATTTCAATAGACATCTGTGCATGAACCCACACAGATGTCTGTCTGTCACCCCCAAAGTCGGACTAAAATGCGGCATTGAAATCATGTGAGTTCAGATGAACTTGCGCAATTTCAAAGCCGTGTTCAGTGTGAACAAGGGCTTACTGCTACCTGGCGGCTGCTTTGTGCAGATTCACATATATACGTGATTGTGCAGTTCCAGGTAGGGAGCATGTCTGACTAGTCACAGCACAAGCCGATCAGCAGGTGCCGGCCAATGGATGTCCACCGGCACCTGCTTATCCCAGAGGAGAGAGCCTGGAAAGAGCTCTGCCTATGTAAACAAGGCAGAGCTCTGTCCTGACAGGGCAGAAGATCCCTTAGTAAAAGCACCACACAAAGTACACAAAAACACTGGCTAGGTGCACATTTAACCATTTGATTGCCCTAGATGTTTAACCCCTTTCAAGCCAGTGTCATTAGTACAGTGACAGTGCATATTTTTTTAGCATTGATCACTGCACTAGTGTTACTGGTTCCCACAAAGTATAAAAAGTGTCAGTTAAAGTCAAAATGTCTGCTGCAATATCTCAGTCCCGCTATAAGTCACTAATTGCCGCCATTACTAGTATTAAAAATAAATAAAAATTTCAGTATACAGTATATATCCCATAGTTTGTAGATGCTATAAATTTTGTGCAAGCCAATAAATATATGCTTATTGGGATTTTTTACCAAAAATATGTATGTAAATATGTTTAGGCTCCATGCACACTAGTGTGCAGAAGCTGTTAGCATTCTTTTTTCTGCTCCTAGAAGCTAAATATTGTTATCTTATGTGTATATGCACACAACTGTAGGCTATTACCATATTTTGAGCTTTATCATCTAGAAGCAGAAAAAAAAATTGTCTTTGTAGAGTTTCCTGGAGCGTTTTTCCAGCAGAAACTTTCCTAAACACTGCTAAATAAAATTTTTGGAGCTTTTTTCCTGTTACTGCAAAAATGCTAATAAAACGCTACCATGGGCGTAGCATAAGGGATTGCAGGGGTCACAATCGCAACCCTCCCCCTAGCTCCAGGGGGCCCCTGCAGCTTCCCTGTCATATTATCATATCCTCCACAAAGTCCAGCTCCAATCTGCCCTAGGGCCCCACAGCCATGCTCCAGTACTGGGCTTCCACTTTGCCTTCCACAGTCCACACCCCTCTGTTCTCATTGGCTGCGGAGAAGCTTTGAGCTATTTCCTGAATGGAGAGGAGCATGGGGTGAGAACAGCCCAGGATGGAGAAGTGTCTGTGCTGTGTGCTGGTAACATGGAATGGTAACCGAGCTCAGAGAGTTAAGAGGAGGAGATACTAGCCAGGATAGGACCGATGTCACTGGTAAGGTAAGACACCACTCAGTGTCTTCTAGTCACTAGCTGGGATTCTCTGTACCCCCCACCCGGGGATGTCTGCTTAACCACTTGACCACTGGGCACTTAAACCCCCTTCCTAACCAGACCAATTTTCAGCTTTCGGTGCTCTCACAATTTGAATGACAATTACTCAGTCATACAACACTGTACCCATATGAATTTTTTGTCCTTTTTTTAACACAAATAGAGCTTTCTTTTGGTGGTATTTAATCACCGTTGGGTTTTTTATTTTTTGCGCTATAAAAGAAAAAAGACTGAAAATTTGGTAAAAAAATGAATTTTTCTTTGTTTCTGTTATAAAATTTAGCAAATTAGTAATTTTTCTTTGTAAATTTTGGCCAAAATTTATACTGCTACATATCTTTGGTAAAAATAAGTACAACTTGGTGTATATTATTTGGTCTTTGTGAATGTTAGAGAGTCCAAATGCTATGGTGCCAATATCTGAAAATTGATCACACCTTAAGTACTGACGGCCTATCTAATTTCTTGAGACCCTAACATGCCAGAAAAGTACAAATACCCCCCAAATGACCCCTATTTGGAAAGAAGACATTCCAAGGTATTTAGAAAGATGCATGGTGAGTTTTTTTGAAATTGTCATCTTTTCCCACAATTCTTTGCAAAATCAAGATTTTTTTTTTTCTTTTTTTTTTTTCACAAAATTGTCATATTAGAAGGTTATTTCTCTCACACAGCATATGCATACCACAAATTACACCCCAAAACACATTCTGCTATTACTCCCGAGTATGGCGATACCACATGTGTGAGACTTTTACACAGCGTGGCCACATACAGAGGCCCAACATGCACGGAGCACCTCCAGGCGTTCTGGAGCACCCAGGCCAATTCTCATATTTCTCTCCTACATGTAAAAATAATAATTTATTTGCTAGAAAATTACATAGAACCCCAAAACATTATATATATATTTTTTTTAGCAAAGACCCTAGAGAATACAATGGCGGTTGTTGCAACTTTTTATCTTGCACGGTATTTGCGCAGCAATTTTTCGAACGCTTTTTTTTTGGAAAAAAAACAGTTTTGTGCTTTAAAAAAAAATAAAACAGTAAAGTTAGCCCAATGTTTTTGCATAATGTGAAAGATGAAGTTACGCCGAGTAAATAGATACCTAACATGTCACCCTTCAAAATTGCACACTCTTGTGGAATGGTGCCAAACGTCGCTACTTAAAAATCTCCATAGGTGACGCTTTAAAATTTTTTACTGGTTACATGTTTTGAGTTACAGAGGAGGTCTAGGGCCAAAATTATTGCTCTCGCTCTAACGTTCGCAGTGATACCTCACATGTGTGGTTTGAACACCGTTTTCATATGTGGGCGGGACTTACGTATGTGTTCGCTTCTGCATGCGAGCACACGAATGTGGGCGCTTTAAACATTTTTTTTTTTTTTTTATTGTTTATTTTACTTTATTTATTTTAGTTTGACACTTTTTCCCCCCCAAAAACATTTTTGATCACTTTTATTTCTATTACAAGGAATGTAAACATCCTTGTAATAGGAATATGGCATGACAGGTCCTCTTTACAGTGACATATGGTGTCAATAAGACCCCACATCTCACCTCTAGGCTGGGAAGCCTGAAATAAAAAAAAAAAAAAAAAAAATCGATCTTGGCTTCGATTGTAGCGGTGAGTCGGTAGAAGCACCGGAGGGTGGCGGGAAGGGGGGGGCATCCCCTCTCGCCTCCCATAAGAACGATCAAGCAGTGTAACAGCCACTATGATCATTCTTATGGTGTAGGGAATCGCTGGCTGAAAAAGCTGATATCTGAATGATGCCTGTAGCTGCACCCATCATTCAGATATCCCCGCTCAAAGTCAAGGACGTCATATGACTGTGGGCGGGAACTGGTTAAAAATTGCGGGGTATTGCAGAGTATTGCGGAGTAGTGCAGGGTATATTGCTGGGTATATTGCAGAGTATTGCTGGGCATATTGCAGAGTATTGCTGGGCATATTGCAGAGTATTGCTGGGCATATTGCAGAGTATTGCTGGGCATATTGCAGAGTATTGCGGGGTATATTGCAGAGTATTGCGGGGTATATTGCAGAGTATTGCGGGGTATATTGCAGAGTATTGCGGGGTATTTATGCAGAGTATTGCGGGGTATTTATGCAGAGTATTGCGGGGTATTTATGCAGAGTATTGCGGGGTATTTATGCAGAGTATTGCGGGTATTACGCAGAGTATTGCAGGGATGGCTGAGCATGGAGGGATGGATGGATGTGACTGCAATTGTCACAGCACCGCTGTGGGCACTACACATGCAGCCCACAGCGGTGCTGCCATCCGATCCCTCCCCCTCTCCCCTCGCACTGTACCGATCGGTACAGAGAGGGGAGGGAGGAACCGGCGTCATGACATGACGCCGGTCTGTTGACATGTGATCGCTCCGTCATTTGACGGAGTGATCACATGGTAAACGGCCGCGATCAGCGGCCGTTTACCGTGATCCGTCGGGTCCTCTGGACCCGGCGGTCACGGAAGTTCTCGGGTGCGCGCCCCAGGGGGCGCGCGAGAGCAGTATTCTGGGAGGACGTCCCACAGACGTCCACCCAGAACTAGCCGACCGCGCTGCAGCCGTCTTTCGACTATGGCCCGGTCGGCAAGTGGTTAACCCACTTCCCTGACAACTGGGGAAAAGACACGCACCTCTGGGAGATGACCTTCCCTCAACACCTGCCAACACTGACAGAGAAACCTTCAGAAATTGCTAAAACAAATCCCTTAGAACCTCCTCGGGGGGCCCCTGAGGGGCTGCAGGCTTCAGATTTTGCTTTACCCCCCTAGATCAAGTTGCGCCCCCCCTAAAACCCCCTGACCACCACCTCGGCCCTGGATGCTATTCCCACTGCTGAGCTTCTTTCCCAGTACAGCACTCTATAATGCTCCTCCTCTGCAGGGCTGAAATCACATTCCTTTACAAAACAGCCAGTCAGCCATGATCTGCATAGGGTGTATTTGCCTACTGCAACTACACTGCCATTCCGACCAGAGATTTTCACAGCTCAGAACGGCAACATAAAAGCCAGATACACCCTGTGAAGGCTGATAGACTGTGTGTAAAGGAATGTGATTTCAGCCTTGTGTATTGTGGGGGGTGAGGAGCTGTTTACAGTGTTGTAATGGGAAAGGAGCTCTGACAATTGACCTGCCAGGGGTCCCTGTCCTTTGATTCTCCAGGGGTGATCCCTGTCCTCTGATTCTTGATCCCTGTCCTCTAATGTAAGGAGGAACTCTGGGAACTCAAAACTCTTAAAGCACTTTGAGTATCTTGGCATGCGGTGGGTGTATCTGCACTTACGGTGGAAGTGGTGGGCGGTAGTGGGGGGGCCCAGGTCAACTTTTGCATCAGGGCCCACAAGCTTCAAGCTATGCCTCTGAATGCTACCGATCCTAAACGCTGCTAAAACGCTACTACAAAAAGCTATTACCAGCGATTTTTATCCAGCTTTTTTTATCTTAAAAAAAGCGCTAGTGTGCATGGAGCCCTATAGTGCAAAAAAACCCCCCCAGAAACGCAGTGGTGATCAAATACCACAAAAGAACGATCTATTTGTGGGAAAAAATTACAAATTTTATTTGGGTACAGCATTGCATGACTGCACAATTGTCAGTTAAAGTAACGCAGTGCCGTATCGCAAAAAATGGCCTGGTCATGAATAGGGATGAGCCAAACACCCCCCTGTTCGGTTCACACCAGAACATGCCAACAGGCAAAAAATTTGTTCGAACACGCGAACACCGTTAAAGTCTATGGGACACGAACATGAATAATCAAAAGTGCTAATTTTAAAGGCTTATATGCAAGTTATTGTCATAAAAAGTGTTTGGGGACCTGGGTCCTGCCCCAGGGGACATGGATCAATGCAAAAAAAGTTTTAAAAACGGACGTTTTTTCGGGAGCAGTGATTTTAATAATGCTTAAAGTGAAACAATAAAAGTGTAATATTCCTTTAAATTTCTTACCTGGGGGTGTCTATAGTATGCCTGTAAAGGGGCGCATGTTTCCTGTGTTTAGAACAGTCTGACAGCAAAATGACATTTCAAAGGAAAAAAGTCATTTAAAACTATTAAGGCTATTAATGAATTGCTGGTCCGACAATACACATAAATGTGATGGGGAATGCCACAGGGAAGTCCCTGTCAAGTCCCCGTGCGTCAGAGGGGGCGGGGTCACCAGGTGGCCCCGCCCTCCATTATTTAAGAACCATAAAAAATAAATAAAGTGCGCTAATTATATGAAAATACACACATAGATGTGAATACATGTGGGTAGTAGTAAAAACCACAATCTACTGAGAGCAAGTAAATGACTCCATGAGTGGTAAAAATATATAAGTGCAAAACATAAAAACTCAAATAAAAAGAAGAAACAAAAAATGTGTACATGTGAAATACAATGATATTAATAGCGTGAAAATCTGAAAATCAAACAAACTCAGTCCATGGGTTCAAACATAAAAAGTTCATCAGTGAAAAAAAGCTTCCATCCACTATACAGCTCAGCAGCAACTAATCCCCCTATGAGTGGATTGACAAAGGAGAGAGATGTGCAGGATGGTGCAAATCCACTGGCGGTGACTCCAATAAGTGAGAAAGTGATAAAGGTGGACTCTTACCCTCCGTGTTGGACCCCCTCCTTGGCAGGGTCTATCAGGCATGCAGATTATTGCCCTCTGCAGGGACCATGTAATGAGAAGATCTCCCCAGCAGCTGTTAGGAATGTTGTCTCCGATCCGGGCTGGTCCAAGTGAAACGCCTGGAGAGGGGGGAAGGAAAGCTCTCTTGCTCCCAGTGTGGCAAAGGAAAAAACAAAAGAGCAGAGCTCCAATAGTGTAAAAAGTTTCGGAATTTATTAAATAAAAGTACAGACCGCAATGGAGAGTGCACGCTCCGTGAGGTGAAAATACAATTAAAAACAAGCCGGCATATAAAAATCGTAATAACCCGTGCATAACATGGGGCAATCGTGACGGCTTACAACGTAGCCACGCCCTACATGTTTCGTCATTAGTAGACGTCTTCAAAGGGGCACGGGCTACGTGTTAAGCCATCCCCTATATAGTATAACAGTGCACACCAAGCCTCATTTTCACCTCCACTCTCAGGGGAGGGAAAACCCAAGCCTCTACCTGGTGCTCCTCAGTGAATGGATGTTGCCAAGGTGACACATAGGACTGAAACTAAACAAAACTTCAGCCCCTCCCAGCAGAGCCAATCTCTCGCGCCATCTGGAGGAAGAAGCCCAGTATTACTAGACAATTAATATGTCTTACAGATGCTAATTTGGAACGTAAAACTGACAGAGCAGAAAGGAGAAAATCACTGAATCTCACCAAGAGGCAAGATGTGGTGGAAAAAATTGTAAGTATATATGGAAACGTACGGAAAAGAAACAACGTTCATCTCCGTAAATAAAACCACATTAAAAAAACACATGTATGAAAAAAATATATATATGTATTAAAGTCACACCGTAATAAATGGAGGCCCATCCATGAACGTGAAGAGCACTCGGTATCACAATGATGCGACTAAATCATTATAATGTATAATATCTAAACATATCACTATGCTCCCAAAAAATAAAAAAAATAAAAATTGTGAATGGATGAAGAGATAAAAAAAGTGAATGGATGGAGAAAAAAAGAAAAAAAAAAAAAAAAAAGAAAAAATTGTGAATGGATGAAGAGATAAAAAAAAGTGAATGGATGAAGAAAGAAAAAAATTGTGAATGGATGAAGAGATAAAAAAGTGAATGGATGAAGAGAAAAAAAAAAAAATTGTGAATGGATGAAGAGATAAGAAAAGTGAATAGAGAAAAAAAATTGTGAATGGATGAAAAAATAAAAGTGAATGGATGAGAAAAAAAAAAAAAAAATTGTGAATGGATAAAGAGATAAGAAAAGTGAATAGATAAGAAAAAAAAATGTGAATGGATGAAGAGATAAAAAAAGTGAATGGATGAAAAAAAGAAAAAAAAATTTGTGAATGGATGAAGAGATAAGAAAAGTGAATAGATGAGAAAAAAAAATTGTGAATGGATGAAAAAATAAAAGTGAATGGATGAGAAAAAAAAAAAAAAAAAATTGTGAATGGATAAAGAGATAAAAAAAGTGAATGGATGAAAAAAAAAAAAAAATTTGAAAAATAACAAAAATGAAAAACATGTATACAAAAGAAGGGAAGAAAGGAAAGGAAGCACAGGGCCCAAAGCATCACCTATGAGTTGTCAATGAACGCATTCAACTCAATATCAACATTTAGGCCTAAAGGTCTGAGGGAACGGATCTTATAAATCCACTCCATCTCGAGTTTAGAGATGGCCCGTCTTTTAGATCCCCCTCTCCATGGGAGTTTGAGTTTATCAATGCCCATGAACAAAGTACCGCTAGGGTCTTTTTTGTGTTTGTCTAAATAATGTTTGGAGACTGGGTGGCCCAAAAAACCCCTTCTAATATTTCCAATATGTTCCCCCAGTCTAACTTTTAATGATCGGACCGTGCGGCCCACATAGTGGAGCCCACAAGGGCAAGTGAGTAGGTAAACCACATGGGTGGTTGAACATGTGATAAAAGATTTAATATGGAAATTAAGCGGGGAATTATTGGTAATGAATTGACCCACCTTTCTCTCCGTTAAAGCATTAATAGCACAAACCTCGCAATTTTTACATTTGAAATAGCCTGTCATATGTTGAAAGAACATAGGTTTATGAACCGGAGGGTCACATGCAGCAGATACCACCCGTGAACTGATTGAGGGGGCACCCCTAAAGACCAGCTGGGGTCTGTCAGGAAGGGATGGTCCAAGCACGGGATCATTCTTAATAATGTGCCAGTGTTTGTTCAACATCCTCCTGACAGAAAAGTGCTGGCAGGAGTATCTTGTGATCAAGGGACAGACCAGCTGACAGTCCCTCTGTGCCCTGGTTTTATCAGCCAGAAGAGCGTCCCTGTCCAGTGATACAACCTGATTGAGTTTTTCAGTCAGAAACTGCGCTTCATACCCCTTCTCTATAAATCTGTCCGTCAAAACCTTAGACTGAGCAAGAAAGTCAGTATTGGTAGAACAATTCCTTTTCAGTCGGATGTACTGACTTTCAGGGACAGAGTCAAGCCAAGCTTTATGATGGCAGCTGTCCCTCGGGATAAACGAATTGCGGTCAGTGACCTTGAAATAGGTAGAGGTAAGTAGAGAGTTATTTTCACCTCGTATCTCCAGATCCAGAAAGTGTATTTTTTCCTGGCTGGCCTCATATTTAAAGGATATACCCCTCTCGTTGGAATTGAGTCCATCCATAAAGAACAGAGAGAGTCATAGGAGCCATCCCATAGGAGGAGGACGTCATCTATGTACCTGGCCCACAGGACCAATTCCGGTCTCCGGTGGGCATAGATGACGTCCTCCTCCCATTTCCCCATAAAAAGGTTCGCCAAGCTGGGGGCAAATTTAGCCCCCATGGCTACCCCCTTAGTCTGGAGATAAAACTGTTTATTATGCCAAAAGAAATTATGTGTAGTGGCATATTCTAAAAGCTCCATAATAAAACGTTTTTGCTTCTTGGGTAGGGAGGCATCCTTATCAAGGAAAAATTTCACCGATTTAATACCCCAGTAATGGGGGATGCTAGTGTATAGAGAAGTGACATCGGCAGTCACAAGCCAATGCCCTTCTCTATAATTACTAGTCTTGAGTAGATTGATGGTATGTCTAGTGTCCTTGATATATGCTGGCAGAAGTTGTACAAGTGGTTGGAGGAAATTGTCAATGTACTTACCTGCCCTGGAAGTAATGGAATCTATTCCACTAATGATGGGACGACCCGGAGGGTGAATTGGGTCTTTGTGGACCTTGGACAGGTAGTACATGACTGGGATTCTTGACGCAACCGGGATGAGAAAAGATTTCTCCTTCTTGTTTATAATGCCAGATTGAAAACCATTATCCACAATCCTTTCCAATTCTTTTTTGAAACGGATTCTGGGATCCGACTTAAGGGGTTGGTAGGTGTCCCTGTCTCCAACAAGTCTCTCCAATTCGTGAAGATAATCTGACTTGTCAAGGACCACTATACCCCCCCCTTTGTCGGCTGGCTTTATAACAAGGTCCCTACGTTCACAAAGTGAATCCAGACCCAACTGTAACTCTCTCGTCATTTTCATTTTCTGAACCTTATATACTATACTATACTATGTTATACTATATAGAGGATGGCTTAACACGTAGCCCGTGCCCCTTTGAAGACGTCTACTAATGACGAAACATGTAGGGCGTGGCTACGTTGTAAGCCGTCACGATTGCCCCATGTTATGCACGGGTTATTACGATTTTTATATGCCGGCTTGTTTTTAATTGTATTTTCACCTCACGGAGCGTGCACTCTCCGTTGCGGTCTGTACTTTTATTTAATAAATTCCGAAACTTTTTACACTATTGGAGCTCTGCTCTTTTGTTTTTTCCTTTGCCACACTGGGAGCAAGAGAGCTTTCCTTCCCCCCTCTCCAGGCGTTTCACTTGGACCAGCCCGGATCGGAGACAACATTCCTAACAGCTGCTGGGGAGATCTTCTCATTACATGGTCCCTGCAGAGGGCAAAAATCTGCATGCCTGATAGACCCTGCCAAGGAGGGGGTCCAACACGGAGGGTAAGAGTCCACCTTTATCACTTTCTCACTTATTGGAGTCACCGCCAGTGGATTTGCACCATCCTGCACATCTCTCTCCTTTGTCAATCCACTCATAGGGGGATTAGTTGCTGCTGAGCTGTATAGTGGATGGAAGCTTTTTTTCACTGATGAACTTTTTATATTTGAACCCATGGACTGAGTTTGTTTGATTTTCAGATTTTCACGCTATTAATATCATTGTATTTCACATGTACACATTTTTTGTTTCTTCTTTTTATTTGAGTTTTTATGTTTTGCACTTATATATTTTTACCACTCATGGAGTCATTTACTTGCTCTCAGTAGATTGTGGTTTTTACTACTACCCACATGTATTCACATCTATGTGTGTATTTTCATATAATTAGCGCACTTTATTTATTTTTTATTTTTCATGGTATACACAGATATTGGTGTATTTTGTGTGCAGCTTTTACCTTTGACCTTTTTTGCTCTGCAGCGCAGTTTTTCTTTTTATTTTTGAACATTATTTAAGAACCGTCAGAAGACAAGAAGCGTCACACAGCGGGAGCCTCCCATCATAGTGGATGCGGAACGGCCCGAGAAGAAGAAGGGAAGAAGAAAAATATTACAGCACACACATGCAAAAAAACATTCACCTCCAGCAAGGCTAGTTTAAAAACACCTAAACATTCTCAAAAAAGACATTTTCAAAAATATGGGGATTTGGTCACACCATATTGCTATATGGTGCTAAGCCCACTTACTGTGACAAAGTACCCCATGATTAGTGGGTCCTACACTATCCATAGATTTGTGAGATCCTGCTTCTCTGAACCATGAGAGCTACACTCTTCTAAATGGGAGAATTTTAAGGTCTCCACCTATGACACAAGTGGACACTAATGAGAGGTACTTAATGAGGGAATAGGGTGCTCCTATCCCAAAAGGATACTTTGTCGCAGTAAGTGGGCTTAGCACCATATAGCAATATGGTGTGACCAAATCCCCATATTTTTGAAAATGTCTTTTTGAGAATGTTTAGGTCTTTTTAAACTAGCCTTGCTTGAGGTGAATGTTTTTTTGCATGTGTGCGCTGTAATATTTTTCTTCTATTGTATGGTCTTATGGCTGCACCAGCTTTAATGTGAAGGTGTGCCCCCCAAATATCTTGTTTGTGTATTGTATGGATTCTGACCAAATCCTTTTGGGATAGGAGCACCCTATTCCCTCATTAAGCACCTCTCATTAGTGTCCACTTGTGTCATAGGTGGAGACCTTAAAATTCTCCCATTTAGACCCCATTCACACAGGGACGACTTGTCAGGCGACCTAGTCGCCTGACAAGTCGCCTCCCGTTCTGTACTATGGAGCCGTTCTAAGGGGAGCGACGCAAGTCGCTCCGACTTAGAAAAAGGTTCCTGTACGACTTCGGGGGCGACTTGGGGCGACTTGCATAGACTTCTATGCAGAAGTCGTTTTGCAAGTCGCCTGGCCATTCGTTTGCAGGTCGCCTCGCTGAGGCGACCGGCAAGTCGTGTTGCCCCTGTGTGAATGGGGTCTAAGAAGAGTGTAGCTCTCATGGTTCAGAGAAGCAGGATCTCACAAATCTATGGATAGTGTAGGACCCACTAATCATGGGGTACTTTGTCACAGTAAGTGGGCTTAGCACCATATAGCAATATGGTGTGACCAAATCCCCATATTTTTGAAAATGTCTTTTTTGAGAATGTTTAGGTGTTTTTAAACTAGCCTTGCTGGAGGTGAATGTTTTTTTGCATGTGTGTGCTGTAATATTTTTCTTCTTCCCTTCTTCTTCTCGGGCCGTTCCGCATCCACTATGATGGGAGGCTCCCGCTGTGTGACGCTTCTTGTCTTCTGACGGTTCTTAAATAATGTTCAAAAATAAAAAGAAAAACTGCGCTGCAGAGCAAAAAAGGTCAAAGGTAAAAGCTGCACACAAAATACACCAATATCTGTGTATACCATGAAAAATAAAAAATAAATAAAGTGCGCTAATTATATGAAAATACACACATAGATGTGAATACATGTGGGTAGTAGTAAAAACCACAATCTACTGAGAGCAAGTAAATGACTCCATGAGTGGTAAAAATATATAAGTGCAAAACATAAAAACTCAAATAAAAAGAAGAAACAAAAAATGTGTACATGTGAAATACAATGATATTAATAGCGTGAAAATCTGAAAATCAAACAAACTCAGTCCATGGGTTCAAATATAAAAAGTTCATCAGTGAAAAAAAGCTTCCATCCACTATACAGCTCAGCAGCAACTAATCCCCCTATGAGTGGATTGACAAAGGAGAGAGATGTGCAGGATGGTGCAAATCCACTGGCGGTGACTCCAATAAGTGAGAAAGTGATAAAGGTGGACTCTTACCCTCCGTGTTGGACTCCCTCCTTGGCAGGGTCTATCAGGCATGCAGATTTTTGCCCTCTGCAGGGACCATGTAATGAGAAGATCTCCCCAGCAGCTGTTAGGAATGTTGTCTCCGATCCGGGCTGGTCCAAGTGAAACGCCTGGAGAGGGGGGAAGGAAAGCTCTCTTGCTCCCAGTGTGGCAAAGGAAAAAACAAAAGAGCAGAGCTCCAATAGTGTAAAAAGTTTCGGAATTTATTAAATAAAAGTACAGACCGCAACGGAGAGTGCACGCTCCGTGAGGTGAAAATACAATTAAAAACAAGCCGGCATATAAAAATCGTAATAACCCGTGCATAACATGGGGCAATCGTGACGGCTTACCAAATATCTTGTTTGTGTATTGTATGGATTCTGACCAAATCCTTTTGGGATAGGAGCACCCTATTCCCTCATTAAGTACCTCTCATTAGTGTCCACTTGTGTCATAGGTGGAGACCTTAAAATTCTCCCATTTAGAAGAGTGTAGCTCTCATGGTTCAGAGAAGCAGGATCTCACAAATCTATGGATAGTGTAGGACCCACTAATCATGGGGTACTTTGTCACAATAAGTGGGCTTAGCACCATATAGCAATATGGTGTGACCAAATCCCCATATTTTTGAAAATGTCTTTTTGAGAATGTTTAGGTGTTTTTAAACTAGCCTTGCTGGAGGTGAATGTTTTTTTGCATGTGTGCGCTGTAATATTTTTCTTCTATTGTATGGTCTTATGGCTGCACCAGCTTTAATGTGAAGGTGTGCCCCCCAAATATCTTGTTTAAAGAAGGGAAGAAGACGCCGCGGAGGAAGATGCCGGATGAGAACACCGGAGGAAGAACCAGAAGAACCAGAAGAAGAATAAGATGGAGGAAGAAACCGAAGGAAGATAGAAGATAGAAGATAGAAGAAAGAAGAAGCATTTAAATAAAGGAATTGTCAAAAACTGTCTCTTGTCATTTTTAACATTTTTGACAGTTTTTTTGTGAAATGGTAGGGGTACAAAATTTCACATAGGGGGGAGGGCCAGGATCTGGGGGTCCCCTTGTTAAAGGGGGCTTCCAGATTCCGATAAGCCCCCTGCTCGCAGACCCGCACAACCACCAGGCAAGGGTTGTGGGGATGAGGCCCTTGTCCCCATCAACATGGGGACAAGGTGCTTTGGGGGGCTACCCCAAAGCACCCTCCCAGTTTTGAGGGCATGTGGCTTGGTACGGTTCAGGGGGGGCACTCTCTCTCATCCCCCCCTCTTTTCCTGTGGCCTGCCAGGTTGCATGCTCAGATAAGGGTCTGGTATGGTTTTTTGGGGGGACCCCACGCCATTTTTATAAAAATTTTGGCGCGGGGGTTCCCCTTAAAATCCATACCAGACCTGAAGGGCCTGCTATGGAATTTAGGGGGCCCCACCATGTCATTTTTTTTTTAAATATTGGTTCGGGGTTCCCCTGTGGGGAATTCCCATGCCGTTTTTATCAATTAATTTTTATGTGTATTGTCGGACTGGCAATTCATTAATAGCCTCGAGTAGTTTTGAATGACTTTTTTTCCTTTGAAATGTCATTTTGCTGTCAGACTGTTCTAAACACAGGAAACATGCGCCCATTTACAGGCATACTATAGACACCCCCCAGGTACGAAATTTAAAGGAATATTACACTTTTATTGTTTCACTTTAAGCATTATTAAAATCACTGCTCCCGAAAAAACAGACGTTTTTAAAACTTTTTTTTGCATTGATCTATGTCCCCTGGGGCAGGACCCAGGTCCCCAGACACTTTATGACAATACCATGCATATAAGCCTTTAAAATTAGCACTTTTGATTTCTCCCATAGACTTTTAAAGGGTGTTCCGCGGCTTTCGAATTTGCCACGAACACCCGAAATTGTTCGCTGTTCGGCGAACTGGCGAACAGCCGATGTTTGAGTTGAACATGAGTTCCACTCGAACTCGAAGCTCATCCCTAGTCATGAAGGAGGGTAAATCTTCCGGAGGTCAAGTGGTTAATACAGTTGACTAACCAAAAAAAAATACAATACAATTTTGCTTCCTTGGTAACCAATTCAACATAAAGTCTTCCCTTTTGTGGAACTTTAGAAACATTAAAGGTATCTACAGCCAAAAAAAAAAGAACAGGAAGAAATTGAAATGTGTAAGACCCCTTTCACACCGAGCTGCCCATAGCATCGGCGGTAAAACGCCGCTATTTTTAGCAGTGTTTTACCATTGGATTAGCGGCACATTTCGGCTGCTAGTGGGGCGCTTTTACCCCCTGCTAGCGGCCGAGAAAGGGTTAAAACCGCTTGCAATGCGCCGCAAGCGCTGCCCTATTGATTTCAAAGGGGGGGCAGCGGTGGAGGAGCGGTAAACACACCGCTCCTTCACCGCTCCAAAGAAGCTGCTGGAAGGACTTTTCCTGATGTCCTGCCAGTGTACCGCTCCGGTGTGAAAGCCCTCGGGCTTTCACACTGGAGACAATGCTGCAGCTGTTTGAGGGCGGATTGAAGGCGCTATTTTTAACGCTATAGCGCCTGCAAAACGCCCTCGGTGTGAAAGGGGTCTAAGATTCTTAAGTTTTCTCCAGCAGTACACATTCCACAAATACAGTGGAAGGCCAACTTTCATTCGCACACCAGCCAGGAGAATGTACAGTGAAATAGTAGCCAGAGAAGAGAGAGTGACTAGAGATCTACTTTTCTAACCTATTTTCTCATATCTGTTTAGTTTTGGAGCATTGAATTTATTTCGTATGATCATCTGCTCTATCTAGTGGCCATAATGCAGTATTTTCCTGATTCAATATATATTTGTAATGAATAAATAACATTTGACCAGAAAATAAAATACTATAGTAGCATTCAGCTCTGCCCTAATTTGCATAGAAGACATGTACTTGCAGTTTCACGGGATGAATAGCTCTGAAAATTTTAATAAATACACCCCTAGACTGCCACCAATTCATACTTGCAAATTGTCCCTAATTTCCCGGACGTTCCCGGGATTTAGACCTTTGTCCCGTTCTTACTGATTCCCATAAAATGTATTGGGAAATTGTTTTTTTTTTCCCGATATTTTTTTTTTTTTTTTTAATTCTTCCCCGCTACCGCTAGAGGTCCACGGCACTGGTCAATTCTGTCTCCGTCACCATTAAACAGAAGATCAGTTCATAAGGAAGAAACAAGAGGCGGAGCCCGGGTGGCAATGAGAGCGGCTGCCAATAGAAATGGAGATCCATTTCTATTGGCAGCCGCTTTCTTGCCACCCAGGCTCTGCCTCTAGGTTTTGTAAATGGCGCGGTGACCATCCTAAACAACACCAAGGCCCGATAGAGAGTCCTGGGTCCTGGCACTGCGCTATCCCTGTCTGAGTGAGAGTCTGCTCTGTCTCACTCTCACTGGCTGCCTCTTATCACATCGCACTGCCCAGAGAGAGTCAGTGACAGTCTGAGCAAGCAACTCTCCGGGCGACTGCATGCCCAGGTGCATAAAGGGAGAGGGGTCTGTACAGATGGAGGGGGTGAGTTGTCCTGGGGGCCAATACTCCTGGGGGCTCTGTACAGATGGAGAGGGGTGAATTGTCCTGGGGGGGTCTGTACAGATGGAGGGGGTGAGTTGTCCTGGGTGTCTGTACTCCTGGGGGGTCTCTACAGATGGAGGGAGGGTGAGTTGTCCTGGGGGGTCTGTACAGATGGAGGGGGTGAGTTGTCCTGGGGGGTCTCTACTCCTGGGGGGATAGAGATGGAGGGGGTCTGTACAGATGGAGGGGGATGATTTGTCCTGGGGAGGGGTCTGTACCAATGGGGGGTGAGTTGTCCTGGGGGCGTCTGTACAGATGGAGGTGGTAAATTGTCCTGGGGGGGTCTGTACAGATGGGGGGTCTGTACAGATGGAGGGGGGTGAGTTGTCCTGGGGGGGTCTGTACTCCTGGGGGGTTTGAACAGATGAAGGGGATGAGTTGTCCTGGGGGTGTTGTAATATGTTGGCCAATTTATGTAGGATATTATATTATTATATATGTGTACACATACAGTACAATATTGACATATCGGCAAGGCCAGAATTCAGTTGACAATGGTTAAGTTGCCAACTCAATTTTAACATATCAAAGGGACAGCTGATGACCCTTTTATGTGTTGATCTTATGCAAGTCTACCTATGTATTTGAGGTATGGCCTGTTAATCTAATTGAACATTTTAAAGGGTACATTGTTTATATACTTAAGGATGATAAAGAACCATGGAAGAAGTATTTATTGATGGTAATTAGACTTCAGGGGGGTATTCATGGAAATGGTGGACCTAGCAGAAATTCGCCCCCCCCCCCCATTGCACTAGTATTTCAGGGGACGATTGTTAAAAGTTAATATAGCAGTGAAAATACTTTTGTTCCTTTTCCAGATGATTGTGAGACAAATTTCTTAATTTGTTTGACTGAGTCAGCTTGAATCAAACCGCGTGATTTATTTCCACACAAAAGTTCTCTTCTTCCGATGTTGACACAACGCTCTCTCCCGCTGTAATGTCGTCTGCGAGGTATGCGCCGACTTATATATGCATGGGACCTGGTCACCGTGTGATGTCACCGGGTGACCCCGCCCCTTATGACGGCACAGTCCCATCATGCCCCAGGACTGTGCCGTCATAAGGGGCGGGATCACCCGGTGACATATAAGTCTATTTTTAGCGCAGCTTTACCATCATTTTAGGGGTGTTATTTGGCTGCTAGCGGGGCGGTTTTAACCCCCCACGGGGCGGCTTTAACCCCCCGCTAGCGGCCGAAAAGGGGTTAATTCCACTCGAGCAGTGTTTTGCCGGCGGTATCACAGCCCTACCCCATTGATTTTAATGGGGAGCAGCAGTGGAGGAGCGGTGAGTTCACCGCTCCAAAGAAGCTGCTGGCAGGACTTTTTGTGACACCCTGCCAGTGCACCGCTCCAATGTGAAAGCCCTCACTGGAGTGAATGGAGCCGCTTATTTAGGCCTTTTTACAGGTGCTAAACTCTGGCAAAATGCCGCTGCGGCGGTGTTTTGGGGGTGGATTTAACCCCTTTTCGGCTGCTAGCGGGGGTTCAAACCGCTAGTGGCCAAATACCGCCAGTAAAGCGATGCTAAAAATAGTGCCGTTTTACCACTGCTGCCCGCACTGCCCCAGTGTGAAAGGGGCCTAAGGCCCCTTTCACACGGATGGACCGTTCAGGTCCGCCTCAGACCTGCGGACCTGAACAGACACTCCATAGACCTCTATGGAGGGTCCGATGTCAGTGGTGACATATCCGCTGACATCCGACCCACTCCAATCCGAAAAAGTGTAACGGAGGAAAAACCTATTTTTCCATCCGTATGCGGATCGGACTCTACGGTCCGTCATCATCTGATCCCCCATAGAGGAGAGTGGCACTCTGACAGGTCCGTCCCTGCACAGCGTGCAGAGACAGACCTATCATCTGCCTGCTCAGCGGGGATTGGCGGAGCGATCCCCCGCTGAGCAGAGCGGGCTCCGTACACGCACACGTCTGTGTGAAAGAACCCTAAGGCCAATGCCCTTTGTACAAAAATCCACGGGAAAGTTTGTACAAAGTCTCATCGTGTGTATGAGGCTTAAGTACCAGAAATTCAAGTTTTCATATCTTTAAAGGTCACCATACACTGGCTAATCAGTTATATCTTCCATAAATTTGTTTCAGTGCAAGAGCCTGTTTGATTTTCTACAATTAGAAGTAATTCTTACAGTGTATCTTCCTATTACCGCTTTAGCCTAATGATCTGTTTCCACTATTTCAACCCCAAAGTTGTGCTTTTTCGGCTTGGTTTCCACCATTGCGACTTGTCATGCCACTTGGGACTGAAAAGTTGCATCACATGTTCTACCCCATGATTTACAATGAGTACCGTTCATATGTGTGCGACTTCAAGTTTCAGCAACTTCAAAGTAGTCCCTGCACTACTTTGGTCCCACTTTGATGCAACTTGAGGTCCATAGACCTCAAAAATACACAGGCATTGCTTCAAGTTTCGGCAAAAAGTTGTGGGAAATTCGCGGCAAAAAAATGCGACTTTGGGCTTGCAATAGTGGAAACTGAGCCTTAATGCCATGTCATGCGACTAGTTCAAAACATCAGAGAAAAAGTCGCACTGAAGTTGGAACATAGTAGTGCAAGAACTTTTTTTGGAGTTGCACCAATTAGAACAGGGGAACATTGAAATACATGTGTTTTGACTTGTCCTGCGACTTAACATGTGTCAAGTCACACAACAATACAAAATATTTTACAGCGCACACATTCAAGAATGACATTTCCTGCAAGGCTAGTTAAAAACACCTGAACATATTCAAAAAATACGGGGTTTGGTCACACTATATGGTCATATAGTGCTAAGCCCACTTACTGCAACAAAGTACCCCGAATTACTGGGTATGTCATTCTTGAATGTGTGCGCTGTAAAATATTTTGTACTGTTTGTAGGTCTTATAGCAGCACCATCTTGAATTTAAACGCATTGTAAGGTGTGCCCCCCAAATATGTTTTAGTATATTGTAATAGACCTTGACCAGGTTTTTTGGGCTGGAGCACCCCTCCCCCTCCTCATTACCTCTTATTTAGTGGCCACCAGTGCATAGGATGTATCCCCTTTAGTTCTCCCACATAGAGGAGTTTAGCTCCCATGGTTGAGACAAAGGATCTTCCATTCTATTACTATAGTAGGACCCACTAATTTCGGGGTACTTTGTTGCAGTAAGTGGGCTTAGCACTATATGACCATATAGTGTGACCAAACCCCCGTATTTTTTGAATATGTTCAGGTGTTTTTAACCAGCCTTGCAGGAAATGTCATTCTTGAATGTGTGCGCTGTAAAATATTTTGTACTGTTTGTAGGACTTATAGCAGCACCATCTTGAATTTAAACGCATTGTAGGGTGTGCCCCCCAAATATGTTTTTGTAAGTCGCACAACAACTCGCAGTTGTGGAAAGAGAGTCTAAGGCCACTTGGGACTGAAAAGTTGCATCACAAGTTCTACCACATGATTTACAATGAATACCGTTCATATGTGTGCAACTTGCTTACGTACATGCCGTATACACAGCGGGCACACATCTTTATTAAAGAAATCCATATTTGGCATGGAAATTAACCACTTGCTTACTGGGCACTTAAACCCCCTGCTGTCCAGACCAATTTTCAGCGCTGATGCACTTTGAATGACAATTGTGCGGTCATACTTAGCCAAATGTTTTTTTTTAAAGTTCCCACAAATAGAGCATTCTTTTGGTGGTATTTGATCACCTCTGTGGTTTTTTTCTTTTGTTCAAAAAAAAGAAAAGACAGATTTTTATAAATAATTTTGTATATTTTTGGATATTTCGATATTAACCCCTTCCCGACCGGCGCACGCCGATGTACGTCGGCAGAATGGCACAGCTGGGCAAATGGACTTACAGGTACGTCCATTTGAATTTCCCGCCGTGCCATTGTGCACGCACGGCGGCCGGGATCTCCGCGAGTCGGGTCCCGCGGACTCGATCGCCGCAGGGATACCCACTATCGCCTCACGGAGAGCACGAATGGGGAGACGCTGAAGTAAACAGCATCTCCCCATTCTGCCTAGTGACAAGTGTCACTGATCACAGCTCCCTGTAACTGGGAGCAGTGATCAGTGTAGTGACACTGCTAGCCCATCCCCCCTACAGTTAGTAATCACTCCCCTAGGACATACTTAACCCCTCCCACCCCCTAGTGGTTAACCCCTTCACTGCCAGTGTCATTTACACAGGAATCAGTGCATTTTTATAGCACTGATTGCTGTATAAATGACTGTTCCCAAAAATGTGTCAAAAATGTCCGACATGTTCGCCATAATGTAGCAGTCACAATAAAAATCGCTGATCGCCACCATTACTAGTAAAAAAAATTATTAATAAAAATGCCATAAAACTATCCAATATTTTGTAAACGCTATAACTTTTGCGCAAACCAATCAATAAACGTTTATTGCGATTTTTTTTTTTTACCAAAAATATGTAGAAGAATACGATCGGCCTAAACTGAGGAAAAAAAATGTTTTTTTTATATATTTTTGGGGGATATTTATTATAGCAAAATGTAAAAAATAATGCGTTTTTGTTTTGTTTGTTTATAGCGCAAAAAATAAAAATCGCAGAGGCGATCAAATACCTCCAAAAGAAAGCTCTCTTTGTGGGAAAAAAAGGACGTCAATTTTGCTTGGGAGACACGTTGCACGACCGCGCAATTGTCAGTTAAAGTGACGCAGTGCCAAATCGCAAAAAATGCTCTGGTCAGGAAGGGGGTAAAATCTTCCCGGGGCTGAAGAGGTTAAATGTTGCAAACAGGTAATTTGTCTCCTTCATTGATGTATGCTGATGAGGCAGCACTGCTTGGGACCACTGGTGGGCATTGATAAGTGGCACTGGCAGGTGGTACTGGTGGGCACAGATGAGGCAGAATTGCCTCTTTGGGACCAACGTTCCTTGCACCTAAGCAGGTGATCAGCTTTTATTTTTATCCTCATGCTGTCAGCGTGAGGAGAAAAAATAAACAATTACCGAGCTTTAATTTACATCATGTGATCAGCTCTCATTGGCTGACAGCTAATCACGTGGTAAGGGGCTGGGATCGGCCTTTACTTCGATCTGTGATCACCCGAGTCTCAGTGACTGAGTGCGCCCTGCAGGGAGCACACGGGGAGCCCGTCCTATGACAGCCTCCCAGAAATTCAGGTCCACGCTGTGGCTGTCGTTTGGCTATAGCACAGACACCAAGTGGTTAATAGAAAAACAGATGTAGATTTCTAGGACTGGCCAAAAATAATGTTTAGAGTCAAAGGCAACTGATGACTTTCTATTAAAGGTTTAAATGGGCCAACATGCATCACAATTGAACTTAGGAATGTGTCTTTGCAAAAGTTAAACTAATTAAAATCCTTTCTTATGTTTGCTTGGGGATAGACTGCAGAGGGATTCGAAGTTTTGTCAGATGCCTACACCCCTGATAGGGTGAAGACAACTCCCAAATTTTGCCAATTTCTCATTCAAAAGTATTCACTTTCTGTCACATAGCCAAAAAGGAAGTGAGGGTAAAACCCCACCAATTTATGTCCTTGGGGACACACAGGTCAATCTAAATAGTTTCCCTATTCAGGAAATGCACTCTAGCATTTTGCCATGTACATCCCAAATTTAATATGTATCTTGGGGTTTACTAAAAGGTAAATCCACTTTACACTACAAGTGCACTTAGAAGTGCAGTTGCTGGAGATCCGAGGGGGACATGCAAGGAAAAGAAAAAAAAACAGCATCTTTGCCTCTACATGATTGGATGATAAAATCACCAGTGCTTCCCCTCTGATTTTCATCAACTACACTTGTATTGCAGAAAGGATTTGCCTTTAATAAACCCCAAAATACCTAATAATTTGGGGTGTACACAACAAAGTGCTAGAGTGCAATTTGCATGATGGGGACACTAGTTAGATTGACCTGTGTGTGCCCAAGGAAAAATATTGTTAGGGTTTTACTCTCACTTCCTGTTTGGCTATGTGACAGGAAGCGAAGCCAATTTTAAGAAAAGGGACTCAAAGCCCAACCCAAAAAAAAATGATTTTCCTCAAATGTCCACAATTAGAATAGGATTGTCTTTCAGCTTGATTTTAGTTCAGTGCTCTAAATCAGTGCTTCTCAACCCTGTCCTCAAGTACCCCCAACAGACCATGTTTGCAAGTTTTCCTTCATCTTGCACAGGTGCTTGAAATCAAAGTCAATGGCTTTGTATTTCGTACAGCTATTTTAGATAAGATTTCCTAAACATGTCTTGCCGGGGGGGGTACTTGAGGACTGAGGCTGAAAACCACTGCTCAAAAAGACAATTGAATACTTACCACTCTGAAATGTTACTTTCCTGGTCACTATCCATGCATGTGCTACCATGAAGGCACCAGGAAAGTAACTTAAAACTAAAAAAAAATAAAAATAAAAAAGGGATTTGTCTAAGGGCCCTTTCACACTGTTGCGGGGGCATCATCGGTGGTAAAGCGCCGCTATTGTAAGTATTGTATTGTTGGTATTCGACCGCTAGCGGGGTGGTTTTACCCCCTGCTAGCAGCCGAGAAAGGGTTAAAAACCACCGCAAAGCGCCTCTGCAGAGCCGCGCTGTCCCATTGATTTCAATGGCCAGGAGCGGTGAAGGAGCGTTATATACTCCGCTCCTTCACCGCTCCAAAGATGCTGCTAGCAGGACTTTTTTTCCCGTCCTGCTAGCGCACCACTCCAGTGTGAAAGCCCTCGGGGCTTTCACACTGGAGACAAAGCAGCGGCACTTTGCAGGCGCTATTATTAGCGCAATAGCGACTGCAAACTGCCCCAGTGTGAAAGGGCCCTTAGACATGTCAGTCAGCCTAGTTAAGCTGCAGCTGGGAAATCCATTGCATGAAAAGAACACACATAAAACATAAAAAATTTGAAACAATTTTATTGGTCCAAAAAAAACAAAAAAACACAGGACTTGGAAAAGAAGCAAGGAAAGCAAAATACACACACATGTATGTTAATTTGAGACACTAACAGAATGTGTTTGAGGTTTGACCCTTTTGCAGTGTAAATTAACAGGAGTTAAAAGGAGTGCACCCACAAATGGACATCTAATAAGGATTAAAACAACATTAGGCACAACATCTTAAGAAATAAAAATAATGCAGCGCAGACAGTTAAATCAAAGTGAACAACGTAAAAACAACAAAAATTGCCAACATTAAAAAGATTTCATGGTAAAATAACCACCACCCAAAAAAATACAACAAACCAAAGTAACAAATAAATTGCATAAAAACACATCTGTTTTGCAACATCATAACAAACAAAATACAAATAGAAAATACATGTGTTAGAAACTCAATAAGGACATCCAAATGTACTATTTGCCTGCCCCGGTGAACTCACACCATAGAAACGCAGTCCGGATGCGTTCCAGATGCTTCTCTGAATGCGCGTTTTTGATGCGTTCCAGTGTGTTTTTGGTGCATTTTTGATGCAGTCCAGTGCTTCCCCCCCCCCCCTCTTTTTTCTTAACCTTAAATAAGGACAAGTGTGTTGCAGTGCATTTTTGGTGCATTTAGGTGTGTTCCAGTGCATTTTTGATGCATTTTACAGTGTTCCAGTACAGTCCAGTGCATAAAAAATGCAGCATGTTGTCCTGTTTTCTCAGGAACTGGAAACGCACTGGAACTGCAAGCACTGGTGTCAGCTATGCCATTGAAAACCATATAACCTACTTTCCATGGGTTTTTGATGCAGAAAAAAACACACTGGACTGCATGTGGTGTGAATTGGTCCTGAAGGAATAAAAGTTATTTAAAACTACTCGCGGCTATAATGAAATGTTGGTCCGGCAATACACATAAGAGTTATTTGATAAAAACAGTATTAAGAAAAAAAACAAAATTAAGATAAAAAAAAAATGTGTGGGGTTCCCCCGAAATTCCATACCAGGCCCTTCAGGTCTGGTATGGATATTAAGGGGAACCCCACGCAAAAATAAAAAAAAAATGGCAACCCCGCGCCAAAATTTTTTAAAAAAGTGCGTGGGGGTCCCCCTTAAAATCTATACCAGGCCCTTCAGGTCTGGCATGGATTTTAAAGGGAACCCCGCACCAAAATAAAAAAAAATGGTGTAGGGGTCCCCCCAAAAATCCATACCAGACCCTTATTCGAGCACACAACCTGGCAGGCTGCAAGAAACGAGAGAGCGGCCCACCCCCTCCTGAAACATACCAGGCCACATGCCCTCAACATTGGAAGGGTGCTTTGGGGTCCCCCCAAAGCACCTTGTCCCCATGTTGATGAGGACAAGGGCCTCATCCCCACAACCCTTGCCCGGTGGTTGTGGGGGTCTGCGGGCGGGGGGCTTATCGTAATCTGGAAGCCCCCATTAACAAGGGGACCCCCAGATCCCGGCCCCCCCTGTGTGAAATGGTAATGGGGTACAAAAGTACCCCTACCATTTCACAAAAAAAAGTGTCAAAAATGTTAAAAATGACAAGAGACCTTTTTTGACAATTCCTTTTTTTAAATGCTTCTTCTTTCCATCTTCTTTGGGTCTTCTTCACATAAAAGGGGCTTCCAGATTCTGATAAGCCCCCCGCCTGCAGACCCCCGCAACCACCGGGCAAGGGTTGTGGGGATGAGGCCCTTCTCCTCATCAACATGGGGACAAGGTGCTTTCGGGGGACCCCAAAGCACCCTCCCAATGTTGGAGGGCATGTGGCCTTGTACGGTTCAGGAGAGGGGGGGCCCTCTCTCCTCCCCCCCTCTTTTCCTGCGGCCTGCCAGGTTGTGTGCTCGGATAAGTGTTTGGTGTGGATTTTTAGGGGGACCCCACGCCATTTAATTTATTTTAATTTTTTTGGCGCGGGGTTCCTCTTAATATCCATACCAGACCTGAAGGGTCTGGTATGGAATTTCGGGGGAACCCCACGCATTTTTTTTCTTAATTTTGTTTTATTTCTTAATGCTGTTTTTATCAATGAACTTTTATGTGTATTGTCAGACCGACATTTCATTATAGCCGCGAAGTGAACCAGCGTTAAAAAAAAAAAAAAAAAAAGTTTAGAGGTGCGCCCGTTCAACCTATGCAAATGCATTTACGTTGCTTGACATTTACTAAGATTTTGCCGGTGCACTGAACCAACGCATTTGAACAAGCGCAAATGCTGTTTGAGCATGCGCAGTGCATAAATTGTCCTCCTGCAGTTCTAAATGTATTTGACGGCGCTGCAGGCTTGTTCAGATAAAGTCACTTTCTCATTCTATTTTGGGCATATTTGTGACTTGGGCAGTTAGTACTATACTTCCTCACATCACCCCCATAATATTGGCACTTCCAGCTTGTTTAAATTTTAAGTTAAAGATGCCGTGCACCATGTCTATAGTGGCGTACCAATCACCTCCTCCCGTGCGCCAGGAAGAGAATAGTAAATGGGGGATTGCGCTGTGTTACCGGCGCATATGTTTTGTAAATACGAAAATGTCATTTGCGCATCGGCGTGCGCCGGAACTCATGGAGCAAATGCTTCATAAATCAGCCCCAATGTCTCCTTCTATACAATACAAGCCTTGATTTAAGTTTTCTGTATGTGTACAAGAGGAGAAAAAAGTTTTAACCCTTTCAGTGTCTGCCATGATCTGGAAAAAAACTTCTTTTTATCTACAAGAGTAATTAATTCAGAAGTAGTTTAAATTTTTTTCTATTTTTGCTGAACATAATGTATGATTATGGTAACAAGAATGAAATATATGGATGAAATGACAGTCCAAAAAAATCACAAGAGTAAGTTGCCCTTACCAGAACGCCAAACAAAATAGACGGATGGCTTAAACCCAGCCAGGGCCTTTGGGATGGAAACCGATCTGCTTTGTCCAGATTCAAGATATGATTCCCTCAGTAAATGTAGAAGAAAAAATAAAAAAGCTAGCCATAGTGTAGTATGGTTATAAACTTGTGTGAACATACAAACGTACCAACACCCTGGTGTGCACACAAAAAACGAAGGGTGATATCCCACCACCGTGGCTGTAAATTGCGCTTACCGACTCACAGTGGTAGCTAGGCTCTATATCACACTAGGAATTGATTGATAGGTGACAAGAAATGATTGATTCGCCCTCTGTAGCCAGGAAATCCATGTCTAGCAGCCACTGCTCCACCTTCTTTCACTCTCATGAGTGAAAGAAGGTGGAGCAGTGGCTGCTAGACATGGATTTCCTGGCTACAGAGGGCGAATCAATCATTTCTTGTCACCTATCAATCAATTCCTAGTGTGATATAGAGCCTAGCTACCACTGTGAGTCGGTAAGCGCAATTTACAGCCACGGTGGTGGGATATCACCCTTCGTTTTTTGTGTGCACACCAGGGTGTTGGTACGTTTGTATGTTCACACAAGTTTATAACCATACTACACTATGGCTAGCTTTTTTGTTATTTTTTCTTCTACATTTACTGAGGAAATCATATCTTGAATCTGGACAAAGCAGATCGGTTTCCACCCCAAAGGCCCTGGCTGGGTTTAAGCCATCCGTCTATTTTGTTTGGCGTTCTGGTAAGGGCAACTTACTCTTGTGATTTTTTGGACTGTCATTTCATCCATATATGTTGAAGTATTCTGGCGATCTGGAGTTTTTTTTTCCATCATAGGAGATATCTGGACTTTATTTTTAATTCTTAATTTTTAATTTCAATTTTTTGTGGCATTCAATTTTCCACCTAAATAACGTTTTAGATAACGTAATAAGTATTTAGCGCGGTTTATTATTATTACATTGCTATTTGGTGTTGTCGCACTGTTTACTGCTGCTTATTTTTACAATTTTTTCCAGCGCGGAATTTTTTATTGTAAGAATGAAATATACTTTTGTCTTGATTAGGTAAACAAATAACTTTAGACTGGAATTATAAACATGATGACTAGGGATGAGCCGAACACCCCCCTGTTCGGTTCGCACCAGAACATGCGAACAGGCAAAAAATTTGTTCGAACGCGCGAACACCGTTAAAGTCTATGGGACACGAACATAAATAATCAAAAGTGCTCATTTTAAATGCTTATATGCAAGTTATTGTCATAAAAAGTGTTTGGGGACCTGGGTCCTGCACCAGGGGACATGGATCAATGTAAAAAAAAGTTTTAAAAATGGCCGTTTTTTCAGGAGCAGTGATTTTAATAATGCTTAAAGTGAAACAATAAAACTGTAATATCGCTTTAAATTTCATACCTGGGGGGTGTCTATAGTATGCCTGTAAAGGGGTGCATGTTTCCCGTGTTTAGAACAGTCTGACAGCAAAATTACATTTCAAAGGAAAAAAAGTAATTTAAAACTACTCGCAGCTATTAATGCATTGCCGGTCCGACAATACACATAGAAGTTCATTGATAAAAACAGCATGAGAATTCCCCACAGGGGAACCCTGAACCAAAATTAAAAAAAAAAACAAATGACGTGGGGGTCCCCCTAAATTCCATACCAGGCCTTCAGGTGACAGGTGACCCTTCAGGTGACATTGGATAAATTCTGTAAAATGCCAAGAGGAGTTATTCCACTCTGAAATGCTTGCAAAATTATTTTAAAATTAGTGGAATATTCAGTCTGGATCTTTAAGCATGCTCTGGCTATATGAGAATGTTGTTCATGTGTCATTAAATTAAGAGTAATAATTTGAAAATGTAATATAGATGGATCCATTTTATTAGCTGTTTTAATAAACATATCTTCGTACCGTAATACCGTTACTTCCCACTAAACCAGCTGTTTCAAGATCAGCCTTTAAAGTGTTAATATCCATACTATTTGTTATACTTCCAATAGTACCGACTCCTAAAATACCTTCAACAATACCACACTTATTTCTGTTATGATTCCTACTATTAATTCCAAACCATCTTTCAATACCCAATTCTATATTAACCAAATGTCCTTGACATTGTGGAAACCTTGTAGAAATTTTCCATTCTGAAATATTAAAGTTCCACAATATAATGACAAACTTTCCCTCTCTCGAGAGCTCTGGATTGGAAATGGTTAATCTGGAAAGGATTAGCAGGAACACTTTTCTTATCAATACATGGAGTTTTCCTTGGAGACATTGATTACAACAACAATTGCATTAACACTTTTCAACAGATAATTTTCTATTGATATACAGCACTCATATATACCAGGATCATTTAAAGATACACCTATTTGAAGATAAATACATTTATCATTAATCCAATTCACACTACCAAAAAATCTTTTATGAATTATATTAGTAGTACTGTCAAGAAAGCTACTCAAAATTCACCATTCCTTTTCCAAGTTAACAATGAACTTTGAGGTAAATATATTTGTGTACTACATACTAAACGCAAACCATCTTTGTCTTCAATGATTTTTAAAGACTGTGGAGACACTTTAATTTCTGGAACAATCATATCTACCACAGTAATACTAATTTTAACACTTACTTGCGCTATTTTTGTTACTTTAAAATCCCATATTCTTACAATGTCCCCCTTTTCATCTCCTATTATATTTAAATGTTCTGGATCTAGTATTTTTACAAATTTTGTAATATATAATAAATTGCTCTTCTGGGTAAAGTAGTTTCCCAGATCTTATCATATTATTAGTAACAGCTCCAGACCAAATTGTTGAATCATTACCTTTTACAAACAAACACTCACCAGAAACCCCTTTCCACTATAATACATTCAAAGGTTCCGGTTCTGTTATTTAGTTTATAAGATCCCTGCATTTTAACAAATTTTTTGTTTTAGATTCTATTTTAACTTTGACTTCAACATTATTACTATGAATGAAATACAATTCCATACAGCAATCATATCCCTGTCCTATACATACATATCCGAACAAATAGTCAGCTGTATTGATATTAGTATATCTAAATGTATCTCTTGTGTCATCTATATTGATATCATTGTCCTTATCACTTTTGTCGCCTGTACTATCAGTATCTTGCTCGCTTTTGTTATATATATTTATATCAATGTCTACATCTCTTTTGTTTCTGAATGTAATGTATTTGTTGTATAAATCTTCAATCCTGTTAACCTCTGCATAGCTGGAACAGTTTGTGATATATTTTACCACAGATAAAATTGTCACTAGAGAAAAGATGAATCCTGTGATGATGATGAAAAATCTTCTCTTTAAAACTTTTTTCTTTTGTTGTCATCTTTCCTTCTTTTTGGAATCCATGATTCTTCCAGGTCAGATTTTAAGAAATCATTCCTGAAAAAAGAAAGGTAGCATCATTATCTTGGCATATACAATTTGCATACAAGTAGCTGCAGGTGGTAAAATATTGTTCAGATTGTCCTGTAACATCTGTAACCATTTTGTTTTCTCTATTGCCTCTCTGCAGCGTGGACAAAAAAGGTTAATTGGGAAACACAAGCGGCATTTTAAGAAACAGAGAAGAAAACTAATGCGTAAAACCAAGGCAAGCCAAAGCAGCTAAAGAGGACTAAGAAGCCGCCACATATACGGCAGTGTTCCCACACAGAAAAACAATAAGGTAAATAGAGATATGTGGCGCTAACTCAAAGTGCATAAATGTGATTAAAATAAATATAATCCAATTCTTCAAGTAAAGTGCATATGCGTAAAGAGCAAAATCACATAAATAAAGTGACTAAACATCCATTAAATTCATAAAAAGTGACATCGGATAAATAACAGTGAAATTCATGAAATATGGCGTCAAATACATAAATAGACAATTCAAATGAAGGTGAATAAATCCAAAAATAGTCTAAAAGTGCATCAAGATGAAAAAAAAATCACAAATTTAGAAAAAATCGAGAAAAGTCGCATGCAATAACAAAAATCGCATAAAGTGCAAAAAAGTGCAGAAACGCTATAGCCACAAGTCAATCCAATTAATGTAATACAGTTCCAACATGAACAAAGTGAGTTTTCATAAAACAGTTTGTGCAAAAAATAGATGAAAAAAGTGCAAGTGCAAACGATGATAGGTGACAGATTCCTCTTAATAACCGTACTCTGTGGTGCACCACACGTTTCCCCCAGCCTCTCACCTCTAGCAAAGACCCCTAGGGTCAAGTCGAGCCTGCAATCAGGAAGTGGATGAAACACCATCAATCGATCTGTCTCCTCCAATTGTCACAGGTCTGGCAAATCTCCAATGGAAGGCCTCAAGTTCGGCAAGTTGGGTGGATGCATGCAATAGAAAGGAGTATCCCCATTGTGTAGTATTCAAAACAGGTTTATTCAAAACAACATAGTAACTTACATGTACAGCATAAAATGAACAACACAGATCCCAGTACTTCTGGTCTCGGCCGCGGCCACAGCCGGAAGTGATGACACCTGACTCTTCCCTGACGCGTATCGTCACTGCCCATGTGACTTTATCAAAGGGTAATGGAGTCAGGCATCAGGTGTCTATTTATAGTCCGTTCTTAATCAGCAAAGTGGATTTTGAATACTAATAGGTGTATCCCCACTCAGTAGATTGGATTGGAAAACGAATAGGTGTATCCTCACTCAGTAGATTGGATTGGAATACTAATAGGTGTATCCTCACTCAGTAGACACCATAAATAACCATATGAGGTCTAAGCAATTATAATAAAAAGACCCCCTAATAACAGATCCGAATAAAAAATATAAAAATTTTAAAAATAAAACAAAAAAAGGAAAATAAAAAGCATATAAACTAGCCTATATAAAATCTCCATAGGACATCGCCATCTAGTGGTGATTCATCGAGAAACACCTTAAAACCCGGCAGACAGATGACATCTAGTGGTAAGAAAATGGAATCTCGTAAATGAATAATATTCATGAGCAAAGATACTTGTTTTAATTTGCCTATATTGCCATCTTGTGGATAAATAGTGATATTGATAAAAAAATTCCACACTATAGGTAAATGTGAGGAAATAAAAGCATATGACACAAACAAAGGAGGTATGTACAGGAAATCAGATAGGGTATAACCTAGTCATAATTGCATAAAAAAATTGCATAAAAAAATCATCAACAGGGCAGAAGCATGTAACAGCAAAGAGGAGGGGAATAAAAAAGTAGTGTAAAAAAGTAATATAAAAAAAGTAGAAAATTAAAAATTAATTCAAAATAAAACAGTTGAGGTCGAATTCAACGTTATGACCCAAAGGAGTCATAGTCCATATTTCATGTATCCATTTTGACTCAAGCTGGCTAATTTTAATCACTCTATTGTCTCCTCTCCAATGGGGTTTATATTTTTCAATGCCACAAACCAAAAGGGATGAGGGGTCTTTATTGTGAAATTCTGCATAATGTCTTAACAGGCTGTGTTTAACAAACCCCTTTTTAATACTCTGGACATGCTCCCTCAATCTCCTCCAAAGTTCCCTTTTCGTTCTACCAATATACTGGATCCGGCACGGGCATTCTAATAAACCACCCCCTCAGTCCGACATGATATGAAGTCCTCTATTGGATACTCTTTTGACGTCACTGTAGAGGTAAAGCTTAACTTCTTTTTCTTACTTTCTTTAGTGTGACAGCAAGTGTAACATTTTTTACAGGGATAGTAACCTTTCCCTTCAAAAAAAGAAAACTTTTTCTTGGTAGGTGGATCAAGCACATTTTTTGCTAGGCGGTCTCTGAGGGTTGGAGCCCTCCGGTAGGTAAACCTGGGCTTCTCAGGAAGGATAGCACCGAGATGGCGGTCTGCCTTAATAATGTCCCAATATTTTCTAACAATTCTTTCGACTTGTTTGTGTTGTGATCTTCAATCCTGTTAACCTCTGCATAGCTGGAACAATTTGTGATATATTTTACCACAGATAAAATTGTCACTAGAGAAAAGATGAATCTTTTTGGTAACTTGTGTTGTATGGCAAGGTTACGCTCTGGATACCAAAGTGAATATCCACTGTAATAATTACTTGACATACAATATCTCGAACCATCAACAAATACAGGTTCATCCATTTTTTCTGTTTCTCTACTGAAAAGAGGAGAGTGTGTCTCATGGACTTCACGCAAACATTCATGTTCTAGCCCATTGTATTCCATCAACTGAGGAAGGATATACTTGGCATTGTGTTCAACCTGTATTTGTTTAGGTGGCAGAGCCAACAACCATTGAGAAAATCTTTGGTTGGAGACTCCAGGAACATGTGGGGTCTGTAAAATGTTTTTTTTAAATCCTATAGTATGCTCTGTTGCAAATCATTTTTCGAGATTTCAAAAGCTTTTTGCTGGACTTCTGTCCAGAGACCAAATTCATTCTCCTCTTTATGTTTTAACAAGTCATATAGTGGTTTCTCCTTCTCTGCCAATGACTCGATAAAACCTCTGGAGAAATTTACCAAACCCCAAAACTGTCTCAATGCTTTGAATGTTGTTGTTACAGGTAAAGATACAATAGCCTCTATACGTTCCTGTAAAGGCTGCTTCTTCCATGGACCAATCAAAATTCCTAGAAAAATAATTTAATAATAAAATAGCAAAATATTACAAAAACAATATCAAAATGTAGAATATAAAAATCTCAATAATGTATTATATTCTTAATATGAAGATTGAATCAGATGTGTGTCTGTGTGTGCTTGAAGCTGGAACAACTTCCTTCAATGTCTCGTGGAAAAGAAATGTTTATGACAATATGTATACTTTCACAAGTATAAGTATATATAATTTTACTTTTTTATGAGCTGAACTTTGCGTGTTTTCAGCTTGAGACCTTCTTCTTGCAGAAGTGTCTAAGTTCTAATTGAGGCCAATTAAAAAAATAACAATCCAGAGGCTTATCCTTGAAAATACAAAAAATATATCAAGGTCCTCTATAATATTCCAAACATAAAGGGCAAATCTCTGAAACTCACATCTAAACTTTATTCATAGCAAAGAAACATTAACCAGAAAATTCTTACCATCCATGCAGCTCACTAAGGGCTGCTAACATTGTTTCCCTCAGTACTATATTTAAATGAACATGTGGCTACCTCCATTTTGAGTTTATGCAACTGTTCTACATAGTGATGCCTTTCCTCTCTTAATTGACTATTTTTGGTTTGTAGTCTCAGCATTTGGGACTTAAAAGGGAAACTGGTTTCATTACTATGGTCTCTATGCCTTGGATTGCTACCTTATCCCACAGAATAAACTTCATAACGCCTTGATATAGTTTTCGGATAGTGCGACCTCCTTTGCATATCATTATTAGCCATCAAACAATACCTAGCTATGTGACCCCCCTTTTTACAAGCAAAGCATTTGAGAGCTGGTCTCCCTGCATAGGCCCTTCTCTGAGCATATGATGATGGAGACTCATATTGCTGCATATAATTACTATGATTGGAATCAACAGACTTCACACTTTCATTGTCTGCAATGGCAATGGACTCGTCAGAAGTTTCCACTGTTTCAACTCCTGAATCAATTTCAAGCGCAGTTACCACACTTTTATTTAAATATTACTCATTCAGATCTCCAACATTGATTTCCACCAAAGCAACATCACTTGCAGCAACACTAGCATTTGGCTTTCCTACATATTTGTTCCAGAGCCTATATCTGTGCTAAGCACTGAGCATGTGTGGGGGAGAACTTCATGGCAGACTGGGCTTCATGTAATTCCTTCCTAAACAGTATTATAATACGCTCATTCTCAGCCTCTCTCTGATTCAAAGAGGCAATACAACTTTTGTCTTTGTTTACATGTTTCTCAATCAATAATTGTTCAATAGATCAATTCTGATGTGTTTGTGTAGTTTCTGAAGCATTTTCACCTCCGCATTTGTTCACTACACACATGTTTTTTTGGCACATCATAAACCATTGAATTAAAAACCGAAACCAGTTTCATTACATTTCACAACTTCTTCTTTGTTTTAGCTAATGAAAATCTAGCCTTATCAATTTTAACATTCACCTGTAAACATTGTTCATACATTGATTTCCACAAAATAGTGTCAGACACATGATTCACTAAACCTTTAAATTACAATTTGCTTTCATTAGCTAGGCAATAAACACATTCCATGATTTCTACTCACCGAATATAGGACTTTTCCCTTTATGCGCTGATCTCAAATAACTGTCTTTCAAGACTTCTAATTTCCACATGAAATTCTCAGGTCTTCACAATCATCAATCGATCGATTTTGATCTTCTAGGTTCATTCAATAATTCCGAAGTTTTGATTTCAGTACATCACTTCTCCCTTCTGATCATGGAAGGAAGTGGTAAAAAAAAGCTTCCGCCAAAATGTACTGGCTGGCATACGCCAATGTTAAAAGTCAATATAGCAATGAAAAGACTTTTGTTCCTTTTGCAGATGATTGTGAGACAAATTTCTTTATTTGTATGACTGAGTCAGCTTGAATCAAACTGTGTGATTTATTCCCAAACAAAAGTTACAAAAATACTTATAAAAGGTGTACATTCAAATACAAAAATAAATGTAGCTTCAAATAAGATCAAAGATATGAGATAAAGTTGTTTGTTTCAAAAAAGAAGTTCAAGACATGTTGTCAGGAAAGAAGGAAGTACCAGTCTCGCCAATATCGCTGTCTTCCTTCGCACATGCGCGGTAGAGCGGCACTCCGGCACATCCCTGGCCACAATACAGTGGAATGGCTAATGCGCGTGTGCAATTCAGCGGAACGGCGAATGCGTGTACGCAATAGCGCGTGCACAACATGAGCCTCCCAATGGCCTAAAAAGCCACTCTGTGCCATGACCAGATTGCTGGTTTATCTTTCAGCTCCCCGTGTGTTTCCTGCTTGTATCCTGATTCTTGATTACCAGTTGTGACCCGGATTGACCTTGACCTACTCTGATCTCTTCCTGAATCTGACCCTCGGCTTGCCTCTTGGACCTCTCTACTTGTTTCCTGTGTTTAACCATCGGCATGCTCCTGGACTTTGCTATTGTCTTAAGTGCTTGACCCCTGGCTTGCTCACAGACTTTGCCTCCAATTATCTGTGTTTGACCCTCGGCCTGTTTTATGGACTTTGCTATCAGTCTTCAGTACTAAATCATCAGCCTGCTGACAGACCTGCTAACAGTCCTTTGCACTAGACTGTTTTGCCTACCTAAGAGACTCTTGCCAGTCACCGGTGTTTGACCCCTGGCCTGTTGTTGGATTAGCTGTTCGTCTTCCTTCTTGATCGTCAGCATCTTCCAGTCCTGCACAGCTGTCTCCCTGCCGGTGACCCTCATGCAAGACCTGCCCTGCCTGCTGGTGACTTGAGTCAGGAGTGGAGTGTGCTTAGTCGCAAGAGGTTACCGCTCTCAGCATCTCGGCCTCGGTGAGTACCCTTACCCCAGAGAGGTATGACGTCACAAATCCCACCAAAAAGGATAAAAAATTAGCATAATAAAGGGATAGCATAATTAAAACAGATCACCAAACATATGTAAATTAGGTGTTCAGAAACTACTGACATTACCCGTATTTTGTCATATGAAATTTGGTATCGTGGATCCTGAGACATTATAGTGATGAGCCTGTTGCTAGGGAACATAACTAATGATTGCACAATCTAAATGTCAATCAGCGCTAGTGCAGGGAAGCATTTGTTCTATTAAAACGGCAATACCGATCGCGCATGCGCGATGCGGCGGCGGTAACCAGGCAACAGGGATGCTGTAGTGCCGGGGGGGGCGATGCCGTGGAACAGCATGTTATCGGCGCCAGGTCGGCGCCCATGTGGGGGTAATTGCTTTCGACTACAGCAGTCATCGTTGGCCGCACTTGCGTGATGTGCGGGCGGTGACCAGGCAACAGGGGATGCTGCATTGTTGGGGCCGCCGATGTCATAGAAACGAATGACGCTGGCTGGCCCCGCCCATCGAGGGCAGACTACATCCACTCGGGGGAGGTGGGAAGGATGAGCAGATGTGGGCAGAATGAGTGATGTGAGAAGAGAAGAGCAGGAAGTGGAAAAAACAAAAGAAAGAGAGAGAAACACGGAGGGAACAAGGGGGGAGATCGGGACCAAGGAGCTGAAAATAGATAAGAAAGAAAAGGATTGTAGATCACCGAAGAGATGAGAGAAAAAGGAGAAGGGGAAACAAAAGTGGTAAAAATAAAATAGAAATGAAAATAATTATAAAGATAAATGAATAAGTAGAAATAGAAAAATAAGAAAAGAATAAATAAACGTTACAATAAACAAAAAGTGGATAAAAAATTAATAAATAAAAATAATAGAGATAAATAACGATAGAAAATAATAAATAATAGAAATAAAAATAATGAATATAAAAATAAAAATACTAATAAAAATAAATGTAAATATAAATACTAGCAGAAAATGGAAAATAATAAAAATAAAATAAAAATAAATAATATGAAGAAAAGAAAGTAAAAATAAAATAAAATTATAAAATAAAATAATGTAAAAAATAAAAATAATAGAGGAGAAAAAGAGAAAGAAACAGAAAAGGAAAAGGGGAAGAGAAAGCGGAAAAGGGGGGGAGGGGGGAGGGAGGAGGAAAAAAAGGGGGAAGGGGGAAGAGGGAACGCTCGGAACCTGGTTGCAGTTGCAAAAGGCCTAGCTACCTACATTCAAAAATTGAATCTGAAAGTTCATTATATGCAAGGAAAGATACCAGTGAGAAAAAACTTCAACGGTTCCAAAATAGTCCTATATTGCATTGACATGAGGCCATCGCCCAGATAAGTGAGTAAACATACAGGAAAGGAAAAGGGGAATGAGCAAAGAAAAGAAACTCCAAGGTCAAAGGATATTAGTTCGATCATCGTTCAAATCAAGAACACAGGACAGCTATCTCTCATTCAGGAAGCATGTAAATGATAGGTTGGCATTAAGTCCTCCAGGATGGACCGTGCCCAGGGTATTGATCCAATAGGCTTCACGTTGTAGCAGTTGACGGTCATGGTTGTTGGACATGTTTAATGACCATACCCCTCAGTTCGTGTGTTTGATGTCTATGTTTGACAAAATGCACTGCCACTGATTTGTTAAGATTGATCTGCCCATCCTCTTCTGTTTTTGATAGAGCGAGTCTAATATCACTTCTGTGAAACCTCCTTTTGAAAGGGCCGGTTGTTTTGCCGACATAAGTAAGTGTGCATGGGCATTTGAGGATGTAAACACAGTAATCAGTGTTACAGTTCAGGTACTCTTTTATGCGATAGCGGTTACCCCTATGTGGGTGCATGAAGTGTTCACCACATATGAGGGAATTGCACACATTGCAATTGTGGCATTTGTAGCAGCTAGTCTTCTGTGAAATTCTTGGTATAGTCTTAGCATATTTATGTCTAAGGTCAGTTTGCACGAGAACATCACAAAGTGTCTTGTTCCGCCTATGTGCAATTGCGGGCCCCGTTTTGAGTTCAAATGACAATGTGTTGTCGGCTACGTAGATTTTTCCTAATGGCATGTCTGATATGGTCAGATTCACGGTTGAATGTGTGGATGAACAGCGGTCGATCCAAAGGCCCAGGGGACTTAGTGTGGGTGCTCCCAATCTTGGTTAGTGCATGGTCAAGGACTTCTACAGGGTACGCTCTTTCCCTAAACTTCTCGTACATCTTATTAAGTTGCTGTAGTTTGTCATCTTCATCAGAACAAATACGTGCTACTCTCATAAACTGAGATATTGTCAAACTATTGAGAAGCTGTATGGGATGCGCACTTTGATAGTGCAAGAGTGTATTCCTGTCAGTGTGTTTTGTGAAGAGAGATGTAACCAGAGAGCCCTGACAGTTAGTGATCATTACATCTAAGAAAGAAATGCTGCATGGTGAGATTTCGGGTGTGAACACAACCCCTGTAAAGATACTGTTCAAAAAATCAACGAAATCAAAGAACCGAGCGTCCTCGCTGGTCCAAATTAGGAAAATGTTATCGATGTACCTAAACCAACATTTAATATGGTTAGTAAAGGCATCAGATGGATAAATGTAACGTTCCTCAAGTAGGCCTACAAAGAGATTGGCAAAAGATGGGGCCGCTGAGCTCCCCATGGTTGTACCCTGGATCTGTGCATACTCGGTGCCCTCAAATGAAAAATAGTTGTTTGTAAGCACAAAATTGAGACATTCGATGAGAAACTCTTTGGGTATGGGTGTTGGACCCATATCAGTCAAAAAATGTCTGAGGGCCTGTAGTCCAGCATCATTGGGTATGCATGTGTACAAGGATCCTATATCCATGGTTGCAAGTTTCCATGCTTCACCAAAGTTTGTGAATGCACATTCTAGGAAGTCATTTGTATCCCTAAAGTAGGCTGGTAACTTTTTTACCAAAGGTTGTAGGAGATGGTCAAGTAGCTGAGCCAGAGGTTGGGTGATTGACCCTGTGCCGGACACAATAGGTCTAAATTTCAGAGGGTTCATTCCTTTGTGAATTTTTGGTAGGCCGTAAATGACTGGACAGTGGGGGTGTTCATTGTATAAAAATTTGGCGGTATTGTCATATAACCAGCCGTTCAGTTTCCCTGGGTTAATCAGGGAGTTTAATGCATTTCTAATACTGGGTATGGGATTCTGTTGAAGTGCAACATAACTTGTTGCATCTGCCAGCATGGCAGTCATACCTTCCCTGTAGTCAGCATAGTCCATGATCACTATGGCCCCCCGTCTTTATCGGCGGGTTTAATGATGATACTTTTGTCTTCTTTAAGTGTCCTAAGTCCAATAAACTCATCAGGGCTCAAGTTAGTGTATGTCTTATTGGAAACATTTTTACACACATCATGTTTGATCATTTGTATGAAGCTATCAATAGAGCGGAATTGTCCTGGTGGAAAAAATGTACTCTTTAATTTGAATGGTGTAACGGATCTTGTGGAAATTGTTTTGGGTACTGTGTGGAAATGTTGTTTAAATTTGAGCATTCTTTCAAACTTAAACATATCAACCTCAAAGTCAAAGTTCTGGAATCTAGCAGTAGGGCAGAAAGAGAGGCCCTTTGATAAAAGTCGCAACTCACCATTCACCATAGATCTGGACGACAGGTTAATCACTGGGCACTCCTTGTGCCCAGACGGGTGCTGCGTGGCGGCAGAATGCCGCGGCCCCTTGATGCCCCTCCTGGATCGTAGCCTTCTCTTGGAACCGCAAAATGGGGATCCTGAGATCCACTTGTTGAGGCTTCGGCGCCTCCTGTCTTGCTGGTGTCGCTATCAGAGGATGGATTCTCTGTGGGATGATTGCTGTCAGATGTTGCAACATCATCGTTCCAAAACGGTCTTCCGGCTGGCCATGTGTAGAGTCTGCGCCTTGGTCAACTGAAACCCATGAGCCAGGGATATACCCTTCCCTCCTGATAGTCCTGGTTGATCAATTTGAACTTGTCACGTTTGGCTTGTTTTTGTCTTGCTGTATATATTGTGATTTCACTGTCGATTTTTTGTAAAGTATCAGGTTGTTTGTCTTTGTCCTGGATTGATAGTTCTAATGTGGTTAGCTCTCTGTTGACCTGTCACAACTAAATTTTAACTTCTTCAATGACAATCAGCATGAAGTTAAGTGAGTTTTGGGTGGCCGCTTCACACCAACATCCACAGAACTCACGTTTATGGCGGCCAATCGTGGGCTGATTTTTAATGCGGAAACCACGTGGTATCTTTTTTGTTCTGTAGTACTCAGAAAGCGTCTGGCCTTGTAGTTCAAGGTCAATCTGTCTTTTCCTTAATCGTTTGATGTCACAAAAAAGATCAGAGGTTGTGTCGATTCCAAAGGCTTTACCCTTGTCTCTGGGAAAGAGGATTGTGTTGATCTCTTCCTGGCTGTATATGTTGCCAAACCTCCTGTCAGATTGAGAAGTAGCTTCATCCGATTCCATCTGTATTCTTGGAAGGATGATCGATAGAGTAGATTGGTAGATGTCGTGTTCCGCTATCTATGGCCACGATTAGATGAAAAAACCACAGGGTGGGGGAGTCGTCAGGGGTGCAGATGAAGAATCCAATCACAAGTAATGTTTCATATTCCCATCGCACACATTTCTGGTATAAGCTCTAAAGGTTTGGGTGCTGCAGCAACAACCAGCTGGATACTGGTTCAAGTCACAATGTAGATACTTGCCAGCACACCAAGAATCAGCACAGGGTGGCGTCTAAATGGTTCAGTTTATTGCTGATCACAACACAAAAAGGTGCAACGTTCAAAAAGGTGCGATCGTTAGTTATGTTCCCTAGCAACGGGCTCATCCCTATAATGTCTCAGGATCCACGATAGCGAATTTCATATGACAAAATACAGGTAATGTCAGTAGTTTCTTAACCCCTAATTTACATACGTTTGGTGATCTGTTTTAATTATGCTATCCTTTTATTATGTAAATTTTTTAGCCTTTTTGGTGGGATTTGTGACATCATACCTCTCTGGGGGGAGGAGCTTTGGTTTTTCTTGATTTTTTTTTTCTTGATTTTTTGATTGGTTGATAGTTATTTAAAATTATCTCCACTGTATTTCACGTTTATCACATGCCTGACGAAGGGGTCCTGTGTGACTCCCAAACGTTGCACCTTTTTGTGTTGTGATCATGCAATAAACTGAACCGTTTGGATGCCACCCTGTACTGATCCTTGGTGTGCTGGCAAGTATCTACATTCTACCTTGTTCAGGACCCATCACTCAAGAGACTAGACCCATCCTTACCATTACAGATTCCGGCCATCAAGAACTCTTGTGTTTTGACATTATCTGCTCCCCAATGTTCCCCATCATCTTGGGACTTCCCTGGCTGCAGGCCCACGATCCCCAGATTAATTGGAGCAAGAAAGAGATTTATTTTTCCTCGAATTACTACTCTCAGCACTGTCTAAACCCAGTTCCAGCCTCCTGTTTGACTGTGCAACCGGTACCCAACAACCTTCAAAATTTTCCTCCAGTATACCTTGAATTCAGGGACATTTTTGACAAGAAAAAAGCTGACAGTTTGCCACCTCACCGGTCTTACGACTGTCCTATTGAACTTTTACCCGGCTTTGAAATTCCTTATGGGCGCATATTTCTGTTATCCGAGACTGAATTAGAAGCCCTCCGGGTTTACATTGATGAGAATCTGGAAAAGGGCTTCATCCGCCCATCCTCCTTGCCGGCTGGAGTCGGTATCTTTTATGTCGAAAAAAAGGACGGTTCTCTAAGACCCTGTGTCGATTACAGGAAACTCAATAAAATAACCATTAAGAACAGGTACCCGCTTCCACTCATTTCAGAGTTGTTTCGAACCGCACAAATTTTTTCCAAATTAGACTTACGTGGTGCCTACAACTTCATCGGGATTCGTGCTGGTAACGAGTGGAAGAACGCCTTCAGATCCAGATTCGGACATTTCGAATACTTGGTAATGCCGTTTGGGTTATGCAATGCCCCTGCCACCTTTCAATACTTGGTAAATGACATTTTCCAAGAGTACCTTGATAATTTCGTAATTGTGTACCTGGATGACATCCTTATTTTCTCTGCCACCATTGAACTACACCAGACTCATGTAAAGAAAGTTCTTACTATCCTCAGAAAACATGGACTTTACCTTAAAACAGAGAAATGTGAATTTGAAAAAACTGTTGTTCAATTTCTTGGATTCATTATTTCCACCGATGGGGTAGCAATGGACCTGGAAAAGATTAAAGCAATTCAAGAATGACCGGCCCCTGCAGATAAAAAAAAAGGTGTCCACGGTTCATTGGCTTTGCTAATTTTTATTGAAGGTTTATTAAAAATTTTTCTTCCATTGTCTCGCCCATCACCCAGCTGACCCGTCAATAAAATCATTTTCAGTGGTCCCAGGAAGCTAAAGAGGCTTTTGATGAGTTGAAGGCCCTGTTTACTTCTGCACCTATCCTGCAGCATCCAGACCCGGCACTACCCTTCATGTTGGAAGTAGACGCTTCATAGTCAGCTACAGGTGGTATTCTGTCCCAAAGGCGGGGTCCCGAGTCCCTCCTTCATCCAGTAGCCTTTGCTTCACGGAAACTAAGCCCTCCTGAAAGAAATTACAGTGTTGGGGACCGTGAGTTGTTAGCTATCAAGTTTGCCTTGGAGGAATGGAGATATCTGTTGGAGGGTGCGTCCAATTCTATCATGATTTTCAATGACCACAAGAGCTTGGAATACCTCAAAACAGCCAAGCGCCTAAATCCCCGACAAGCCCGGTGGGCACTCTTCTTCTCCAGATTTAATTTTCACATTTCTTACAGACCTGGTTCCAAGAATGGGAAAGCGGATGCACTCTCTTGGATGTTCCCAGAGTCCCCTCAAATAGCAGAACCTAGCACAATCCTTTCCCCACAGAATTTTTGCCTCATCACCCAGTCTGACCTCAGAACTGCCATTAAACAAGCTTCCGGCCACTGTACTGAGCCAGAGGTACCTTTTTTGAAGAAACGGGATGACTTACTTTGGGCCTGTAATAAAATTTTTGTCCCGCTTGAGGTAAGACCTCTGATCCTGGAGACTTTTCATGACCACAAACTGGCAGGTCATTTCGAGGGTCTAAAGACCACTGAACTAGTCTCTCATTCCTTTTGGTGGCCTGGTTGGAGACGGGACTGCAAGGATTACGTCTCCTCATGTATCTCCTGTCAGTGAAACAAGGGGTCAAACGCCAAGTCTTGGGGTCTACTGAAACCTCTGCCCATCCCGGAACGACCATGGAAGGAAGTATCTATGGACTTCATTGTTGAATTATCTCCCTCTGAAGGGTTCTCTACCATTTTTGTCATTATTGACCCCCTCTCTAAGATGGCACACTTTCTTCCCATGGTGAGCACCCCCTCTGCCCTGGAAACAGCTAATATTTTCATCAAGGAAGTAGTAAGGCTTCACGGGGTACCCAATAATATAGTTTCCAAGAGAGGTGTTCAATTCATCTCTAAGTTTTGGAGGGAGCTTTGCAAAACACTGGAAATTAAAGTCAGTCTGTCTTTGGCCTACCATCCTCAAAGTAATGGCCAAATGAAGAGGACAAATCAAACATTAGAACAATATCTTCTTGCTTCTGTTCCGGCTCCCAGGATGATTGGTCCACTCTCCTGCCCTATGTGGATTTTGCTTATAATAATTCCATCCAGTCAGCTGCTAACCAAACACCTTTCTGGTCCAACTTTGGGTTTCACCCCTCCTTTCTTCCTATTTCCTTCCTTTAAATATCAGTTCTGGCTGTGCAAGACCGCATAACTTCCATCCAGTCAAATTTTCAAAAAATTCGGGAAACCATGCGGAAGGCCCAGGACTAGGGATGAGCTTCGTGTTCAAGTCGAACCCATGTTCGTCTCGAACATCGTCTGTTCGCCCATTCACCGAATTGCGAACGATATGGGCCGTTCGCGCCAAATTCGTGTGGCGCGTCACGGCCCATAATTCACTGCAGCATCGCAGTGCATTGCTGGCTGATGATTGGCCAAGCATGCACTATGACCCACAGAGCCGTCTGAACAGAGAGCCGTAATTGGCCAAAGCCAAGGAGGCTTTGGCCAATTATGGCTCAGGGGATTTAGTACACGCCCCACACTATATAAGGCCGCCTGCACGGCGGCCCTATATAGTGTGTGTTCCGGCGTTGAAAGAGATAGACAGAGAGACAGTGTCATTTGATTTAAATTAGATAGATTAGGGAGGACAGTCAGTGAGTTAGCTGCACTTACAGTGTATTGTGTATATATATGCATCCCAGGTGTTGTGTGTGTGTGTGTGTATATATATATATATATATATATATATATATATATATATATATATATACTGTATTCAGTTTAGCTAGATCCGTTCCTGTTATCTTCCTACTGACAGGCAGGCTTGTCTTGTTACGGTATTTACAGCTACCTGAAAAAAATTGCTGGTGTTCTTTTGATCCTATTAGTACCACAGTCAGGCAGCTAGACTATTTACAGTTAGTGTAGTGCGTCCTTCTCACAGTGTTCAGTTAAAGCTACAAGTTAGTTTAGTGTGACCTCTGCACAGTGTTCAGCTAAAACTACAAGTTAGTGTAGTGCGACCTCTGCACAGTGTTCAGCTAAAGCTACAAGTTAGTGTAGTGCGTCCTCTGAACAGTGTTCAGCTAAAGCTACAAGTTAGTGTAGTGTGTCCTCCTCACAGTGTTCAGCTAAAACTACAAGTTAGTGTAGTGCGAGCTCTGCACAGTGTTCAGCTAAAGCTACCTGTAGAAGGTTGGTGGTGTTTTCCTGATCCTATTACTACCGCAGGCAGCTAAATAAGCTACAAGTTAGTCTTTTGCGAGTTCCGCACAGTGTTCACCTAAAGCTACCTGTAGAAGGTTGGTGGTGTTTTCCTGATCCTATCACTACCGGAGGCAGCTAAATAAGCTACAAGTTAGTTTTGTGCGAGCTCTGCACAGTCTTCACCTAAAGCTACCTGTAGAAGGTTGGTGGTGTTTTCCTGATCTATCACTAACGCAGGCAGCTAAATAAACTACAAGTTAGTTTTTTGCAAGCTCTGCACAGTGTTCAGCTAAAGCTACCTGTAGAAGGTTGGTGGTGTTCTCATACTACAGGCAGGCAGTTGATTTTGCTAGCTGCAGTATCAGTATATATATATAATATATATATATATATATATATATATATATATATATATATATATCCCAGCTTAGTGCAGCTACAGGCCATTAGTATGTCTGGAAGGCCAACAAGGAGAGGCAGACAGTCACAAGCCAATAAAAGAGGGCAAGCAGGCCCTGTGTCTAGAGGCAACAGTGCTGGTAGTGGAGACGGTGCATCCTCATCAGCACGTGGCCGTGGGACACGCTTAGCCTTTTTTTCGGCAGCTGGCCGTGTTGAGCCGCAACATGCAGAAGACTTGTTCGAGTGGATGACCAAGCCTTCCTCATCCTCCTCATCCTCTCTCACCCATGCTCAGGGTACTTTGTCTGGCAAAGCAGCTGCCAACGCGGCCTCTTCCCTCGGCTCAATGGCATCAGTGACTCCTTCCCTAGCCATACCATGTCCTCCTGAGGAGTCCCTCGAACTGTTTGACCACAGTGTTGGGTACATGCTCCAGGAGGATGCCCAGCGTTTAGAAGGCTCTGATGATGATACTGAGCTAGATGAAGGCAGTAACGTGAGCACGGACAGAGGGGGTGCCCAAGAAGGACAGCAATCTGGCAGTCATGCTCCCCCTGCTGCAGCATACTGCCAGGTTTGCTCCAGTGATGAGGAGCAAGGGGATGATGAGGTCACTGACTCAATGTGGGTGCCTGATAGGAGAGAGGAGGAGGCACATCACCAATGAGGCAGGATGCCCTCCAGGGGCCAGCCTAAGGGCAGCACCATCACACCCCAAAGCTCCGCATGTGCAGGGCGCTGCTGTCTCTGCGCGTTATTCCAAAAGTTCTTTGATGTGGGCCTTTTTTGAGATGAGTGCATCAGATCGCACCGCTGCTATTTGCAACATATGTCTTGAGCGTATCTCGCGTGGCCAAAACATCTCCTGCTTGGGCACCACATGCTTGACCAGACATATGTTGACCTGCAATGCAGTTCATTGGCAAGCATATCTAAAAGACCCACACCAAAAAACAAAGAGGACCTCTCCTTGCTCCTCATCAGCTGAGATCTCCAACCCCACTATACCTTCAGTCCTCTCTGAGATCTGCACTGAGAGGAATGAAGGTGTAGAATTAGGTGTGTCACAGCCAAGTACTTGTGGGCAATCTGCTTTTGGTAAACCAATGTCAAATTGTACTAGGCAAATTTCCCTGCCCCAGCTGCTTCACCGCCAAAAGAAGTACGCTCCCAGCCATCCACATGCCCAGCGGTGGAATGCTAGCTTGGCAAAATTGCTAGCACTTCAACTGCTGCCTTTTCAGTTGGTAGAATCTACCCCCTTGCGTGAGTTTGTGGAATGCGGTTCCTCAGTGGCAGGTACCCAAACACCACTTTTTCTCACGGAAGGTGATTCTGGCTCTCTACCGGCATGTGGAAGGCAATGTCCATGCCTAGCTGGACAGGGCAGTCAGTGGTAAGGTGCATATTACTGCTGACTCATGGTCCAGCAGGCATGGACAGAGACGTTACCTAAGTTTCACCGCGCATTGGGTGACTCTGCTGGCAGCTGGGAATAATGCAGGACAAGGTGCAGTAGTGTTGGAGGTTGTTCCGCCACCACGCCTCCAAAATGCCACTACTAATGATTGTGACACACCTCTCTCCTCCACTCCCTCCTCTTCTTCTTCCTCCATGGCCTCTTCCTGTGCTTGGTCCTTGGAACCAGCGGTGCTCCGTAGCCATTCAAGGGGCTACGCAAGTATGCAGGCCAAAAGATGCCATGCGGTGCTTGAGCTGGTGTGCTTGGAGGACAGGAGCCACACTGGGGCAGAGGTTCTGTCAGCTCTGCAGGGGCAGGTTCAGAGGTGGTTGACGCCACGCCAACTTAAGGCAGGAATAGTGGTTTGTGACAATGGCACCAACCTCCTCTCTGCCCTCCGACAGGGACAAATGACCCATGTGCCCTGTTTGCCTCACGTCCTTAACTTGGTGGTGCAGCGCTTCTTGGGCAGGTACTCGGGCTTACAGGATGTCCTGAGGCAGGCCAGGAAAGTCTGTGTGCATTTCCGCCGGTCATATAATGCCAGTGCTCGGCTGGCAGACCTCCAAAAGGAATTTAACCTGCCCAAGAACCGCCTAATCTGTGACATGCCCACCAGGTGGAACTCTACGTTGGCCATGCTGCAGCAGCTGCACATGCAGCAGAGGGCCATCAATGAGTACCTGTGCGACTATGGCACCAGGACAGGGTCAGGGGAGCTTGGTTTGTTTTCCCCATGCCAGTGGTCCATGATCAGGGACGCTTGCACTGTCCTGTCACCATTTGAGGAGGCCACGAGAATGGTGAGCAGCCAGTGACAGTGCATGCATCAGTGACACTGTCCCCCTTGTCCACCTGTTGGAGCACACGCTGCATGGAATAATGGACAGGGCACTTGAGGCAGAACAGAGGCAGGAAGAGGAGGACTTTATCCAGACAGTGTTCCTGCATGCCCGCCGATCACACAGGAAGAGGACGAGGAGGAGGAGGATTGTGTCAGTATGGAGGTGGAGCTTGGCACTCAGCATCAGCAGCAGTCTTTAAGGGATCAGTCCCAAGAAACACATGGACTTGTACGTGGCTGGGAGGAGGTGGCTGCGGACCATGCTGTCCTTAGTGACTCAGAGGACTCCGGACCGAATGCCTCAGCAAACCTATGCTGTATGGCCACCCTGATCCTGCAAAGCCTGCGGAAGGATCCTCGTATTCGTAGTATCAGGGAGAAGGACAAATACTGGCTGGCAACCCTCCTTGATCCACGTTACAAGGGTAAGGTTGCGGACATTATCTTGCCATCGCAGAGGGAGCAGAGGATGAAACATCTTCGGGAGGCCTTGCAGAAATGTCTGTGCAACAGGTTCCCAGGGACTGGGAGGTTACAAACTCCTGTTTCTGGACAACGTGTTGCTGAGGCTTCGGTCAGTCAAAGAAGGAGCGGTGGAGAAGGTGACCGTCTGACCGATGTGTTCAGACAATTTTTTAGTCCGCAGCCCCAAGGTATGATTGGTTCCAGCAACCATCGCCAGCGTCTGTTTTACATGGTGCAGGAATACCTAGGGGCAAGATCTGACTTGGACACCTTTCCCACCGAAAATCCTGTGGGTTACTGGGTCTTGAGGATGGATCACTGGCCAGAGCTTGCACAGTATGCAATTGAGCTACTGGCCTGTCCTGCATCCAGCGTTCTTTCGGAACGCACATTCAGTGCTGCTGGAGGCTTTGTAACCAATCACAGGGTGCGTCTGTCCACCGACTCGGTCGATTGACTGACCTTCATAAAAATGAATCAGTCTTGGATCACCACCAGCTAACAAGCACCTGATGCTGATGTAACCGAATAATTTTTTTTGAGATCTCAGATCCCTTCAAAGACTGCCTATGCTGATGCTGAGTGACTATCCTGAGTAATTATCCTTTTCCTCCTCAATGATCACGCTGATAGCTTGTAATAACATTTTGGTTCTGGGCGCCGCCACCAGTACCTAAGGCCCAATTTTTCAGCCCCTGTTTAAAAGGGGCATGTAATTACAATTTTTGATGCAATACTTTGCAGCAGGGCTCGTTTCTGCGTTCCAACTAGAGTATCTGTGAGGGGTTGCAGTGTTGTGGCACCAGCACCAGTGCCTAAGGCCTAATTTTTCAGCCCCTGTTTAACAGGGGCATGTAATTGCAATTTTTGATGCAATACTTTGCAGCAGGGCTCGTTTCTGCGTTCCAACTAGAGTATCTGGGAGAGGTCGCAGTGTTGTGGCACCAGCACCAGTGCCTAAGGCCCAATTTTTCAGCCCCTGTTCAACAGGGGCATGTAATTACAATTCTTGATCTAATATTTCACAGCAGGGCCCGTTTCTGCGCCCACCAAGAGCGAGTGAGGACTTACAGTGTTGTGGCACCAGCACCACCACCACCACCAAAGGCCCAATTTTTCTGCCCCGTTCTACAGGGGCATGTAATTACAATTCTTGATCTAATATTTCACAGCAGGGCCCTGTGAGGGCTTACAGTGTTGTGGCCACAAGAATACCTAAGGCCCAAATTTCTGCTGAGTATATAGGGCAGGCCCCTACTTTCAAACATCCAACTTACAAATGACTCCTACTTGCAAACGGAAGGAGACAACAGGAAGTGAGATGAAATCTACCCCTAGGAAGGGACATTCTCTCCTGTAAGAGTTAATATGGGAAAAACATTTCTCCTTTCCACTGATGCTTTATCACCAATCCTTGTTTCACAAAAAAACCCAAATTTTCAAAAAACATTTGTCATTGGGACAAAAAGTGAGGTGAAATCTTCTGAAGAGGAGCACAGACAGCAAAACAAATGTCACAGGGGCGATAACCCTTCCCTATGTTTTCCAAAAAGCTTAAAATAGATATTTTGGCTGGAGCTAAACATGTTAAAAATGTACCAGTTCAAAATTACAAACAGATTCTACTTAACAACAAACCTACAGTCCCTGTCTTGTTTGCACCACCTGTATACTGCTGTTCAGAATACAGAGCCTGTATACTGCTGTTTCCTTTTTTAATTTGGGTGCGGGGTTCCCCTTAATATCCATACAAGACCCAAAGGGCCTGGTAATGGACTTGGGGGTACCCATGCCGTTTACCTCACTGATTTTCATCCATATTGCCAGGACCCGACATTACATTAAAGCTGCAAGCAGTTTTAAATGACTTTTTTTCCTTTAAAAATGACATTTTGTGCAGGGACTACTGTTCTAAGCATGGGAAACACGTGCCACTTTACAGGAATACTATAGACACCCCCAGGTACGATATTTAAAAGAATATTTCACTTTTTTTTTTTTTTTTTACTTTAAGCATCATTAAAATCACTTCTCCCGAGAAAACGTCCGTTTTAAAAAGTTTTTTTTGCATTGATACATGTCCCCTGGGGCAGGACCCGGGTCCCCAAACCGTTTTTAGGACAATACCATGCAAATTAGCCTTTAAAATTAGCACTTTTGATTTTCGTTCGAGTCCCATAGACATCAATGGGGTTCTAACGTTCGTGCGAATTTTCGGTCCGTTCGCAGGTTCGGGGGGTGTTCGGCTCATCCCTACCCAGGACAGTTACAAAAGACACTATGAAAAGGAAAGAAAGGAAAATCCAGCCTTCAAGGTAGGGGATGAGGTCTGGCTATCCGCCATCAACCTTAGACTACCTTATCCTTCTCAGAAATTAGGGCCATCATCGGCCCTTTCAAAGTCAAAAGGATTGTGAACTTTGTGGCTTTTGAATTAGCCTTACCCAGTTCCTATAGGATACACCCTGTATTTCACACATTCCTACTGAAACCGGTGATTCCTAGCCCTTTTTCAAGAAGAAAAAGACAACCTCCGGTTGTCTCCTCCTCCGGTTGAAATCGACGGCGAGAACGAGTTCGAGGTGGAAGCTATAATTGACTGCAAGAAGAAGGGCAAGAAGCTCCAGTACTTGATTAAATGGAAGGGCTACCCTCCTGAGGATAATTCTTGGGAACCTTCAAGTAATTTACATGCTCCATGATTAATCCAAGCCTTCCACAAGAAACACCCGGGCTTACTGTCCAGATTGGGCATCCAGAGGCTGCCCCTCGGGGGGCACTGTCAGGAAAGAAGCAAGTACCAGTCATGCCAATATCGCTGCCTTCCTTCACACATGAGCGGTAGAGCCGCACTCCCGCGCATCCCTGGGCACAATACAGGGGAACGGCTAATGCGCAATTCAGCGGAAGGGCGAACGTGCGTTCGCAATAGCGCGCGCACAACATGAACCTCCCACTGGCCTATAAAGCCACTCTGTGCCATGACCAGATTGCTGGTTTGTCTTTCAGCTCCCCGTGTGTTTCCTGCTTGTATCCTGATTCTTGATTACCAGTTGTGACCCAGATTGATCTTGACTTACTCTAATCTCTTCCTGCATATGACCCTCGGCTTGCCTCTCGGACCTCTCTACTTGCTTCCTGTGTTTGACCCTCGGCTTGTCTATGGATATTGCTTCCTGTCTCCAGTGATTGACCCTCAGCCTGCTCCTGGACTTTGCTATTGTCTTCAGTGCTTGACCCCTGGCTTGCTCACAGACTTTGCCTCCAGTTATCTGTGTTTGACCCTTGGCCTGTTTTATGGACTTTGCTATCAGTCTTCAGTACTAAATCATCAGCCTGCTGACAGACCTGTTAACAATCCTTTGCGCTAGACTCTTTCGCCTAAGAGACTCTTGCCAGTCACTGGTGTTTGACCCCCAGCCTGTTGTTGGATTAGCGGTTCGTCTTCCTTCTTGAGCTTCAGCATATTCCAGTCCTGCACAGCTGTCTCCCTGCCAGTGACCTTCACGCAAGACCTGCCCTGTCTGCTGGTGACTCATGCCTCTTTGTGCCCTTCACCCCCTGTACCATCTCCAGGAGTGGAGTGCGCTTAGTCTCAAGAGGTAAACACTCTAAGCATCTCGGCCTCGGTGAGTACGCTTATCTGACACATGTGCTTAAAAATTGCTGCTGTTTCCTTTTTTCTGAGAGCATCTGTAAAAATATTCTGTATGCTGGGTTTCTGTAGATATGTTAGAAGTGTAGCAGAAGTGTAAAAGAGTAAAACCACTCCCATATTACTCCCATTATCACCTCACATCCACTCCCCACATAGGGGGGGCTAGGAGTAAAAATTCCACTTGACCAGCATGTCTAATTAACACCAGACACAGGAAATGGGGGATGATAATCTTCCTGCCACAGAATGAATATACACATAGTTTCTCAAACAGAATATCATGAATTCCTTTTAAGAAAATCTAACCAGAAACGTCAATCATGTCTTGACATCTTCTTGAAATTGAGAACTCAGTTCAAATGTCACATCTGTAAGTTATTAGTTCAAAAGACCTTTCATACACACAACATTACAGGGGATTTCATACCCTCAGTTATATACTTTTAGGACTGAATTAAAATTTAGATATTAAGAATATAACAACAATTCAAGCTGACAATCAGTCTTTTCATTCTCTATAAAGGTGACAGAAGGAACTGGGTTCTCTGAAGGTTTATGAATGCTGCACAAATAGCCTGTCACCTATTTTATATTTACTTTATTTATATTTATTTTATTTTATATTTATATTTTATATTTTGTCATCTGTCTGAAGTTTCAATAAATGCATCTCTCTGGAAGAATTGGGTTGCTGCTGGAAAATACACACATTATAATAATAACTAAATAATTGTCATCATCCCACTATTATATCACTACAGGGGGGTCTGTACAGATGGAGGGGTTGAGTTGTCCTGGGGAGGTCTATACAGATGGAGGGGGGTGAGTTGTCCTGGGGGGTCTGTACTCCTGGGGGGTCTGTACAGATGGAGGGGGTGAATTGTTCCAGGGGGTCTGTACTAGGGTGACCACATTTCCAAACTGCCATTCAGGGACACCCCCCTGCCCTCTTCCCAAAAAAAGATGGGGGGTTGGGGGAATGTAGTCTCGGGGTTGACGGGGAATTTGGCGGCAGGGGGGATTTGTTGGGTGAATGGCTGGTGTTGTACTACATTGTAATATATAATGAAATTGTTCAACTCACCATAATACAGAGTGGGGACCCTGAGCTTGTCACTTGCCACCTGATGCAGTGTGCCACTTGCCACAGTTGCCTGCCACTAGATCCAGCTTGTTACTTGCCACTGTCACCTGCCACCAGATGCAGCGCGTCACTTGCCACCAGATGCAGCGCGTCACTTGCCACCAGATGCAGCGTGTCACTTGCCACCAGATGTAGTGTGCCACTTGCCACCATTGCCTGCCACTAGATGCAGCTTGTTACTTGTCACTGTTGCCTGCCCCCAGATGCAGCTTGTCACTTGCCACCATTGCCTGCCGTCAGATGCAGCATGTCACTTGCCACCAGATGCAGTGTGTCACTTGCCACCAGATGCAGTGTGCCAATTATAACCCATTGCCTGCCACCAGATGCAGCGTTTCACTTGCCTCCATTGTCTGACGCCAGATGCAGCGTGCCACTTTCCACCCATAGCCTGCTACCAGATGCAGTGTGCCACTTTTCACCCGTAGCCTGCTACAAGAGGCAGTGTGCCACTTGTCATCTATAGCCTGCCACCAGTCTGATACACCAGAGCCCCAGGAAAGTGAACACCCCTCCCCCTGCTGGCTGCTGATGTTACTTTTCCCATGTGGGGGCCGGGGGGTGTCACATCTTCAGCTCTGAGGGGTTCATGCTGGGACCTGTAGTCCTTCACTTTTGGAGGGTCACATCCCCAAAAGTAAAGGACTGCAAGTCCCAGCATGAACCCCTGATATCTAAGGATGTGATCCCCCAAATTGAAGGATGGCAGGTCCCAGCATGGACCCCTGAGAATTAAGGGTGTGACCCCATAGATTTCACATGCTAATGCTGGAACCTGTAGTTCTTTACTGATTGGGGGGCATCACATCTTCAGTTGTGAGAGGTTCATGTTGGGACTTGTAGTCCTTCACTTTTGGGGGATCACATCCCAGCATGAACCTTGTCCTAATATCTTAGGATGTGTCCTCCTTCCATCCCTCCGAGGGTGTCATCTGATCTGTCAGTCTCCTCTCCTCTTCTGCAGACCCCTTATCTGCCTACCTTCCTCTTATCAGTGCTACCTCCAGGCTGACACACACTTGGAGCGCCTGTGAAGTGCTGACAGTTCAGCACAGAATGCTGGCTGCTGGGGAGAGCTGAGTGAGGATTTTAACCCTTGATCTGTCCATGGTAAGTGCTTTGTATTCACTTGCTTTTCTACAAAACTCATCTCTCCTTCGTGCACTTCTGCATGCTGCTGGCTGAATGATGCAGGGAGGAAGTGGGTGGAGCTAATCAGTAGGTGCGGAGGAGGAAGTTAAATCTTCCCACTGTGAATGCTGGGGCTCTGTCTGTCTCCTCCTCATGACGTCACCGGTTGCTAGATGCGAGGCGGGCAGTGGCTAGCAACCATTTGAGCACAGAGCCAGCGGCTCATGTAAAAGGGGTTTCACCAGCCAGGGGTCAACCACAGGCTGTCAGTGAGTGACAGCAGCGATGTGAGGGATATTTTAGAGGGCATCAGAATGGTCCAGGGCCAGGGGCAATTCTGGGACACTGTATTGTCCCGGAATGAGGGTGCCCGGGACCCGGAACCAATGGCGACCCTAGGGGGGGCCAGAGGGGACCCTGACCCCCCCAACATTATGCTGTGCCCCACCATGTGCCCCCCCAAAAAAATCAATGTCTAAGAGGGAGAGAGTCCCCAGTCAGCTCCTGCGGGTGATTCCTCCCCCCTCCCCTGCTCGCTGACACTGCATAATGCGAGTGTTCACACAACCACGGCCGCCTGATCTGCTCCTTCACCTGCATCCTCATTGGCAGGGAGAAGAGCGAGTTGCAGGAAGGACTCCACCAGGACTTTCAGTTACTGAAAAAACAGACTGATTTCTCCCGTCCTTAGGACAGGAGGACCAGCCTGTAAATTCCAAGAGATGCCACACCAGAGCTGTCAATAGCAGGGGCAGGACAGCAAGAGGAGGCTGGGGAACCCCACAGTGGCAGAACACCAGGGCCCGGAGGCAAGACAACCTTTGCAACCCTGATAGTTCTCCCACTGCTTTGGATCCTTATATTTTCTTGATATGCTGGTGACATATATCTCTTGTTTTCTGCCACCCTGGGGGACCCCAATACAGTAGGAAGGGAGCTCACTGCAGAACATGTGAAAGGGCCCGTTGTAGGGTCGTAGTAAAGGGCCACAGGATATATATATATATATATATATATATATATATATATATATATATATATATATATATATATATATATATATATTATACATTTTATAGTTGCCCCCCTACTTTTGTCCCTGTCCCCCCATGTGCCCCCCCTAAATTTGAAAGCTGGAGACGCCACTGCCCGGAACAAACCTCCTAATTGCGGGATTGTCCCGGGCAATCTGGGACATGTGGGCACCCTAGTCTGTACAGATGGAGGAGGGTGAGTTGTCCTGGGGAGGTCTGTAATCCTGGGTGGTCTGTACAGATGGGGGGTGAGTTGTCCTGGGGGGTCTGTACTCCTGGGGCGGTCTGTACAGAGGGGAGGGGTGAGTTGTCCTGAGGGTCTTCACTCCTGGGGTGTCTGTACAGAGGGAGGGGGTGAGTTGTCCTGGGGGGTCTGTACTCCTGGGGGGGTCTGTACAGATGGAGGGGGTGAGTTGTCCTGGGGGGTCTGTACTCCTGGGGGGTCTGTACAGATGGAGGGGGTGAGTTGTCCTGGAGGGGTCTGTATGGATGGAGGGGGGTGAGGTGTCCTGAGGGGGTCTGTACAGATGGAGGGGTGAGTTGTACAGTTGTACAACTCCTGTTGTCCTGGGGGTTCTGTACTCCTGGGGGGTTTGTACAGATGGAGGGGGTGAGTATTCCTGGGGGGGTCTATACAGAGGGTAGGGGGTGAGTTGTTCTGGGGTCTGTACTCCTGGGGGGTCTGTACTCCTGGGGGTCTGTACAGATGGAGGGGGTGAGTTATCCTGGGGGTCTGTACAGATAGAGGGGGTGAGTTCTCCTGGGGGTCTGTACAGATGGAGGGGGTGAGTTGTCCTGGAGTGGTCTGTATGGATGGAGGGGGGTGAGGTGTCCTGAGGGGGTCTGTACAGATGGAGGGGGTGATTTGTCCTGGGGGTCTGTACAGATGGAGGGGGGTGGGTTGTCCTGGGGGGGTCTGCACAGATGGGGGTTGTCCTGGAGGTCTGTACTGATGGGAGGGTCTGTAGTCCTGGGGGGTATGTACAGATGGAGGGGGTGAGTTGTCCTGGGGGTGTCTGTACAGATGGGGGTGGGTTGTCCTGGGGGGTCAAAACTGATGGGGGGTGGGGGTGGTTTGTCCAGGGGATCTGTACTCATGGAGGAGGGGGTGGTTTTTCCTGAGGGGGTTTGTACTGATAGAGGGGGGTCTGTACTGAGGGGGTCTATACTGAGGGAGGGGGGTCTGTACTTAGTGAGGGGATCTATACTGTGGGAACGGGGTCTGTACTGAGGGAGGGGAATCTATACTGCGGGAGGGCGGTCTGTACTGAGGGAGGACTATAGTGGGTGGGGGAGGGGGGTAACACGATGTTTTTCCGCACCGGGTGACACCAACCCTAGTGATGTCACTGGTAACTGGGGACACCTGGTGTAAGGAGGGACTCTACTAGGGACAGCTGATGTAAGGAGGGACTCTACTGGGGACACCTGATGTAAGGAGGGACCCTGCTGGGAATGCCTGGTGTAAGGAGGGACTCTACTGGGGACAGCTGATATAAGGAGGGACTCTGCTGGGGGACCTGATGTAAGGAGGGACTCTGCTGGAAATGCCTCATGTAAGGATGGACTCTACTGGGGACAGATGATGTAAGGAGGGACTCTACTAGGAATGCCTGATGTAAGGTGGGACTCTGCTGGGGGCACCTGATGGAAGGAGGGTCTCTACTGGGGGCACCTGATGGAAGGAGGGACTCTACTGGGGGCACCTGATGTAAGGAGGGACTCTACTGGGGGCACCTGATGTAAGGAGGGACTCTACTGGGGGCACCTGATGTAAGGAGGGACTCTACTGGGGACAGCTGATGTAAGGAGGGACTCTATGGGGGCACCTGATGTAAGGAGGGACTTTACTGGGGGCACCTGATGTAAGGATGGACTCTACTGGGGACAGCTGATGTAAGGAGGGACTCTATTGGGAATGCCTGATATAAGGAGGGACTCTACTTGGAATGCCTGATGTAAGGAGGGACTCTACTGGGAATGCCTGATGTAAGGAGGGACTCTGCTGTGGCATCTGATGTGAGGAGGGACTCTGTGCCTGATGTAAGGAGGGACTCTGCTGGGGATGCCTAATGTAAGGGGGGACTCTACTGGGGGCACCTGATGTAAGGAGGGACTCTACTGGAGACAGCTGATGTATGGCATAAAAAAAATATAAAGCAATACAAATATTGAGAATAGTAGATAATTTTCTAAAAAAGATCACATTGGATAAAACATAATGATGGGTTTTACCGTTGAAGTGAAGTAGACGTGTCTAGTGGGGGCATTGGGGAGCCATGGAGGGGTCCGGGCGGCGCGCAGGCCATCCCCACCCCCCACCCGGGGAAAGAGCCAGCCCCAAGGGCTTGCAAGGAGCCACACTGATACACGTCCCCCCGGGGGAGCGAGAGACTGAACACCTGCAACAGATATCCATGAGCAGCCATTAAAAAAGTAACATATTAGTGTAAAAGTCATCATTATAAGTATTGATTTAGATTTTATATGGAGACCAAAAATGTGTGTATGTTTTAAGGATGGTAGTTGAATCACATAAATTAAAAAATCATCAAATTGAATTAGTATTACAAGCAGCCCCAATACAGTGTGCAAGTGGTGCCTGATGTGTAAAAAAAGTAACATATGATCTTTTTTAGAAAATTATCTACTATTCTCAATATTTGTATTGCTTTATAGATTCAGATGTGCCCCCTGAAGAGACCGCATACAGGTCGAAACGCGTCGGTGCTTTGGCATTTTACTACACCATGTAATGTAATGATGTGATATGCATTTTGCCGTTTTTTGGAATATGAATTCATCATTGTACTAGATTCCACATGACAAACATGATATTGGCCATCTTGTCAAATAAATTGTTTTATTAATGACCTCTGTAATGGTATATTTTGCTGCTTTAAAGCCCAATTAGGGGAATCCAATATTCTTTTATCCATTTCGGGGTGTGCAGCTCCCTTGTTCTCTTCCCTGTATGTCTCCCCCTAGTTACAATTTTCTTGGGTGGTCAAACACCCCTCCCCGCTTTGACATACCAGAGATCAAAACAGGAAGCATTGTGTCTTATGCCACCTTCAGATTCCTGCATGTACCAATTTAATTTGAACATATATACAACTTTTGAACATATTTTTTGTTCTAATCAAGGGGGAATCGGATTGAGATCCAATCCTTCCCCTTTTCCATGCACCAGGAGGAATAGACCCCTGTACTGCATGATATTTAATACCCCACATGGTAGTTTATGACTAAACTCTATTGGCTTCCATGCAGGAGTCCGGAGTTAGGGCTTTGGCACTCTGCTCCTGTCTAATATATGCAACATCTATTACTGTTTTCACGGTATATCTCATGACCATGCTAAATGCCAGTTTATATGTGGTTCTCATGCTTGGGGGATCGTTGTTAGGTCCCGGTGGGTGCGGTCTCATTCTCCCTCCCTCCTCTGGGTGGAGCCTGGCCTCCTTGAGACTTCCCGGCAGGGCGGGGGCGTGTGGTTACTCCGCACGCCCCCATGCTTGCTCTGCCTGGCGTCTATCACTAGGCGCCGTGGCGAGCTTCACCCTGCCAGCGGCGTCCCGTGTTCACCTCCGGAGTGTCTATGGCGGTATGCGCGTGCGTGGCCCGGCGCGCACGCCGTCATGACGTCACGCGTTTTGCGACGGAGATGACGACGGTGGTCGGGACCGTTTGGTCTTCCGGGACGCCGAGGGAGCCACACGTGGGCTGCAGCTGGCGGCCCACACGCCATGATCCTGGGTGGGTGGGGGAGTTGGGCACCTGCATGTGATTATCCCATCAGCCTTAGCCTAGCTATATATAGGAGACCAGAATGTTTACCAGTCAATAGTCTTTCCATGCTGGTCAGGACAAACGGTATCTGTTTTCTCAGCAATTGCAGCTTGTTTTCTGCCAAGCCAACTAGCTTCACATACCTCATACAACTTATACAGCACAAGGTAAATTTACAATGTTTTTTAGTCACATTATCTCACTTCACATCCCTCTTTTCTTCACACACTGCCATTTGGTTGGCCCTTCATTCTTTCTTTTCCTCACTGTAATTGTTTGGTTTGTTTTTTATCTTTCAAAATTTTTTTTTTTTTTTGCCAACACTTGCTTCATCACACTTTTCCCTCATTATGCACTTTCCCAAGGATCCCCTTTTTTCACTCACAGCACACATTTTCACTCACACATCAGGCACCACTTGCACACTGTATTGGGGCTGCTTGTAATACTAATTCAATTTGATGATTTTTTAATTTATGTGATTCAACTACCATCCTTAAAACATACACACATTTTTGGTCTCCATATACAATCTAAATCAATACTTATAATGATGACTTTTACACTAATATGTTACTTTTTTAATGGCTGCTCATGGATATCTGTTGCAGGTGTTCAGTCTCTCGCTTCCCCGGGGGGACGTGTATCAGTGTGGCTCCTTGCAAGCCCTTGGGGCTGGCTCTTTCCCCGGGTGGGGGGTGGGGATGGCCTGCGCGCCGCCTGGACCCCTCAATGGCTCCTCAATGCCCCCACTAGACACATCTACTTCACTTCAACGGTAAAACCCATCATTATGTTTTATCCAATGTGATCTTTTTTAGAAAATTATCTACTATTCTCAATATTTGTATTGCTTTATAGATTCAGATGTGCCCCCTGAAGAGACCGCATACAGGTCGAAACGCGTCGGGGCTTTGGCATTTTACTACACCATGTAATGTAATGATGTGATATGCATTTTGCCGTTTTTTGGAATATGAATTCATCATTGTACTAGATTCCACATGACAAACATGATATTGGCCATCTTGTCAAATAAATTGTTTTATTAATGACCTCTGTAATGGTATATTTTGCTGCTTTAAAGCCCAATTAGGGGAATCCAATATTCTTTTATCCATTTCGGGGTGTGCAGCTCCCTTGTTCTCTTCCATGTATGTCTCCCCCTAGTTACAATTTTCTTGGGTGGTCAAACACCCCTCCCCGCTTTGACATACCAGAGATCAAAACAGGAAGCAGTGTGTCTTATGCCACCTTCAGATTCCTGCATGTACCAATTTAATTTGAACATATATACAACTTTTGAACATATTTTTTGTTCTAATCAAGGGGGAATCGGATTGAGATCCAATCCTTCCCCTTTTCCATGCACCAGGAGGAATAGACCCCTGTACTGCATGATATTTAATACCCCACATGGTAGTTTATGACTAAACTCTATTGGCTTCCATGCAGGAGTCCGGAGTTAGGGCTTTGGCACTCTGCTCCTGTCTAATATATGCAACATCTATTACTGTTTTCATGGTACATCTCATGACCATGCTAAATGCCAGTTTATATGTGGTTCTCATGCTTGGGGGATCGTTGTTAGGTCCCGGTGGGTGCGGTCTCATTCTCCCTCCCTCCTCTGGGTGGAGCCTGGCCTCCTTGAGACTTCCCGGCAGGGCGGGGGCGTGTGGTTACTCCGCACGCCCCCATGCTTGCTCTGCCTGGCGTCTATCACTAGGCGCCGTGGCGAGCTTCACCCTGCCGGCGGCGTCCCGTGTTCAACTCCGGAGTGTCTATGGCGGTATGCGCGTGCGTGGCCCAGCGCGCGCACGCCGTCATGACGTCACGCGTTTTGCGACGGAGATGACGACGGTGGTCGGGACCGTTTGGTCTTCCGGGACGCCGAGGGAGCCACACGTGGGCTGCAGCTGGCGGCCCACACGCCATGATCCTGGGTGGGTGGGGGAGTTGGGCACCTGCATGTGATTATCCCATCAGCCTTAGCCTAGCTATATATAGGAGACCAGAATGTTTACCAGTCAATAGTCTTTCCATGCTGGTCAGGACAAACGGTATCTGTTTTCTCAGCAATTGCAGCTTGTTTTCTGCCAAGCCAACTAGCTTCACATACCTCATACAACTTATACAGCACAAGGTAAATTTACAATGTTTTTTAGTCACATTATCTCACTTCACATCCCTCTTTTCTTCACACACTGCCATTTGGTTGGCCCTTCATTCTTTCTTTTCCTCACTGTAATTGTTTGGTTTGTTTTTTATCTTTCAAAATTTTTTTTTTTTTTTTTGCCAACACTTGCTTCATCACACTTTTCCCTCATTATGCACTTTCCCAAGGATCCCCTTTTTTCACTCACAGCACACATTTTCACTCACACATCAGGCACCACTTGCACACTGTATTGGGGCTGCTTGTAATACTAATTCAATTTGATGATTTTTTAATTTATGTGATTCAACTACCATCCTTAAAACATACACACATTTTTGGTCTCCATATACAATCTAAATCAATACTTATAATGATGACTTTTACACTAATATGTTACTTTTTTAATGGCTGCTCATGGATATCTGTTGCAGGTGTTCAGTCTCTCGCTCCCCCGGGGGGACGTTTATCAGTGTGGCTCCTTGCAAGCCCTTGGGGCTGGCTCTTTCCCCGGGTGGGGGGTGGGGATGGCCTGCGGGCCGCCCGGACCCCTCCATGGCTCCCCAATGCCCCCACTAGACACGTCTACTTCACTTCAACGGTAAAACCCATCATTATGTTTTATCCAATGTGATCTTTTTTAGAAAATTATCTACTATTCTCAATATTTGTTTTGCTTTATAGATTCAGATGTGCCCCCTGAAGAGACCGCATACAGGTCGAAACGCGTCGGGGCTTTGGCATTTTACTACACCATGTAAAGTAATGATGTGATATGCATTTTGCCGTTTTTTGGAATATGAATTCATCATTGTACTAGATTCCACATGACAAACATGATATTGGCCATCTTGTCAAATAAATTGTTTTATTAATGACCTCTGTAATGGTATATTTTGCTGCTTTAAAGCCCAATTAGGGGAATCCAATATTCTTATATCATTTATTTATTTTTTATTATGGAAGATTCAACACTTATCACAGGGAATATATCTAATTTATTTATTTATTGGCACTAATTTGGATTGATTACTATTTTCAAACGCATTTTTAGTATATCTATACACAATTGTTGCTTAGTTTTACTTTGGAGTTATCGCACCACTTCCAGTGGATTTGTATAACTGGAGGAACACAGTTTTTAAATATTTGCAATTTTTTCATATATTTGCGATTTTATATATATGCGATTTTTTTTGCGATTTGGTAGCAATTTTTTTCACATTGGTTTTTTAGCACAAAAAATTATTTTCTCACATTGATTGAACTTTGTATCAGAGCGCATCAATCTATGTTATATGTTTAAATTTTTAGGGGATTCTGACCACTATATAATTGATAGCAGCTTGATATCATTGTCAATCTAACAATTTTTATTTAATTAATTGCACGTGCATTCACATACATTTGATTTACACTTATTTGATTGTATATGTCACGCTAGAACGTTATTGCGCTTGGTGTTTTTGTTTATTTACCCCAAATTGTTCGATGTTCGGCGAACTTGCGAACAGCCAATGTTCGAGTCGAACATGAGTTCGACTCGAACTCGAAGCTCATCCCTACTACAGAGCCCTCCGGTGGCATGTATCCCAAGCATGTCCCTGGATAGCGAATGACAGCCCAATGGAAGTCTTAAGCTACGGCGGCTTGGGACTGTTGTATGTGAAGCTGACAGGGCACCCTAACTTTGGGAGTGATTTGGAGTGGCGGTTGGACAAAATCATGGATTTCAGAGAAGGGCTACTGAACATCTCGGAAGTGCACTGGGCACTGAAAGATATAGAGTTTCTGGCCATTCAGGAATTGGAGCTGGAGATCGCTTACAGACGGCTGCTAGACTTTGCTCAGTGCCAGGGCTGGGCTCCCTTTGCCTGGGACTATCAGGAAATACCAGTTGACAACCCTGAAATCCTGGCTGAAGAGTCGGCAATGTGGCAGAGTAATAGTGTGCTTTGCCAACCTGCCCCCACACCTATGGAGGTGGATGTCTTATGGCGGATGCAGCAAGTGCTGACTGACCTTGATGATCCTGTTTCTGCATGGGATGATCTTGGATGGAGGAATGTGCCTGTCCAGCAGCATGCCAGAGAATCAGCAGTGGAAAATCTGGAGATTGCCATCCACAAAGCTGTTCCACGGACAGGAGATGGTGAACCTCTATGTCCAGACACCAGTAATAGAGACAGGGGATTTAATAGACTTTTCTGCTGAGGAAGAACAACCTGATGAGCCTCCAGCAGAAGAGCTGGTATTAGGGCCAAACTTCACTGTGCTCTGCCCAGCACCAACAGCAGTATCTATGGAGTTACAAGGAACAAGGAACTTCCCCAGCTGAAGTGCTGGTCACCAGACAGAAGGTCCACAACCTCTACCCCACACCTGTGGCAGTTTCGGAAGCTCAGGGTGAGAAGGTGGCAATCACTTCCCAGCAGCAGATACAGGGGAAGAAGGGAGAGGAGGTGTTCTTCGTCCCTCCCCAACAGTTGGCCAGGGTGAAGGAAGCGGTCTTTCCTCCCCAGCAAAGATCTGTGCACCTGGGAGACAGTACCACAGACATGTCGTCCCAGCAGCAAGATGAGGGAATGGAAGAGGAAGCAGCCGGATCACCTCCCCAATGGCAGCTACACAGTTTGGGAGTGGAGGAATCCAGCCTCCTGCCCCAACGGTTAGCCGGAGCAGAGGGTGTGAAGTCCCCAGCAGAAGTACTGGCAACAGGGCAGAGTGCTACCAACCTCTGCCCAGCACCGACAACAACTGTAGAGATCCAGGGAGCCGGGGCAGTCGGCCCCTCTCTCTGGTGACAAGCTGATGTAGTGGAGCTGCTAATCCCAGCTAAATCGCTGGCAACAGGGCAGAGAGCGCTGCTGGCCTCTGCCTAGCACCTACAGTTTCTTCTCAGCTTCAGGGAACTGGGACCGTGGGCCCCTCTGCCCAGCAACAGGCCAAGCCATGGAATGGTAAACACCACCCAGCTGAAGCGCTGACAGCTGGACAGAGTGAATGACCTCTGCCCCACACCTACTGAGGTCAACTATTCCTTGCAGCCAAGAAAGGAGATCATGTGGACAGACTTTGTGAGTTCACTCTGTCTGACTAATGCATGTCCAGACCAGGTGGAGGTCTGGGACCTTGTTAGTCAACTTTTGATGGGGGAGAAGTGTGACAGACTCACCCGGGACAGAGCCTTTCGGAGGGGACTAAATGTCAGCCTCTTGCCTCCAGATTATGGGCCCTGGCATTTGGGGTACCCTTGAGGTGTTGTTACTTTGGCTTTGGGTCTTTGTCCCCAGGACACACAGACTCTGGGGACCCTATATTTGCCATATTAGCAATAGTGACTGAGTCATACTGTTGGGACTCATACTGTGAGGAGATGCTAAAACCATCAACTCCACTCACCTGTCTGATGTCTGCTATAATGTGTTTAATGTAAATAAGTCTAGTCTGGCTTACCACAGCTTCTAAGGGTATTCAACTCATTGTTGTTTGTTCTCATTAACCCTGTGTTGATATTTATGGTAATGTGTATTGAATAGTCAATGAGCTAGGAGACGTAAAGACTTAAACCAAAAGGTCATGTCTCTGAGTCACCTAGTCTGGGTAAATGATTTAGTAAACTAGCTCATGTTAATTAGGTTGCAGTTGTATTGTTAGAGTAATATGAGCAGGAGGGGGGAACCTCCTCTAACGGTATATAAAGACTTGTAATTTTGGTTCTGATAAATGAGTCCATGTTAGCATCTAAGCAAGTCTCGTCTTGTTTTATGCTTGGGAGCAGTTGGAATATCTGATATCTGTATCCAGACTGGGAGGAAGTGGTATACTGATGGAAGCACTCAAGCAGAGTGTGGGACGTTCTGTTACAGCGGGATTCTACTGGGAACACCTGATGTAAGGAGGGACTCTGCTGGGGACACCTGATGTAAGGAGGGACTCTACTGGGGGCACCTGATGTAAGGAGGGACTCTGCTGTGAATGCCTAATGTAAGGAGGGACTCTGTTGGGAATGCCTGATGTAAGGAGGGACTCAACCAGGGACAGCTGATGTAAGGAGGGACTCTGGGGACAGCTGATGTAAGGAGGAACTCTACTGGAATCTCTGATGTAAGGAGGGACTCTACTGGGAATGCCTGATGTAAGGAGGGACTCTACTGGGAATGCCTGATGTAAGGAGGGACTCTACTGGGAATGCCTGATGTAAAGAGGGACTCTGCTGGGGACACCTGATGTAAGGAGGGACTCTGCTAGGAACACCTGATGTAAGGAGGGACTTTGATTGGAATGCCTGATGTAAGGAGGGACTCTACTGGGGAACTTGATGTAAGGAGGGACTCTCCTGGGGACAGCTGATATAAGGAGATATTCTACTGGGACAGCTGATGTGAGGAGGGACTCTGCTGGGGGCACCTGCTGTAAGTAGGGACTCTGCTGGGGATACGTGATGTAAGGAGGGACTCTACTGGGGGCACCTGATGTAAGGAGGGACTCTGCTGGGAATGTCTGATGTAAGGAGGGACTCTGCTGGGAATGCCTAATGTAAGGGGGACCCTACTGGGGGCACCTGATGCTAAGGGGGACTCTGCGGGAAATGCCTCATGTAAGGAGGGACCCTGCTGGGGACAGGTGTTGTAAGGATGGACTCTACTGGGGACAGCTGATGTAAGGAGGGACTCTACTGGGGGCACCTGATGTAAGGATGGACTTTACTGGGGACAGCTGATGTAAGGAGGGACTCTACTGGGAATGCCTGATGTAAGGAGGGACACTACTGGGAATGTCTGAAGTAAGGAAGGACTCTGCTGGGGGCATCTGATGTAAGGAGGGACTCTGCGGACACCTGATGTAAGGAGGGTCTCTGCTGGGGACAGATTACCTAAGGAGGGACTCTACTGGGGACAGCTGATGTAAGGATGGACTCTACTGGAAATGCCTGATGCAAGGAGGGACTCTACTGGGAATGCCTAATGTAAGGAGGGACTCTGCTGGGGACACCTGATGTAAGGAGGGACTCTGCTGGAAATAGCTGATGTAAGGAGGGACTCTGCTGGAGACACCTGATGTAAGGAGGGACTCTGCTGGGGACACCTGATACAAGGAGAGACTCTGCTGGGGACACCTGATGCAAGGAGAGACTCTGCTGGGGACACCTGATGCAAGGAGGGACTCTGCTGGGGACACCTGATGCAAGGAGGGACTCTGCTGGGAACACCTAATGTAAGGAGGGACTCTACTGGGGACAGCTGATGTAAGGAGGGACTCTGCTGGGAATGTCTGATGTAAGAAGGGACTCTACAAAGGGGGAACCTGATGTAAGGAGGGACTCTGCTGGGGACACCTGATGTATGGGGGGACTCTGCTGGGGACACCTGATGTAAGGAGGGACTCTTCTGGGAATGCCTGATGTAAGGAGGGACTCTTCTGGGAATGCCTGATGTAAGGAGGGACTCTACTGTGAATGCCTGATGTAAGGAGGGATTCTACTGGGGACAGCTGATGTAAGGAGGGACTCTGCTGGGGGCACCTGATGTAAGTAGGAACTCTGCTGGGGACAGCTGATGTAAGGAGGGACTCTATGGGGGCACCTGATGTAAGGAGGGACTTTACTGGGGGCACCTGATGTAAGGATGGACTCTACTGGGGACAGCTGATGTAAGGAGGGACTCTACTGTGAATGCCTGATGTAAGGAGGGACTCTACTGGGAATAGCTGATGTAAGGAAGGACTCCGCTGGGGACACCTGATGCAAGGAGGGACTCTGCTGGGGACACCTGATGTAAGGAGGGACTCTGCTGGGGGCATCTGATGTAAGGAGGGACTCTGTGGACACCTGATGTAAGGAGGGACTCTGCTGGGGACAGATTATGTAAGGAGGGACTCTACTGGGGACAGCTGATGTAAGGACGGACTCTACTGGGAATGCCTGATGCAAGGACCCCCGCCTACAGACAAAAAAGTGTCCCTATACATTTTTGGAAAATGTTGGCAACTATGCCAATTAAAAGAGACATAAAGATAGATAAAAAGCAATGAATGAATATAATAAAAATCATATATAAGTGAGAATATCCCAAAACAATACACTATAGTATAAAGTGCAAAGTGCAAAAAACATATATGTGACCTACCATATATCAAATAAATGGTAATCCACAAAAAGTTTTTAGCAGGGATATAAAATACCAAGCAACATGTAACAAAAACAGGGGTGATTGGCGCTGTTCGAATCCGGATGTGGAACGAGCGGTGGAACGCACGCTGCACCGCGCTGTTTTCTCCTACTCAGTCTGACTGCCAACTAGGCAGCGGGATATTGTTGGCTCGTTTTTTGTATATTTAATAAAGCCTTTACATTTTACGGAATTACGCGATGGGATTCATTTTTATTCTATATGGATGTGCCTGTGGGGATTGACTGGAGCCAGCCCGGACACCGAGAGTGGAGATTCGAACAGGAGCCTTTACCAGGGACCATAGCTGCGGGATACAGCTGACAGGCCTGATACCCCTGCAGGGGTGTCCCCTTTCGGTGAGTGAGGGCACATTGGGGGGCGTTTGGAAGACAGGAGGATTTCACGTCACTAAGATCAATGCTAGATGATTTAAAAAGACTCACGATTTGCACTTTATGAAGAACTTTACACTACAAGCCTTTTTATTTACATTTTATTTTATTAATATTCTTTGGGACATTTTGTGGACTCAAGATTTATGATGAATTTTTAATTCCCTTATGTGCATTTGTGATTATAGATTTCATATTTTATTTATGCACTATTGGTGTTTTTTAGTTTATGCACTATTGATGTTCATTATGATCAGTACATGGTTTTAAGGATTTCCTGATAGTTTGTTTGGGGATTCATTTCACTTTTTTGATTCACCTAGACTTTGATCTATTTTGGTTTACTAAGGAGTGAATACATGCTGCATTCTTCATGGGGGCAGGTGTTGCACACACTTTAGCCATTCTCACTTAATTTGTTTTTATTCCATACATTGTTATTTATGCTCGGTTTGTTTCACAGTTCACTTGATATACCACACCAGTTTTTTTGATTTCAGTGGAACAGCGCCAATCACCCCTGTTTTTGACTCTATTCTTTCTGGAATTTCACATTGGTGCGATTCTGTGCTGGGGGGCTGCAGTTCCTTTATCACCTGAGCGCGGAGCTATTGGTTTCACAAACATGTAACAAAAAAATCATCTAAAACCACTCTGAACCATATTGATAAAGTGTCCAACAGGTGGTATTGGTGTGCAAAGTGATGATAAAAAATCCAGTGTCCTTAAAAAACTCAATATAGTCTGAAAAAAACTGTGACATATCAATTAAATTAAAGAAATTCGTGATGTGGCAAGTGCTCCCCGTCTTCCACTGCACCCCCAATCATGTCCTCACTCACCAGAGTGCCCAAACCCTGCAGGGGTAACAGGCATGTAGGTTAGGATCCAGCAATGATGTTCCTTGGCGATACTCCTCAGCCCGGTTGCCGTCCTTCCCTTCTCCAATGCAGCGATGTCCTCTTATTAATCCCCAGCGTTAAGCATCTATATGTTATAGAAAAGAAGGAAGCCTCATAGTGTAAATCCAAAAAATGTATTTATTGTAAAAAATACTTTAAAAACGGGAGCTGACAGCTACATTGGCCGGCTCAAAGCCGATGGCCGTATTAGCAGCGTGGTGACGGCGTGCGTTCCACCGCTTGCCTGCCCGAAACCAGAAGTCCAGAGTAAAGCAACACAAGGAAGCGACGTATGCGTATCACGTGGCCACGCCTTATGCGTTTCATCATCAAGACATCATCTGAGGCGTGGCCATCTTGGTACACCATACGTCTATATGTAGTCCATAGAGGTGCCATGATCTCCAATCAAAGACCTAGGTATGCGATCACACCCATCAAGGGTATGCGGAAAATTTTATGCTATAATGAGAAGGTTTATACCGAGCACCATCTAGTGGACTCTTGAAATAATGTCATAGATGGCGCCTCCATGTATACACTTCAATCAACAAATGGACATAAAATCGTAAAAAATTACATATGCATAATAAAACCTAACAATACATTTCCTCCAGATACTCAAAAAAGGAAAACACACAGGAAAAGGAAAAAAATAATAATAATATGTAAAATTTATAGAAAACGAGCGAAAAAAATAAAAATAAATATAAATATGAAAATAAAAAATATAAATAAAAAGTGCAAATATTAAAAGGAGGTATAAAAAAATTGGTATAACTAAATCCTCCATCTTTTGGGTCAAGTGTATGAAAAAGGGAGGTAAGAGTGAAAACACTCCCAGGCCAAATGGTCGTGAGGAAATATGACAGCCTAAAATGCTGTAATCGATGTATATATAGGTTTATAATGACTAAATCCGCATATATAAATGATACATATGAAAAGAAACAATGACTGAAACCAACATAGTCCTGATAAGGAAAGAAGGGAAAGATCACCTCGAAGCAGCATCATACAGACCCATCTCGCTACTCTGCTCCGACATAAAAATATTGGCAAAGGTAATGGCTACTAGGTTAAAGAAATATATAACAAAGCTAGTGCACCCGGACCAATCAGGGTTTATCCCAAATAGATCTACTAGTATTAACATCAGAAGGGCATACCTGAACCTCCAGTCACCGGTAGAGGCTAGGAGCTCCAGAGCGGTCCTCGCTTTGGATATTGCTAAGGTGTTCGATAGCCTGGAGTGGGAGTATCTCTGGTGGGCATTGGAGAAGTTTGGGTTTGGCCCGAAATTTATCAAATGGATCAAGACCCTGTATTTCCATCCAAACGCCAGGTTAAAGATAAATAGCGAATATACGGAGTGGCTATCCCTTGAGAGAGGGACGAGGCAGGGGTGTCCACTCTCGCCCCCGTTATTCGCGCTAGCAATAGAGCCATTAGCAGAGGTAATAAGACACTCGCCTGGAATACAAGGATTCAGTGAGAGGGATGGGTCGGAAAAAGTGGCACTTTACGCCAATGATGTGCTGATTTTTCTTGGGGACACGGGACTATCCCTTGAAAAGGCAATACAATTAGTGGAAAAATTTGGGAGGACATCGGGCCTGGTGGTTAATTGGGAAAAATCAACACTGCTCCCACTAGACTCAACATGTAATAGTCGAAGGGGAGGTATGCCGAGACTGAGGGTAGTGGAGAAGATGCGCTATCTGGGTATAATCATTTCAACTGACCCGGCACAATATATAGGGGATCATTTAGTCCCTCTATTGGAAAAATTTAGAAGGAAAAGTGCTATTTGGTGCCAACTCCCGTTATCCCTGGCAGGTAGAGTTAATTTGATCAAGATGGTCTGGATGCCACAATTATTATATGTACTCCACAACTCCCCAGTCTGGATTGGGAAGAGCTGGTTTCTAAAAAATAAACACCTTACTTAGAGAATTAATATGGAAGAAAGGGCAGGCAAGGATCAAACTACAAACGCTTCAGCGCCCTGTTGGGGAAGGGGGACTGGCAGTACCACATCCCTATAGTTACTTCTTGGGGCACAACTACAACATCTAGGAGGTTGCGAATATCAGGGCCTGTTAAATTCTAATGCAAAACTTATGATGCACGATTCCACACACGGGTCCCTGGCAGAGGCACTAGAGGCTGGGATATTTCAGGAGGGGCCTCCAACATATAGACTGATTGGTAAAGTCTGGCAAGCTGTTAAGAGGATTATGGGCTATGGAGGTCATACTGAATTCTCGCCCATATGGAACAATAGGGGGCTGAGGGAGTTGCTAACATTAGAAAAAAAATGGATATGGGTCCGCCACGGAATACGTAAACTGGTACAGCTATATGAGGGTAAAAACTTGAAACCTTTCATTGAACTAAGGCGTGAATATGAGATTCCAAATAACACTTTCTACACTTATTTTCAGATCAGGCATGCACTTAACAGTCAATTCAGGAATTGCCCATTAGAATGGTGCAATGCGCCTCTTTTAAACAAAATTATTAGAGCAAATACCACTAGGGGTCTGATAGCAACAATAAGCGGACAAATTTCTGGAAGACTGCTTGATCTGCAAACGACTCTGGATACCAGGGAAAGGTGGACATGGGAAGTGGGGGAGATCACGGACAGCCAGTGGAAGGGAATTTTGAAGGCTAGCCCATTGGTGTCGGTCTCCCCATCGCAACAGGCATCGCACCTTTTTCTGATACACAGGGCTTATTATACCCCTAAGAGACTATTTAGGTTTGGTCGCAGACAGGATGATAAATGTCCTAGATGCCTGGATACTGGCGACCTAATACACATGGTATGGAGTTGCCCAAGGCTGGCGAGATATTGGTCGGGGATAATTAGGATTATAGAAAGTAGGTTTAAAACTAAGCTGAAGCAGGAGGCCAGGGTATGTATCCTCAGCCTGCTAGGGGAAAGTGCGGAGTGCAATAATAAGAAAATCGCTATAGGAAGGTGTCTTTACCAAGCCAGAAAATTAATAGGACAGTCCTGGCCATCTATCACGCCCCCAACTATAGAAGACTGGCTTAGGACAGTGGACAAGCTAATTTGGACAGAAAAAACAGTCTATATTAGGAGAGGTAGCTTCGATAAATTTTATAAAAATTTGGAGTCCCTGGCTGCAGTGGTCGGGTATAGCCCCCTGACCTGGACTTAACCTGAAAAGAGCCTAAGGTCTTGGATTACCATCTAGTACAGTATAGAGGTAAAGGAGAACCAGTGAAACAAGGTTTAGCAGCTGATGAGACGTTAGCATAAAACGATGTTCAGGCAACCTTTTAATATAGCTTGGTGATAAGAGAGGGTGGGAGGGAGTGGGTTGGGGGAGGGGGGGGAGGGGTATAGGAGGTTTAGAGTGAAACGCATCTTTGTATAATTTGTGTTGTATTGATAATTTCCATAAGCTGATGTGAAAGTCAAAAATGTTGCTCTATTCTCCCTTGTAACAAGAAAAATCTAATAAAGAGTATTGAATGGAAAAAAAAGAAAAGAAAAAAGAAAAAAGAAAAAATGATAAAAATTTTTTTTTTGTATATTAAAAATTAAAAATACTTGGTTAAAAACACTATATGGAAAACACTATGTTAAAACAATATAGGAGACACTAGATAAAACACAGGGAAGCCAAGATGGAGGGTATGTGGGGACTAAGGAATTGATCTATATTGACACTTATTGTTAGAAATTGGATAGAAAACAATTTAATTCAATATCCACATTAAGTCCCTTAGGGACCAGACAGTCTAAACGGTATATCCATCTGGTTTCATTCCGGGATATCAGATTCTTTTTACTACCCCCCCTCCAATGATTCTTAATGGTGTCAATACCATAAAAGACCAGGCCAGATGGATCCCTATGGTGAAATTCATCGAAATGTCTGGAGAGGTTGTGTTTAGGGAACCCCTTTCTAATATTGTTAATGTGTTCCCTAATACGTACACAAAGGGGTCTAGTGGTCCTACCCACATATTGCATTCGGCACGGACATTCGATGATATAGGTCACGTGAGTGGTATTGCAGGTGACCAGTTCTCTAATCTCGTACTCTTTACCATTCCTTGATTTGAAGGAAGTTCTTTTCTTAGGTTGTTTCTTGCTGACCCTGCAGGCCAAACATTTCTGACATCTGTAAAAGCCCTTCATACTGGAAAACAATTTTACATTCTTGGGAGGGTCGATGACATTATGGACCAAGTGGTTTCTGAGGGTTGGTGCTCTCCTGTAGATGAAACAAGGTTTTTTTTGTAAGGATTTTCCCTAAGGTCCTGTCAGATTTTAAAATAGGCCAATACTTCCTCACTATATGTTCAATAGAGCGGTAGTGGTTGGTAAAGCCTTTAACGAAAGCTATATCCACCGGAGAGTTCTTACTAGTGTTACAAGCTTTTGTTAATAAGGAATCCCTATCAAGGTCTTGTATCTCCTTCTTTAATCTTGTTAAGGGATCAGTGTGATATCCTTTGTCTACAAATTTATTTATCAAGGTATCGGCTTGGTTCTGATAATCTTCAATATTCCGACAGTTCCTCTGTATTCTGTCTGTAAGCTGTCCCTTGGGGATGTTCTCTTTCCACTTTGGGTGATGGCAGCTGGAGGTGGGTATACACCCATTGCGGTCTGTTGCCTTGATCCATCTGGCCTGGTCTTTTATGGTATTGACACCATTAAGGATCATTGGAAGGGGGGTAGTAAAAAGAATCTGATATCCCGGAATGAAACCAGATGGATATACCGTTTAGACCAGGGGTCTCAAACTGGCGGCCCTCCAGCTGTTGCGAAACTACAAGTCCCATCATGCCTCTGCCTGTAAGAGTCATGCTTATAACTGTCAGCCTTGCAATGCCTCATGGGACTTGTAGTTTCACAACAGCTGGAGGGCCGCCAGTTTGAGATCCCTGGTTTAGACTGTCTGGTCCCTAAGGGACTTAATGTGGATATTGAATTAAATTGTTTTCTATCCAATTTCTAACAATAAGTGTCAATATAGATCACTTCCTTAGTCCCCACATACCCTCCATCTTGGCTTCCCTTTGTTTTATCTAGTGTCTCCTATATTGTTTTAACATAGTGTTTTCCATATAGTGTTTTTAACCAAGTATTTTTAATTTTTAATATACAAAAAAAAAATTTTTATCATTTTTTCTTTTTTCTTTTTTCTTTTCATGTGTATCATTTATATATGTGGATTTAGTCATTATAAACCTATATATACATCGATTACAGCATTTTAGGCTGTCATATTTCCTCACACCATTTGGCCTGGGAGTGTTTTCACTCTTACCTCCCTTTTTCATACACTTGACCCAAAAGATGGAGGATTTAGTTATACCAATTTTTTTTTATACCTCCTTTTAATATTTGCACTTTTTATTTATATTTTTTATTTTCATATTTATATTTATTTTTATTTTTTTCGCTCATTTTCTATAAATTTTACGTATTATTATTATTATTATTATTATTATTATTATTATTTTTCCTTTTCCTGTGTGTTTTCCTTTTTTGAGTATCTGGAGGAAATGTATTGTTAGGTTTTATTATGCATATGTAATTTTTTAATGATTTTATGTCCATTTGTTGATTGAAGTGTATACATGGAGGCACCAACTATGACATTATTTCAAGAGTCCACTAGATGGTGCTCGGTATAAACCTTCTCATTATAGCATAAAATTTTCCGCATACCCTTGATGGGTGTGATCGCATACCTAGGTCTTTGATTGGAGATCATGGCGCCTCTATGGACTACATATAGACGTATGGTGTACCAATAAAGCAGAGGACAATCAGCGCAAACTAAATGTAATAATGAATGCAAGCTAGACACTTAAAGGATTCACCAACCTCAATAGTAAATAACTAAACAAATGAAAGCGCAGCGCAAACTGTTAAAAGCATTAACTAAAAGCATTAAATAAAAAGTCCATCTAGTAAGACATATATTAAATTCTTCTTGGTACAAACAGACTGGTCCCCTTTTCCTGCGTCTCAGATGTCATATACAAAATCGTATGGGTACGCTTACCGGAAAGGATGGACCCCTTAATTACAGGGGTCAGACACGCCTGGATGAATATCTGATGGGCAGCTGCCTTAGATCTCATCTGCGGTGGTCGGTCAAACAGTATATCTGAAGTGAAGCTGTAACCAGTCAGCTGACTTTTAAACTTCTAGAATTTTCTACAGTTGATCAGGTGATCCAACGAACCAGTCAGCTGACTTTTAAACTTCCAGAATTTTCTACAGTTGATCAGGTGATCCAACGAACCTGGGATCTCGTCACATGTATCTTCCATGGTGTACCAAGATGGCCGCGCCTCAGATGACGTCTTGATGACGAAACGCGTAAGGCGTGGCCACGTGATACGCATACGTCGCTTCCTTGTGTTGCTTTACTCTGGACTTCCGGTTTTTGGCAGGCAAGTGGTGGAACGCACGCCGTCACCACGCTGCTAATACGGCCATCGGCTTTGAGCCGGCCGGTGGAGCACTGTCAGCTCCCATTTTTAAAGTATTTTTTACAATAAATACATTTTTTGGATTTACACTATGAGGCTTCCTTCTTTTCTATAACATATGGATGTTTAACGCTGGGGATTAATAAGAGGACATCGCTGCATTGGAGAAGGGAAGGACAGCAACCGGGCTGAGGAGTATCGCCAAGGAACATCATTGCTGGATCCTAACCTACATGCCTGTTACCCCTGCAGAGGTTGGGCACTCTAGTGAGTGAGGGCACGATTGGGGGTGCAGTGGAAGACGGGGAGCACTTGCCACATCAAGAATTTCTTTAATTTATTGGATTGATACGTCACAGTTTTTTTCAGACTATATTGAGTTTTTTAAGGACACTGGATTTTTTATCATCACTTTGCACACCAATACCACCTGTTGGACACTTTATCAATATGGTTCAGAGTGGTTTTAGATGATTTTTTTGTTACATGTTGCTTGGTATTTTATATCACTGCTAAAAACTTTTTGTGGATTACCATTTATTTGATATATGTTAGGTCACATATATGTTTTTTGCACTTTGCACTTTATACTATAGTGTATTGTTTTGGGATATTCTCACTTATATATGATTTTTATTATATTCATTCATTTCTTTTTATCTATCTTTATATTTATGATTAATATCCATTGCACACGCAGTTGAACAGCGCCAATTCCCCTATTATAGAATCTTGTCTGTTTTGAATCTCACCTAGGTGATATTTTGTGTCGGGGGGGCTGCAGTTCTTTTTCTCCTAAGCGCGGAATAATTGATTTTTATTTTAAAAGAGACATAAGCCCGTACACACGATCGTATTTTCTGACAAGAAATGTTCGATGTCAGGCCGTTGGCAGAATATCCGACCGTGTGTATGCTCCATCGGACAACTGTTATCAGACTTTCCACCAACAAATGTTGGCTAGCATGTCCTAAAATTTTCTGTCAACAAATGTGCGTTGTTGGATTTTCCGAGCGTGTGTACACAAGTCCATCGGACAAAAGTCCAAAGTACAAACACACATGCTCGGAAGCATGGACAAGCCAGAAGTGATCGGTCTTGTAAACTAGCGTTTATAATGGAGAATTAACATTCGTGACATGGCAAAATATGAAATCTCGAAATGCAGCGCACAATTCTCTTCTTCTTTAATGGAATAATAATGAAGCTGCTTTGCTGGTTATACTGATGGAGTTATTGCAAACAAAGGCTTTTTTCTAGTGATATCAAGAATAACATTATTATGTTTTTTATTTGCTCAAGTTACCACAACACCATTATCCCGTATTTTTTAAGGTCAAAGATATAACTATGTTGGTCTCCCTTGTTAATTTTACATTGTATTTTTTAAAATGTAACTGACTACTCCCAAAATGTTATTTGAAGTAAAACACATAGCCAAGTATTATTCTACACAATTTTTGTGTATTAAAAAAATAAAACACAGACAAGCAGAGCAGGATCTGGGATGGCGGGAGTGACGCTCTCCTGCTGAGGGAGGGGCCTAACCGTGCCGCCAAGCAGAGCATGAAGGAGAGATCCAGGAATGCCGTGGCTGTGTGAGGCTGCGGGGATGCCACATATGAGGACCCTACACCGGCTCGGAGTTTGTCCTTTAGCCGGTCGGGAGGCACGGTGTTGAACCAGATGCTGTTGAACCAGGAACACTGGAGGACTGAGCCCCGTGGCTATCCTCGCCCCCCCCCCGGTCACCCAGCACAGATCCCAGAATGGACGGATGGCTGATGGATGGCTGAGTAGATGAAAAGGTGTTTCTCAGGATTCAGAGGACAGTGTGGAGGGACCCCGTTCAAGTAAGAGCTGACAGACATCGTTATCGTGGACATAGAAGCCGGATAAGAGCAGAGCAAGCCAGGAGAATATGTGACTACTGAAGCTGACACAAGGGTACTGTAGCATTCCATGTGTTTAAATAAGAATGTTTGACCAAAAGCTGGCTTGACTGTCCCCGTGCTAAATTGCATTACTGCTGGCCAACTTTTTTGAACTATTTGAACGCTTACCTGCATTTTTATATATCTGTTGGCTCTTTGAACTGATGGGAGACCTACCTGCATAGCCTGCATGTTTTCATTTGCACTTTCTATCAGCCTATTCCCATACTTATTGGATTGCATCAATACTGCTGGTTGCATAGGCACTTCTTAAAAGACTGTCCATAGGATTAATATGACATATCCTGACCATCTGCATATCGGACAAGTTAGATATATGCTGATTTATGGTACAGTACCTGACTAGAAGCTAAAGGTCATAAATATGGGTCTGATAACTGCTCGGAATTAACAGTCGGCCAACTGAACCATCTGCTTTCAAAACTGGTCTATTAGTCTATTTTAAAGAATCTACACCAGTTAGTATTCCCATTGGCTGTCTTTTCCTCTGCAAGTCCACCTGACGTAATCAAGAAGAAAATGCTCGGCTAAAGGGAGGTGAACTGTTTACCGTAATTATTTGTATTCCTTTATTAAACTAAGCAAAAGGAAATAAACTTCATAACCTGACTAGGAATCATTTGTGGCTAACCTCAGGACTGTAAAAAGGGAAACAATCGTCATTTAAAAAAAAAAAAAAAAAACCCGGATACTGGTATTGGTGACAGAAACAACTGTAAGACCCCTATGAAAAGTAGCAGGTATCCTGAGGTTTACACATGGATGGTCAACAGCTCCATTTAATAACATCTGACAACACCGTTATCATCAGAGCGTAGGATCTAATTGTAAACTGCATTAATCTGGAGAGATGCTGTGGAACAGGTTTATATATAAGGCACGCTTAGATACTGAACGGTTTATATTAATGTACGGCTGACTTTCCACTAGTTGGAACGTATTCTTGGGTCTGGGCTGAAGGAGAAGTGGAATTCGGATAAATGCTGTGCAACCCTCCTTGTGGTGGGGTAAGGGGGTGGGGGTACAGCTAGTCCCAGACCTGTCCAGCCAAATAGCAAAAGGAGATAAAGCTGTTTTCAGTGTAAAATCAAAAGGGATTAAAGCTGGGGAAACAAAAAACACAAACAAAAAAAAATAGTATGAAAGGAAAAACTACGAAAGGTGAGAACAAAAAACCCCCAAAGGGAAAGCCAATACCAGTACCAGTACGATCAAACAATGCATGACCAAGGAGGTAAGCCCAAAGAGTCCAGGGTTATTGAAAACAGGCGAAAGGATCATCACAAGAGAAGGAAAAATGACACTGGGAAAAAGTGTGGAGAGATCTTAGATCTATCCAGAGAAAATATAAGTATAGAAAGTGAAATGGAACCAAGTAAAATGGAACAACGGAATACGGACGATCAAATCCTGACTAAAATGGAAGTGATCAAGATGTTCTCAAGATTAGAAAATTCCATAAAACTAGAAATCTCCACGCTTTGGGTTGACCTGGGACAATTGCTTAAACGGGTTTCAGGAGGAGACGGAAGAGAGAACCGACCAACAAGCTCAGGAACTAAGAAAATTAAATGCGCAAGTCAAATAAATACAAAGAGAGCAGAGGAAGATCTCATATAAATTTAGAAGATCAAGAGAATCAAAATCGCAGACAAAACCTGAGGATCCGAGCGTTACCTGAAGAGAGAGGGGAGGACCTCAGTAAAATCATGAATATAATTTTTAACCCCCCTATTGAACAAAAGGGTGGAAGACAGTCTCAAGATTGAGAGAGTCCACCGCTTAGAAAACCCAAAAATATCGCAGAAGATCTGCCAAGAGACATCATCGTCAGATTCCAGCTATATGAAGATAAAGCGGCAATATGGGAGAAAATGCAGGGCAAACCACCCATAAAATACGCAGGGTCTGAGCTCCAAATTTTTTTCAGATCTGGCCCCAGAAACACTTGCTAGGAGACGCCTTTTAAAACCCCTACTGGAGAAAATGCGTGTACAGAACATCAAATATAATTGGGGCTTCCCAGCATGTCTAATAGGCCAAAAAGATGGAAGATCAATGAGATTAAGGTTCCCGGAAGAACTTCGAGAATTTTGTAACCAGTTTGATTTACAGATTCTGCTTATCCCAGGATGGGAAGAGGAAGAAATTATATAATAGACTAGAATGTGATCCATAGTAAACAAGACGTAAATTAGTATTGATGGAAAAGTAAAGCATGAATTAGAAGATGAAAAATGATGATCTGGGCTGGGGGGGGGAGGGCAGGAGGGGTGAGGGGTGAGGGGGATGGAAGAGGTTCTATGTGTAGAGGGTCTGAAAGTGGCATCGAATGGCATCTCTCTACGCTCATGGCCCACCCCAGCACCCCCAGATTAGGGGTGAGGGGGCAGGAGGGGGGGCACGGTTGGAGCCACACCTCAAGATTAGAGAACCATGGGTGGGAACAGAGTGTAGTCCTACCTTTTGGTTCTGGGGTCAATATGTGGCTAAAAAGGGGGTGGTGTTTGGGGATGGGGGATGTGGGGAGGAGGGGGGAGAAGTACTTTGCAGGGACAAACAGTAACCACCCACAGTAGACAACCTCAAGCAAAGGGTTCAATATTATAAGTGAGAGATGCATTGGGTGGGGGAAATCCGGAATGACTGGTGTAGGACAGAAACCCCATATTAAGGTCTACCAGCAACCAATCGTTAAGAGGCAAGAAAACACCCAGGAAAGACCTCGGCCCTATCAGACCATATTTTATCGGAGGCCTGGAGACCCCCCCAAGCAGTCCAAATTTAGAAGAAGGACAGAGAAAAACATAAAGGGGGGGAGGAAGGAAAAAAAATAGATGACAGAAATACATTTCCTGACATATAATGTTAGAGGTCTAAATTCCCCAGCCAAGAGACATGACATTTTAAAAGAACTTAAACAGTATAGAGCTGAAGTGGTGTTTTTACAGGAGACCCACCTTTCCCAGGACACAAACATTAAATTATATAACAAAGATTTTCAGACTTGGTACTATGGGGGCTCATTAACTAAGAGGGCCAAGGGGGTGGCAATTGGGTTCGCGAAAAGGATGAGATTCATACTGGAAGATAGGCTGACAGATCCCGAAGGCCGATACCTCTTTTTGAAGGGCAGATTGAGGGAAAGGACATTTACATTGGCAAATATATATTGCCCTAATCCCCATAAAGTACTTGAAACAGGCCATGGGCAGGTTAATGGATTTTAAGACTGGAGATGTGATATTGACTGGAGGCTTGAATTTCTGTATGTACCTGATCTTGGATAGCACGTCCCATGTACAGGGGACCAATAAGGCCCTGTTAAAAATGATCAAAACAGAAAATGCGTCAATGTCAAATGATGGATGTGTGGAGGGCGCAGCACCCGAGGACACAGGATTATACGTTTTTCTCCTCTGTACACGGGACGTACTCGAGGCTGGATTATATAATGGTGGAGCTTAGGTTATTGGAGCAGGCAATGGAAACAAACATAGAAATATCTACGCTTTCTGATCATTGCCCTGTGTCTATGAAGATGAGGATACCAGTAATTCAAAGACAGCCATACTCATGGCGACTGAATGAAGCCCTTCTACAGGATGTGAAAGTAACTGAAGCAGTTAATAAAGAAATAGGACACTATTTCCTAGTCAATGATACAGGGGAAGTTTCAGGTGCTACCCTGTGGGAGAGACATAAAGCCTATATTAGGGGAGTCCTCATCTCTATTGGCGCGGGGAAAAAAAAGAGAGAATTAAAAAAATGAATACTCTCATAGAAGAGATATATACAGATTAGAACAAGGACACAAGCAACATAAAGGACAACATCAGGAGATATTCCACCAATTAGTCAACAAGAGAGACGAACTTAAGGACATTATGGAACAGGAGTAAAAAAAGACATTCTATAGAGTAGCAAAAGAAAGACATCAATGGGGAAATAAAGCGAGCAAACACTTAGCGAGAATGTTGAAAAAGAAAAGAGAAATCAATTATATAGAAAAAATTAAAAATAAGAATGGGGAAATGGTATATACAAGTAATGAGATAGCAAAAGTATTCAGGAGCTATTATGAAACTCTATATTCTGTAAACCAGAAGGGACAATAGGAAATAGAGAAAACTGAGAAAATCAAAGAGTTCCTAAAAAAACGCCAGACTGCCTCACCTATCAGTAAGAGACGGACCCATATTAGATGGACCCATAACAGAGAAGGAAATCCATAAAGCATTGAAAGATTCAGCCCTGGGTAAAAGCCCAGGACCAGATGGGTTTAGCTCAAAAAATATAAAAATATTCTAGTCCCGAAGCTATGTCAGTATATGAATGGGTTGGGTATAAACTATGAAATGGGAGAGAAGGCCCTGTCTGCGTCAATAACGGTTATTCTAAAGGAGGGGAAGGATAGTACGCTTTGTTCAAATTTTAGGCCAATAGCCTTATTGAATGCAGATACCAAACTTTATGCTAAAGTACTAGCGACCAGGTTGAAGAAGTGAATGACCGACCTGGTGCACCCAGACCAGGTCGGATTTATCCCAGGGAGGGACAATGGTGTGAGAATGTTGCTCCTCCTTCAGACTCTTAAAACTAGTAGGCATTCGACAGGCTAGACTGGAGACTTATGATAAAAACATTGGAAGTCTTGGGCTTGGGCCCAAGAATGATCCAATGGATTGAAGTACTGTACAACCATCCTTCTGCCTCTGTAAAGGTGAACGGTGTGTTGTCCCTCCCCTTTGTTATGGAAAATGGAACCAGGCAGGGGTGTCCACTGTCCCCTATTTTGTCCAAGCTGCCTTTGGATCCCCTGCTTGCTTCAATTCGTAATAACCCAGATATTAAAGGGATTAAGATAGGGAAGGAAGAGCACAAGCTGGCAGCGTTTGCTGACAATGTGCTATTCTATATCTCAAACCCAAGGATCACAATACCAAATTTACTGAAGACATTAAAACAGTATGGAGAAATTTCAAACTTCACAATCAATCAATAAATCTGAAATCTTAAATATAAATATAAGTAGACAGGAAGAAGTGAGTTTGCAAAAATAATTCCATTTCCCATGGAGGAAGGACTTAAACTATTTGGGAATTAAATTAACTTCCTCTTTACGGAAAATATATTTAATAAATTACATCCCCTTGTTAGATCAAATTAAGAAGGAAATAAAAAAAATATCTTCTCGACCCCTTTCTTGGATAGGGCGTATTAACACTGTAAAGATGGTACTGGTCCCAAAAATCATTTATAAGTTCCAAATGTTGCCTTTATCCCTGCCGCAATTCTATTTTAAAACTTTAAAAACTATAATATCGAAGTTCATATGGCAAAATAAAAAACCGAGAATCGCATATGCAGTACTTGGAAAGGAGAAAAAACAGGGGGGCTTAGCCGTCCCAGATCTTAAAAGGTATTATAATGCTGTGGCACTTACACGTGTGGTGGAATGGGGGAAGGAGGATAATGAAAAGAGGTGGGTACATTTAGAAAATGAAGTGAGTAGCACACAATTAAGAAGTATAATATGGAACCCTCCACAATATAGGGCACTGGGAGCGAACACGCACGGAATGACACGAAACGCACTAAAAATTTGGGACATGGTTCACAAACAAAACAAATGGGCATATAATTCACCTTTGATTTTTTAAAGAAAAATTATTATTTTGCACCAGGGAAAAGGTCAATTGGGGGAATTGGATAAAAAAAGATAATGCACAGTTGAAAGACATATTTAAGATGGGTAAAATAAGCACTTACCAAGATTTAAGACATGACAAGGAATTAATGGTAAATGATAGATGGCGGTACCTCCAGTTAAGGCATTTCATTGAGAAATTGCCTCACCCAACAAGATCTGGGGAAGATCTTAGGCCACTGGAGCGGCTGTGCACGAGGGAAAAATCAAGAAACAATATATCACGGATATAAAATACTATCAGCTGGGGAGGACCTGGAGGTCCCGCCATATATCAAAAAATGGGAAAATGAACTAGGGTCATGAAGAAATAAATACACTATTGAAAAGATTATGAAATTAACACATAGTTCTGCTGTAGATACAAAGACGGCTGAGATGAATTACAAGTGTCTGGCAAGGTGGTATGCGACCCCAGACAAAACAAGTAAATTCCAACCAGGGAAATCCTCGGATTGCTGGAGAGGGTGTAAGGCAGTAGGAACAATGGCCCACTTGTGGTGGGATTGTCCTATAATTAAAAAATACTGGAAAGAGGTTTTACAATTAATAAAGGAAATCACCAACAAAGTAATACTGGAAGACCCCTGGACATGTTTGTTCCACGGGGTTGACGGTTCGGTTAAACAATACAAAGCATCTGTAATCCCCACTCTGATTAACGTTGCGAAAAGCCTCATACCCAAAAAATGGCAGGAAGCCGACAGTCCCAAAGTTCAAGACTGGATATTTGGTATAAGTGTTAAGGCTAGCCGGAGGCTGGCCTGTATTTGTGGGAGGAGTTTGAGAGGGCTATTTAAGCCTCCTCCTCTCTCAGGCCAGGGCTCGTCGGCGTTTCTGGCTTCATCAGGGGATGGGGCCTACACGTCACTTCCGGGTCGGCTGCAACATGGTGGCGGTGCTTCACCGGGGAGTTCACCTGTCCACCCACCTGGTCCCTCCTTGGCACCCACATTACGGGTCCCTGCTTCTCCTGGTGTTCAGCAGGGGGGTGCTCGGCTGCCCACCCGCCCGCTGCCGACTCCTCTCCCCATTTAATTATCCAATATAGCTCCACGAGGGAGCCACTCGCTGGCCAGCTCCTTTCTCCCCATTACCAGCCTGCTCCAGGGTGGAGCCTCCTGCACGCTTTCCCGGGTGTTAGGGGGGGAAATGTCCAGCCAGCTGTCTGCTCCTCACTGCATACGGCGCCACGGGGGGCCACCCGCCCACTTCTGCCGGGGGAGGGGAGGGGGGCCGTCTATTCATCCATCCTCCGCCCACCCTCCTTCCTCCTTCGGCTGCAGCTGGTCAGGTGCTGCCCGCCCGCTTCTCCCGGTGCTCGTGCAGGGGGGAAGCGAGGGGGGGCGTCTGTACATTACCTCAGACGCCGCCCGCCTCTCTCTTCATCTCGCATCCAGGTGCCGGAGCTGTCGGGGCCGCCCGCTTCTCCCGGCTCCCTTGGGGGAGCGTTTTCTCATCCATCCATCTGTCTGGGCACAGTGGGAGGGCCTCCACCCACTTCTTCCTTCATCCCTCTGTTCCTGACAGCGCGGGGGGGCAGCTCACTTCTCCCGGTACTCACGCCGTGGGGGGGGTTGTGCCGTCTGTCCGGTCATCCATCACTTTCCCCACAGCCCCATCTGTCTGGGGTGCTGCCCGCCCACTTCTCCTGGCTCTCAGGCCGGGGGGAGGGGGGGCGCGTCTGTCCATATGTCCATTCTCCACCCACCCACTTGCCACTCGCCCACCGGTTCACCTCCCTGGTACCGCGCCGTGCATCGTGGTGGGGACGCCCGCACGTCTCCCAGTTCCCATGGCCGGGGGGTGGCGCTCACCCGACCGCTCACCTCCCCATATTCACGTGGGGCATCATGTGGGGGGGGATCCCCGCACGCCTCCCAGGCTTCCACCGTTTCAGTCACAAGTGTTCATATCATAGCATTTCGGCCTCAGGATTTCTGTCATAGCGTAGTGGCACAGGTTTCTGTCATAACGTTTCTGTTTAGGCATTTAGTCTCAGCGCTTGTTTTTCTGTCATAGCGTTTCCTGCCTCAACATTTCTATTGTTGCGTTCTGCCCCAGCTTTTTTGTCAGGGCATTCGGCCCTATTATTTCTGTCATGGTGTTTCTGCCCCAGCGTTTATGTCGTAGCGTTCAGCATTTCAGTCGTAGCGTTCAGCATTTCAGTCGTAGCGTTCAGCATTTCTGTCGTAGCGTTCAGCTTTTCAGTCGTAAGCGTTCAGCATTTCAGTCGTAGCGTTCAGCATTTCTGTCGTAGCGTTCAGCATTTCTGTAGTAGCATTCAGCATTTCTGTCGTAGCGTTCAGAATTTCAGTCGTAGCGTTCAGCATTTCAGTCGTAAGGTTCAGCATTTCAGTCGTAGCGTTCAGCATTTCAGTCGTAGCGTTCAGCATTTCTGTCGTAGCGTTCAGCATTTCTGTCGTAGCGTTCTGGATTTCTGTCATAGCGTTCTGGATTTCTGTTATAGCGTTCTGGATTTCTGTCATAGCGTTCTGGATTTCTGTCATAGCGTTCTGGATTTCTGTCATAGCGTTCTGGATTTCTGTCATAGCATTTGGGATTTCTGTCATAGTGTTTGGGATTTCTGTCGTAGCGTTCGGCATTTTCTGTCGTAGCGTTCAGCATTTCTGTCATAGCGTTCAACATTTCTGTCATAGCGTTCAGCATTTCTGTCATAGCGTTCTGCCCAGGATTTCTGTCATAGCATTTGGGGATTCTGTCATAGCGTTCAGCATTTCTGTGATAGCGTTCTGGATTTCTGTCATAGCGTTCGGGATTTCTGTCATAGCGTTCGCGATTTCTGTCATAGCGTTCGTGATTTCTGTCATAGCGTTCGGGATTTCTGTCATAGCGTTCTGCCCAGCATTTCTGTCATAGCATTCAGGATTTCTGTCGTAGCGTTCAGCATTTTCTGTCGTAGCATTTAGCATTTCTGTCATAGCGCTCTGCCCAAGATTTCTGTCATAGCGTTGGGATTCTGTCATAACGTTCAGCATTTCTGTGGTAGCGTTCTGCCCAGCATTTCTGTCATAGCATTCAGGATTTCTGTCATAACGTGCGGCATTTTCTGTCATAGCGTTCTGCCCAGGATTTCTGTCATAGCGTTTGGGGATTCTGTCATAGCGTTCAGCATTTCTGTGATAGCGTTCGGGATTTCTGTCATAGCGTTCGGGGATTTATGTCATAGAGTTCGCGATTTCTGTCATAGCGTTCGGGATTTCTGTCATAGCGTTCTGCCCAGCATTTCTGTCATAGCATTCAGGATTTCTGTCGTAACGTTCGGCATTTTCTGTCGTAGCGTTTAGCATTTCTGTCATAGCGCTCTGCCCAGGATTTCTGTCATAGTGTTGGGATTCTGTAATAACGTTCAGCATTTCTGTGGTAGCGTTCTGCCCAGCATTTCTGTCATAGCATTCAGGATTTCTGTCATAACGTGAGGCATTTTCTGTTGTAGCATTCAGCATTTCTGTCGTAGCGTTCAACATGTCTGTCGTAGCGTTCTGCCCAGCATTTCTGTCGTAGCATTCGGGATTTCTGTCGTAGCGTTCGGGATTTCTGTCGTAGCGTTCGGGATTTCTGTCATAGCGTTCGGGATTTCTGTCGTAGCGTTCAATATTTCTGTCATAGCGTTCAACATTTCTGTCATAGCATTCAGCATTTTTGTCATAGCGTTCAGCATTTCTGTCTTTGCATTTCTGCCATCAGTATTTTCAGTCTTAGCGTTTCTGTCATTGCGTTCGGTCATGGCATTTCTGCCTCAGCGTTTCTGCTTCAGGATTTCTGTCACTGTGTTTCTGCCTCAGCGTTCTGTCAGAGCGTTTCTACCCCAGCATTTTCTGTCCTGGCATTTCTGCCCCACGGTGTCTGTCATTGCATTTCTGCCACAGGTTTTTCTGTCATCACCTTTCTGTCGCAGCATTAGTTCAGCATTTCGGTCATAGCATTTTCTGTCATAGCGTTGCTGTCCTGGTGTTTCTGCCCCAAGATTTCTGTCACAATGTTTCTGCCTCAGTGTTCAGCCTCAGCATTTCTCAGAGGGGCATTGTTGTTCAGTCACAGCATACTTTGGTAGCTGTTTCATCTTCGTTGTTTGTCATGTCTCATCGTTTTTTGTTCATGTTTGTACCTGTGTCAGGTAGCTAGGGCTCACATGTCAGGATCTGTCACGTCTACAGATCCATACGGGCTGAGGTTTCGTTTGTTAATGATTGTTGACCACAATCTTCTCGCCCATATAACATACGTCATACGATGCACGTTCATTCACCACACCTGTATGATTACCCACCATGGTCTGTGGGTACACCAGCCCTGAGTTTTCAGTTAATTACCTGACTCTGCGCAGCAGGTTACTTGGGCTCACTCACACGAGGGGGGGTCCATCATCAGGTTCATTCACACGCAGTGGTCTTGAAATTTCATGTTCTCATACGTAGGTAGGTACAGAGGGGCGTTGTTCTCATGTCTTGTCTGTCATTTTTCTTGTACATGTTCTCAGGTTGGGCGGTATTGGCATTCATCATCCCCTTGTTGGTCCTTAAGTGGTAGGTTTGGGCAAACATCGTCATGATTCTGGATTCCACTCTCGGCTCTGATCTCTTGTCTAGGATGTGGCTTGGAAGACTGCTCAGGGACGTCTGTCCAGTCATCTTTTCCGTTCCCCAGCCGGTTCCAGGTAGGGGGTTTTTGGTTACTTTGGGTATGACTTTTTCATGCCATGGGACTTTTTCCCTGGGGTGGAGTTTGGCCTTCCTTCCTCGGTTCAGGTTTCAGACTCGGTTGCCAGGTCACAGGCTGAAGCACGACCCGTTCGTATCAGGTGGGACCAGTATTCTGTGTATGGCATGGTTTCTCCATGTTGTCAATGCTTATTGCCATAGTGCATGGGCCTCATCCATCTACTCCATTACACCCTTCAGGTATTTAGCATTTTGAACTCCTGCCAGTTGTCCTTTGGCACTCGCCCTCGCACTTCCCCACACCAGCATGCCTAGGCCAGGGCTTGGGAGGGGTTTCACTGAGCACTTCACTGGTGTCCATTTGTAGTTTCGATCTTCGTGGCTATCGTTGTGCAGGGGGTCCTCGGGACAGCCATTGCTCCCCTTCCCCCACGCATCTTCATTCACAGCAGTTCATTCTCATGTCTGGGTCATCTCGGGCTTCAGACTCTGTCCAATTGTTCACAGGAAGTTTAGTTGGGTTCTGGGTAGCTTCGCAGGTTCTGTAGGGCATTCTGTCTCATCACCAAGTCAGGAGTCGGGGGGGTTTCTCCGGTCATAGCGGACTCTGTTCGGATACATACTGTTGCCATCCGGGTGCGCGCTACTCCACTTGGTGGGTTGTTACCTTCCCTTCTTCACCTAAATTTGTGTCTTTTTGCCCTCTTTTCAGGCATACTGACCAGTCAGGCCAAGGCACACCTCAGGCCTTGGTGCTTAGGAGTATCACTTTCTCACTCGAAGACTCTGACTACAAGTGTTAAGGCTAGCCGGAGGCTGGCCTGTATTTGTGGGAGGAGTTTGAGAGGGCTATTTAAGCCTCCTCCTCTCTCAGGCCAGGGCTCGTCGGCGTTTCTGGGTTCCCACCCACCCGTTTCCCCCAATCTTCATACATACTCATATTACTTTTTCTTACATTCAGGGTATGTCCTCTTTTCAGGCATACTGACCAGTCAGGCCAAGGCACACCTCAGGCCTTGGTGCTTAGGAGTATCGCTTTCTCACTCGGAGACTCTGACTACAAATGAAACTTATAACCTGGAGAGTTTAAATCATAGTGGAGAAGAAGAAGATAGGATCGACCAAAAAGACAAATGGGAAGGTTGGAAAGTGTTCAAAAAGACATGGAGATACGTTGAGGTATTAAGTCAATAATGGATAGGGGGTAATGGTCGAAATGGGTGAAAATAAAAGTTAACTAGACTGTTCCTTAAGTACGAGGTGGGGTGTGGGGGGGGGGTGGGGGATGGAAATATGAAAAATGTTATGTACAATCTAAGATGTTAGCAAATATGTGTTTTGTATTTTTGTACTAAGACATTTTTATAAAATAAAATAAATATATAAATAAATAAAACAAATAAAATTAGACATGCTGTGTCTAAAGTGCATTCTATGCATTTGAAAATATACCAAATCAAATCATTATTTCATTATTCAACCAAAAAAAAATGTCAAAGCAATAACTCCAAGGCCAATAATAAATAACACGTTATCTCCTCTGATTCCGCAACATGTCTGGTTGACGAACGGCTATTCAGAAAGGAACTGAAAAGCACAAAATGTAAAACGCGAACTGATAAGCGCTAAATGAAAAGCGCAAAAAGAAAAGTGCGAATCAACACTCGCCAAACTTATACTAACACAAAATTAGCAGAAGGAGCCCAAAGGGTGGCGCAAAAGAGCTGAAAAACCACATAGTATGTCACTACGTTCGTAATTGTTGGCCAACAATTGTGTGACCGTGTGTATGCAAGACAAGTTTGAGACAACGCCTTTCAGACAAAATTCCACTGTTTTGTTGTCGGAAAGTCTGAGTGTGTGTATGAGGCATAACACTTCTGGTATAATTGGTTAGCTAAACCACTCACTTCACTTGAAGGGCTAATGCAAACAAAAAAAAAGGCTCACATGCTTCTTCAAATGCATGTGTATGTCAGAGCAAAATGTCTTATTAATTTTATATTCATAAGGTATGGAAGATCATAAACTTTTTGGGATTACAGTCTTGTGGTAATGAAAATGTAAATCATTTGACAAGGTAAAAGCCCTTTCAAGCTAATAGGATACTGTAGATCTAGCTAAAACTATTAAAGTGGGCTTTGGCTAAATGTCAAAAGCATGAGTGCATTCCCATCAAATGAACATTCCCTTTAATTAAAATAGTGATTTTACAGTAGGGTTTATATAGGTAAATATCATGAAATTTCAAATATTAAACATTGGGTTTACGTAAACCTAAATTAAAGATATATATAATTTCCTTAGTTACTTTTGTAGGTATTTAAATGATTTATACCTACTATACATATTGTTTACAAGTAGAGTGTATATAGGTCAAATAAATTCTGATAATGAGCTTTAATCGTAAGGTGGAGAAAAGGAAAGAAAAAGAAGAAAAAGGGTTGAAAGGTAGAGGTATGGTCCACAAGGTTGTCCTGCTCGTCAGTTTATTATTCTTTTTAGTTCTCTTTGAAGCCTTAGAATGGGTGTCTCTGTAAGTCATTTAATCTGTTACCATGGCAACAGGACAGAGTCATTGAAGTTTGACAGGAACTGTTGTTTTATCCAAGGATGCCAAAGTTTTTCAAATTTTGGAATTTGATTTTGATCGAGGGCTACCATCTTAGCATGGGACATTGTATTATTCATTCTGTGAATTGTTTCTGCTAGTACCAATGTAGGAGATTTCCATGCCTTGGCCACTGTTTGTTTTGCAGCTGTTATTAGTTGGATCATAAGTTTGAATTGAGAGAGTGTTAACCATTCCGGTTTTAGATTAAGTAAAGTTAAATATGGATCTGGTTGTATTATTTTTTAAAATATTTTAGATGCAATCACAAAGACTTCCTTCCAGAAGGTTTGGATTACTGGGCACGTCCACCATATGTGTAAATATGTGCCTATTTCTGGGCATCCTCGAAAACAAAGAGCTGAGGTATTAGGTGAATATTTTGCCACTCTAGCGGGTACAAGGTACCAGCGAGTTAGGACTTTATAATTTGTCTCCAGTGCTAAGATGTTGGGTGAAGATGACTTAGATGTGAGCCATATGTTAGACCAGTCCGTGTCTTCTAAAGTTCGTCCCAGGTCCTCCTCCCACCTCTGAACGTAAGAGGGTCTATTAAGATTTGCTACTCCCATATAATTGATTATAAAGTGATGAAATTGTACCTTTAGCAAATGGATCTTTTGTACAGATTGATTCAAAAATGGATAATTGGGATAATGGTGTATCCCCCTTTAGGAATGGTGTATAGAAATTTTTGATTTGGAGATATCTAAATATCTCAGAGTTTGGTAGATCATATTTTTCTCTAAGCGATGGGAATGAAAGGAATGATTTAGATGCTATGAATTTATTTAGTGTCTGAATGCCTGATGTTGTCCAAGCTTTAAAAGAATTTGGGTAGATCCATGCCGGATAAAAGGCCGGATTTCTGATAAAAGAAAGGAGAGGATTGTGTGGAGATTGTAACTGATATTTGGTTTTTAGTTTATCCCAGAGAGATAAGAAGTGTTTAGTTATGGGATTATGAATTTTAAAGCGGTCTTTAGGATCAAGCCATAATAAATTTGATATTAATAGAGGGTCATTTTCTGAAGCCTCTATAAATACCCATAATGGGATTTCCTGTTTTGCATGGTATTTGGACAGACTGGCCAAATGTGCTGCTCTGTAGTAGTTAGTAAAATTAGGGTATCCCAGGCCTCCTTTATTTTTGGGAAGATGTAGTGTGTGTATAGGTATACGTGGTTTAGAAGAGCCCCATATAAACGAAGTTGCTCTTTTTTGTACTATTCTCAAAAAATAGGAAGGAATTGGAATAGGGAGGACTCTGAATAGATAAAGCAATTTGGGTAGAATAGTCATTTTGATTGCATTAATCTTCCCTATCCAGGATAAAGGAAGTTGCAACCATTGTTTTATTAGATTTGTGATCTGTCTTAATACAGGAGGATAATTGGTTGAGAATAAGTCAGAATGAGATGCTGTTAAATGAATTCCAAGATATGGGATTGATTTTTCTGCCCATGTGAATGGGAGTGCAGCCCTAGCCGGGATCAATTCCATGTTTGTGAGTGAAATATTAAGCATTAGGCATTTCTTAGGATTAATCATAAGGCCGGATAGGGCTGCAAATCCATCAAGAGCTGGTATTAAGTTAGGACCAGAGACCTGTGGTGATGATAGAAAAAGTAATATATCGTCTGCAAATATACATAATTTATGTGTAATACCTCCTACTTCAATGCCAGTTATAGTTTGGTTTGTTCTGATGTATTGGGCCATGGGTTCGAGTATAAGGGCAAATAATAAGGGAGATAACGGGCAACCCTGTCGGGTACCTCTTTCGATATTAAAGGCTTCAGATTTGTATCCAGCATATTTTATATAGGCTTTGGGTTTATTATATAATGCTTTGATCCATGTTAAAAAGTGGGGTCCAAAACCCCATTTTTGTAATGAATATTGCATATATTGCCAGGATACTGTGTCAAATGTCCTCTTAATATCGAGAGATAGAAAACATAAAGGGATTTTCCGTTTTTTAGCAATATGTGCCAATAACACTGCCCTGCGTATATTATCGCCTGCCTGTCTATTTGGCATGAAGCCTACTTGATCTCTATGTATTAATTTTCCTATAATGCTATTAAGGCGTTTTTGCTATTATTTTTGCTAATAATTTAATATCGAGGTTTAACAGAGAGATAGGCCGATAATTCACACAGGAAGGGGTTTTGGGATCATACAAACAATTGCCATTAGTGTTTCTTGCCGAAAAGAATGTCCATCTAGAAGTTTGTTAAAAGTTTCAGTGAGAATGGGAGAGAGTATTTCTGAGAATGTTTTATAGTATAAAGCCGAGTAGCCGTCTGGGCCTGGTCTTTTGTTAAGTTTTAGGTCTTTTATGGCGTTAGCAACTTCATCTATAGTTATAGGCTCATCCAAACTGCTTTTTTGATTCTGAGATAACTCAGGTAAGGTTATTTTTGAGAAGAAGGATTCAGCCTCTGTAGGATTAAATTCATTGTTTGTCTTGTATAAAGTTGCGAGATGTGAGTGAAATTTATGGACTATTTTAACTGGATTACAAGTGTAAACATTTTTTGATAATTTCAAACGTATTGGTTTGAAAGATTTGTTAGTTGAATTTAATGCCCGAGCCAAATATGTACCTGGTTTGTTTGTATTCATGTAGAAATTGTGTTTGGAGGGTTTGAGGGATTTATCAACTGACTCAGTGAGAAATAGATCGTATTCCAATCTAGATTTTTCCAGATGAGATTTTGTACTCTGAGATGGATTATTTTGAAATGATATGTAGGCTGCATTAAAATTGAGTTCTAGTTTTTTTGCTAGATTTTTGCGTTCCCGTTTAAATAGTGCCATTTGTCTTTGTATTGTATCACGCAAGACAGGCTTATGAGCTTCCCACAGTGTTATTGGGGAGATGTCTGTTGTATTATTAATTGATATGTATTCCTTTAAAGCTTGTTCAATGGCCATCTGATGTAGTGGGTGTTTGAGCATTATGTCCGGTAAGTACCACGTTGGGTCATGCGCTTTTGGTATGGCTGAGGCTATAGTAGTGTATACTGCATTATGGTCAGACCACGGAATCGGAATCATATCTGATGCAATAATTTCTGGTATCATTCCTATTGTTAGAAAAATATGATCTATTCTGGTGAAGGTTTGATGAGGGTGCGAGAAATAAGTGAATTTCTTTTTCATTGGGTTACTTTCTCTCCACGAATCTACCAGATTGTATTTGGAAAGAAGTTGAGAAAAAGGTAATCTAGAGGTTATTTTGGATGGTGTAAAAGGTGATTTATCTAGAAATGGGAGGAGGACCTGGTTCGAATCCCCACACATTATCACTGTTCCTATTTTGTGTGTATTAATCACTTGTAATATATGTGAGAGGAATGGTGTAGGTTGTTTGTTAGGAGCGTAGTAGGAAATCACTGTGATTGCTGTATCCATTATATAACCCATGAGTATCAGGTATCTACCTTCTGGGTCTTTAATTTCTGATGATAAGGTGAATGGTGTGGATCGGTGAAATGCAATTAGAGTTCCCCTTTGCTTGGTACAGGCAGAAGCCGTGTAAATTTGTTGATAAAAAGGAGAAATATATTTTGGAGTAGAATCTTTGGTGAAGTGTGTTTCTTGGAGGCATACTATGTGAGCCTTCTTGTTATGGAAAGTATGGAAGGCTTTGGTCCTTTTTTGAGGGACATTTATTCCCTGAACATTCAGGGAAAGTATATTCAGTGGTGCCATGGCAATAGATCAAATAGTTTTGACTTACTTTTTGTTATGCAGAGCTGACTGCGCAGATCAACCTGTGTGGACTGAAGAGATGAATAGATAGAAAAGAAACCAGTGAATTCTGGAGTAAAGAGTAAACAAAAAACATATGAGATTAGATGATACATTGTATAAATAATTTTTTGCAAGTAATCACAATTTACCCGTGAAAGAGAATAAATAGCTCTCTCAGGGGAATAAGTGCCTTTGTCACACTCCCACATAATATGGTTGGGAGAATGAGGAGGGCTAATGGGGGTACACGGATCTTCCGCTTACAGGAGAGAAGTGCTATGTCAAAAGACATCAAAATGATGTTTCATTAATTGGTGTGCAGAATATAGTTTTTGTTGAAATTATTTATTCCAGGGTTGTTGTATATGGTTAGTCTTGCCCTAGGCTAAATAATTCAGTTAGAAAGGTACTGTTAATAACTTTGGTATTGATGAAGATAGTTTGAATTATTTTGGGATTTTAACCCTTTTAGAGTAAACAATTACATATTTTATTCATATGTAACTGTTTAGATATGTTAACTCATAAAATTGAGGTTGTATTGCTTCAGATTAGAATAAACATAAACATAATTCTAGGAACTAGTTAGGTAATAATATATTTGTTTTAAGAAAAGAAAGAAAAAGCTTCCATTACTTCTGGATTATTGAACATATTTGTCCTAAAAAGTAATAAATCTATTGTTATTACCTGATAATATATAACTGAACAAGAATTTCCTTATTTCACTTATATATTCTAAGGCTATATGAATCAGAAGTAATAAGAAATATAACTGGAATGTAACATGATCCCACACAGTGTGTGACTATCAGAATGCAGTTACATTCAGTTATAAATATAGGTTTTTTATAGAGAACCATCTCTTAGTATAATAAATGAAGAGATATCAGGAATTAGGATGTCAGTCCATTGAATCTTCTTGGTCCATGGATGATGTGGCATAACGGCCTCTTTTGTGAGAATGATGATTCCCATTTTGTTCTGAAATTTTCTGGGTGCTGCCTGAAGGTGAAGATGATGCCATTCTTCTGCGTGTGGGAGTGTTGCTGCTTGTGGGTTCTGTCAGATTTAATTTTAAAAGGGTTTGTTGTAGTTCATCTGCTGATCTGCTTCTGTAAATTGTACCTTGGTAGTTAAATCTGACTGAAAAGGGGAAGCCCCATTGATACATAATGTTGTGGCGTTGCAGTTCCATTAGTTGGGGTTTCATGGATCGTCTTTTAGTAATAGTAAGTTGGGATAGGTCAGCAAAAATTTGATAATTGTGTCCTTGAAAATGAAGTTCCTTTTTTTTCTCTTGCAGCAATTAGTATTTGTTCTTTCGTTCTGTAATAATGACATTTTGTGATTATATCACGTGGGGGTCCATCTTTCTTTTTGGCTGTGAGGGCTCTGTGTACTCTGTCCAGTTCTAAACGTTCAATAGGGATATCTGGCTTTAGTTCTTGTAATAGAGCAGTAATAGTAGATTGCATGTCTGTCACAGTTTCAGGTATTCCCCTTATGCGCAAGTTTGAACGTCTGGCTCTAATTTCGTAATCTTCGAGCTTAGTTTGAAGTATTAAATTCTCTTTTTTTAATTGTTCCAATTCTGTTATATTTTCTTGGGTTGTAATTTCAATTTCATCCATTTTTATTTCTAGGGCTGCGGTGCAGTTTCCCAGCTCTCTTATTTCTTTGGTTAGGCTTTTTGTTATTTGGTCTGAGGTTTGTGTTAAAGCCTTATGAAGCATCTTTTCAAATTGTAATAATATTACTGGGGATGCTGAGGAGGCTTGTGGAGAAGTTTGTGAGAGGATTTGTTCTGTATCTGACTCAAATGGAGAGTCTTGCTGTGACATTTTCTGTCTGTGAGAGCGCCCTGATGCTGTATCTTGTGAGGTGACTGGAGCTGCTTCAGCTGCAGTGAGTGCCTGTGAGCTCTTTGTGAGGTGATTTTTATTTCTGCCACGGTTTCCTCCCAGTACCATATTTCCTGCCCAAACTTTCACAGTTTGTTCCCAGGGGCAAAAAGGTTCAAATGGATACCTTTTGAGCCTGCAGGCTCCGCTTTGTCCTTCTCTTCTCTCCTCAGCGGTGTGGAGCTCTAACAATGCATGTCTGCTCCGCTAGGCTCCGCCTCCTGTCCCCCTAAAATAGTGATTTTAAAGAACACAAGTCATTAGAGAATTTCATGAACTGCTATTGCCAGCCTTCTTTAAAAAATGTATGCTTTCTGGTTGTGTCTAGATTTAATACATTTTAAATAACGGATCTGGAACAGCCATGCTGCAATTGAGTTACAGAGTTCCTTATATGTATATTTATTCTAGGTCAATGACCCAACAGCATGACAGCCAGGTAACACTAACGAACATTCTTTAACCACTTTCACCCCCTTCCTGCCCAGACCGATTTTCAGCTTTCAGCGCTGTCACACTTTGAATGACAATTGTACAGTCATGCAACACTGTACCTATATTAATTTTTTTTGTTCACCACAAATATAGCTTTCTTTTGGTGGTATTTGATCACCACTGGGTTTTTTAATTTTTTGCTAAACAAAGTCAAAAAGACTGAAATTTTTGAAAAAAAAAGTTTTTCTGTTATAAAATTTTGTAAATAAGTATGTTTTCTCCTTCACTGATGGGCACTGATGCTTCTGCACTGACAGGCACTGATGAAGTTGTCGTTACGGCAACCTAACGGAGCTTGCGATCTGCCCAGCACTCATCTCCATACAGCATTGGTTTCCCCTCCATTCCGGCAATCATCGGCTCTAGTCAGCTTTACTCTGGCTTTCCCGGTCCTTGGATACAAGCATACAAGCTCAAGCACTGTTTACAAGCCAGGTCCCAGCGTGTTCGGCCAGCCAGCGTGACAAGTGTCATCTTTCAACGCAGCCTACACTACACCTCTGGTCACAGTGAGTCTGGTAGTCCTAACCGCCCCCTCCATTGCATTCCAGCAAACTGTCACCCTGTTATCTCATCATTCACTTGCATCATAGCCACAGAGTCTGCTGTTGAAGTTTGAGGCACACACAACTACTTGCTGACATTAACCCCTTGCTTACTGGAGTTATGGTGGATCACTGTCACTACCATTTCAGAGTACTTCATTCTTGATTTTGATTGTGTACATTGACTTTTAACCAAGGTTGATTTTAATTTCAATGTTTGTCTACAATGTCAGACTTTTCACTTTTATATGCGTCAAATAAATTAACTTGATTGTTTACACTCCTTATAACAATCTCTTATTACTGGCCCCCATTGAGCGCTGCGTGTTTGGTGAAGTGGCACTGATGGGCACTACTGAGATAGCACTGATGAGGAGGCACTAATATGCAGCACTGATATGCAGCATTGATGGGCAAGATAGGCGGCACTGATAAGCGCTGATAGGTGGCAGTGATGGGCACTAATAGGTGGCAGTAATGGGCACTGATAGGTGGCACTGATGGGCAGCACTGATGAGGAGGCACTGACAGGCATTACTGATAGGCACTGGCATCTGTGATGGGCACTGACAGCCATTACTGATGGGCACTGTTGGGCTTTTGTGATGGGCACTGATTGGCATCTGTGGTGGGCACCTTTGATGGGGCTGTGCTGATAATCAATGCTCTGATTATCAGTGCAGACCCCCCCTGTCAGGAAAGCCACTGATCGGCTCTCCTCTGCTCATGCCTTGTCAGCGCGAACTAAGGAAAGCCGATTACCAGAACTTCCTGGTTAGCGCTGTTATCAGCTGTGATTGGTCACAGCTGATCACATGGTAAAGAGATTACATTATAGGCTCTTTACCAAGATCGGAGATGCGGTGTGTCAGAGCAACATACTGCACCACTGATCGCCACTCTGTACGCCCCCAGGGGCTCGCATGAGCAGCTTATCCTGCTGGATCTCATATGACATCCAGTCAGGATAACTGATCCCCTGCCCAGCCATCGTTCTGCTATAGGCCGGGCGGGATGTGGTTAAAGGTGAGGTCAGTAATGGCATCCTCCATACTCTCATGACAGGTGTACTTTTAGGGTTCCACATATTTTTGCATTGAGTTCAGGCATACTACCAAAATGCATGGCAACACAACTGCTCTATGCAGTGCATTTTGGTGCCATGACCCAACAGCTGTACACCCTAACTCGTTGTACAGTAAAGCCCAACACACAATGAACCACAGCACACGAGAATGCACATACCATGCATTGTGGTACGCTGAATGGCAAAAAAGAGTCCATTGCAGTGCATTAACTGTCTATTCATAATGAAGGAGCAATGAAGGTTAACACACTGCAACAGGTTGCTAAAGTGTAAATAGACCTTAAATAATCATTTGCTAGATATAAGGAAGATGGCATGGCTATAATGGACTGGATATGTAGCTATTTTTAATCCATGATGTGCTGATTTGGGGTGTTGAGCATGATGACTAAATAATTTAAGTAATTTTTCTATCTTTACATGTAAAGTAACCTTTTTGAGATGCAGAAGATCCAAACTAACAAATAATTAAAGTTTAGAGTTTACTGTAAGCAAAAAAACAAAGAATTGCAAACATTAAAGTAGAACTATAGGCAAAACATTTTTTCTTCATTTTGGATAGAGCAAGGGAGGGTTATAAGCCCTGTCAGATTTTTTTTTTTTTTTTTTTTTGCCATCTGTGTCCCATTGGGGAGATTTACCTTCACTTCCTGTCCCATAGACAAAACAGGAAGTGAGAGGAAATCTCTGTCCCGTTGGAAGATTTACCCTCTATTATTTTTCTGGGGACAACCCAAAATTTAGGATTTTCTTTTAATTTCACTTTCAATGATAATGGTAAACAAGACAAAACAAGAGGCTGAATCTCCCCAATGGGGGCACAGACAGCAATAAAAACTGACATTGTAATTCCTCTCCTCTATCTAAAAAAAAAGGCTTGCCTTTAGTTGTATTTTAAGACATGACATAAAGGAAAAAAAACATGTAAATGAGAAACGTTAGGGGTATAGTATAACTATACTATTCCAGATGAATATAATTTTATCCACAAAGTAATTCGTTGTTATGGAAATTATAGCCTTGTGCTTATGGACACTATTGTGTGTGTATATAATAAGTTCATCTCACTGACTAATGGATTTTTGACTGAGAATTAGAGCTTCCAATTAAAACTCACAGAGAAGCATAGGCACCATGAAGTCCACAAGGAAATCTTCCTCATTTAAATTTACAAAAAGTTTACCGTTTAAATAGCCATATTATAGTCTGCTTTTTGAAACTCTGTTTTGCTGTTCAGTAACTGTTAATTAATACGAAACCATTGGGAAGTGTTGTGATGCATGATATGTACTGTACATTTAAATCACAATTTATTTGTTTTATGCCTTCTAAATATGGTACTTGTTGGTCTTATCCTTGTATTTCTTTTTTGTATTAGTAGAGATGTTCATGTACAATCATTAAGCAAAACTCCAGGTATTGAAACATAATCCAATAAATATAGTATATGTAAAAATAAAATAAAATGTGTTTTTCAAAGTTTCATTTTATTTTATTAAAATGGTTTATTCAATTTTAAACTGATATTTTATATCTGTTTCTACATTTTATATAAAATATGTGTTTTGAAAATACATTTTTCATTCAGGATACATTCATGTCACAGGATTAAGGTTACATTTGTACAGGTGATTTGGCCCGGTGCCAATGGCAATGGCAGGAATCTACTAATTCCTGATGCTGTTTTGCCGCCTGTGAGCCGCTAGCTGTGGCTGCTGACCCTATACGCTTTGACAGGTTGGCGGTGGCCACAGCTATCTGTGTCTGTTCACACATCCTTTGAATACTTGTGACATATGATTAGGGATTGTGGACTCTTCCTGTAGCCTGCATGCTAGATGGTGCTGTGCTCTGAAAGCACTCCTATACAGGCTATGGCTGGCAAGGTGCAGGAAAGCACCAGTGCCAAGGATCTGGGACGCACAGAATATTGGACTCACATCAAAATGAGGAGTATATTGTAGTACCGGGGTGCTGGCTTTACAGACAGGCAGGAGAACCAATAACTTACAGCACTGGGGTGCAGGGCTTACAGGGAGATGGGGTACAAGGGTAACTTAAAACAGTGGGATGCTGGACATATAGGAACACAGGGGTAATGGTATATATGAAGAATAGGAATGAGCCGAACACCCCACAGTTCGGTTAGCACCAGAACCTGCGAACGGACCAATAATTCGCACGAACATTAGAACCCCATTGACGTCTATGGGACTCGAACGTTCAAAATCAAAAGTGCTCATTTTAAAGGCTAATTTGCATGGTATTGGGGACCCGGGTCCTACCCCAGGGAACATGTATAAATGCAAAAAAAACTTAAAAGTGGCTGTTTTTTTGGAAGCAGTGATTTTAATGATGCTTAAAGTAAAAAAAAAAATGAAATATTCCTCTAAATATCATACCTGGGGGGTGTCTATAGTATGCCTGTAAAGTGGCGCGTGTTTCCCATGCTTAGAACAGTCCCTGCACAAAATGTCATTTTTTAAAGGAAAAAAAGTCATTTAAAACTGCTTGCGTCTTTAATGTAATGTCGGGTCCTGGCAATATGGATGAAAATCAGTGAGACAAAGGGCATGGGTACCCCCAAGTCCATCACCAGGCCCTTTGGGTCTTGTATGGATATTAAGGGGAACCCCGCACCCAAATTAAAAAAAGAAAGGTGTGGGGCCCCCAGGCCTTATATACTCTGTACAGCAGTATACAGGTGGTGCAAACAAGACAGGGACTGTAGGTTTGTTGTTAAGTTGAATCTGTGTGTAATTTTGAACTGGTACATTTTTAACGTGTTTAGCTCCAGCCAAAAAATCTATTTTAAGCTTTTTGGAAAACCTAGAGAAGGGTTATCACCCCTGTGACATTTGTTTTGCTGTCTGTGCTCCTCTTCAGAAGATTTCACCTCACTTTTTGTCCCAATGACAAATGTTTTTTGAAAATGTGGGTTTTTTTGTGAAACAAGGATTGGTGATAAAGCATCAGTGGAAAGGAGAAAAGTTTTTCCCATATTAACTCTTACAGGAGAGAATTTCCCTTCCTAGGGGTAGATTTCATCTCACTTCCTGTTGTCTCCTTCCGTTTGCAAGTAGGAGTCGTTTGTAAGTTGGATGTTTGAAAGTAGGGGCCTGCCCTATATACTCAGCAGAAATTTGGGCCTTAGGTGTTGTTGTGGCCACAACACTGTAAGCCCTCACAGGGCCTTGCTGTGAAAGATTAGATCAAGAATTATAATTACATACCCCTGTTGAATAGGGGCAGAAAAATTGGGCCTTTGGTGGTAGTGCTGATGCCACAACACTGTAAGTCCTCACAGATACTCTTGGTGGGTGCAGAAACGGGCCCTGCTGTGAAATATTAGATCAAGAATTCAAATTACATGTCCCTGTTGAACAGGGGCTGAAAAATTGGGCCTTAGGCACTGGTGCTGGTGCCACAACACTGGAACCCCTCACAGATACTCTAGTTGGAGCGCAGGAACTAGCCCTGCTGCAAAGAATTGCATCAAAAATTGTAATTACACTCCCCTGTTAAACAGGGGCTGAAAAATTGGGCCTTAGGCACTGGTGGCGGGACTGGTGGTGCCTAGAACCAAAAATATTCTTACAAGCTATCAGCATGATCATTGAGGAGGAAGAAGATAATTACTCTGCATAACAGGATAGTCACTCAGCATCAGCATAGGCAGTCTTTGAAAGGATCTGACATTTCAAAAAAAATGTATTTGGTTACATCAGCATCAGGTGCTTGGTAGCTGGTGGGGATCCAAGACTGATCATTTTTATGAAGGTAAGTCGATCGACTGAGTCGGTGGACAGACGCACCCTGTGATCGGTTACAAAGCCTCCAGCAGCACTGAATGTGTGTTCCGAAAGAACGCTGGATGCAGGACAGGCCAGTAGCTCAATTGCATACTGTGCAAGCTCTGGCCAGTGATCCATCCTCAAGACCCAGTAATCCAGAGGATTTTCGGTGGGAAAGGTGTCCAAATCAGATCTTGCCCCTAGGTATTCCTGCACCATGTAAAACAGACGCTGGCGATGGTTGCTGGAACCGATCATACCTTGGGGCTGCGGACTAAAAAATTGTCTGAACGCATCGGTCAGACGGCCACCTTCACCGCTCCTTCTTTGACTGACCGAAGCCTCAGCAACACGTTGTCCAGAAACACGTGTTTGTAACCTCCCAGTCTCTGGGAACGCGTTGCATAGACCTTTCTGCGACGGCAAGATAAGGTCCGCAACCTTACCCTTGTAATGTGGATCAAGGAGGGTTGCCAGCCAGTATTGTTCCTTCTCCTTGATACCATGAATATGAGGATCCTTCCGCAGGCTTTGCGGGATCAGGGAGGCCATGCAGCGTAGGTTTGCTGAGGCATTCAGTCCGCAGTCCTCTGGGTCACTAAGGACAACATGATCCGTGGCCACCTCCTCCCAGCCACGTACAAGTCCATGTGTTTCTTGGGACTGTAAATGATCCCTTAAAGACTGCTATGATGCTGAGTGCCAGGCTCCACCTCCATACTGACATAATCCTCCTCCTCCTCTTCCTGTGTGATCGGTGGGCACGCAGGAACACTGTCTGGATAAAGGGGGCCTTGAGAGCTGAGGAAGTCCTCCTCTTCCTGCCTCTGTTCTGCCTCAAGTACCCTGTCCATTATTCCACGCAACGTGTGCTCCAACAGGTGGACAAGGAGGACAGTGTCACTGATGTATGCCCTGTCATTGCTCACCATCCTCGTGGCCTCCTAAAATGGTGACAGGACAGTGCATGCATCCCTGATCATGGCCCACTGGTGTGGGGAAAAAAACTAGCTCCCCTGACCCTGTCCTGGTGCCATAGTCGCACAGGTACTCATTGATGGCCCTCTGCTTCATGTGCAGCCGCTGCAGCATGGCCAACGTTGAGTTCCACCTGGTGGGCATGTCACAGATTAGGCGGTTCTTGGGCAGGTTAAATTCCTTTTGGAGGTCTGCCAGCTGAGCACTGGCATTATATGACCGGCGGAAATGCACACAGACTTTCCTGGCCTGCCTCAGGACATCCTGCAAGCCCGAGTACCTGCCCAAGAACCGCTGCACCACCAAGTTAAGGACGTGAGCCAAACAGGGCACATGGGTCATTTGCCCTGTCGGCAGGGCCGATCCTAGGGTCACAGACGCCTGGGTGCAGAAATATTTTGGGCGCCCCCACGGGGGCGTGGTCATCTTACTAATTCCTTCCCTTTGCAAATGTTTTTATGGCAACGACTCAAACACAGATATGCTCCCCTAAGGAGTCTTTGTTAACCTGGGATCCTCCCATGATCTCTTAACAATAAAGAGAACAAGATAGTCAGAGACTGCAAACATACTATAGGGGATAGTCAGAGACTGCAGACATGATACAAGAAATGGTCAGAGACTGCAGACATGATACAAGAAATGGTCAGAGACTGCAGACATAGTACAAGAGATGGTCAGAGACTGCAGACATAGTACAAGAGATGGTCAGAGACTGCAGACATAGTACAGGAGATGATCAGAGACTGCAGACATGATACATAAGATGGTCAGAAACTGCAGACATGATACAAGAAATGGTCAGAGACTGCAAACATGATACAAGAAATAGTCAGGGACTGCAAACATGCTACAGAAGATGGTCAGAGGCTGCAGTTATGATACAAGAGATGGTCAGAGGCTGCAGATATGATACAAGAAATGGTCAGAGACTGCAGGCATAGTACAAGAGATGGTGAGAGACTGCAGACATAGTACAAGAGATGGTCAGAGACTTCAGACATAGTACAGGAGATAATCAGAGACTGCAGACATAGTACAAGAGATGGTCAGAGACTGCAGACATGATACATAAGATGGTCAGAAACTGCAGACATGATACAAGAAATGGTCAGAGACTGCAAACATGATACAAGAAATAGTCAGGGACTGCAAACATGCTACAGAAGATGGTCAGAGGCTGCAGTTATGATACAAGAGATGGTCAGAGACTGTAAACATAGTACAAGTGATTGGAAAAGGTACACCCAAAAGAGTGAGAGACATGGACTTTGTAGGCACCAGTCATAAAATTGAATACAACTTTTATTTATATAAAGAAATACATAAAAAGCAACAAACATATACATTTTTAAAATTGCAAGACATTGCAGAAAAAAGGGGGGGTAATAGATGCTACCACATCAATAATGGAAATAGATCAGGGGGTGACCCCAACACATGAGGAGGGGATCATACCCCTCTATTTCTAATAAAAAACCTCAAACTGATATAGCTCTACATGTTCCGCAATTTGAATGCTTCTTCAGGAGCTTGTTTGAGTTACCTATAATAGGGAAAACAATGAAAAAGAAGACATACACCAAAACAGAAAATAACATGTTAATATCCTTATTTTAGCCAATAAAAAACAGGACAATAATGCGTCTCAATCAAGGGCACTGAGTACCATGAGGAAGCAAACCCAAGGACCCAAATATCAACATGCATAGGTGACATAAGATCACATGCGGGGACGTGTCTGGTAGAGGATTAATAGCACCAATACAATCCAGAGGGATAGTAAACTGTAGAGTCCCAGCTGTCCAAGAAGGGGTAGTCAGCTATTATGTATAAGTCATAACAGCAGGGCTGTACCTCAATGCGTGAGTGAAGGGATAAAGGGGAGGGAGGGGGAGGGGAAAAAAAGGGGGGGAGGGGAAAAACAAGGGGGAAGGGAAAGGGAGGAAGAAAGAGGGGGGGAAGGGGGGAGGGGGAAAGGGGAAAAGGGGGCAGGCCGGGGAAGGGGGAGGGGAGGGAAAAGGGGGAAACCAAAAAAGAAGTTCAGTGAAAGAAAAAAGGTGAGTGAGATGGGAACAATATATACTGATATACCGGCTAGGATATTTGAATATATCTTCAAGCCAGGTAAGAGCTGTAAATAGTTGTTACAGAAGAACTCCAAAGCTGTGCCTCAAGTGGCCAGGGTACTTACAAAGATTCTGATCTAAAGAATGTAGATAGTGTTAGATAGGCCGGTATCTATATCGGCTCCCTAAAAAAATATACCAACACACTGGTAAGTCTGATGGCAAAATTATATCCATTAATAAGGAGCTATAAACATTAACCAATAAGGCCAAAACGCTATACATGGTGCTGCTCCTACCTTGTAGGGTAATACAGGTTAAGCGGATTCTGCAGTCAGTATATAGAAAGCTAATTCCTTGAAAATCTAGCCCCAGACACAGCTTCACTATCAGGGCTGCAATGGAGCTCTGATAAGACCCAGGAAAGCAGCTCTTTAGTGAGGTGCCAAAAGCGCCATCTGGATAGAAAGTAAACAAAAAAAGGGGGGTGTCAAATGATCAATACACCCACACAGACAGGGTACAGTAATAGAGAGTTTGTTTAGTGCTTACTGGACAGCTTGTAATTGTGAGGATAGCGTCCAAGGGCTTGAGCGCCATAGGAGGTGGTGGCGTGGTATAAGGCTAAGCTGATAGCCTTAAATACACGCCCCAATCAGGTGTGCAGCCCGTGCATCACCTGATTCGGCCGGACGAGACTGCACGCGCACTCACATTGCGCCGCGCATGCGCAGTGACCAGATCAGCCCTTTGTCATGAACACGGCGTGTGGAGGGAGCGCAGCTCTAAGAAGTGACAGAACCGCGAGCTCCCCCCGGTGGTCCCTTTTGTGTACAGCATGTCAAACGCTGTAAGGGCTGAAACAGGTAGATGGATAGAACCTGGAGATGTTACTGCACCTCCTCAAGAGGTACATGGTACATATCCAGGAGAAGAGGGTAGGTCTGTAACAAAAGCCGCAGTCACCATCCCCCAAAGAAAAGGGGGAAAAAGCAGAATGCGGCTACCGGGCCGCACATGTGATAAGTACACCAGCAAATCAATATGGTCCCAGGGTAAATCTGCCTCGATACTCGTTACTGGCCTGAGGCGCAGGGCCAGTAAGCATAAGTAGACAATTTAACCACCATGGAGAGAGTATTACTCCTTCATGGTACATATATGTCAGAATTATATACATCTTCAGTTGAGAATTGATTAGATAGAAACCTGCATATACATTTTGCAAACAACAGTATGATTAGGAATTAATTGAAACTTCCTGTAATTATACCACACTTAAAATCGAAAAAGTCACTAATGAACCATAAAGTACAATCACACCAATAAAGTTCTCCGTAATTATCCAATAAAGGAAGGGGAGAAACTACAGTGGGCGGGGCAGGGGACAGGAGGGTCACCAACCTAAGGAGGAAAAGGGGACATGTATGTTAGTGATAATGGCTATAATGTAAATATACTAAAGGCAATGACTGTGCTGGATAATCACTAAGAAACATTAGACATTATTATGTAATCGTATAGGTCAACCTAAGGTTCTTATCCGAGAAATGATTTATAAGATTGTACTTCAATAATGCCTGGCCAACATGTGGCATTCAGGCGTTCAATCCACCTTGCCTCCTGTTGGAGTATCCTCCTGTCCCAGTCCCCACCCCTTGAGTCTTGTGGGATAACTGCTAACGCAATAAAGGTCGCAATAGAAGTGTCAAATCTATGGCACAAATCAAGATGTCTACTAATGGGACTGAGCATCTTCCCATTTGCTGAATAATAAATGTGGTCACAAATCCTTTGCCAAAAATGGCGGATAGTCTTACCCACGTAAAATATCCCACACTTGCAGGTCATCAAATATATCATAAAACAGAAAAAATTCCGCGCTAGAAATACAAAAGAATAAGCAGCAGTAAACAGTGCGACAACACCAACCCAACAAATAAAAATAAATAAACTGCGCTAAAACAAAAATTATATGTGTTGGGTGAGTTAATAGTGTGACCAAACCCCAACAAAAAATAAAAAACAAGTCCAGAAAATCAAAGTCCAAATTCCCAAGGTAGTAAGTGTTCAGTATAAGTGTGGATGCTGTTCCAAAATGAGCTATGATTGCTCTTACCAGAAATCCAAAGATATAAGCAGATGGCAAAAAACCCTTGCCAGGGCCTCTGAGGTATTGGACCAATCAGCACCGTCCGTGGTCAGATCAAAATCCCCTCAATAAATGCAGGAGAAAAACAAACACAAGAAAAAACTGGCCATAGTGTAGTATGTTAAATGTTAAACATGGACATACGAACATACCAATCACCCTGGTGTGCACATAAAAACAACCAAAAGAAAGGGGGGGAGGGAAGTGAAAAAAAACCCCACCACCGTGGCTGTAGATTGTGCTTACCAGATCACGGTGATAAACAAATTCTTAGTAGGTTAGGAGCTGACATAAAGCACCATCTCCCAAGCTGTCCTCATTGGTGTCACAGTCTTGTGGCTTGCAGTTTACCCATCTTCCACCATTTTCCTGTGATTGGTCAAGATGATGTCAGTTGTCCTAAACGGTCCTCTGGCACAAGCTGCCACCACACTTTCCTTGTGTGTTGGGTTGTTTCGCTCACTTCTCCACTGCTAACTTGCTGCTGCAGGACACAAGCCAGCTGTTTTCCAGAGCAGAGGTCAGGACTTATGCGGAGGCCAGGCAAGATAATGCTGGATACATAGCTGAGCCCTTCTTGTCTTATTGGAGAGAACAGAAGCACAGGGTGACAGGAAATGACATCATCATCCGATGATGATGTCATTTCCTGTCACCCTGTGCTTCTGTTCTCTCCAATAAGACAAGAAGGGCTCAGCTATGTATCCAGCATTATCTTGCCTGGCCTCCGCATAAGTCCTGACCTCTGCTCTGGAAAACAGCTGGCTTGTGTCCTGCAGCAGCAAGTTAGCAGTGGAGAAGTGAGCGAAACAACCCAACACACAAGGAAAGTGTGGTGGCAGCTTGTGCCAGAGGACCGTTTAGGACAACTGACATCATCTTGACCAATCACAGGAAAATGGTGGAAGATGGGTAAACTGCAAGCCACAAGACTGTGACACCAATGAGGACAGCTTGGGAGATGGTGCTTTATGTCAGCTCCTAACCTACTAAGAATTTGTTTATCACCGTGATCTGGTAAGCACAATCTACAGCCACGGTGGTGGGGTTTTTTTTCACTTCCCTCCCCCCCTTTCTTTTGGTTGTTTTTATGTGCACACCAGGGTGATTGGTATGTTCGTATGTCCATGTTTAACATTTAACATACTACACTATGGCCAGTTTTTTCTTGTGTTTGTTTTTCTCCTGCATTTATTGAGGGGATTTTGATCTGACCACGGACGGTGCTGATTGGTCCAATACCTCAGAGGCCCTGGCAAGGGTTTTTTGCCATCTGCTTATATCTTTGGATTTCTGGTAAGAGCAATCATAGCTCATTTTGGAACAGCATCCACACTTATACTGAACACTTACTACCTTGGGAATTTGGACTTTGATTTTCTGGACTTGTTTTTTATTTTTTGTTGGGGTTTGGTCACACTATTAACTCACCCAACACATATAATTTTTGTTTTAGCGCAGTTTATTTATTTTTATTCATCAAATATATCACACCCTGGGTATTACAATCAGCCCGAAAGCGTGGACAAAATGTCTCGCCATTCGGTAGTTGGAATCTAAGACCTGTGGATATCCAGGGGCAGAAGGAACAGTGCCCACATGTGTACATACCCACTCGGTTGATCGTATGAGCCTGTGAGGGGACAAAGTGGCTACTGGTAAGTTTATCACGCAGGGAGGGTGCTCTTTTAAACACGATCTCTGGGTGGTCACTGATATGTTTTCTTAAAATAGGATCCTCAGATAAGATATGCCAATGTTGCTGCAATATATTGTATAGTTGATACTGTTGGTGCGAGTATTGTGTGATAAATTTGACCGTTGAATGTTCCTCCACCCTGGTTTTATTAGAAAAGAGCAGTGTATTTCTGGATTGGTCACAGGCTTTGTTAAAGGCTTTCCGAAGTAGGGACTTGGAGTATCCCCGTTTAAGGAGGCGTTCCCTAAGTAGGTCCGCGTGATGTTTAAAGTCGCTGTCAGCTGTACAGTTCCTCCTCAGCCGTATATACTGTGCATAGGGGATACTTCGTACCAAAGTGGAAGGGTGGGCACTGGAAGCGTGCAAAATCGTGTTTCCTGCCGTCTCTTTGCGATAAAGTGTAGTGGCCAGGCAGTAGTTGGCATCTTTGTAAATCGTCTAGTCTAGAAAAGAAATCTTATGTAGATCGCTGTTGTAAGTAAACTTTAGATTAAAAGTGTTATTATTAAGGCTGTCTACAAAAGAAGCCAATGTATGTTGGGACCCAGTCCAAATAATGTGGTAGCATCTATTAACCCCCCCCCCCCCCTTTTTTTCTGCAATATCTTGCAATTTTAAAAATGTATATGTTTGTTGCTTTTTATGTATTTCTTTATATAAATAAAAGTTGTATTCAATTTTATGACTGGTGCCTACATAGTCCATGTCTCTTACTCTTTTGGGTGTACCTTTTCCAATATTTATAGTTTAGGATGTTGGCACTGCCCTATATATAAGATCTCCACAGTCCATCCTGTGATGAGATCTAAAAATCCCCCATTTTTTCAATAGTACAAGAGATGGTCAGAGACTGCAGACATAGTACAAGAGATGGTCAGAGACTGCAGACATAATACAAGAGATGGTCAGAGACTGCAGACATAATACAAAAGACGGTCAGAGACTGCAGACTTAATACAAAAGATGGTCAGAGACTGCAGACATAGTACAAGAGATGGTCAGAGACTGCAAACATAGTACAAGAGATGGTCAGAGACTGCAGACATACTACAGAAGATGGTCAAAGACTGCAGACGTGATACAAGAGATGGTCAGAGACTGCAGACATGATACAAGAGATGGTTGGAGACTGCAGACATGATACAAGAGCTGGTCAGAGACTGCAGACATACTACAGAAGATGGTCATAGACTGCAGACATGATACAAGAGATGGTCAGAGGCTGCAGATATGATACAAGAAATGGTGAGAGACTGCAGGCATAGTACAAGAGATGGTGAGAGACTGCAGACATAGTACAAGAGATGGTCAGAGACTGCAGACATAGTACAAGAGATGGTCAGAGACTGCAGACATGATACAAGAGATGGTCAGAGACTGCAGACATGATACAAGAGATGGTCAGAGACTGCAGACATGATACAAGAAATAGTCAGGGACTGCAAACATGCTACAGAAGATGGTCAGAGGCTGCAGTTATGATACAAGAGATGGTCAGAGACTGCAAACATAGTACAAGAGATGGTCAGAGACTGCATGAATAATACAAGAGATGGTCAGAGACTGCAGACATACTACAGAAGATGGTCAAAGACTGCAGACATGATACAAGAGATGGTCAGAGACTGCAGACATGATACAAGAGATGGTCAGAGACTGCAGACATACTACAGAAGATGGTCATAGACTGCAGACATGATACAAGAGATGGTCAGAGACTGCAGACATACTACAGAAGATGGTCAGAGACTGCAGACATGATACAAGAAATGGTAAGGGACTGCAAACATGCTACAGGAGATGGTCAGGGACTGCAGTTATGATACAAGAGATGGTCAGAGACTGCAGACATAGTACAAGAGATGGTCAGAGACTCCATACATAGTACAAAAGATGGTCAGAGCCTGAATACATTGTACAAGAGATGGTCAGAGACTGCATACATAGTACAACAGATGATCAGAGACTGCAAACATACTACAGGAGATGGTCAGAGACTGGCTGCGTTTGATGGGCACAGTGGCTGTGTTTGATGGGCACAGTGTCTGCGTTTGATAGGCACAGTAGCTGCTTTTAATGGACACAGCGGCTGCGTTTGATGGGCATAGTGTCTGCTTTTAGGTGGGGCACAGTGTCTGCTTTTAGGCGGGGCACAGTGGCTACGTTTGATGGGCACAGTAGCTGATTTTAATGGGCACAGTGGCTGCATTTTATGGGCACAGTGGCTGCTTTTAATGGGCACAGTGGCTGCTTTTAGGTGGGGCACAGTGGCTACGTTTGATGGGCACAGTAGCTGCTTTTAATGGGCACAGTGGCTGCGTTTGATGGCACAGTGGCTGCGTTTGATGGCACAGTTGCAGCGTTTGATGGGCACAGTGGCAGCGTTTGATGGGCACAGTGGCTGATTTTAGGTGGGGCACAGTGGCTGCTTTTAGGTGGGGCACAGTAGCTGCTTTTGGTGGGCACAGTGGCTGCGTTTGATCGGCACAGTGGCTGCGTTTGATGGGCACAGTGGCTGCGTTTGGTGGCACAGTGGCAGCGTTTGATGGGCACAGTGGCAGCGTTTGATGGCACAGTGGCTGCGTTTGATGGGCACAGTGGCAGCGTTTGATGGGCACAGTGGCAGCGTTTGATGGGCACAGTGGCAGCGTTTGGTGGGCACAGTGGCTGCGTTTGATGGGCACAGTGGCAGCGTCAGATGGGCACAACAGTGGCTGTGTCTGATGGGCACAGTGGCTGTGTTTGATGGGCACAGTGTACCCCCCACACACATATCTGTACCCCCCTGCACGTCTGTCCCCCCCTACACACACATATCTGTTCCCCCTCCCCCCACACACATATCTGTACCCCCCGGCACATCTGTTCCCCCTCCCTCCCCACACACATATATCTGTGCCCTCCTGCACGTCTGTTCCCTTCCCACACACTCACACATATATCAGTTCCCCCTCTGTACACAGTACTATAAACTTGACAGCAGAGAAATTTTTTTATTTCTTGTTACTGGGTGCAGGCTGCAGCACTGAGCATGCTGCCTGTGCTTCCACTATACCTGAGCCAGCGGGGGGTGATGCTTTACTCTGGGAGAGCGGCGCTGCTGCCTACCTGTCCATTCCACAACAGATCCCTAAACGACCAGAAGGAGGGGGGATATCGCGGCAAGCCTGGAGATACACATGCAGGGCTTCCATCTCATCCGCCTCAACCGGTTCCAATGATCATGCAGCACTTCTGGCGGGCTGCTCCTTGTCCCGGCTCTCTCCTCTCCTCACTGCCGCTGCTAGGGCAGCACTGCAGGCTTGGGACATAGCGTTCCTGGATGTCTTCACAGGCGCCACCGCCCCCTAGCCTGGCGGCTGGTGCCATAAGGCACCGCAGCCGCCTGACCCACGATTTCTTCCTCCACTGAGGCGGCACGCTCTGAATGCTGGGGCGGCCGGGGATTCTAGCTTGGCGCCCCTCTTCTGCAAAAAGATTCCAGCGCTGGGGTGCGGTGCACCCTGTGCACCCCGGCCAGGATTGGCCCTGCCTGTCGGAGGGCGGAGAGGAGGTGGGTGCCATTGTCGCAAACCACCATTCCTGCCTTAAGTTGGCATGGCGTCAACCACCTCTGAACCTGCCCCTGCAGAGCTGACAGAACCTCTGCCCCAGTGTGGCTCCTGTCCCCCGAGCACACCAACTCTAGCACCGCATGGCATCTTTTGGCCTGCATACTTGCGTAGCCCCTTGAACGCCTACAGAGCACTGCTGGTTCCGAGGACAAAGCACAGGAAGAGGCCATGAAGGAAGAAGAAGAGGAGGGGGTGGAGGAGAGAGGTTTGTCAGAATCATTATTAGTGGCATTTTGGAGGTGTGGTGGCTGAACAACAACTACTGCACCTTGTCCTGCATCCTTCCCTGCTGCCAGCAGAGTCACCCAATGCGCAGTGAAACTTAGGTAACGTCCCTGTCCATGCCTGCTGGACCATGAGTCAGCGGTAATATGCACCTTACCGCTGACCGCCCTGTCCAGCGAGGCATGGACATTGCCTTCCACATGCCGGTAGAGAGCTGGAGTCGCCTTCTGTGAGAAAAAGTGGTGTTTGGGTATCTGCCACTGAGGAATCGCACATTCCACAAACTCACAAAAGGGGGCAGAGTCTACCAACTGAAAAGGTAGCAGTTGAAGTGCTAGCAATTTTGCCAAGCTAGCATTCATCCACTGGGCATGTGGATGGCTGTGAGTGAACTTCTTTTTGTGGTGCAGTAGCTGGGGCAGGGAAATTTGCCTGGTACAATCTGACGTCGGTGTACCGAAAGCAGATTGCCCACAAGTACTTGGCTGTGACACACCTAATTCTACACCTTCATTCCTCTCAGTGCAGGTCTCAGAGAGGACTGAAGGTATAGTGGGGTTGGATATCTCAGCTGATGAGGAGCAAGGAGAGGTCCTCTTTGTTCTTTGGTGTGGGTCTTTTAGGTACTCTTGCCAATGAACTGCATGGCAGGTCAACATATGTCTGGTCAAGCATGTTTTGGCCACGCGAGATACGTTTGAGACATATGTTGCAAATAGCAGCGGTGCGATCTGATGCACTCATCTCAAAAAAGGCCCACACCAAAGAACTTTTGGAATAACACGCAGAGACAGCAGCGCCCTGCACATGCGGAGCTTGCGGTGTGAAGCAGTCAGTGTGCTGCCCTTAGGCTGGCCCCTGGAGGCCATCCTGCCTCGTTGGTGATGTGCCTCCTCCTCCTCTCTCCTATCAGGCACCCACGTTGAGTCAGTGACCTCATCATTCCCTCCCTCCTCATCACTGGAGCAAACCTGGCAGTATGCTGCAGCAGGGGGAGCATGACTGCCAGATTGCTGTCCTTCTTGGGCAACCCCTCTGTCTGTGCTCACGTTACTGCCTTCATCTAGCTCAGTATCATCATCAGAGCCTTCTAAACGCTGGGCATCCTCCTGGAGCATGTACCCAACACTGTGGTCAAACAGTTCGAGGGACTCCTCAGGAGGACATGGTGGGGCTAGGGAAGGAGTCACTGATGCCATTGAGCCAAAGGAAGAGGCCGTGTTGGCAGCTGCTTTGCCAGACAAAGTACCCTGAGCCTGGGTGAGAGAGGATGGGGAGGATGAGGATGGCTTGGTCATCCACTCGACCAAGTCTTCCGCATGTTGCGGCTCAACACGGCCAGCTGCCGAAAAAAAGGCCAAGTGTGTCCCACGGTCACATGCTGATGAGGATGCACCGTGTCCACGACCAGCACTGCTGCCTCTAGACACAGAGCCTGCTTGCCCTATTTTATTGGTTTGTGACTGTCTGCCTCTCCTTGTTGGCCTTCCAGACATACTAATGGCCTGCAGTGGGAAGATGTAGCTGCACTAAGCTGGGATATGTATATATATATATATATATATATATATATATATAGACTGATACTGCAGCTAGCAAAATCAACTGCCTGCCTGTAGTATGAGAACACCACCAATCGTCTACAGATAGCTTTAGCTGAACTCTGTGCAGAGGTCGCACTACACTAACTTGTAGCTTTAGCTGAACACTGTGCATAGGACACACTACACCAACATTAAAATAATGTAGTTGCCTGCAGTAGTGATAGGATCAGGAAAACACCACCAACCTTCTACAGGTAGCTTTAGCTGAACACTGTTTTGAGGACGCACTACACTAACGTGTAAATAATGTAGCTGCCTGTGGTAGTGATAGGATCAGGAAAACACCACCAACCTTCTACAGGTAGCTTTAGCTGAACACTGTGCAGAGGTCGCACTACACTAACGTGTAAATAATGTAGCTGCCTGCGGTAGTGATAAGATCAGGAAAACACCACCAACCTTCTACAGGTATCTTCAGCTGAACACTGTGCAGAGGTCGCACTACACTAACGTGTAAATAATGTAGCTGCCTGCGATAGTGATAAGATCAGGAAAACACCACCAACCTTCTACAGGTAGCTTTAGCTGAACACTGTGCGGAGGTCACACTACACTAACATGTAAATAATTTAGCTGCCTGCGGTAGTGATAGGATCAGGAAAACACCACCAACCTTCTACAGATAGCTTTAGCTGAACACTGTGCAGAGGTCGCACTACACTAACTTGTAGCTTTAGCTGAACACTGTGCACTACACTAACTTGTAGCATTAGTTGAACACTGTTAAGAGGACACAGGACACTAACTTGTAGCTTTAGCTGAACACTGTGCAGAGGTAGCACTACACTAACTTGTAGCTTTAGCTGAACACTGTGAGGAGGACGCACTACAATAACTTGTAGCTTTAGCCGAACACTGTGCAGAGGTCGCAGTACACTAACTTGTAGCTTTAGCTGAACATTGTGCACTACACTAACTACACTAACTTGTAGCTTTAGCTGAACACTGTGAGGAGGACGCACTACACTAACTTATAGCTTTAGCTGAACACTGTGAGGAGGACGCACAACACTAACTTGTAGCTTTAGCTGAACACTGTGAGGAGGACGCATTACACTAAGTGTAAATAGTGTAGCTGCCTGACTGGGGTACTAATAGGATCAGAAGAACACCAGCAATTTTCTACTGTAACAACACCTGCCTGCCTGTCAGTAGGAAGATATGAACAGGAACGGATCTAGCTAAAGTGTCTGTGTGTCTCTCTCTCTCTCTCTCTCTCTCTCTCTCTCTCTCTCTCTCTCTCTCTCTCTCTCTCTCTCTCTCTCTATATATATATATATATATATATATATATATATATATATACACACAACACCTGGGATGCATATATACACAATACACTGTAAGTGCAGCTAACTGACTGACTGTCCTCCCTAATCTATCTAACTTAAATCAAATGGCACTGTCTCTCTGTCTCTGTCTCTCAACGCCGGAACACACTGCACAGGGCCGCCGTGCAGGCGGCCTTATATAGTGTGGGGCGTGTACTAAACCCCCTGAGCCATAATTGGACAAAGCCACCCTGGCTTTGGACAATTACAGCTCTCTCTACAGACGGCGCTGTGAATGGCCAAGCATGCAGGTCATAGTGCATGCTTGGCCAATCATCAGCCAGCAATGCACTGCGATGCCGCAGTGAATTATGGGCCGTGACGTGCCACACGAATTTGGCGCGAACGGCCCATATCGTTCGCAATTCGGCGAACAGACGATGTTTGAGTCGAACATGGGTTCGACTTGAACACGAAGCTCATCCCTAATGAAGAACATGGAGGTGCACAAGAGTCCCAAGGGATGCAGGTACATAGGAGACATTTGGGGTACATGAGTAGTCTAGGATGGTAGGATACTGTACCTAATGGAACTGATAGAGAAGAACCCATGTATAGAGAAGGTGATGGCCCTTGGAAGGCAGAGGCACAGAGTCTAAGGAGCTGCCATGTCTTCTTTAGAGTTCCTTGGTGGAGATGGGCCACGCTGCAGACAGTTCCTGATGGCACTGGGAATTAAGGGCTGATAAGCAGGTAAGAACCCCTTGCAGCGTAGAAGCACAGAGATCATAGGTCAGTAGGTAGTACAGTCCATGCTAGCATAAATGCACAAATACGCACAGAGACACTGGGAGTGAGTAGTAATGCAAAGAGACAAACAGGAATTAATAGGACCAAACAGAAGTGCACAGGAACATTGAACAGGAAACAGACTAATGCCCTGTACACACGGTCAGATTTTCTGACGGAAAATGTGTTATAGGATCTTGTTGTCGGAAATTCCGAATGTGTGTGGGCTCCATCACACATTTTCCATTGGAATTTCCGACACACAAAGTTTGAGATCAGGCTACAAAATTTTCCGACAACAAAATCCATTGTCGGAAATTCCAATCGTGTGTACACAAATCCGACGCACAAAGTGCCACGCACACTCAGAATGAATTAAGAGACAAAAGCTATTGGCTACTGCCCCGTTTATAGTCCCGATGTATGTGTTTTACATCACCGCGTTTAGAACGATCGGATTTTCCGACAACTTTGTGTGACCGTGTGTATGCAAGACAAGTTTGAGCCAACATGCGTCAGAAAAAATGCATGGATTTTGTTGTCGGAATGTCCAATCAATGTCCGATCGTGTGTACAGGGCATAGGAGTAGACACACTGAAGTGGACTGCACATGCAGGGACTGATAATGAAAGGTAAGTGCAAAGATACAGTCTGCATGCAGAAATACACTGGGAGTCACTGGAGCAGGCTGGGAGACACTGGGTACACTGGGGGTATCACACTAGAAGGCACTGGGAGATGCATGCAAACACTTGGAACAAGAGGAGTTCCAACCACAGGGCCACTAGGAATCTCAGGGTCACTAGGAATCACCCACAAAGTCAGAGGCACAAGTAGTCTAGGGCACACTCCAAGTCTTCTCAGAAATTCAGAGATTCTAGGAAGCACTAGGAATCACTAGGGATCTTCTTCACTGGGAAACACGAATGGGAGACACTAGGACATTTCTATATTAGGAAACACTGGGGAGTATGTCAATACCACTTCCCATATCCCTGTATATTGTGTTTGGTAAAATGTCTATTTAAATTTTTTTTTTTTTATTTCAACACACCTTGAGACACCACCAACTGTGGAATGGAGGTCTAATGCTGCGTACACACGAGCGGAATTTCTGACAGAAAGAGTCCGATGGGAGCTTTTCATTGTATATTCCGACCGTGTGTATGCCACATCAGACTTTTTCTGTCGAAAATTCAGATGGACTTAGATAGAGAACATATTCTATATTTTTCTGACGGAACAAATTAGTATCGGAAAAAACGCTCATCTGTATGCTGTTTTGACGCACCAAAATCGATGCATGCTCTGAAGCAAGTACGAGATGGAAGCTATTGGCTACTGGCTCTTGAACTTCCGTTTTCTAGTCCTGTCGTACGTGTTGTACGTCACCGCGTTCTGGATGGTCGTAATTTGGTGTGACCGTGTGTATGCAAGACAGCTTGAGTGGATTTCCAACGGCAAAACCGGTCGTGTGTACATGGCATAACAGTAAAGAACCCATCATGCAGTTTAAGACTAGTTTTGCTTTTCATTCAACTTCACTGAGTGACCATGTGTCTTCTTATGACCTGAGACTGAATAGTTTGCTCCCTATGCTAGAATCATCAGTGAGATATTTGTAAAATAGCAATCATATCTCCTCTTAAGCACCTTTTCTCCAGGTAGAATACGTTTAATGATTTAGGCACTGCTCATAACTGAGGTCCTCCAGAGGTTCTTCCCCTAGCAAGTAACTCACATTCCTATTTTTATGAATGCATTACTTTACATTTTTAATATTAAACCTGATTTGCCATGTAGTTGCCCACTCATCTATTTTGGGTAAGTCATCTTGTAAAGTTTCTATACCCTGCTGTGAAGTTATTACCCTACTTAGCTTTGTATCATCAGCAAACACTGACATTGAACCACTTATAGCAACCTCTTTATCATTTATAAACAAATTAAACTGAATTGGTACCGGGACAGAGCCTTGGGGTACCCAACTAACAATTCCAGACCATTCAGAATATATGCTAGAATGTTAACAAGTTGGTCTGCCAAGAGTGAGCCTTCATAAATTAATGCAGATTACTACTAATGATACTATTTTCATCAGCAAATTCTTGGATGTAGTCCTTTTTTCATCCCCTTCAATAGTTTACATACTATTGATGTTAGACTGACTCTTTTGTACTTTCCAGGTATATGTCTTGGCCATTTTTTGTATGTTGGTACAATGTTAGCTTTTTGCCAGTCAGCCTGTTATCATTCCAGTCACTAAGCTGTCTTTAAATATAAGGAACAATGGTCTGGTCATAACATGGCTAAGTTCTTTGAGTACTCTTGGGTGCAGGCCATATGGTCTTGGTGATTTATTCGCTTTAAGTTTTTCAAGCCTTTTTTGAACACTGGCTTCCATTAACCATGAGGGTACATTCCATGCTGTGTTACTAACAATAAAGTCTTGTTTTTTTTTTTTTTTTTTTTAAACCATCATTTTCCTTTGTAAAAACTGAGGAGAAGAATGTGTTTAATACAGTTGCCTTCACCTTGTCTGGTGCACCGGCAATGCTTCAAAGCTTAAAGAGCTCAGCTTAAACAGAAAGGAAGATGGCCTGGCTAGGATGGGACTGTTTTTATACCTATTTTAATCAACAGTGAATGGTTAACTTTGACACAATCATAGCAGATAATTTGAATGCAAGTCTTTTGGGATAACAGGTACCTGCAAAACCTTGCAAGTCAAAGCCTGGTTCTTTCCTCTTCCTATATTCGAATACTGTATTTTCTGTAAAATAAAAGGACTGAAAAATTCCACAGGAGGATTACATTCTCTTTATAATGTCCTTGATAAATAGGGGGACCAGGTAAAAGACTTGCCTAAATCTCTAAAATCCCCCAGGCATGTATAAAGCCATTTGGTAGTTCAACCTGCCAGTATGCACTGATAACTGAAATATTAAAGAGGGGGAACAAGAGAGCGCCCCCCTGAACCATATCAGGCCACATGCCCTCAACATTGGGAGGGTGTTTTGGGGTAGCCCCCCAAAGCACCTTGTCCCCATGTTGATGGGGAGAAGGGCCTCATCCCCACAAGCCTTGCCTGGTGGTTGTGGGGGTCTGCGGGCGGGGGGCTTATCGGAATCTGGAAGCCCCCTTTAACAAGGGGATCCCCAGATCCCGCCCCCCATGTGAATTACAAATGTGTGTGTACAAATGTACCCCTACCATTTCACAAAAAAAGTGTCAAAAATGTTAAAAAAAGACAATAGATAGTTTTTGACAATTCCTTTATTAATGTCTTCTTTCCCTGCTTCTTCTTGCATCTTCTTCTGGACTTCCTTTGGTGTTCTTCTTCTTCCTCCATCTTGTTCCATCTTGTTCTTTCCCCTCTATCTTCCTCCGCTTCTTCCTCCGGTCTTCTCACCCGGCATCTTCTTCTCAGCTTCGTCCTCCGATCCGCCCAAATGGGAGTCTCCCGCTGTGTGACGCTTCTGTTCATGTGACAGCTCTTATTTTTTTTTTTTTTTTTTTTTTTTTAAACAATAAGTTTATTGAAGTTTTCACAAGGTATCAGTACAGAAGGTTGAGATAAATAGTATACTACATTGCATAGTAAGTAACAGCAAACATTGTCAATCTGTATCAGTTGCAACAACGCATACATAACCACTTCGTGTTAAGTTTCAATGAGTTACAGTGCTACCTCCATTCCCCGGCACCCCAAACTGGGCACTCACTGTGCCATGGGACTAGAGGCAGCCCTATCAATCATCAACTGTCAACATCCAGATAACTATAAAACCTGTAAAATCCTAGATCTATAGAACTTAAAATTTAGGAGCAAGGGAAACCAGTAAACCTACTTGGTATAAGCATGTTATGCAGTAATTAGTCCCGTCTTGAGGAGCTCCCGGTAGAAGGATACCCATGTGGAGCAGTGGTTTGGTAGGGGGGCACATACATTATGCGGGTGTTAGATGTGAGGGGATGTAGCAACATGTGGAGTCAAAGATTGGTAGTACCAGAGAGTTCCTGTCTTATGAAGAGGTAATAATTATTGTAGTACCGTACTCCTTGGGTCATTGATCCATGGTTCCCAGTTGAGGCAAAACGTTGCGGTACTTAGGTTGGCTTTGGCAAGATCCGATCCGGAGGGAGGTTGTGGCGATTTCCATTTTCTCGCTAGAGCTAAACGAGCTGCAATTAGAATGTGAGTTGCCAATACTCTGACATTTTTCGGCCAATTGGGGATGTTGAGACCCAGAAGAAGGTCCAGCGGGGATACCGGTAAACGGATTTTGCATAGCTTTGAGATGAGGGCAGAGACTTCTTTCCAGTATCTGTAGATGTTAGAGCAGTCCCACCATATGTGCTGCAGGGTACCCTTTCCTGTGCAGTTTCTCCAGCACTGAGATGAAGTATATGGGTAGATGTTTGCCAATCTGGCTGGGGTGAAGTACCACTTATGGAACAGTTTTTGCGTTGATTCCCAATGGGAGATACAGTGTGATGCTCGAAGAGCAAGGGTCAAGGCTTTGTGCCATAGTGGGGGCTGTGATGGAGAGTCCGTGAAGGTTGACCAGAAGTTGATGGATGAAAAGGTGTGGTCTGCGGAGGTCGTTGTCAATAGTATATATATCCACACAATACCTTTAACTGCTGGATTAGGGGTGTCGTAGAATTTCAAAATGCCATCTAGTAGGGAGTCGAATTCTGTGATATCCAGCGTGGAGAGGATAGATCGGAGCCGTAGATATAAGAAAAAGGTATTGGCAGGTAGGTCAAATGTTTGTTGCAGTTGAGAGAATGGGTGGGGTCCTGAAATGGACATGAGTTGTCCCAGGTTGGTGAGTCCTTTTTGTATCCATGTTTTGAGGGGTAAGTTAGGTGAGATCAGTTCCAGTGCTTGGATGTGGAGTTTGGAGAGCACAGATTTGGGTATGCCATTGGATTTCTGTGTAATGGCCAACCATACTCGTAATGCTGCAGTTACAGATTGTAGGAAGTGACAATGTGGTTTCATGGTGAGTACCGCAGCTGTCAGAGTGTGTTTTGGACTTTCAGTAAGAGCTACAGTTTCAATTTGGGTTCAGGTCTTGGTTGAGCTGGATGATTCTGGATGATTCCACCATTCTCTTTATTGATCTAGTACAACTGCTTTGTAGTATGCGTGGACGTTGGGGGCTCCCATCCCTCCATTTTGTACAGGAGATAAAAGAATATTCTTTTTGAGTCTGGGTTATTTATGTTGCCAAATATGTGCGTTGATTATTCCTTGTAATTGCGCTAATTGTTTGGGTAGCAAAGGTAAAGGCAGTGTACGAAACATATACAAAATATGTGGTATTAGATACATTTTGGCTTGAGCTATTCTACCAGCCCAAGAGACAGTACAGTTACTCATATCTTTGGAGATGCGCAGAAGCTTCTCTTGTAGAGCAGCATAGTTTAGTGTAATCAGTAACTTACTCGGGGAGGTTAATTGAATTCCTAAGTAGGGGAGTGATGAGCTCTTGGTCCATGCGAAAGGTGTGTTTTTCGAGATGTGGCATGTAGTTTGAGGGTCTATCCTCAGGTTCAGTATTGTTGATTTACCGTGGTTTATTTTGTAAAGGGAGACTGAACTGAACTGTTCTAGTGATTTTTGGACACTGGGAAGGGAGGATTGGGGATTTGTTAGGGTGATGATAACATCATCTGCATAGAGACCTATTTTATGTTCAACATCTCCTACTTTGATACCCGAAATTTCTGGTGTCGATCTGATGATTTGCGCCAGTGGTTCCATTACCATGGCAAAAATCAAGGAGGAAAGAGGGCACCCTTGCCTTGTGCCGTTAATGATAAGAAAGGGGTCTGATGTTATTCCAGATGTCCAGACTTGGGCACTGGGGGAGGAGTAAAGATTGAGTATAGCCTTGAGGATGTTCCCTGTCAGTCCAAATTTGTACATGACTTTTTCCATGTATTTCCAATGCACCCTGTCAAACGCCTTCTCTGCATCCAGTGAAAGGAAGAGAGAAGGCGTTTGACTGTGCTCTACCCTCTGTATTAAATCGATGAGGCGTCTAGTGCCATCTGATGCTTGTCTGCTGGGTACAAATCCGACTTGGTCAGCATTTATTATTAGGGGAATAATTTTGGACAGGCGTTGAGCTAGTAGTTTCGCATAAAGTTTGGTATCAGTGTTTAAGAGTGAGATTGGGTGGTAATTGGTTGGGTTATCAGGGGGTTTGCCTGGTTTGGGTATGGTGACTATCAGGGATTCTAGTGCTTCCTTGGGGATTTTGCCTGTAAGGGTATACTGGTTAAAGGTGTTGCATAGGTGTGGGGTGATCAAGTCAGAGAAGTGTTTATAGTACTCGTTTGGGAATCCATTGGGGCTTTACGAACTTCCTCAGGAGAGAAGGGCGTAGAAATGGATTCTAGTTGCTCGGTGGATATAGAGGGAAGGTGAATAGACGAGAGAAACGCATCGATATCTTCTATTTTTGGATTGGTTACTTGGTCTAAGTCTTTAAGATTGTAAAGTTTGACGTAAAATGCACTGAACTCATTAGCTATATCTAGGGGATTATTAACCCTTTTACCTTGGAAGTTGCACAGAAACTGTATCTTATTGATAGCTCGATGTTTTTGTAGTTGCTTGTCTAGGAACGCGCCTGACTTGTTAGCTGAGGAGTAGTTTTGTAGCCTAAGGCGTTTTACATAATAGTCAAATTTCTTGTGTAGGTGTTCACTGAGTTTGTATCTTAGATTTTTGAGGTCTAGGGAAAGTATGTTGGATGGCGTTCGTTTATTGGCATTGTTTCGTATTTCATAAGGAGGCCACGTGAGAAAGCTTTATGCGCATGCCAAATAATAGATTGGTCATCAAGAGAATGCATATTGTTAAAGTAGGTCTCCATCTCGGATCGAAGCTCACCTTCAAATGATGGGTTAATAAGGAGGGATGTGTTTAGTCTCCAAATGTTGTGACGTGTAGTCTATTTACAATTGAATAGTGTGATGGATATTGGCGCGTGGTTAGACCAAGTGATTGTACCTATGCGCGCTTCAGTGAAAGGAGAAATTTATCTGTTAGGAACATATCGATCTGAGAGTAAGACTGCTGGGGGCTGCAGAAAAAGGTGTAATCTCGCTCCATATCATGGGTACATCTCCAGGGGTCAGAGAGGTCTTCATTGTGTAGAAGAGAGGACAGGGTGAGGGCCTTCGTTTAGTTGGATTGGACATGTCTAGGGAGTTATCAACGATTTAGTTGAAGTCTCCACACAGTATCACTGGGTTGGATCTATATGGGGCCAATTTGGAGATCAGGGTATTGTAAAATTTCTTTTGCCCAGTATTAGGGGCGTAGAGATTGACTAGGATGAGGCGTTGGTTCTCGATCATTGCAGAGAGAATCAGGTACCTACTGTCTTCGTCAGCCTCACTATGATGTAACCGAAAGGAGATGGATGAGCTTATTGCGACCATTACTCCCCTTTATTTGGTGGGGGCACTAGCAAAAAAGCAGTGTGGGTAGCGTTTTTACGAGCATTTTGGGGAATTTTCTTTGGCGAAATGCGTTTCCTGTACGCAAAATATGTCAGCGCGATGAAACAGTGCCTCTTTCCACAGAAGGTTGTGCTTAAAGGGGGAGTTTAGGCCTTTCACATTTAATGAGGTGATTTTGACGGCCATGATCGTGGGGAGTGTCCTGGGATGGTGATGAAAGGAGCGAGATTCCACACACACTATGTCCAACCCAACTATGTATGGGGGAAATACCAGAGTATGTAATTACACAAAATATGTCTTCTATATGCAGAACTACACTGGATATACCTAATGGAGCTAAGAGGGACTGTCAGAGAAGTTACAGTGTGGTAGTAGGCAGTTCAATCGATAAGAAGAACAAATATTTGTTGAGAAAAAGTAAATAACGGGAAGAAAAAAAAAAGTTAAAAACAGAAAATCAACAACTATAACAACAATATCAGTGTGCGTGGCATACTATAACCTGAGGGAGTGGAGTCGACTGTATGACTGCACCTATATGGGATCCTGTTAATACGGAGGATCGAAGGCCTTGTTGTTGTTGAAGGTATCGCCTTGATCGTTTATCCGGTTCTGGGATGGCGGAGGACGTGGGTGGGAGCCCCTGTTTTCGGTCTCGTTTGCAGATATGGGAAGAAATCCACAATTGGTCAATTTTTTGTATCTATCTTTGGGAGTTAGAATGGGAATTACCTGTTGCTGATATGTCACTAGTAGCTTGGTAGGAAAACCCCACTTATACGTGATTTTCTTTTCCTGTAAAAGGGAGGTTACGGGGGTGAATGCTCTTCTCATCTCCATTGTGGCTTTAGAGAGGTCACTAAACATGAGGACAGTCGTATACGGTGCTGGTAACGGTTTAGTAGTTTTGGCTACTTGTAGTATTTGTTCCTTGACAGGAAAGTAGTGCACTCTCGCTAGTATGTCCCTTGGAATGTCAGGGGGGAGTTGTGCTGGATTAGCGATTCTTTGTGCTCTGTCAATCGTGATGTCCCATGCGTTTAAACGAGGTAGCAGGCTTGAAAACAGCTGTTGTAGGTAGGGAGTGATTTCATTTGGTTTAACAGATTCGGGGACACCTCTGAATTTTACATTGTTCCTCCTGGAACCGTCTTCTAAATCTGCTAATTTCAGCTTTATGTGGTGTATTTCAGACACATGATGGTCATGTGCGTCTAGCAATTCATTGTGTGCTCTGACATGGTCATGCATGTTTTCCTCCAGTACATTCGTTCTCCCCTCAAGGGTGTCCACCCTGTCATGTATCTGAGAGACAGAAAGTTGCAGTTCCCTGTGCAGGTCAGGAGCATGGCTTTGAGCATAGATTTTGTCACAGATAGATTCTGTCATAGGGTTGTCTGATGCAGGGATGGCCGCTAGAGCTGGGGTGTGTGCTTTGTCAAGGTCCCTGTCTTTATATTGTGGCTGCTTGCTGGGGGAGATGGCTGGGGAAGATGCCAGTCTCTTACCTCTGTCTGCGCTGTGCTGAGAGGATGAGACATCTGGTGAAGGCAGATGTCTTCCCTGTAATTGTTTTCAGGTGGCTAGATTGGTAGATCATCCTGTGGGGGAGCTGCTTGCTATGCCTCAGTGTGTGCAGAGCGGGACATTCCTGAGGTACTGCTCCCGGCGCCGGTGCCATCTTGGGCCTCCTTCATTGCTGCGTGGGGATAATAGTCCATGAGGTGGCGAGGTGCTGGGGGCCTTTTTCCACATTCTAGACATGCCCGGGATGGTCCAGATGACTTTCCCCCGCCGTGTGGCCGGATTGGGGGTCAGATCGTCGTTTGTGGTTGCTCCGGATGCTGTCAGCGGCGCAGAGCTCTGGCTTCAAGCCTACATCATGGTCCGCTGCAGGCCACACCCCCCCTCTGACGCACAGGGACTTCCCATGGCTTTCCCCGTGTTGTCAGAGGGGGCGGAATCACCCATTTACATTTGTACCCCATTACCAATTCACACGGGGGGGCCGGGATCTGGGGGTCCCCTTGTTAAAGGGGGCTTCCACATTCCGATAAGCCCCCCACCCGCAGACCCCCACAACCACCGGGCAAGGGTTGTGGGGATGAGGCCCTTCTCCCCATCAACATGGGGACAAGGTGCTTTGGGGCACTACCCCAAAGCACCCTCCCAATGTTGAGGGCATGTGACATAGTACACTTCAGGGGGGCGCTCTCTCATCCCCCCTCTTTTCCTGCGGCCTGAAAGGTTGCGTGCTCGGATAAAGGTCTGGTATGGATTTTTGGGGGGACCCCACGCCATTTTTTAAAAAATTTGGGTGCGGGGTTCCCCTTAATATCCATACCAGACCTGAAGGGCCTGGTATAGAATTTGGGGGGAACCCCACGCTTTTTTTTTTTTTTTAATTTTGGTTTGGAGTTCCCCTGTGGGGGAGTCCCATGCCGTTTTTATCAATGAACTTTTATGTATGTTGCCGGACCGACAATTCATTATAGCCGCGAGTAGTTTTAAATGACTGTTCTAAACACGGGAAACATGCACCACTTTACAGGCATACTATAGCCACCCCCCAGGTAGGAAATTTAAAGGAATATTACACTTTTATTGTTTCACTTTAAGCATTATTAAAAATCACTGCTCCCGAAAAAACGTCAGTTTTTAAAACTTTTTTTGCATTGATACATGTCCCCTGGGGCAGGACCCAGGTCCCTAAACACTTTTAAAATTAGTGCTTTTGATTTCTCCAATAGACTTTTAAAGGGTGTTCCGCGGTTTTCAAATTTGCCGCGAATACCCCAAATTGTTCGCTATTCGGCAAACAGGCGAACAACCAATGTTGATGTTCAACCCGAATATAAAGCCCATCCCTAATCCTAACCAACCCCATTTCTAAACACTTACTTGACTCCTCTCACTGCTCCAGTGCTGCCCCAGCTGCAGCCCCACTCTCTTCTCTTCTTGGTTTTACCAGAGACATTGAACAGTGGGAGCCATAGGCTCCTGCTATTGTCAGTCTAACTCCTGTGAAGAGAGAGTAGGGGCGTTGCTTACTTGCACTGTGTGTGTGTGTCTATAGATGCACACAGCCCAGCTCAGGAGCACATATGCATGGGTGTCCCTTTAGTACCTAGCTTGCTGAGGAGGCATCTGGAAGAAGGAGGATTGGATCGAAGAGTAGGTAAGAGACTGCTCTGCTCAATATTGTTGCACTGAACAGGTAGGTATAAAATACTTAATTAATTTTAATAAAAACATATATAACTTTTAGTATTGCTTAAATTATCAGTTATAAGTTAAAGAATGTTGCAAAAAACCATTGCCCTTTAAACTGTTCAAATGAATTAGCATGAGCATACACCTTTATTATCTTTACCACAAATAAAACCCAGCATCATGGCATTATGAAACAATACCTTTTACTTTCTTCCAACATGCTGCATGGGTTTTCTAATTAATTGGACACTGCTAGGAGAACACAGTAAATTACAAAAAAAATTGGATTTCTCTGCAAATAGTTCTTTAGGTCAGCATGCGTTGTATCATTATTTTGGAAGAAAAAATGTAAACCATTACTAGTCAGCAAACAATTATACTGAAAGCATGAAAACCACTGAAACCACTTTTTGCTACAGGTAAGCCTATAATTAGGCTTACCTGTAGCTACACTGAATATCTCCTAAACCTGCACAATTTAGGAGATATCCCCTGTATTTGCATGTGCTGACGTTATCGGCACATGTGCACTGAAGCAATGGCAGTACTTGCCTTTGCTTCAGTTAGACTGTGCCGTTACCGCCGCGATACCCGGAAGAAATGTCGCTGAAGCGGTGTACGGGCACCGCAGCTGGGGCTTCGATCTCAGGTAAGTAATTCATAATGAGCTAGTATGCTATGCATACTAGCTCATTATGCCTTTGTCTTGCAGGGTTTTTTTTTGGGTGGGGGGGGGGGGGTCTAGGGTTTACAACCACTTTAATTTATATAATAAGCTAATGGTTCCCCAATGTACCTCAAAGGAGGTAAATTAAGGGCCAAAGCTTCAATACTTCAAGTATGACATCAAATATTTGTGTGAAGAAAAGCATAATTTTTCTATGTCTTTATGAGCAATAAGGCACTGACACACTTTTAACCCCATAATGATGATGTTAAAACAATCCCTAAAGCCCAAGTCAAGTAATAAGTATATCCACTTTTGTACCTTGTGTTTCTTTAGGACAAATTGGATATTCATTTAAAAGTAAATGTTAATAGACATTTCCTGTGTGTGTGTCTTTTTTTTATGAAGGTAAAACCTAACAGTCTAGGGCAGTGATGGCGAACCTTGGCACCCCAGATGTTTTGGAACTACATTTCCCATGATGCTCCACTACACTGCAAAATGCAGGAGCATCATGGGAAATGTAGTTCCAAAACATCTGGGGTGCCAAGGTTCGCCATCACTGGTCTAGGGTAACAACGCTGCTTCTCCATAGATATAGTACAGAGAGTTAGCGTTGTTATCCTAGGGTAGGAAGTGTGTTACTGGCAGGATAAGTAGCTGAAAATAACAAACCCAATAAAAGAAAACATGTGCAGCCAACACATCTAGGGATTGGGAAACTGCAATATACATGTATGTTCTTATTAGTTTTAATACTAATGAATGGGTGATGACTTCATATTACATAATAATAAATTATCACTTGTGTTTTCATGGTGCTCAATTGTTGCACATGACTTTTAGTTTATGCATTCTACAGCTTAACTCAAAAGGGGAAGCTCCGCTTGTTTGCACCCTCCCTCCTCCTCCACTGCCACATTTGGCACTTTTTAGGGTGGAGGAGGGAGAGCATACCTGGTTTTGACACTTCTGGCTTAGATGGCTGCTTAGATCCCCCACAGTCTTTTGGGACACATCACAGGTCCCAGAAGACTACGAGACCATTCACAAGGGGCAGCGTGGTTCGCAAATGCACAGTAGGAAACAGGCTGTGAAGCCGCAAGGCTTCACTTCATATTTGCCTTACTAGAGATGCCAGTGCCTACACCTAAAGCCAATTGAAGAATATGTTCGGGTGAGGACATAGCTGAATCCCTGGACAGGTAAGTGTCCTTATATTAAAAGTCAGCAGCTACAGTACTTGTAACTGCTGACTTGAAATTTTTTGGGTGGAGCCTGGAGCTCCTCTTTAAGTTAACGTGAAACACTGTTATTACCCTTGCAGTGGGTAGCCCACCACTTTCCTCCCCTTCCCTCCCGCACTCCAAGTGTTAAAGTGGGAGTAAACTCCCATCTCTGACTTTTACCTATAGGTAAAACCTATAATAAGGCTTACCTATAGGTACTGTAAATATCTCATAAACGTGCACCGTTTAGGAGATATTTACTGTACATGCAACCCAGGCCGTCCCTTCAGAGTCCTGTGCTGTAAGCAGCGGCTCCCACACGAATGAGCGGGAGTGACATAGTTTTCTGGTCTGGCCACTCACACAGCCGGAGTCCGTGAACCCAGAAGGAAGACCGGGTGAAGATGGAAGCCCTCTCAGCAGTGACAGCACGGCGCTGGAGATCTTGTTTTCAGGTAATTTTCACTAAATGTGCTAGTATGCTAGGCATACTAGCACATTATTTTTTTACCTTGCAGGTAGCAAAAAGAAAAAAACACACTCAGTGGTTTACTACCGCTTTAAGCACCAGAAGCTTTCCTTTCTCTTCTCTCCAAAACCCTAGATTGTGGGCCAGCTTTTGCTATGACTGCAGGTCAGTATGGCATTGTATGTGATGATGTTGGAGTAAAACTGCCAGATGGAACGCTGAAGAAAATCAGCTTTAGGAGACCGGTCACACAACATGGTGGAAACTTTCCGGAGTAAGAAATAAAGTAAGTTTTACAGTATTACTCCTAGACTTAACAAGCATTTAACCCTTGCATTGTGGGGAGGCAAGGGTAGGGCTCTAATGATTCATTAAGAACATGAGCAAGAGTAGGCGTAGAAGTAGGAGTTATTTTATTTTCTGCCTATAATTTTAGGAAATATTGCTTAGGAGCATGCATGATTAATCACTGTGACCCGTGAGTAATAGGAATAATATAACTGCATACTGAAAAGGAAAAAATGTAATACTTTTTAGCTGTAAAATGTTTGTTACAATCATTTTCAAACATAATTTATTTTAATTCTGGCTTTGTATGTCTTTTAATAATTATAAATATATATAAAAAAACTCACACATTAAAATTTAAAAGACAATGCCTATAAATGTGTGCACTCAATTGATGCATAGAGGAAATAAAAATGTATTTTGCTCCAGTTGCTAGCCTCTTTCCTCAGCAACTCTATCTCACCTCACTTAAGACTGCATTACCTGTTAACATTTTGGTGATTTACTCTGGCATAAATGTAATATATTTGGACAGGAAGGAAAATACGTTTATTTAAGTGTTGGAAAAACACGTCCTAAATATATTTATTATGGTGTTATAACAGAATTACATTTTTTCATGGTTTAGGAGTTTAATTTAACTATATTTGGACAAAATGTAGTATACATTCCTTATACAAAAACAGTTTATAGAAATAGATGGTATATATATGTATCTCACAAAAGTGAGTACACCCCTCACATTTTTGAAAATATTTTATTATATCATTTCATGTGACAACACTGAAGAAATGACACTTTGCTACAATGTAAAGTAGTGAGTGTACAGCTTGTATAACAATGTACATTTGCTGTCCCCTTAAAATAACTCAACACACAGCCATTAATGTCTAAACCGCGACAAAAATGAGTACACTCCAAGTGAAAATATCCAAATTGGGACCAAAGTGTCAATGTTTTGTGTGGCCACCATTATTTCCCAGCACTACCCTAACCCTCTTGGGCATCAAGGAGCTGGTGGATGTTAGAGACCTTGCACTCTTACACCTTCAGTTTAAGGATGCCCCACAGATGCTCAGTAGGGTTTAGGTCTGGAGACATGCTTGGCCAGTCCATCACCTTTACGCTCAGCTTCTTTAGCAAGGCCGTGGTCATCTTGAAGGTGTGTTTGGGGTCATTATCATGTTGGAATATTGCCCTGCGGCTCAGTCTCTGAACAGAGGGGATCATTCTCTGCTTCAGTATGTCACAGTACATGTTGGCATTCATGGTTCCCTCAATGAACTGTAGCTCCCCAGTGACAGAAGCACTCATGCAGCCCCAGACCATGACACTCCCACCACCATGCTTGACTGTAGGCAAGACACACTTGTCTTTGTACTCCTCATCTGGTTGCCACCACACTCTCTTGACACCATCTGAGTATACCAAATACGTTTATCTTGGTCTCATCAGACCACTGGACATGGTTCCAGTAATCATTGTCCTTAGTCTGCTTGTCTTCAGCAAACTGTTTGCAGGCTTTCTTGTGCTTCATCTTTAGAAGAGGCTTTCGTCGTGGGACGACAGCCATGCAGACCGTGTGATTCATTAGTGTTACAAGGTCTCAGGCGTGAATGGGGAGCGGGATGTTAATTTGGTGTTCTCACTCTCACTCTCTCATACTGGTCACTGGAAGTTCAACATGGCACCCCATGGCAAAGAACTCTCTGAGGATCTGGAAAAGAAAAGAATTGTTGCTCTAGATAAAGATGGCCTACGCCAGTTATGGCGAACCTTTTTGAGCCCGAGTGCCCAAACCACGATACAAAACCAACTTATTTCTTTCAAAGTGCCAACACAGAATTAAACCTACCAGTGGCTCTGTACAGAGGATGGGACTGATCATCCCTCTGAATGAGCCTTAAGGGACCAAAAATGTACGATTCTGCGATATTCTCTTAGAATACAGGGATCAGGAGTACTCAGAATACACTGTGCAACATACACTGCCCTCCCTCCCCCCAAATCCACTCTGTTTTATTGTACTATGTTCCTTTTATTCACATGGTCATTTGTGTACGCAGCAGTCCTTTTAGGAAATACCCATTTTCCGTGTATCAGTGTGGGTGTGTAATATGTCTTTCATAAGACCCTGTTATACAGGATGGGTTAAGTTGCCAGGAGGAATATTCAAATTACTAATCCTTTATGTTAGAAGGCTTTTCACAGACACTTCGGTGCCTGAGCTCGTTTATCTAAACAATGGGACCCAAACGTCTTTGTTCTACAAATATTCACTTCAAATGATCCTTCGTTTTGATATGCAATGAAGGTGGCCAGCCCATCATGAATATTTAATTTCCCGGAAAATGTCATGTACTTGCAAATTTGTATTTCTCGATAAAAATAGTTTGTGCCAAGGATTTGCATTAAAGGGGGCTGACTTATGCAAAGTATAGGGATTGAAGATTAGCTAGCCTTAAAAAGGAATAGAGATGCCCACCAATCAGAGCCACTCCATTCAAACCAATGATGCACAGGCCTATAATAATATACACAGACTAGATGGAACACCAGTTACCAGAATGGGTCCCTCATGTGCAGTAACTTGGTAATTTTGGAATATCTCCCTTGCACTTATATCTAAATGTTTTATCTTATGTCTTTTCTCTCTCATTGTTTGTATGTAGTAATATGTTAGAGCTCTCTTAAAAATGCTTCTTTTATGTAACTGGATAGATTGTTTTTTGTTAGACTTTCATACTATTTACCAATAAATTTCTGTTGTTGTGTTAACGCTTTCACTCCTGGTCCAAGAACTCTAATTTACCAAATCATATCAGGAAAATATTAACTATCATAATACAAAGATTTGGTAAACAATAGCTTGACCTCTCACTGGTCCCCTCCCACAAGGGACTTTGGAAGTCTCAAAAGGTATACAGGAAGAGTGATCTGGGCAATTTGAACAGGCATCCCAGCAGTTAAAGTGGTGTTTAACCCATGCTTCATTCTCCTACTATGCTAATATGCTTTATAAACTGCATGTGAATGTAGAGAGGGACTCAGTGGAGTGTGGTATCAAAAGAATTAAGGACCCGTAACTTAGTAGCTTATGTGAGTTGGAGTCTCACCTCTGATGAAAAGAACTATCCTACCCATGATATTTCATTTCTGGCCTTGAAGTAGGTAGCCATTGACAAGCTGAAGAATTACTTGTATGGAGCAGAGTTTGAAGACAAATAGGACAACAATTTACTCACTTATTTTCTTACACTGCCAAGCTGAACAATACAGGACATTGATGGTTAGCAGCCTTGTCTGGGTTTCGCTTCAGCCTAAGATATTCATCAGGGTTAGGAAAAGAGAGGCTGATGACCTATCCTGAAGGCAGCACAATGCAGAAGCTTCAGGAGTACACTGGACTCAACTGACACTGGAGGAAATCCAAGCCCTATGTTAGGGAGTGTATCATTAAACCCATGGGATAACAGGGTCCAAAATTGTTGGAATTAGTGCTATAGGATTCCCCAAGCTCTACTGAAATCTGAATCAAGTGAAAGGAGGAAGCCTACCTGGTCTTAGTACAAATAATAAGTATCAGAAGACCATCTTTGCCAAGGTTATTCATAGGTAGAGGAATCAGCTGCAACTCCATTATTGGATTGATTTACAGAAGAGCCCCTCTGGATGAACTCAAAGAAAAAGCGACAGCTGTTATTTCCTGAAAAATGTGGAAAACCGCACTAGTGGCTATCATGTATCTTTTAGAGGTTAAATGATGAGAGGGCTCTCCCTTACATTTCTTGTCCTGTTCAACTCCCAAAAATGATGACAAGTTAAGATAGGACACAGAGAGGCACATGCATCTGTAGTAAGTCCTGGCCAGCAGAAGAATCTTGTGGTAAAGTAGAAGCTGAAGAACAGAAACTCATCCCAGATGTTGGTGCAGGTCTTGCATACGCAGAAGGCAAGAATGTGGTCAGACAGACAGAAGTTGGCAACAGTAAGACAGTGGAGGTACAAATTCATAAGTTGAGGTCATTCTCACACAAACAGAAGATGCGCCAAAATGATAAGCAAAATTCAAGGTCAAGGCACAAGCCAGAGGTCAGGTACAGGAGGGATCAGGAACAGAGGGCCAACTGGGTATAACACAGGAACAAGAAGGGTCTGGTCATGGGTTACAGGAACTGATGACCACTCAGCAATGATCCTAAGCCTTGCAGTGCCACTGGGGGACCAAAGACTAATCAATGTGCCTTAGCATAAACATTCTAAAGCACTTGTGCCCCTAATTCTGTGCGTATACACGGTTCTTTGGGCATGAACATAACCATGGTTTTCCTGATCATGGCTTTGCGTGATGAACACAGACAGCTGGGATTAAAGGGGACTTTCAGCCTAGTCAAAGATCAAGTTTACTGGCCTTTCATAAAAGAGGAGGTTTAGAGCTATTGCCACCCAATTTGTGGTGTATACAGTGGAAGATTGTACCCCTTAGAGCTGCCCTTATGGGCAACACACAAAGCCAAGGCCTGATGAAGAGAACATCTTGGTGAAGTTCAACAACTTCATATGCAAAAGCTTTCCGAGTGAAGGATCAAAAGGCTTCTACTGTAGTCAAATTCCTAGCAGAAAGGTTAGAAGGGTAACTCAGACCGAGGGAGAGACTCTGAGAACAAACTCATCAAAAAGTTATTAAGCATGCTGGGGTACAAGTCACAAACTATTCCTTACCACCCTCAAGAAGACCCACAGACAAAGCAGTGGAGCTGTACCCTTAAAATCAAAAGAAGGAGAATGAAGAGGACTAGGAGAAAGATCTGGTGACGGAATGGCTGTAGCAATCTGATCCCACTGTTGTCATGCTATCTTTTCTTGAAAATATCTCAAGATCATTGGAGCTGGTACAACAGAATCCCTGCTAAAAGCTCAAACTGAAAAGTAGCAAGGAGAGGTACTTTTAAAAAAGGGATAAGACAAACATTCTACAAACTTTATAGGATTTCAGATTTAGAATCTGAACCCCACTGAAATCAATGGAAGCTGTTCAATTTCAGTAATGGCCATTTTCAAGCTAAAAGTCAAGGGATTGACAAAGAGAGCATAGGGGGCTGGTTATAGATCTGGGAGACATATACCAAAGGAAACACATGTAAACATTATAACAAATATAATAATTAATAGGGAAATGCCATTTAGGAGTGGCTTTTAAGTCCCTCGTCTGCCCCAATTTTTTTTAAATATATATATATTTTTTAACTTTTTTGTCTGAGAATAGATCTAAGTTTGTCCCAAGCATGTTTGAATCCACTTACTGATGACATCTGCTGGAAATCTATCCCAAGCATCAACTGCTCTTTCGATAAAAAAAAAATTTCTAAGATTAGTTCTGAACTTTCTTTATGCTAGTTTGAGGTCATGTCCCGGTTTTCTTGATCTTGCAGGAGGAATTGGGTCTTGGGAGGTCATGGTGCCCCAAAAACATTTTTTTTCTTGCAAAGCACTGGATGGACCATTGCAAAGGAAATTACCCTTTGCAACTGTTAAGCTGCTACAGAAAAAAGTGTGGTGCCACATTAATATTGATGTTGCAAATTATAGCATCTGCTGTCCCATTTAAAGTAATGGTAGCAGGTCTGCAGCAGTGGCATGCGATTTTTACACTGGCAGGTATAAGGATGTACTCACAGTGGTTGGGAATGCTCACAAAGACCAGACATTGGAATGTTGGTAGCATCTGAGTTTTTTTTATGGTCTGCGGCAATGAAATGAGAAACTTAAGATACAGCAAAAGCAAAAATCTGGGAGGTGGCATTATCCCCCACAAATATAATCAGCAGCTTTTGCATTAGGAGCATGGTAGCTGCTGCTGATCCAGAACTGATTCCGTTTACAAAATGTGAAAGCTTTGGTCAGTGGTTCATCCTTGCGACCTAATAGTCCGGGGGTCATCCATTCAGAGGTTCTCTACAGCCTTTCTTGACCACAGATAATTAGCCACTAGGGATGAGCCGAACACCCCCCTGTTCGGTTCGCACCAGAACATGCGAACAGGCAAAAAATTTGTTCGAACATGCAAACACCGTTAAAGTCTATGGGACACAAACATGAATAATCAAAAGTGCTAATTTTAAAGGCTTAAATGGAAGTTATTGTCATAAAAAGTGTTTGGGGACCTGGGTCCTGCCCCAGGGGACATGGATCAATGCAAAAAAAGTTTTAAAAACAGCCGTTTTTTTTTGGGAGCAGTGATTTTAATAATGCTTAAAGTGAAACAAGAAAAGTGTAATATTCCTTTAAATTTCGTACCTGGGGGGTGTCTATAGTATGCCTGTAAAGGGGCGCATGTTTCCCATGTCTAGAACAGTCTGACAGCAAAATGATATTTCAAAGGAAAAAAAGTCATTTAAAACTACTCGCGGCTATTAATGAATTGCTGGTCTGACAATACACATAAAAGTTAATTGATAAAAACGGCATGGGAATTCCCCACAGGGGAACCCCGAACCAAAATTAAAAAAAAAAATTACATGGGGGGCCCCCTAAATTCCATACCAGACCCTTCAGGTCTGGTATGGATATTAGGGGAACACTGGCCAAAATTTAAAAAAAAATGGCGTGAGGTCCCCCTCAAAATCTATACCCGACCCTTCAGGTCTGGTATGGATTTTAAGGGGAACCCCGCACCAAATTTTTAAAAAAAATGGCATGGGGTCCCCCCAAAGACCCATATCAGATCCTTATCCGAGCATGCAACCTGGCAGGCCACAGGAAAAGAGGGGGTATGAGAGAGCGCCCCCACCTCCTGAACCGTACCAGGCCACATGCCCTCAACATTGGGAGGGTGCTTTGGGGTAGCCCCCCAAAACAACTTGTCCCCATGTTGATGGGGACAAGGGCCTCATCCCCACAACCCTTGCCTGGTGGTTGTGGGGGTCTGCGGGTGGGGGATTATCAAAATATGGAAGCTCCCTTTAACAAGGGGACCCCCAGATCCCGGCCCTCAATCCTGAGTGAAATAGTAAGGGGATACAAAAGTACCCCTACCATTTCACAAAAAAAGTGTCAAAAATTTTAAAAATGACAAGAGACAGTTTTTGACAATTTCTTTATTTAAATGCTTCTATCTTCTATCTTCTTTCTTCTTTCTTCTATCTTCTATCTTCTATCTTCCTTCGGTTTCTTCCTCCATCTTCTTCTTCTTCTGGTTCTTCTGGTTCTTCTGGTTCTTCCTCCGGTGTTCTCATCCGGCTTCTTCCTCCACGGCGCCGGCGTCTTCTTCCCTTAGTCTTCTGGGCCGCTCCGCTTCCAGCATGATGGGAGGCTCCCGCTGTGTGACGCTTCTCCCCTTCTGACGGTTCTTAAATAATGGAGGGCGGGGCCACCCGGTGACCCCGCCCCCCTCTGATGCACGGGGACTTGACGGGGACTTTCCTGTGGCATTCCCTGTGATGTCAGAGGGGGGCGGGGTCACCCGTTACATAGTGGGTGACGTCACCTTTTTCCTTTGAAATGTCATTTGGCTGTCAGACTTTTCTAAACACGGGAAACATGCGCCCCTTTACAGGTAGACACCCCCAGGTACGAAATTTAAAGGAATATTACATTTTTATTGTTTCACTTTATGCTTTATTAAAATCACTGCTCCTGAAAAAACGGCCGTTTTTAATAGGGCGTACACACGGTCGGACTTTGTTCAGACATTCCGACAACAAAATCCTAGGATTTTTTCCGACGGATGTTGGCTCAAACTTGTTTTGCCTACACACGGTCGCACAAAGTTGTCGGAATTTCCGATCGACAACAACGCGGTGACGTACACCACGTACAACGAGACTAGAAAAGGCCGGTTCAGAACCAAGCGCGGCACCCTTTGGGCTCCTTTTGCTAATCTCGTGTTAGTAAAAGTTTGGTGAGAGGCGATTCGCGCTTTTTCAGACTCGTGGCTTTCAGATCGTTTTCTGACGTTCAGTTTGTGCTTGTGGGTTTGTATCTGCTCTTCAGTGCGTGCAGTCAGTTCGTATCGGAGTTTTCTGTGTGATTTTGCCTGCTCGTTGCTGTTTTTCAGGTCGCTCTTCACAGGCCTTGCTGTTCTTCAGTGCGTTCTGTTACTTCGTTCTGAGCAGCCGACCGTTTTCTAGCCATGTTTCGTATGCGTACTCCTCGTAGAGTTCGTGCTGTGCGGGGGCTTGGTGTTGGGGTCCTGACCTTGACACAAGTCCAGTCCATGAACAGGGTGGGGAGGAGTTCATGGACCAAGAATTGGTTGCTTCAGCGTGACCAGTTCTGTCATATGCCTTTGCTCCGTGAGATCCGTGAGAATAATCCTGATGATTTCAGGAACTTTCTCAGGATGACGGACCCCGTGTTTCACCGTTTGTTGGCTTCGCTGACCCCCTATATCAGCAGGCAGGATACCTGCATGAGGCAAGCCATCACTCCGGAGCAGAGGTTGGTCGCTACCTTGCGGTATTTGGCCACAGGGAGAAGTCTGCAGGACTTGAAGTTCTCGACAGGCATCTCCCCCCAGGCTCTGGGTATCATCATCCCAGAGACCTGTTCTGCCATCATCCAGGTCCTGCAGAAGGAGTATATGAAGGTAAGATTTTTATCCTTTTATATCACATTTTATTGTATTGAATGTTTGATAATATATTGTATTTCTTTCCTCATTCCCTAATTACCATGATTGTAATATGCTTTGAATGTCCCCTTTGTCCTCATGCATGCTGGATTTTTATGTCATTATTATTTTAGGTCCTTCATACATATTTGCCCTTCAATAACCTCCCCAGCATGGTGTCTCCTGCCCTATATTCACCTCATGTAGTCACTTAACAATGTATTTTATCAGCTCTATAGTAGTGCTTTACCCCAAACACCCCCTAAAATGTTTGGAAATGTTATTTTTGATTTAAATTCAGGCAGAGGGCCAGAAGCTTTTTTTTGTGGTGTCCCCAAATTTTTTGTAACCCTCCCCCCCAACCGCTAAGTCAGCTGATCCCAATTCATTATCCTCAATCATCTATCTGCTGACTTTGCCAAACCCATACACACTATACCCATCTCTTTACTGGTCAGATTTATGGATGAATTCCCCAAAGCATGTAGTGCAAGGGCCTGCCTGTCTACTTTCCAATGGTACTGTTTAAAGTTCTTGTATCCTATTATTATCTTGATAGGTAATAGCAGAATGTCCAAATGTCCTCAAATGTGTACAGTGTGTATTTATATCTTTGTATTATGACACTTCTTACCTGTCCAGTGGTCTGCCAATAGTGTAACTAAGGAGGGGCTGTTCCAAGTAATACCCTGTATTTAGGCATTCATCTCTCAATGAAGTGAAGAGGGTTACCTGTCCAAGAGTTCCCCCCCTATAATGTTAGAAATGGCCCATGAGAGGGGGGGAGGGGGAATATGATAGGTGTACCTTATACTTTGTTGTTGTAAAATTCCCCTTAGTAAATGCTATCTGGAGGTTGACCCATAATGTTTGTGTATAATCTGCTTGCCATGTTTCTGTGAAAAAATAGTAATGTTTATTGTTTTTTCCTCAACAGTTTCCTTCCACGCCACAGGAATGGCAGACTGTGGCCTCCCACTTTGCCCAGCGGTGGGACTTTCCTAACTGCGGAGGGGCAATTGATGGGAAACATGTCCACATCGTCCCACCACCCAACTCGGGGTCGTACTATTATAATTACAAGGGGTTTAATAGTATAGTGATGTTGGCGGTGGTGTCGGCTAATTACGACTTCTTGTATGTGGACGTGGGGAAGAATGGCCGGATGTCCGATGGTGGAGTCATCGCCCAGACGGAGTTCTACAGGCGTCTCCAGAATGGCAGCTTGGACTTGCCACCTCCAGAGGACAATGTTGAAGGTCTCCCATTTGTGTTCGTTGCTGATGAAGCGTTTGCGCTGGGGGACCACCTGATGCGGCCATTCCCGATGAGGACCCTCACCCCGGAACAGAGGGTTTTTAATTACCAGCTGGCCAGAGCCCGAAGAGTGGTGGAGAACACATTTGGAATCCTGGCCAGCCGATTCCGACTATTTCTGACACCCATCCATATGGCGGAGTATAAACTGAACCATATTATACTGGCGTGCTGTGTTCTCCATAATTTTTTAAGAAAACATTCAGCCAACTATGCTGGCTCAGTTGGGCCTGAGGCCGGAATACCAAATACATCAACAATGACGGCGCTTGAAAGCGGCCGTCCTGGCTTGCCCTCCCTGAGTGCCCGTGATGTCCGGTTACGATACCTGGAGTTCTTTGCGGGTAGGGGGGCTATCAATATGCCAGACAATCTGTGACACCTTTTTCAAATAAAAAACAACCAAAAGCAATTCTTGGTGGACATTTACTGCTTGTGTTTGTTTGAGCTGACCCTGACAGAAATGTGTTGAGTGCAGAAAATGTCGTGATTGGGTAACCTTATAAAGAATAGTGTTGGCTGGTACTTCCTAAATGCAAAAACACATTTCACTACAAGTGCACTTGCAACTGCACTGAACCTGCACTTGTAGTGCAAAGTGTATTTGCCCTTAGGAAATAACCCCCATTTTTGCATAAAACAGCAATTACATCACCCCAAAAGTGTTGTAGTGTTGAGACAATAATCAACACATTCTTGAGTAAGGCACTTTTTTATACCTGCACAATCACATGTGCATTTACCAAAGGTTTTTAAAACAAAACAACATGTTTGTTGTATAACAATTTTTGGGGGGGCATTATCAAAAATCGAAATATCCATTTCAGATAAAACAGGCCTGTGTAAAACCAACAAGAAAGCCAAAAAACTTGAACTTACAAAGTTCACATTAGGTAAAACCTGAAGGCTATATCAGACATCAGTATTTAGGAACTGGGTTTGATATAGCGTTCAGATGGGGGGAAATCACCCCTGGAAAAGCCAAATTTGGAAGATGCACACAAATTTCCCAATGTCAACATGTGCTATCTGCCATCAGGGGGGATCAAGGGACGTGTTTTGGGGGAGCAAGCCCTTCCTCAACGCTACTTTATAATTGAGGAAGGGGTTGCACCCCCAAAACGCGTCCATTGATCTCCCGTGATGGCAGATAGCACATGTTGGCACACTGTGTGCATCCTCCAAATTTGGCTTTTCTAAACATTGTAAAAATTTTTGTAAGATAAAACAGGTGATTTTGTGGGGTTTAAATTCGCCCTAAAACATCAATGATGTTATTATTTTTTTTAATAACATCACTGATTTGTTGCTGGATGTTTTGCAATTGGAGATTACACCCCATGATCTCCCCGATCAGTATCTGGGCACTTTCAGATGTAAAGCGTTCTGGATCACGATCACCTAAAAAGAGATAAAGAACAAAAAAACAGGTCTCAAAAATCTGCCAACATCCATCTCTTTTACCTGAGCCTGTGGTCGCAGACACTCACCTGTTGTGGTGCCAATCTCCACCACGTCTTCTTCTTCCTCCTGCTCTTCTTCTTGGGTTGGTATTTCCCCTTCTTCCAGAGGGGGGGGGTCTCTGGTCTCCTGGGATGAGGAGTGTCCTCCGAGTCTTTTCTCCCCTATGTAAAACAAAAATGGTATACTTAGCACACAGATATTTGATGGCAGAACTAGAAATAGGAAACATTGCTTGGAAGTGGGGTACAATTTTCTATTTTAGCCGAGTTCAAAGATGTCTTTTTTTATTGTCCTTTGTCAAGCTGCAATACTTTACCTGTTTAGTACAAGCTTCACAGATGTAGCACCCCCTATAGTATACACTGGAGCACCTGTGTGCCCCCCCTAATAAAAATGGTGTTCTTGTGTCCCACAATAGTGCTCCAGTGTCCAGATGTGAAAACAGCTGCTCAGTGTCCTCTCCTTACACACAATCTAGTTTGCATTTCATTCTAGTAACAAACCCATCTACACAAACAAATATTTGGCATCCAAGTAGGCCCAAAAAAAATGTGTGAAAATGCATATGGCCTAAACAATGGCGTTCTAGAGGCCGAAAGAAAAATGTTTGATACGAACGAATAATGGGCCCATGAACATTAAAGTTGACCTTTTTAAACGTTACAATTACTAAAAGCATATGGAGCAGAACGAACGGAATAAAGACAGAAAGAATATGAACACAGCACAACTACTTACTTTTTTGCAGCACTCTCCGGATCTTTCGGTACTGCTCTGGCTCTCTCAACTTCAGGTCCGACCACCGCTTCCTGAGCTGATCTTTAGACCTTCGTACCCCGAAATTCCGCTCAAGACTCCTGACCACTTTACCAATGATTTTGGCCTTTCTGATGTTGGGGTGGGGGTAAGGCCCATATTTTCCGTCATAGTCGGACTTCCTCATGATGTATACCATCTCCAACATCTCCCCAAACGACATATTTGTGGCCTTAAAACGTCTCCTTCTGGATCGGGACGTGCCTGGATCCGGGCTTTCCTCCTCCTCCTCCTCGTTGTTAGAATTATCACGCACCTGTTGTAACTCCGCCATCATGCTCTTCCCCCACTGCGCCGAACGAAAAGGGGCGGGGAATAGACTAGAAAGAACGTCAGGGGCGGGCGGAGTTACACGCATGCGCAGTGTGTATAAAGCGTAACACGCGTGCGTATTACGTACGATCTGTGAGCGGAGGAAGGAGCATTGGACGCGCCGATCGTAAGAACGAAGGTAAGAGACAAACTTGGGCCTATACTGCTTCTAGATTGAGGCCTATATTGCAACAAGATTAGGAGAGTTTGGTCTGACATTAGGCTTTGTCTTGTGTTGTGTCTTGCAGTGAACATGGATATCTTAATGAGAGATACTGACTTCATGTCACTATTCATTGATATGCTAAGGGAGCTGCCCTGTCTGTGGGAGATTACCCACCCCCATTTCAAGAACCAAGCAAAGAGGAAGGCAGCACTGGAGCAATTGTGTGAAATTGTGAAGCAGGTGATCCCCACGGCAGACATCACCTATTTAAAGATATTAATTGGTGGCCTGAGGAGCACATATCTGAGGGAGCGAAAGAAAGTCCTGGATTCGCAGAGATCCGGAGCAGCAGGTGACATCTATGTCCCCAGGATGTTGTACTACGACAGGCTGCATTTTCTGGCAGGCCAGACTGAACCCAGGCCATCCCTCTCCAGTCTTCCTTCCACGCTTCCTTCCCCCCCGGCTGAGGCTTCTGACGCCCAACCTGGGCCTTCCAGGCCATATGTGGAGGAGCCCAGATTGAGCCAGGTATAGCATTCCTCTAAATATTTCTGCTTGTCCAATCAATGATGTGAACTATATGTTAGTTGGGAGTACTAATTTATGATTGTGATTGATGATGCAAAACATTACAACTATGTCCTTTTTTCATACACAGGGAAGTCTCAGCCAGGAGGTGGCCGGGCCGAGCTGGCTGGCTGATCTGCAGGTCCCTCCACCCCCCTGAAAACAGAAAGTGACAGTAGGACGAGTGCCCTAGAGGAGGCGGCTATCAGATTCTTTTGGAGGGCTACAGAGGTCCTGGGAGCACCACACACCAGGCAGGAGAACATTGCTGCATTCATTGCCTATAAAATGCAGAGGATGGAGGAGGGCCAAAAAGCCATGTGTCAGGCCCTCATATCAGAGGCTCTGGAGAAAGGTGTGAGGGGCCAAATTACACCTCACACACAGCTTTGGGATGGTCCTCCTCCTCCTCCTGCAGGTCCTCCTCCTCCTCCTCCCTCTCCTCCAGGTCCTCCCAGTCCTCCTCCAGGTCCTCCCAGTCCTCCTCCTCCTCCTCCTCCAGGTCCTACTCCTCCTCCTGCCACATCTCCAACAGCACAGCCACAGCCCGGAAGGAAGTGTGAAAGGAAGACCAGAGAGTGATTGCCCTGGATCCAGTCTGGTCGGCCAAAAGATGCAGCCTCTTGTGGTACCACAGCCTGGGGACACTGATGTCATCTGCTGCTATCCGAGTCTCTGTGAATCCCGGACCAGACTGCCCTCCCTTATATATGGACTCCTCAGGCCACCAATTTTGATGTTTAAGAATTGATGTCTGCCGTGGGGGTCCCAGGCTTCACTAATTTCTCCTGTTGATCCAGTGTTGCCTTCCTCTTTGTTTGGTTCTGATCCCTTAATAAAGGATTTTTGTTTTGAATTATACTCTCCTATGTGTTTTACTTCAAAAATGACAGTTTGTTTGTGAGGATTCAGGTACATTTCTAATATACAATGTGAAATGAACAAGGGACACCAACAACAAACAATCTCCTTGAGATTAAATAATAAAAGATATCAATGGTGTTGGGGTAACTTGACACACAAAACACACACAAAAATATTCTGGAGTAAAAATAAAAATAACATTGAACAAAGATCAGCCTTGGAAAAAATCCAAACATTAAAGAAAAAAAAAGGCTTAAAAACAAAAAAAAAAAAAACATAAAAAATATAAAACTGTCAGATGTGACAACTAATAACAATATATTGAGGGAATCCCACTAAAAAAACACAAATAAAAGTTTGTGAGAAGTGTGTGTGAATATGAGCAGCAAAACGACTTAATTCTTGTCACATTATAAAGAAGAAGAGAGTGCGCTGTATTAAACCATTTTTTACATTGCAGCGTGACGAAAGTGCTGTATCCATTGCAAATGCTAAGTTTACCAGAACGAGCTGTCCCGTGTCGGAATTTCTTCTGAGCATGCGTGGCACTTTGTGCGTCGGAACAGGCCACACACGGTCGGAATTCACGCGATCGGATTTTGTTGTCGGAAAATTTTATCTCCTGCTGTCCAACTTTGTGTGTCGGAAAATCCGATGGAAAATGTCCGATGGCGCCCACACACGGTCGGAATTTCCGACAACACGCTCCGATCAGACAATGTCCATCGGAAAATCCGACCGTGTGTACGGGGCATAAAACATTTTTTTTCATTGATCCATGTCCCCTGGGGCAGGACCCAGGTCCCCAAACACTTTTTATGACAATACCATGCATATAAGCCTTTAAAATTAGCACTTTTGATTTCTCCCATAGACTTTTAAAGGGTGTTCCGCGGCTTTAGAATTTGCCAAGAACACCCCAAATTGTTTGCTGTTCGGAGAACTGGCGAACAGCCAATATTCGAGTCGTACATGAGTTCGACTCGAACTCGAAGCTCATCCCTATTAGCCACCATGTAATGCAAATGATAGGTGCTTGCAACAGAAAGCCACACGCCCTCAGGAATGAAAACGTTTTTAAAGGCATCACTCAGGTAGCCTCCTTTTTCACAGCTCCTCTTTTCACTGAAAGGAGGGATTCCCCTGTTGTCCACCTGTCTCATCCTGTGCTTCCTCTGAGATGGCAGGATGAGCTCTGCAACTTTCTCCTTTTAATGTGGTTCAAGGAAGGTTGCCATTCAACAATAGTGCTGCCCATTGCCACAATTTCTAGTGTCCTTTTGCAGGGTGAAGTAAACGATATAATTATTAATATTATATCTGTGTATTAATTTGTCTAGTCCCTATAATTAGTTGGTCTATTAAACTCTGAGCACATGCTATTGTTAATATCACAATAATACCAGGTTAGCTATGAAACCAAACACACGGTGCTGCTAGTAAAACAATATCTTATTTTATTTCCCAAGGAGTTAGGAAACTATCATAAAAGTACTAAAAGGGTATTACAATGTTACATAGATTACAATCAGAACACACTATACTAACAGCATATCTCTACAACATATAACAACAATTAAATATCAAAGATACTTATCACACATGGTTTCCTCTGCTGGTTCTGGATGATAAAAGGGGTCTGGGCCACATGGAATTTAGGCCCAAGCCCTCAGTCAGAGCGAGGTCCCAAGATGACAGAGGGACGACCTTATGGCAGGCTTCTCAGCAACAAAGAGAAAGAGCAAAAGCCTGTGTGTCCCTTTCATTTAAACATACACGTCCACTCGTAGCCACTCCCATTTGCCTTTTATCCAATATACATTGCCGAGAGGTATCCCTTCAAATGTCTGCCCATTCTCCAGGAAGCATGCTATATTGTCCACCAGGGCCAGCGTCTCTATTAGCCCTGTGTCAAATCTCAATAGACATCTTGGCAGCAGTGGTCTCTTTGAAGCTTGTACTCACACGTCACAGCAGGTGGGCTTGAGCCAAGGCATTGTTCTTCTGATCACAAAGCTTTGATGTGTTTCATTCCTACCTGGCTGTGTCGAACAGGAAGTGAAATACCAGAAGTAAGATATTAAACCATGTCGCTATCCAACATATGCCGCTTTGCGCCTAAAGGAGGCATACCACCCTTCTTCAGACATGGCTCCTATTGAACAGTCCATAACTGTTTTCTCCCCAACATGTGTTTCCAAGCCAGCACCTATAGAACAGTCTTTAACTGTCTAACGTGTTGTGTTTTTCAACATGTGCAGAAACAGCCCCTATGGAACAGTCCATAAATGTCTTAACGCATGTTGCGCCTCTCAACATAGGCCTCAGAACCAGCTCCTGTGGAACAGTCCTAACGTGCTGTGTTTCCCAACACGTGCCGCTTTGCTACTGGGTGACACACCAACATCATTCTTCCGTGACAGCTCCCATGTCACCATTCTGTATCTTCTTTCTAACATCTTCATGAAGGGGTATAAAACAGGCAAGGGGTGTCCATACACTCATCATTGACCAGCACACATCCAGAGCAGCATCTTAACCAGTTTTCAGATATAGAGTCTCGAGGAGGGCCTTTTGCCCATATTACTAGCTTAAAATATACCTTTATCACACTATACCATGACATAAATCACCCATCACCATAATATATACATATATACCTATGACCCATCAGATTTCGGGCATGTCAGTGGTATTGCAGGGCTCTGACTTGGCAGAAAAGTCTCTAACTTGTACGCAGAGACCCTACCGTCACTTCGTTCCCCAGCTTGCATAGATAACTGGGCGACCCTTCTATATAAATATCAAGTTTAACAACACATATAAATCATATAAATCTGCAACAATGACAAAACCCACACAATTCCATCCCTGTGCCTGGATTTCAGAGACCATGCCCAGGGTATACCATGCACCTCTACCTATGGTTAGGTTCAAGGAGCCCTCTAGTTCCATGACTAACCTTACATTCGGTATTCTTTAGGACAAAGAAACAAACTTGTCCCAAATAATACCCAGGTGCCTCCTTCCCAGCAATGATCCCTCTATCCCGAATACAGAATGAAATATCTTCCCAACATTTTTCGTTCACCACCATGTATTGACCTGGCATACAAAGGACATCATGGTGATGCTTCTGACCGAGGGGAGTATCAACCTGCCTCCAGCTTCCATCTTCTTTGATCATATGTGGGCAATTAGCCTCAAACGCAAAAAAGATAGAATCCCCAGTCAGTAAGACCATTAATGCCACCAAATATACAGACCGATTCTGCACTTCTGTATTTGAGATCATACAGCATAACACCTTTCGCAATCCAAACTGGTACGGCCCATCCAGGCATTCGACCACCACTTTGGATCAGTGTAAGTGACGTGTTTGGCAAAGTCTTACTGAGCGGTGATGCTAACTCATAAGGCCTCTGTCCCTCATATGGAGACTGTACAATCATCTCAATGCTGGTTGACACTTCCACCTGCCACTGCGTGCACGCCAGAGCCAACGACAGATTCCTGTCCTATACCATCACATTCTCTACCAACCTCTCGACATGGTTGACAAAATCTTGAACCACTTTAACCTGGGTATTCAAGTGACTTTGTTGAATGTTATGAAGGAGGCCACCAATCTCTCTGAGTAACAAAGCCCCGCTTATTCTCTGAAGCTATGGCTGTGAGTTTGTTCCTCAGGAGGCCGATGTCCACCCCATTAACAACACCCATCCCAGCTCCTATTCCCCCAATATAGTGCTGAAAACATCCCTCCTTTTCCGGTTACTCCTCAGACATACGTGCCCTGCATGAACCTCATTCTGTGTCCGCACATCTCTGGGAGCAAGTCACTGGTACAATGATCGCACTTGATTCAGTGTATAATCAGCACATATAGGGTAATAGGTTTTTATCAACCACTGTGAGATCTTGCAGCTCCATGTGGTGAAGGCATGTACCCTGGTAGCCAGCGTTTGTTCCCTTTATCTAACGGAGCCTGCTCCTGTGTGTATTCACTGGCCTTCCCTGTGCTGGGTTTCAACCTCTGAGGTGAGACATCAACCAGGCGTATCTCCCCATACAAGGAAATTTTCACCCCATTGATGTGTCACCTGGCAAACCTCTAGTCTGGCCAACTGACACCTTATTATGTATAAATGCCAGTCTCCTGGGTACCTGCACCATATTACTTCCGTTACGTCAATACATGTCATACATTAAAAACCTTTTCTTCTTTCAATTCCTCCCTCCAACAAAAAACATATATTTCACATTTCATGTTCTGACGGATTGGATGTGTATATTCCTTCCCCAACCTCCAACCCATTGCACATGTATTAATAGCATGTTTGCATTCTTCAGGAGAGACTCTGGCAAAAATGTTTCACAAGTCCTGTTGATGGGCACAGTCCTTCAGATTTAGCATTAGCCCTAAATTGTCCATAAGCAAAAACAAGTATTAAACTGAATCTTTTCGTTTGTCCCTTCTCTCCTGATGTTTATCAGAACAAATTTGCCGTGTAGTATGGCACAAACAAACTGCCAACCATATGAACATCTGTCATCCATGTTCCAGAGACCTGTCCAATCTCGTTCCACCAGGACTCTGGAATTGAAACACAAGAGCAGAATCAAATTCTTATCCATAATATCTGCTCGCTTGCTACGTTTATTTACAGTTCCTTCCTTAGAACCCAGGAACTTGGTATTCCTGGCTTCTGCAACTCTGCCCAAACTATCAAAACAACCATGACCTCTTTAGGCTGAACCCACTCTAAAATGGATCCCCATGGTATGATCAAAAATAAAACGAACGTCAATGTTGACTCTCAAAAATTCTCAATTCCAGCATCAAAAAGACAATGCATTATCTGTACTTTCAGACCTATGCACCAACCCCCCTTTCAGGTGGACAAAGCGTACACCTTGTAACATTTTCCACCTGAATGAACATAAAACAAAGAGAAAAAAAAGACGAACTCCAGAGGCTAGAATGGCTTCCTACCAACAACTCTTGTCTTAAATCAACAAAATGTATTCAGCTGCAGGACATATCCCATAACCATCTATTCAGCTGCTAATTGACGGAATAGCCAATTACCCCCCTTTCAGGTGGACTAAACAATAATTTCTCCACCTGAACAAACACAAATAAAATGGATTACTAAACAACTACCAAAAATATTTAAAAAATGAAAAAAACTTAATAACAAAAGAAATTAAAATTCTGGCCATTATCACACAAAAACAACATGACAAGACAACCACCATAAGACAATGACAAACACTTAACTTTTAACTAAAGACATCCATGAATTTTCCTCCTGAGAAGAGTAAGTGCTCATTTCCATCTGAAAGACAATTAGTTAATGGGAAAAACAAAAAAACAAAACATCTGTACCTCATCACAACATTTGTAACTTCACTTGTAACACTTGAAACCCTTAATAACTATTGTTTATCTTATTTTTTCATTGTCGATTATGCCTTTAACATAACCTAACCCCTGTTTTGCTAAATGTGCCCACTGTTATTCTCTCTTTGAAGAACCTGTAAACAAACACAGACATTAGTATCCAAACCAGTTTTATCTTCTTCCAAGGTCTCTGAAAAAGGAACACAAAGACATTGATTACACACAATTATCACGACAATTGACTTTTTAAGTCCCCCAAGCCTTTTCCCATTAATTGTAATGTAGGGGAACATTTGCTATGTATAAGGTTTAGATGTGAGCGTCGTATTTAAATAAAATATGGCAAGGAGCATCCATGCAGCTCACTAAGTGCTGCTAACATTGTTTCCTCAGTGCTACATTTGAATAACCATGCGGCTACCTCCATTTTGACTTTACGTAACTGTTCTCCATACTGATGATTTTCAGTCTGTAGTCTCCGCATTTGGGTCTTTAAAGGGAAATGGGTTTGATTACTATGGCCTCCATGCTTTGGGTTGCTACCCCATTGGGCAGAATATACTTCATAATGCCTTGGGGTCGTTTTGGGGTACTGTGATCTTCTTTTAATATCATTATTTGCCGCCCAACAATACTTAGCAATGTGACCCCCCCTTTTACACAAAAAACATTTGAGGGCTGGTCTCTCTGTATAGGCCCTTTCTTGAGCATACGGCATTGGAAACTCACATTGCTGGACATTATTACTATGATTACTATGCTTGGAATAACCAGACTTTACACTTTCATCATCTGAGGAGTCATCAGAAGTTTCAACTCCTGAATCTCTTTCAAGCACAGTTATCGCATTTTTATTTACATCTCCACCATTGATTTCTGTCATAGCAACATCACTTGCAGCAATAAGAGCGTCTGGTTTTTCTGCATGTTTCACTTCTATCTTTGCTGAGCACTGCGAACGTGCGGAGGGTACCTCCACCATTGCACATTCAGCTTTTGCATGTTTGGAGGATAACTTCGTTATGGCTGCCTATGCACCCTGTAATTCTGGGGTTTCCTGCTCCATGCTAGCAATGTTAAGGGCTTTACAAAATCTATGTCCATGCCTATTCCATTTAGAACGTCTTAACTCTCTCTGCCTTCCTGTACCTATGCTTATTATGGATACACCTGCCTTTGACCCATATTCCCTATCACTTGCCTCTTGACAGAAGTCTTGCAGGATATTGACAAAATTTTGGTAGGATCTAGCATTCCTCAGAGCCATTCTAATGGGATAGCTTACATAACACTTATTGGCCATTGAGTATATGAAACTTGTATCATCCTCCAATAAGTCAGGACAGTTGAACACTTTCATATACAATGCAAGATACTCACTGCAGAACAAAATTGGGTCATCTCCTCTCCTAAATCTCGTTGTAAATCACTCATATCATTATCACGACTGTCCACAATACGCTGCAACTCTTTTCTCCGCACCTCTGCATCTGCTAAGTTATCATTAACCTGTGCAAATAACTGGCCTGCCAAAGGTCCTGGTAGCCATGCTCTCAGAAGAGAACATGCATCCTCATTACTGAAATGAAATTTAAGGGCTAGAACCTCAAATTTATTGGACAGACTCACTGGTGATTCCAGGGCATTAAATTCACCCAGAATCTGGCACAAAGTAAGTCTCTCTTGGATTGTAATCAAACTGTTATTCTGCTTCGAAGCTATGGGTGCAATAGCAGAATGTGTTTCATCACATCCCTTCTCCTCACTGACTGTGCAGATATTGGCCAATTGGCATGTTCCTTTGTGGTCATTGAGGGATACTATACATTGCTCTTTAATAAGAAGCTGGGAGTGTGCATTTGCTAACTTTCTGTCTAAAGACATAACCAACTCTTCCATCTCTGACAACTTTATTCGCAATGACTCTAAAAGTTTGCTCTTCATATCACAGTCCATGCTGCACCTCTGAAGCTGTTCTTGTAGCTCACTGTTTCTTTCATTTGCTCAGATATAAATTTAATTCTGAGCAACACTGCAATTTCATTTGCCAACCTTTCCTTTTTAACTTTCTTTTTTAGCTGTTTACCCAATAATCTGCTATTATGTTGCTGACACTGAGACAATAGTACCTTACACTGGCTTTTAAGAGGTTCATCTGCACATGAATGATAATTGGCAGAAGCGTACTTTTTAACATATGTATACACCAGTTCCATTTCACAACCATACAATCCACACAATACACAATTCTATTTGTACTAACTTTCCAACACTATACTGAGTAATAAACCAAACTCAATTATCATTAACTCTTACAACTCACGAAAAAAAATGAATCGCTCTTCTAGCATTCAATAATATTCATTCATTACCACTTTTGCCTGATATCCTTCAAAACCATTAAACTTTTGCATAGCCATAGAAAAGACCCACCACACTTACTGTGGCATTATGGGCTGCCTTGTATCTGAGCACTTCTGTCCTGTAGTTTCTATATGGCTTTTAGGATTACCACATGCTTCCTGGGGAATATCCATTGATATGCTAATTTGCACCTTAGCCTACACTGAAGCTTGTCTAACCTGTTTTTACCAGAGTTGCTTACAATGCAAAGACAAACAAACAAAAAAAAAAAAAACTGATACAAAGACATTTAAACCTAACAGTGACTTGTAGTTCTACAGCCTACAAGACACATTCTAAGACACAAGGCGGACTCTCAATCAATGCCTTCCCCTTAGGTTGCAGGCCACATTGATCTCCTATCGGAACAAAGCTATTTCACTCTCACGTGGGTAAAAAAAAATTAAAAAACTTAACAAAAATTAAATTTTAAATAACAATATATATTTCTCCCACTTTTTCCTCAAAGATGTATGGTAATTCCTGTCAATCTCTAACCAAGGGTGATCAGCCCTTTTACTTGCCAACACCTTTGGCTGGTTACAGGCCTAAAGCATATTAATGATACAAACATTTAACATATATACATATATCAACCAAAGATCTCACCAGGTTCTACGTTTCCCTGATGAAATATTTCACAGAATCTTCATGACCATCTAAGCGTGGTTTCAGAATTCGCGAGCCAGCGCCAATCTTGTCCACACTAGAGATGGTTTTGAGTTCTGGGTGTAGTTGAGGATTTATGCTTACAGGGACTCAAGACAAAAATACATTAGGTTTTTTGTGGATTCTATGTAAAAATAAAATTCACATGCTTTTCTGAGTGCCAATTGAAGTAAATGATATAATTATTAATATTATATCTGTGTATTAATTTGTCTAGTCCCTATAATTAGTTGGTCTATTAAACTCTGAGCACATGCTTTTGTTAATATCACAATAATATCAGGTTAGCTATGAAACCAAACACACGGTGCTGCTAGTAAAACAATATCTTATTTTATTTCCCAAGGAGTTAGGAAACTATCATAAAAGTACTAAAAGGGTATTACAATGTTACATAGATTACAATCAGAACACACTATACTAACAGCATATCTCTACAACATATAACAACAATTAAATATCAAAGATACTTATCACACATGGTTTCCTCTGCTGGTTCTGGATGATAAAAGGGGTCTGGGCCACATGGAATTTAGGCCCAAGCCCTCAGTCAGAGCGAGGTCCCAAGATGACAGAGGGACGACCTTATGGCAGGCTTCTCAGCAACAAAGAGAAAGAGCAAAAGCCTGTGTGTCCCTTTCATTCAAACATACACGCCCACTCGTAGCCACCCCCATTTGCCTTTTATCCAATATACATTGCCGAGAGGTATCCCTTCAAATGTCTGCCCATTCTCCAGGAAGCATACTATATTGTCCACCAGGGCCAGCGTCTCTATTAGCCCTGTGTCAAATCTCAATAGACATCTTGGCAGCAGTGGTCTCTTTGAAGCTTGTACTCACACGTCACAGCAGGTGGGCTTGAGCCAAGGCATTGTTCTTCTGATCACAAAGCTTTGATGTGTTTCATTCCTACCTGGCTGTGTCAAACAGGAAGTGAAATACCAGAAGTAAGATATTAAACCATGTCGCTATCCAACACAGGGTCTGGAGCATAGGAGAGCCCATGTACCACAAATTAGTGAAGGGAGGGGAACCTTATTGTCCTGAGCTGTTTCCCCCCCAGCCACATACTATACCTGGGGTTTGGGAGGCATGAAATCCACTCTTCAGAAACTGCCCCGTGTTATCTGCATCCTCAATGCTGTTATTGTTTAATGCCCCTCCTCCTCCTGTGCTTGCTTTTACTTTACATGGATGGTGTCCAGGGCCGGACTGGGAATAAAAGCCAGCCCTGGAAAAATTTTTATACCAGCCCCATAGCATTATTATAGCAGCCCAACAGCATAATGTCATTATTTTCTTGTTCATAAAAGGGAAAACCATGCATTTTAAAGAATATTTGAAGAATGTATTATATATAGATAAGACAGATATAAAAGCACATAGGGCCGTATATAATATATATATATATATATATATATATATATATATATATATATATATATATATATATATATATATATATATATATATATATTATGAGCAAATTCCATAATATATAGGTTCAATCGGTGCCCCTTTACAATATTGTATTTACTCCCCCCCTTACATCAGTGAACTCCCCCCAGATTGGCATGGCGGCGCTGTCACTGACCTCCTCTCAGGTGCACCATGCAGGGCTCAGTTAGTCGGCTCCAGCTTGGTGGCTCTGGTTTTACCCTATAGTCTCCTTTCCACAGTCCACACACCTCTGACTTCTCCCATGACCCCCATCCCCAGGGCACTCCCACTTTTGACTCCTCTCCAGACTCCCTCAGACTGCAGACATGAAAAAAGACAAGAGATGGTCAGAGGTTGCAGACAAGGTATAGGAGAAGGTCAGAGGCTGTGGACATGATACAGGAGATGATCAGAGGCTGCAGACATGATTGTCACATACCTGACGGGTGAGCCTGATGTGCAGCAGGAAGGCCTCGCGTACAACCCCAGCTCAGGGACCACCAATGTTATGAAGAGTGGCCACAAGAGCCGAGTGGTGTAAGAGTGCCTGGATCGTTGTTTGTGCAGCTGGTGATCTCCCAGAGTAGACCAGCAGGTAACAGCAGGTGTAGTTAGCTCAGCAGACAGGAATCAGGAAGCTGGTAGATGCAGAGCTGTGGGGACACTGGATGCGTGGTCAGACAAGCCGGTGGCCTCAACCTCATACTCCTCTTCGCCATTGATGGTCACAGGTTCTGGTGGTCTGGAGACTCTGGGAAAGAATCAGGCACTGCAGGTTTCAAAAGGGAGACATGGAAAACAGGATGGATCTTGAAAGACTCAGGTAATGATAGTTCATAAGAGACATCATTGAGTTTCCTTTTCACTGGGAATGGTCCCACAAATCTAGGTGCCAGCTTTTTGGAGGAATGTGACAACTTAAGATTTGTGGTTGCCAGCCATACCTGGTCTTCAGGGTGGAGGGTCAGTTCACCTCTTTTCTTCCTGTCATAGGCCTTCTTGTTCGCTGCCAGCACTTTGGTGATTGTTTCCTGTAGCAGCTTATTGTTGCAAAGAAGAAACTCCACTGTGTCTTCAGCAACAGGGACTGTAGCATCTGGAATTAAGTCAGGCATAAAGGAAGGGTGGAAACCATAATTAGAGAAGAGGGGAGACTGACCTGTGGAGGAGTGACTGGCATTGTTGTATCTGCGATATTTGTCAGTGGCAGCAGCGATACCTAGTCATCCTGAACAAAGGGGGTGAAGCAGCGGATGTACTGCTCCAATGTCTGGTTGGTCCTTTCTGTCTGCCCATTGGTCTGAGGGTGGTAGGCAGAGGACAAGGATCTTTCAATTTTGGAGGCTCCACACAGGGCTTTCCAGAAGTGGGACGTGAACTGGACCCCTCAGTCAGAAATTATGTTCGTGGGACCCCGTGAAGCCTCACTATTTCCCTGGTGAATACACAGGCCATTTCCATGGCTGAAGGGGTACCCTTCAGTGGCAGAAAATGGGCCATCTTGGTTAAGCAGTCGACCACCACAAAGATGGCTGTGCAACACTCTGATGGTGGAAGTTTCACAATAAAATCCATGGCGATCATACTCCATGGCCTGTCAGGGACAGGTACTGATTGGAGGAGACCCCAGGCTTGATAGGTGATGTGAAACACAAATCGGGAGAAGAACAGGTCCCAGCGCGCTTGGCGCAGCTTCAAACGGTTAGCAGTCCTGGCATACGCTAAGTTCTTGTGGTCTGTATAGACCAGTATGGAATGTGCTGCTGCTTTGAGAAGGTATCTCTATTCCTCTAGTGCTGCTTTTATGGCTGGCAGTTCCTGGTTTCCAACGTCGTAGTTCCTTTCTGCTAGGGAAAGCTGGCAGGAAAAGAAGGCCATGGGGTATAATAGATCCTTGGGTCCTTGTCGTTGGGAGATGACTGCTCCAATGGCCACCTTGGATGCATCTACCTCCAACACATATGGCAGGGATGGATCAGGTTGACTGAGGACAGGTGTCAAAGGCAGCCTTGGTCTTGGTTGTCCACTGGAAGCGGAGGATATGTTTGATGTGTGAAGGGGGTAATGATAGCAGAAAAGTCTTGGATGAACCTCCTATAAAAATTAGCAAATCCCACAAAACATTGTACCCCCTTTTTGTCAGCTGGTGCGGGCCAGTCCAGAATGGCTGAAACTTTCTGGGAATCCATTTTGATGCCTTCGGGTGAGATCACCAACCACAGGAACTGGATATTGCACTATTCAAATTCGCATTTCTCACCCTTGGAATACAGCCCATGTTGATAAAGCCAACCCAGCACCTTCCTGATGTGATCCTGATGGGCATCTATGGAAATAGAAAAAATCTAAATATCGTCCAGATACACAATCCTAAAGATATCCAGGAAATCTCGGAAAATGTCATTAACTAGGTGGCCAACATTGAGGTTCTCCCAGATGTAGTCTTTTAATACCTCCTGTTCTCGCTCGGCAAGGGGGGTTGGTCCTACCAAAAGGGATTACCGCACAAAAAGTAGTTCAATGGGGCAGTCATATGGCCGATGCAGGGGAAGAGCATCAGCCTCTCGTTTGCTAAACACATCCAAGAAATCATGGTAGTGTTCGGGCACAACTTGTCTCACCTCAGGTTCAGAGTCCATGCAGAACAATGTGGAGGGCGGAGCTAGAGGCTACGGTAGACAGTGTTCCTGGCAGTAAGTTAAACTGGATTCTTCCTGTGGCCCAGTCAATTTGTGGGTTTTGTGCCCGTAGCCAGAGTAGGCCCAAAATTACAGGGAACAAAGGGGATGCAATGGCGTTGAGGCTGAGGATGTCCTTGTGTTGGGAGGAGGTCAGTACAGGAAGAGGAAATGTGTCTAGAGGAACTGCAAGCCCCAGAGTCAATAATGGCGGTGATTGGCACTTCCTTTTCTGGCAACTGAAATGAAATAGGGAGAGTGAGATGGGTTACACTGATAGAAGAAGGATCGTGGTTGACAGACGATATTGTTTGCCACTTACATGTCTTACATGGCTGGACATGTGCTTATGTAGTGGCCAGTTCCCCCGCATTAGAGACAAGTTGTTTTGCTGCCATTACTAGACCAAGCTGAATGGGCTCTGGTGCTTCGGCTGCAGGACTGGCTGAAACAGGCTGGATGGTAGCCGGATAGGTGGGAGCTGGGTTTAAGGCAGAGCCGGCGATCAATCTGGATGGCCAGCATACCTCCCAACTGTCCCGGATTCCGCAGGACTGTCCCACGATTTAAAGTCAGTCCCGTGTATCAGTGCTGGAGTCCCAGATTCCCAGCTCCTCAAAGCTCTGGCCCCCACCTCCGACTCCAGGGAATGACAGCTCCACCCCTCATCTCCGACTCCATGCATTAGCAGCTCTGCCCCCGCCTCTGGCTCTAGGGAATGGCAGCTCCACCCCAAGCCTCCAGGTAATTGCAGCTCCGCCCCCGCCTCCAGTGAATGGCAGGTCTGCCCCCGCCTCCTGCTCCAGGGAATGGCAGCTCCCCCCCGCCTCCCGCTCCAGGGAATGGCAGCTCCACCCCCTGCCTCCGGCTTCTTGGAATAGCAGCTCTGACCCCACCTCCGGGTTCCAGGGAATGGCAGCTCTGCCTCCCGTCTCCGGCTCCAGGGAATAGCAGCTCCACCCCCGCTCCCGGCTCTAGGAAATGGCAGCTCCACCCCTTGCCTCCAGGGAATGGCACCTCTGCACCCTGCCTCCAGCTCCACTGAAGACAGCTCCACCCCCACATCCAGCTCTGGCTTTCTGCCTTTCAGAGGATCCCACCTGGTAAGAGCTGTGGAGTAGCTTTGTTGAAAAGTGCAGGACTGCGATGAGGAGGCACAGTGCCAAGGGAGCAGAGTGAGGGGGAACACAGTAACAAGGGGGAGCACATTGCCAGGTTTCACAGTGATAGGGAAAAGAGCAGGGGGTGGGGGAGAGGATTTGTGGTAGAAATGGAGATTGAGGGGGACTTGTGCTTTGAAGAGTGGGAAAGAGATTTGGTTGGAAGGGGCACTGGGGGTTTTGGGGGGGTTACTGGAATGGAGGGAGAATTGCTGGGATAGAAGAGGATTTGTGCTGCGGGGAGTTGGAGGTGGGGGACTGAGGTGGGTGGGGATTTGTGCTGAGATGGGGAAGTAAGGTGGATTGTGCTGTAAGGGAGGGAAATGTGATAAAACTGGGAGAAGACTTGTGCAGGTGTGTGGGATTTGGGGGGAGAGAAAATTTGTGCTGGGGAGGATAGGGGGAGAGGATTTAAATCAGGATGGGGCGGGGGGTTGTTGTGCTGGAAAGGAGGACTTAGGAGAGAGAATGTGTAATAGAAATGTGGAGAAGATTTTTGCTTGGAGGGGGAATTGGGGATGGGGGGCAGGATTTGTCCTGGAGGGTTTTGAAGTAGAGGAAGCAGGATTTGTGTAGGGATGGAGGGGTGGGGTGGCTCCGTGCTAGAAGAGGGGAGGGAGGGGTGCTGGGAGGGGATTTAGGGGTGGGGTATTTGTGCAAGGATGAGGAGGTGTGCTGGGAGGGGGGAATTGTGGGAGATGCTTTGTGCTAGAAGTGGAGAAAGCAATTACGCAGGAGGATCTGTGTTAAAATAGGGATTGGGAGATGTTTGCTGGGAAAAGAAATTTGGGGGATTTGTTGTGCTGGGAAGGGGGATTGGTGGGGGAAAGAAGATTTGCGCTGGGGCATTTGGAAAGGGGGAAAGGGGGAATTGGGTGGGAGAGGATTTGTACTAAAATGGGGGATTGTGCTGGGATGGAGGATTTGGGGGTGGAAGAGGATTTATTCTGAGAGGGGTACTGGGGGAAAAGAGGATTGTTGCTGTAAGGGGGAACTTTGTGTTGTGATGGGGGATTTGAATGGGGGCAAATTAGTGCTTTTTTTGTTGGAGAGGCGGGAGTGGTTGGAGAGGTTTTGTACACCTGACTCTTATGCAGCGTACACACAATTGGATTTTCTGACAGGAAATGTTGGATGTCGGGCTGTTGGCAGAAAATCCGACCGTGTGTATGCTCCATACATTTCAAACTTTTCGCCAACAATTGTTGGCTAGCACGTCTTCAAATTTTCCGCCAACAATTGTGTGTTGTCGTACTTTCCGATCGTGTGTACACAAGTCCGTCGAACAAAAGTGCAAAGTACAAACATGCATGCTCGGAATCAAGGAAGCGCTCGGTCTTGTAAAACTAGTACTCATAATGGTGATATCACATTCGTGACACAGCAAATTCTGAAATCTCTCAATGCAGCGCATTCTCTTCTTCTTTATAATGGTATAATAATGAAGCTGCTTTGCTGCTGATATTCACAGAGTTCTGACAAACATGTTTTTTCTTTTTTTTTTCTAGTGATCTCCATTATAATTTTTTTTTTTCTAGTGATCTCCATTATAATTTTTTTTCTAGTGATCTCCAGAATAATATTTTTTTTCCCTTGTGATCTCCCAAATATTTTTTTTTCTAGTGATCTCCATAATATTTTTTAACCTCAAAGATACAACTATGTTGGTGTCCCTTGTTAATTTGACATTGTATTTTTGAAATGTACCTGCCTACTCACAAACAAACTGACCTTTAAAACACAGAGCCAAGTATTTGTCAAAACAATTTTTTTAAATTTAATAGGGAGCACAAGGTCATATCAAAATAAAGTAAAGAGGAGGGCAACAATGGAGAAACAGTTGGAATTGGTGAAGCCTTTGTACCCCAGGGCAGACATCAATTATTTCACTATCCAAATTAGTAACCTGAGGAGTCCATTTAATAGGGAGCACAATGTGGCCCAGGACTCTGAGAGATCGGGAGCAGCAGCAGATAACATATATGTCCTGAGGCTGTGGTCTTCCAACAGCCTGTGTTTTTTGCCAGACCACACCGAACCCAGGCAACCACTCTTAACACTTCCTTCCAGACTTCCTTCCATGCTGCTGTGATGGGTGGTGTGGCTGTGTTGTTGGTGGAGGAGCTTGGTCCAACTCACAGATGTGTGTTTGACGGGTGAGTTTGCCCCTCATCCCCTTGTTTAGGGCCTGAAGAATTATTTCCTCATATATAGTGCACTGGGCCTCCTCCATCTGTTTTCATTTATTGGCTGTGATGCATCCAAACGCCTCCTGGCCCTCAGGGGCCATGCTAATTGCGGCTGTAGCATGTCGAAGAAAAGCAGCCGTGGCCTCCTCCAGGTTCCTTGACTTCCTGGTCCTTTTGGTTGGAAGGCGGAGGGGAGGAACCTGCAATTCTGTCAGGCTGCTTGCCACGGCCTCCTCTTGGCTGAGACTTTCCTGTGTATGAAAATGGTACACACTGTATACAGTTTAGCTAGCTCTCACTGCAGACTGTTCCTGGTGTACTGTTGCTAATATACTTCAGGCAGGCAGGCGAGACAATTAGCTGCAGTGTATTTAATATATATATACATATATATATATATATATATATATATATTTTTTTTTTATAAAAGAAAACTGCGCTTAGAAAAAGAAAAAAAGAAGAAAAAAGAGAATAAAGCTGCGGTTATAAGTGAGGCACACCAAAACAAAACAACATACAAAAAACCGCGCTAAATTAATGAATGTGTGATATTAGTATAGTCCTTATGATCCTATAAAAATGTCCACATCAAGATGAAGGAGGTAGACTGCTATGTAAATTTCATAAAAGTTCATCCAATAAGGTAATGACAGTGGAACTGGAAAACATCAAATTGTTGCGCTTACCAGACGTAAGCCAAATATAAACAGATGGCTTAAACCCAGCCTGGGCCTTTAAACAGATGTCCTGGACGGATCAAGATATTCGCACTCGTCACATGTGCCCAGTCCATGGAGATATTTATCCAAAAATAAATAACACAAGCATAGCGTAATACTGATAATTATTGCTAAAAAAACACTCAAAATGTGAAAAAAAAGTGTAACACTCAATGCAATAATAATCATAAATATCATAAATCATCCAAAGATGACACTACAACTAAGGATGACAAGTGAGTGTCATGCAATCATGCAAAACAGTAAAACAGGGTGAGTGAAATAAAAGTGACATTTAGCAACACCCCATAATTATTTGGGCAAGTTCAGGTGAAAATAAGGCTTTACCCAATCACCCAAAAATATTAACAACAGAAAAAAATTTGTGATCCAAAAGAACATGGAAAAAAGGAGAACCAAAAAAAACCTTTATAGGCAGCACACCACATGCACAAGCTGCTTACCAGATAGCAGATTCTTATCAGCAAAAATAACACACCCAGCGTGTAAATGTGATGAAATAGCACCAGCGAACCTAGGGGATGTTCTGCTTACCAGACATCCTCATATAATAGCAGATGGGATGGAGCACAGGTAGGCTCCTATCTGGAGCGATGTAGACACGTCCTGGCCAATCACGCCCAAGCTCAGCAATACATGAGAGGTAGAAAACACCAATAGTGTGATACTGTATGGTCCGGTTTATTAAATAATAGAGTAACACTTACATAAAAAGGAAGTAAAATCAGCAAGAAATGGAGCCGGCCAGCATTCGAACACACTCCCGTCCTCACAGGGCAAACGTGGTGACGTCAGCACGTCCCTCCCAGACGCGTTTCGTCACACGCTGACGTTTTCAATGGGGAACGGGCAGCATGCTGAGCCACCACGTTAAATACGCACACCAAGCCTCGCCCTGAGTCCCGTAAAGGGAGACACATGGCGCCATCTTAGGTGTGGGCATCTATATATATTGCCAGGAATGGGATCCAATCGACAATTGAAGGTGCCGTAGGATCAACATCCTTAAATTAAAACATAACTATATCGGATAGACTTATACAATATATATATACATACAATATTATAAAAAATACTCCAACATAATCTAACATAATCAAGAGACTTCTATAAGAGGAATTGAACCGATAGTAAGGTGAACAACAGCAGTATATGCGGAGCTACTGTTAAGTTCTAAAAATATTATACCCACACCTATACTAAGAAATTTAGCATAGGTCTAAATGAATGAGGTTTTAAAAATAATTATAATATAAAAAACATATAAGCATAAAAAATGAATAAAAAGCCAAAAAATTAATAAAACAAAAGTTATAATATATTGTTCCTCAAACAATAATTATACAACCCAAAACTACATCAGGAAGACAAGTAACATAGTTCTTCCTCCAACCCAACAGAGATGTATGTCACCTTGGATGTTATAGAACCATAAACCCAAGGAAGGTCAAGGTTAAGGAAAAACTCACTAAATCCAGTATATTCTATTCACTCCTAAATATAACAAATAGAGTACATTCTATTCACCCCTATATCTATATCAAGAATTATCGATGAACGCATTAACGTCCACATCTATATTAAGTCCATGGGGTGTATAACTTTTAATTCTATGGACCCAAGACATCTCTAATTTGGAGATGTCCCGCACCTTGGAACTTCCTCGCCAATGAGGTTGATAACGGTCAATGCCCAAAAACAGTGTCTTGGCAGGGTTTCTATCATGTACCAGATGGTAATGTTTGGAAACGGAGTGATTTTTAAAACCCGTCAAGATATTCGTGACATGCTCATTAAGCCTCACTTGGAGGGGCCGTTTGGTCCGTCCCACATATTGCAGGCCACAAGGGCACTGCAACATGTATACCACCCCTATAGTAGAGCAAGTAATAAATGGGGTAATATGTATATATATATGTATATATATATATATATATATATATATATATATATATATATATATATATATATATATATATATATATATATATATATACATCCCGGCTTTGTGTGTATATAGATATATATATATATATATCTATATACACTGTATACAGTTTAGCTTCATCTCACGGCAGACCTTTCCTGGTGTACTGTCGCTAATATACTTCAGGCAGGCAGGCGAGACAGTTAGCTGCAGTGTATTTAGTATATATATACATCCCCGCTTTGTGTGTATATGTATATATATATATATATATATATATATACAGGGGGTCCCCGGGTTACAAACAAGTTAGGGACTGTAGGTTTGTTCTTAAGTTGAATCTGTTTGTAAGTCGGAACAGGTCAATTTTTTAAGTGTAGCTCCAGCCAAAAAAACTATTTTTGAGCTTTTTGGATAGCATAGGGAAGGGTTAACACCCCTGTAACATTTGTTTTGCTGTGTGTGCCTCTGTTCAGAAGATTTCACCTCACTTTCTGTCCCAATGACAATTGGATTTTGAAAATTTTGGGTTGTTGTGGAATAAAGCTTTGGTGATAAAGCATCAGTGGAGGTACCTTTTCCCCATAATAGCTCTTACAGGAGTGAATTTCCCTTCCTAGGGGTCGATTTCCTCTCACTTCCTGTTGTTTCCCTCCGTTTGTAAGTAGGAGTTGTTTGTATGTTTGTAAGTCGGATGTTTGTAACTAGGGGACCCCCTGTATATATATATATATATATATATATATATATATATATATATACACTGTATACAGTTTAGCTTCATCTCACTGCAGACCGTTCCTGGTGTACTGTTTCTAATATACTTCAGCCAGGCAGGTGACTCACTGAGCTGCAGTGTATGTAATATATATATAAACAGGCTTGTATATATATATAGTCTAGCCAAGCCTATACCTGACTAGGCCATTGCCTGAGTGCGTGTTCAAAGACACGACCAGGCAGGTGACTCACTGAGCTGCAGTTCATTTAATAAATATATATATACAGGCTTGTGTATATATAGTCTAGCCAAGCCTATACCTGACTAGGCCATTGCCTGAGTGCGTGTTCAAAGACACTTTCAGCCAGGCAGGTGACTCACTGAGCTGCAGCTCATAAAATATATCCACTGCATTGTAGTCCAGCCAAGCCTATACCTTACTGTAGGCCATTCCTGGTGTACTGTTTTTAGTAAACTTCAGGCGTTGTTTTGCTAATCTAATTGTACAGTATGTCTGGAAGGCCACCAAGGAGAGGCAGCCGCTCACAGGCCACTAAAAGAGGGCAAGCAGGCTCTGTGTCTACAGCAAACAGTGCTGGTCGTGGACACGGTGCATCCTTAGCATGTGGCACGCTTGTCCTTTTTTTCGGCAGCTAGCCGTGTTGAGCCACAACATGCAGAAGAGTTGGTAGAGTGGATGACCAAGCCATCCTCATCCTCCTCATCCTCTGTCACCCAGGCTCAGGGTACTTTGTCTGCCAATGCAGCTGCCAAAGCGGCATCTTCCATCGGCTCAATGTCATCAGTCACTCCTTCCCTAGCCCCACCATTATGCCCTGAGGAGTCCCCCAAACTGTTCGACCACAGTGTAGGGTACATGCTGCAGGAGGATGCACAGCGTTTTAAAGGCTCTGATGATGGTACCCAGATTGAGGATGAAGGCAGTAACGTGAGCCAGAGAAAAGGTGCCCAAGAAGGACAAGAAACTGGCAGTCATGTTCCCCCAGCTGCAGCATACTGCCAGGTTTGCTCCAGTGGTGAGGAGGGAGGGGATGATGAGGTTACTGACTCTATGTGGGTGCCTGATAGAAGAGAGAAGGAGGAGGAGGAGGCACATCTCCAATGAGGCAGGATGCCCTCCAGGGGCCAGCTTAAGGGCAGCCAACCGACTGCATCACACCGCAGACCTCCGCATGTGCAGGGCGCTGCTGACTCTGCACATTTTTCCAAAAGTTCTTTGGTGTGGGCCTTTTTTGAGACATGTGCAGCAGATCGAACTGTTGCTGTTTTCAACATATGTCTGAAGCATATCAAGCGTGGCCAAAACAGCAGCCGCTTGGGCACCACATGCTTGACCAGACATATGTCGAACTCCCAAGCAGTCCATTGGCAACAGTACTTAAAAGACCCACACCAAAGAACAAGGTGGACCTCTCCTTGCTCCTCATCAGCTGGGATCTCCAACCCCACTATACCTTCAGTCCTCTCAGAAACCAGCACTGACAGGAATGAAGGTGTAGAATTAGGTGTGCCAAGTACTTGCGGGCAATCTGCTATCGCTACACCAATGTCTGATTGTAGCAGGCAAATTTCCCTACCCCAGTTGCTAAACCGGCGAAAAATTCTGTCTCAGTCATCCACATGCTCAGCGGCTGAATGCTAGTTTGGCTAAATTGCTGGTACTCCAACTGCTGCCTTTTCAGCTGGTAGACTGTGCCCCCTTTCGAGAATTTGTGGAATGTGCGGTACCTCAGTGGCAGGTTCCCAAATGCCAATTTTTTTCTCGTAAGGCAATTCCGGCTCTCTAACCCACATGTGGAAGGCAATGTCTTGGCCTCGTTGGACAGGGCGGTCAGCAGTAAGGTGCATATTACCACTGACTCATGGTCCAGCAGGCATGGACAGGGACATTACCTTTCTTTCATGGCACACTGGGTAACCCTGCTGGCAGCTGGGAAGGATGCAGGACAGGGTGCAGTATTGTTGGAGCTTGTTCCGCCACCATGCCTCCAAAATGCTGGTAGTGGTGATTCTGCCACACCTCTCTCCTCCACCCCCTCCTCTTCTTCTTCCTCTATGGCCTCTTCCTGTGCAGATTTGTCCTCAGAACCAGTGGTACTCCATAGGCGTTCTAGAGGCTACGCAAGCACTCAGGCAAAAAGATGCCATGCGGTGCTTGAGTTGGTCTGCTTAGGGGACAGGAGCTATACTGGGGCAGAGATTCTGTCAGCTCTGCAGGGGCAGGCTCAGAGGTGATTGACGCCATGCCAGCTTCAGCCAGGGATGGTGGTTTGCGACAATGGCACCAACCTCCTCTCCGCCCTCCGACAGGGACACTTCACCCATGTGCCCTGTTTGGCTCACATCCTTAATTTAGTGGTGCAGCAGTTCTTGTGCAGGTACCCGGGCTTACAGGATATCCTGAGGCAGGCCAGGAAAGTGTGTGGGCATTTCCGCCAGTCATATAATGCCAGTGCTCGGCTGGCTGACCTTCAAAATGAGTGCAACCTGCCCAAGAATCTGTGACATGCCCACCAGGTAGAAGTCAACATTGGCAATGCTGCAGCGGCTGCACATGCAGCAGAGGGCCATCAATGAGTACCTGTGCGAGTATAGCATCATGAAAGGGTCAGGGGAGCTTGGCTTTTTTTCACCACGCCAGTGGCTCATGATCAAGGATGCATGCACTGTCCTGTCACCATTTGAGGAGGCCACGAGGATGGTGAGCAGTGACAGGGCATGCATGTCCCCCTTGTCCACCTGTTGGATCACACGCTGCGTGGAATAATGGACAGGGTTGAGGCAGAACAGAGGTAGGAAGAGGATTGTGTCAGCATCGAGATGGAGCCTAGCACTCAGCATCAGCAGCAGTCTTCAAGGGATCGTTTACAGTCCCCAGAAACCCATGGACTTGTACGTGGCTGGGAGGAGGTGGCTGCAAATCAGGTCATCCTTAGTGACCCAGAGGACTCCGGATCGAATGCCTCAGCAAACCTACGCTGCATGGCCTCCCTGATCCTGCAAAGCCTGCGAAAGGACCCTCGGATTCGTGTGATCAAGGAGAGGGATCACTACTGGCTGGCAACCCTTCTTGATCCACGTTACAAGGGTAAGGTTGCAGAACTTATCCAGCCGTTGCTTAGGGAACAGAGGATGAAACATCTTTGGGAGGCCTTGTAGAAAGGTTTGTGCAACTCGTTTCCAGAGCCTGGGAGGGTGCAAATTCCTGGTCCTGGACAACATGTTGCTGAGGCTTCGGTCAGTCACAGAAGAAGGGGTGGAAAAGGTGGCTGTCTGACCGATGCGTTCAGACAATTTTTTAGTCCGCAGCCCCAAGGTATGATCGGTTCCAGCAACCATTGCCAGCGTCTGTTTTACATGGTGCAGGAATACCTAAGGGCAAGATCAGACTTGGAGACCTTTCCAACTGAAAATCCACTGGGTTACTGGGTCTTGAGGATGGATCACTGGCCAGAGCTTGCACAGTTTGCAATTGAGCTACTGGCCTGTCCTGCATCCAGCGTTCTTTAAGAACGCACTTTCAGTGCCGCTGGAGGCTTTGTAACCGATCACAGAGTGCGCCTGTCCACTGACTCAGTTGATCGGCTCACCTTCATAAAACAGAATCAGTCTTAGATCACCAGCTACCAAGCACCTAATGCTGATGTAACTGAATAATTTTTTTATGAATGTGAGATCCCTTGAAGACTGCCTATGCTGATGCTGACTGACTATCCTGTTATGTCGAGTGACTATCCTATTCCTCCTCAATGTTCATGTTGATAGCTTCTAAGAACATTTTTGGTTCTGGGCACCAGCACCAGTGCCTAAAGCCCAATTTTTCTGCCCCTGTTTAACAGGGGAGCGTAATTACAATTTTTGCTGTAAAGTTTTGCAGCAGGGCTCGTTCCTGCACTCAACTAGAGTATCTGTGAGGGGTTGCAGTGTTGTGGCACCAGCGCCAGTGCCTAAAGCCCAATTTTTCTGCCCCTGTTTAACAGGGTTGTGTAATTACAATTTTTAAATCTAATATTTCACAGCAGGGTTCGTTCCTGCGCTCAACAACAGAATCTGTGAGGGATAACAGTGTTTTGGCACCAGCACCAGTGCCTAAAGCCCAATTTTTCTGCTCATGTTTAACAGGGGCGTGTAATTACAATTTTTGCTGTAATATTTTGCAGCAGGGCTTGTTCCTGCACTCAATTAGAGTATCTGGGAGGGGTTGCAGTGTTGTGGCACCAGCACCAGTGCCTAGAGCCCAATTTTTCTGTTCTTGTTTCACAGGGGCCTGTAATTAAAATTTTTGCTGTAATATTTTGCAGCAGGGCTCGTTCCTGCACTCAACTAGAGTTTCTGGGAGGGGTTGCAGTGTTGTGGCACCAGTGCCTAAAGCCCATTTTTTCTGACCCTGTTCAACAGGGGCATGTAATTACAATTCTTGATATAATATTTCACAGCAGGGCCCATTCCAGCGCCCAGCAAGAGTAACTGTGAGGGTTTACAGTGTTGTGGCAACACCACCACACCACCACCAAAGGCCCAATTTTTCTGACCCTGTTCAACAGAGACATGTAATTACAATTCTTGATATAATATTTCACAGAAGGGCCTGTTCCAGTGCCCAGCAAGAGTAACTGTGAGGGCTTACAGTGTTTTGGTACCACCAACACCTAAGGCCCAATTTTCGGCAGAGTATATAGGGCAGGCCCCTACTTTCAAACATCCAACTTACAAACGACTCCTACTTACAAATGGTGGGAGACAACAGGAAGTGAGAGGAAATCTACCCCTAGGAAGGGAAATTCTCTCCTATAAGATTTAATATGGGAAAAAGGTGTCTCCTCCACTGATTTATCACCATTCCTTGTTTCCCTTAAAAAACCCAAATTTTCAAAATCCAATTGTCATTAGGAGTATTTCGGGCCTGGGGGCCCCACGCCTTTCCTTTTTTTAATTTGGGTGTGGGGTTCCCCTTAATATCCATACAAGACCCAAAGGGCCTGGTAATGGACTGGGGGGGTACCCATGCCATTTGTCTCACTGATTTTCATCCATATTGCCGGGACCCGTCAATACATTAAAGCCGCAAGCAGTTTTAAATGACTTTTATTCCTTTAAAAATGTCATTTTGTGCAGGGACTGTTCTAAGCATGGGAAACACATGCCACTTTACAGGCATACTATAGACACCCCCAGGTACGATATTTAAAGGAATATTTCACTTTTATTTTTTCATTTTAAGCATCATTAAAATCACTGCTCCCGGAAAAATGCCCATTTTTAAAACTTTCTTTTGCATTAATACATGTCCCCTGGGGCAGGACCTGGGTCCCCAAACCCTTTTTAGGACAATAACTTGCATATTAGCCTTTAAAATTCGCACTTTTGATTTCTCACATTCGAGTCCCATAGGCTTTAATGGTGTTCAAATGTTCGCGCAAACTTTTGGTCTGTTCGAATGTTCTGGTTGGGTTCGGCCCATCCCTAGTCCTTACATTTTACTTGCCAGAGACATGGCAGCTCCCGGTATTTTTCGATAAAGTCAGGCAGGAAATCTGGGGCTGTAAATTTATCAACCATTTTATCAGCAAGACACAACATAGGCACAACATATGTCCCAATATAGGCCTCAAACTATAAGCAGCATAGGCCACTAACCACTGATGCCCCAATTTACAAATGTACCTTCGTTTGAACGATCAGTGATAACGATCCTCCGCCCTCCACTCACAGATCGTACATACGTCCGTTACATCGCCCGCGTGTTATGCTTTATATACAGTGCGCACACATGAAACTCTGCCCCTGTCCTTCTTTCTAGTGTATTCCCCGCCTCTTCTCTTTCTGGGCAGCGGGAGAGCACATGGCATAGACACAGCAGGTGTGTGCTGTTATCAGCAATGAGGTAAGCCCGGAGCAAAGCAGTTCCAGATCCAGCAGGAGATATAAGGCCTCAAATATGACCTTTGAAGAGATGGTGGAGATGGTGGACATCTTAAAGAGGACAGACTATGATGGTAATCGTGGGCTGTACAGAAACCCTAATGTGAGAAAGGCCAAGATCATGGCTAAAGTTGTCAGAAGTCTGCACAGGAATTTTGGGGTACGACGATCCAAGGATCAATTGAGGAAACGCTGGTCAGACCTGAAATTGAGGGAGCAAGATCAGTATAGAAAGATCAGGAAAGTGCTGCAAAAAAGTATTTGTCGTGTGTTCCTATAATTATTAGTACTTGATCAGGAACCATGAATCAGACCGAGACAGAAGTATAGTTAAATCACACTTGTTTAATAATAATAATAATAATAATAATAATAATAATATGGTAAACAGAGTAAGCGTAGTCAAAACAAGCCAGAGTTCAGTAACCGGATCGGGTAGTCAGCCAAGCAAATGTCAGAGACCCAGAGATAAATGTAGTAGTACAGCAAGCAGGATCAGGAGCCAGAAGGAATGCCAGCCGAGCAAGTCTTCAACAGGAATGCAGGAGAAAGTCTCTGTGATGTTAACAAAGGCGAAGGCAGAGATTAAGTGAGCTGGACGACTTTAAGTAGGCAGGACTGACGAGCAGAATCAACAACAGCTGGGTAACTGTGGAGAGAGATAGGAGCTGGCAATTAGCCGACAGCTGAGCGGCCAGCTCAGAGAAGGAAGGGCTGAGCCCAGCCCTGACAAATTTTCGTGCTGGACCATGTGCTTTTCTTTACTGTTGTACAGTTTAAAATGCCAAGTTTGAAGTTTGTGGACACAGGAATCGTTTGTATTAAACATAGTTAGTTTGACCACTAATATGTCGTTTTTGGCAGATGCAGGTTAACTACATTTGTTCATGCCTATTTTGATTAAAATGAGTTTATTACATTGTTGTCTAGATGTGTTTGAAACTATAATGAAATGACAACTTTATTCAGTGTCAGGAGAGGACACTCAGCAGCTGTTTACACATCTAGACACAGGAGCACTAGTGTGGGACACCATAACACCCTTGTGGATACTAGGGGTCTCTCCATGTGTGAAACTTGCACAAAACAGGTAAGTATTCCAGATTTTGAAAGGGAAAAAATTGTGTATTCAGCTTCCAAGCAATGTTTCATATTACTATTTCTAGCCTAACATATCTGTCTGCTAAATATACTTTTTTGTATTCACATAGGGGAGAAAAGAATAGGGACATCTGAGGACACCAGTAACCCCACACCGAATGAAGAAAGGCAACTCACCCAACACCCTGAAGATGTGGATGCAGATGTTCAGGAAGTGCTTGGTGAAGTGGTAGAAATGGTGTTGACAACAGGTCAGTGTCTGAGACCACAGCTTCAGGTAATAGATGGATGCCTGCATATTTATTATACATGGTGTGTTTGGGGGTTATTTACTAAAGGCAAATCCACTTTGCACTACAAGTGCACTCTCGTTGCACTTTCAAGTGTACTTGCAGTGCACTTGTAGTGAAAAGTGCATTTGCCTTTAGTAAATAACCCCCACTGTGCTGTAAAACGTGCCAAAATCAGGACATTTTAGGGACTCCAAGCAATTAATTAATGGAGTGGAAAAGGATGAATATTTTTATCATTAATGCATTACATACATTAATAACATTGTGCGTGTGTGTAGCAGACCCACAGCACAACATAATAGTTAGCTGAAGAAGAGATTGTCACCTCATGTATCAAATAAGTTACCTCTGCACTATTGAAGAAAATGGCCAAATTTAAAAGGCCATTTGAGAACCTAGGAGACAGGCGAGAAACACAAACAGTAATTAAAATTAAATATGAGTTTAGTTTTTCCAAAAATTTTTATTGCACATCCGCAAGTAGGGGGGTAAGCCAGGACGGCCACTTTCAAGTGCCGTCATTTCTGCAGGTTCTGATGAAAAGTCGGCCTCAGTCGCAACTGAGGCCAGATAGCTGGCTGCATTCTTTCGAAGGTAGTTGTGCAGAATGCAGCAGCTCAAAACAACGTGGTTAAGTTTATATTTGGCCAGGTTGGTGAACGTAAGGAAGATCCTGATCCGGCTGGCCATTATGCCAAAGGCATTCTCCACCACTCTTCTGGCACATGCCAGCCAGTTATTAAAAACCCTCTGCTCTGGGGTCATGTTCCTCATGGGGAACGGCCTCATCAGATGCTCTCCCAGAGCAAAGGCCTCATCTGCGACAAACATGAAATTGAGGTCCTCAACATTCTCCTCTGGAGGTAGCAACCCCAAGGTGCCATTTTGTATACGCCGGTAAAACTCTGTCTGGGCAATCACTCCTCTGTCAGATTTTCAGCCGTTCTTCCCAGCGTCCAGGTAGATGAATTCATAATTGGTCATCACCACCGCCAACATCACTATACTACTAAACCCCTTGTAATTATAGTAGTATGACCCCGAGTTGGGTGGTGGGACAATCCTTGCATGCTTCCCATGGATAGCACCACCACAATTGGGAAAGTCCCACTGGTGGAGAAACTGGGAAGCCACAGTCTGCCATTCCTGTGGGTTTGAAGGAAATCAAACAAGAAAAAAATAATTAGTATTTTTGCAAATAACATTGCAAGCAGATTGGACACAAACATTCTTGGCCAACATAAGTGTAATAGTTATTGAAATTAGTATTTAAAGACAAAAGTATACGGTCAACTTATCAGATTCCTCCCCCCTCTGGTGGCCCATTGGAAACATTTTATGGTGAGGAGGAATGGGTAGATGTTTTGGACAGGTAACCCTCTCCACTTCATCAAGAGCTGAATGCATAAATAATGTGTGTTACTTCTTTGGCCAGCCCCTCCTTACTTACGCTATTGGCAGCCCACTGGACAGGTAAGAAGTGTCATAATCCAAAAATATGAATACACACTGTCCAAATTGAAGCACATTTTTACATTCTGCAATTACCTATCAAGATAATAGGTGAACAAAACTTTAAACAGTACCATTTGAAAGAATTCAGGCAGGCACTTGCACTACATGCTTTGGTTAATTCATCCATAAATATTACCACAAAAGAGGTAGGTATAGTGTGTATGGGTTTGGCAAAGTCAGCAGATAGAGTATCAGTATCAGTTGACTTAGCGGTTGGGGGGGTTCCAAATGAGTTTGGGCCCCCCAAAAAAAGCCTTTTGCACTCTGCCTGAATTTAAGCACAACAATAACATTTGGACAAATTTTAGGGGGTGTTTAGGGTAAGCTCTACAATGGAGCTCAGAAAATACATTGTTAAGTTACTAGGCTAGGTTTGTATGGGCCCAGGATAGCATGCTGGGGCGGTTAGTGAAGGCAAATATATATGAAGGACAAAAAAGGAGCATTAAAAACTTCCAGCATGCATGAGGACAAAGAGGACATTCACAGCATATTACAATCATGGTAATTGTGGAATGAAGAAATTAGTACAATACATTAGCAAACATTAAATACATAGAATGTGAGGTTAAAGGATAAAACTTACCCGAATATAGTCTTTCTGCAGGACTTGAATGATGGCAGAACAGGTCTCTGGAATAATGATTCCCAGAGCCTGGGGGGAGATCCCAGTCATGAACTTGAGGTCCTGGAGACTTCTCCCTGTCACCAAGTACCGCAAGGTGACGAGGAGCCTTTGCTCGGGAGAGATGGCTTGCCGCGTGCAGGTGTCCTGCTTAGTAATATAAGGGGACAGCAAAGCCAATAGACAGTGAAAGACAGTGTCCGTCATCTGGAGATAATTCCTGAAATCATCATTATTGGCCATGATTAAGCAATTCTTGGTCCAAGAACTCCTCCTCCCCCTGGTCATGGACTGGACTTGGGTCAAAGCAATAACTCCAAACCCAACAACAGCACGATCTCACCGATAAGAACGCAACATGGCTAGTAAACGAACGGCTGCTCAGAACAAACTGACAGAACTCACTGAAAATCAGAAAGGACCTGACAAGCACGACCTGAGGATCAAAAATGACTGGACAAGCACGCACTGAAAATCAGAAGCAAACTATAAATAGAACACACTGAAAAACAGAAACAACCTGACAAGCACGCACTGAAAAACATATACGAACCGACAGGTACAACCTGAAAAGCAGAAACGAACTGAAAAGCATGAGGCTGAAAAGCGTGAATCGCCACTCACCAAACTTCTACTAACATGAAATGAACACGAGATTAGCAGAAGGAGCCCAAAGGGTGGCGCACGATTATTTAACTTCTTTTTTATCGGCTTGTCGTATGTCTTGTAAGTCACTATGTTCGTAATTGTTGGCCAACATTTGTGTGACCATGTGTATGCAAGACAAGTTGGAGCCAACACCCTTCGGACAAAATTCCATTATTTTGTTGTCAGAAAGTCCAATCGTGTGTATGGGGCTTTAGGCTACTTTCACACTGAGGCGGTTTTCAGGTGCTTTAGTGCTAGAAATAGCCTCTGAAAACCATTTCCTATTCATTGCATAGTGTCTTTTCACACTGGTGTGGTGCTTTTGCTGGTCGTTACTAAATGTCCTGCAAGCAGCATCTTTGGGGCTGTTTGGGAGTGGAAATAGCACTCCAAAAACACCCTGCCCATTGCAATGAATAGGCAGTGCTTCCAAAGTGCCTGAAAAGAGCTGCAAAACGGGACTCTTTAGAATTTTTTTTGGTAAAAAGCGTCCCGGTAGCGCCAGAAAAAACACCACTAAAACAGCACTAAAGCGCCGCAAAAACAAGCGGCGCTTTAGTGCTAATGGTCGGGCGCTGGCAGTGTGAAAGGGATCTTACTATGCATTACATATTCCTGTCACCTGCATTCTGTACATTACACACACCTGTCCCCGGCTTTCTGTGCACTACACACTCCTGTTCCCTGCATTCTGTACATTACAAACTCCTGTCCTCTGCATTCTGTGCATTACACACTCCTGATCCCAGCATTCTGTGCATTACACACTCCTGTCCCCTGCATTCTGTGCATTACACACTCCTGTCCCCTGCAATCTGTACATTACACACCTCTGTCCCTTGCATTCTGTGCATTACAAACTCCTGTCCCCTGCATTCTGTGGATAACACTCCTGTCCCCTGTATTCTGTGCATTCCATACTCCTCTCTCCTGCATTCTGTGGATAACACTCCTGTTCCCTGCATTCTGTGGATAACACTCCTGGACCCTGCTCTGTGTGTCATGTACTCCTAAACCCAGCACTGACTACATCCCTCTGTGTGGTACATACTCCTGTTCCGCCTGCCCCTTTAAAAATGAAAAGTCAGCAGCTACACATACTGTAGCTGCTGACTTTTAACATTAGGACACTTAGCTGTCCTGGACTCCAGCGTTGTTGACACCGCAGCTGATGTTTCCATCAGCTGGTGAGGTGCTTCTGCTGTCATTTCAGGTAAGGGAACCCGGCAGTGTAGCCTTTAAGCTTCATGGCCAGGTCCCTACTGTGCATGCGTGAGATGCGCATGAGTGAAGTGCGCTGCACTCTCTCACTGGCCCGTTAGAAGGGGAGGAGGAGGGAGGAGGGGGAACGAGCTGCTGACGTAATATGCTGCGGCCCAGTCTCCTGAAAGTGGGAACAGGGTACCTGTAAAAAAACAGATACTCACTCCCCCCCCAAAAGGTGCCAAATGTGGCACCAGAGGTGGGGAGGAATCAGATAAGCGAAAGTTCCACTTTTGGGTGGAACTCCACTTTAAACACATTGCATTACACACCCTGGACCCCTGCTGTGAGCGTTGTGCATCCTAAAACCAACACAGCACTCCCCAACTTCTGTGCTCTGCATTACGCACTCCTGTATTATATACACAGGACATTATATACTGAGAATTGTGTATATAGCAGCAAAGCTGTATATAGCATGAAACTGGAAGCACACTAAACTTGTTATTTCCTTAAACAATTGTTAGGTGTCCCTCACTCACAATAAATCCACCAACACACTTCCACAAGGAGTCTGGATAAGCAACTTTTTATAGCTTGTGGGCTGCAACTTTACTGGGAACCAAAATGAAGGTATGGCTAGAAAGGTTGCACTAGATACAGCACCTCATCCAAAAATATCAATTTGAAAATTAGGAGGTAAAGGGGGATTATAACGGTGCCAGAGAAAGAAGGGAGTAAGTGTTTTAGATAAAATTACAAAAATACTTTATTAGCAAAATTTGACACATACAAAAAGACAAAACAATTAAAATAGTGGGTGCAGTTCACACATAAATTGATACAGAGTCAGTACAATGGAGTGGGCCTGGTGAAGAGGGCCTCCAGAACAGGAGCTCAATTCCTACATCTTTCGCCAAAACATTGGCTTCTTCAGGGAATGATGTGAGCCTGTAGCAACAATAAAGATCTATACATAGAGACAAAAGGGGCAAAATGAGGAACAGAATAACAACAAAGGATTCGATGATGTGAAACATAAAACATAAATTGGGATGTGTGGCTGAGCTGAATCCCCAAAGAGGTGGCCATCAAACCCCCCACATCCAAGGACGTACCTGAAGACCAGACACGCAGGGCGAGGCCCGGCAAAAGGCACCCCGACCGGAGGCAAAATAGGCTACACCATATTTATGACTGCAGAGGGCATACAAGAAACCTGGCAATCAAATATAATGCTATTAGAAAATGTATATCAAAGAAAAAAGAAAAAATGAAAAAAATATATGAACATTGCCAGATGAGTGGGATAATTATCACCACATCAAATCAATAGGGCTATCATAGCTGCAGTAACTTACAATTTAAAAACAAATATGTTGCCAAGGAGAGCGCCTGAGAAAAGTTGGAAGGATATACTCAAAGTCAGAATGGAAAATGTAGATGTTTATCTAAAAAATATAATAATAAGGAGTTCAAGACCAGGAAAAGGATAAATGGGGGGGGGGAGGGAGAAGAGGGGGGGAGAAAAGGGAGAAGAGGGGGGGAGAAAAGGGAGAAGAGAAAAGACTAGGAAGGGGACAGAAGAAGGGAAAGAAAAGAGGGAAAAAGGGAAAGGGAAGGGAGGAAAAGAGGAAAAACAAGAGACACCAATGACTGACCCAAAGTGGAAAGAATCACAGGTTAGGGGCACAAATAATGTGTTAAGAGTAACTAGGTAGGAGATTAAAAAACTAGTGATAATTCGTTTAAAAGGTACAAAAGCTCGAGTGCGGAGAACCTGACAACGTGAGGGTCAAAGTTGTGTTGAGTAGCAATGCTATCAACCGGCACATTGCTACTCAACACAACTTTGACCCTCACGTTGTCAGGTTCTCCGCACTCGAGCATGTACCCTTACATGCTAGAGGTGGGAGCACTGACAACAAACTATTACAGCTTGAGACCAAGTGGATTCACATCTTACAGGCCACAAAATTTCCCGGGCTTAATGAACATATTAGCTTCAAACCTTTTTTATAGAGTTTTTGTATCTTTTGATCGAATTATCACTATTTTTTTAATTTCCTACCTAGTTACTCTTAACACATTATTTGTGCCCCTAACCTGTGATTCTTTCCACTTTGGGTCAGTCATTGGTGTCTCTTGTTTTTCCTCTTTTCCTCCCTTCCCTTTTTCCCACTTTTCTTTCCCTTCTTCTGTCCCCTTCCTAGTCTGTACTTTTCTCTTCCCCCTTTTCTTCCCCCCCTCCCCCCCCCCCCCCCATTTATCCTTTTCATACTTTCCCTCCCTATCCCCCATGCCATGGTTTGTTATTTTGATCTTCTTTCATAATTACAGTATGTGCGCCATGGGAAAAAATTTTGTATTTATTAATTTCTGTAACATGTTTTTATCGATGTTCCTTTTTGTATTAATTACCAATTTTGTGATGCTATTTAATCAACAATCATATATGTACTGAATACTTTCCCTCCTTACCCATTTCATCAATTATTTGTCCCCTTCTCTCTGTGTTATAACTGGGACCCATATTCTCTATGTACTTTTTGATGTATGTGGCTGGACTAACGCGGGGCAGCGCGCCTAGGACTCTCCCTCCATCCCCACAGGGTGCTGGGTTTGGTATTTTTGGGGGGGCCTTGATTGTCCCGGCACCCTTCCAAGCGTTTCCCCTCCCCGGGTGGCCCTTTGCCCCCCCTTTTTCCTGGTTGTGCCTGTCTGCCTTTCCCTCCCTGGGCACAGTCTAGCGTTGGCCCCCTGCCCTGGCCATTGGGTTTGCATTGTTGTTGACTGTATGGACGCCCAGGGCAGCATTTTCACGTCTGCCCACCAGGCTTTGGTGCATCACTCGTGCCACTCCGCCCCACGCATACCATCGCACCCTGGTATTTGGAATTGCTGTCACGTCCATTGACTGACAGCGCTCTTCCACTTCCCATTGGGCGGCTTTGCCGTGGGTCACGTGGTCCGGGTATACGCCCGCGGTGCACCTCAGACCTTGTAGGCTCTGAGGATGTCGCCGCGGGCGCATGCGCAGAAGCCCCTCGTTGCGTCCGCACACCTGATCGGCTGCACTGATCAGGTGTGGGGGGCGTACATAAGTCGGCCAGTCCTGTATCCCAGCTGGACATGAGGAACGCCTGCTACCACAGTTGGAACACTCCTATGGTATATTTGACCCGCTCTCCATTCCTTTGCATCATCTCAGCCCCTCTTTCTCCCCCTTAAATCTTGAGCTTACACTACTTGTCCCATTTAACAATGTAACAACCCTTGCTGCTGATTAATCCCATCCTGTGCCTCCTATATATGTGCAGGGCACCTGCCTCTGACACTTATATCCACCTGCAATAGTCTCCAAGGTAAGCCTTCTTTTTAATCATTACCCCTGCCTCCTATACTCTTAATTGCATTACCTTTTTCTTATGGTCAATCAGTATTGGTCTTGAACTCCTTATTATTATACTTTTTAGATAAACATCTACACTTTCCATTCTGACTTCGAGTATATCCTTCCAACTTTTCTCAGGCGCTCCCCTTGGCAACATATTTGTTTTTAAATTGTAAGTTACTGCAGCTATGACAGCCCTATTGATTTGATGTGGTGATAATTATCCCACTCATCTGGCAATGTTCATATATTTTTTTTCATTTTTTCTTTTTTCTTTGATATACATTTTCTAATAGCATTATATTTGATTGCCAGGTTTCTTGTATGCCCTCTGCAATCATAGATACGGTGTAGCCTATTTTGCCTCCGGTCGGGGTGCCTTTTGCCGGGCCTCGCCCTGCGTGTCTGGTCTTCAGGTACGTCCTTGGATGTGGGGGTTTGATGGCCACCTCTTCAGGGATTCAGCTCAGCCACACATCCCGATTTATGTTTTATGTTTCACATCATCAAATCCTTTGTTGTTATTCTGTTCCTCATTTTGCCCCTTTTGTCTCTATGTATAGATCTTTATTGTTGCTACAGGCTCACATCATTCCCTGAAGAAGCCAATGTTTTGGCGAAACATGTAGGAATTGAGCTCCTGTTCTGAAGGCCGTCTTCACCAGGCCCACTCCATTGTACTGACCCTGTTTCAATTTATGTGTGAACTGCACCTACTATTTTAATTGTTTTGTCTTTTTGTATGTGTCAAATTTTGCTAATAAAGTATTTTTGTAATTTTATCTGAAACACTTACTCCCTTCTTTCTCTGGCACCGTTATAATCCCCCTTTACCCCCTAATTTTTAAATTTACTGGGAACCAACATTGGTTGAAGTCTTGCAGAGGAGTCACAGGAGTTAGCTGCATCCTTCTTATTCCAGATCAGAGCTATTAGGTTGCATTGATTATTGTTTATTATGCATGGGATCCACAATAAATACCAGACCTTTTTGGTCTGAAAAAAAAACATTAAAAAAAAACAAATTCTGCCTCCCCCCCCAAAAAAATCCATATTAGACCACCTTTCTGATTCATACCAGGCCACATGACCACAACATGGGAGGGTACTTTGCCAGGGGGATCCTATTGCCTGCTGTCTGTGCTTCTGAGTTTCCCAGAGTGCTCTCCCACACTATCAATCACACACAGCCTCTAAGACTGACTGCACTACTGTCTTCTTGAATGTCAGCAGCAGGGAGGATACCCATCCATGTAAACACAGTCTATATAGAATAATATAAAGAAACAGCGTCTAGGTTAAACAGATACAATACCCAATAAAAGTACCATCATCCCAAATGTCTATTACAAAAGCACAAAGCAGGAGGCAGAGAGTGGCCGCAGTTAGCTGCATCTGTCGGTCATTATCTCAATACCCCATGCAAGGGAAAATACGCCCTGAGAGGGCGAGGGGGACTATTGCGATACTAGATAAGGTGAAGTAATCAATACAAAAAAGTAAAATAACAAATATAAAAAAATTTCATTTACATGAAATTTTTTTATATTTGTTATTTTACTTTTTTGTATTGATTACTTCACCTTATCTAGTACCGCAATAGTCCCCCTCGCCCTCTCAGGGCGTATTTTCCCTTGCATGGGGTATTGAGATAATGACCGACAGATGCAGCTAACTGCGGCCACTCTCTGCCTCCTGCTTTGTGCTTTTGTAACAGTCTATATAGAGTACTGTATATATATATTTAGCACCACACCATATAGAAAAAAATGAGATCCATGAAAAAATAAGCTATATGGAGTATAGGATGTATGAATATATATAGAAAAGCCCCCAAACAGAGAAAATCCAATTTTTAACTAAGTACATCACATACAGGAGCTAGAATACATTCTGACATTTGGACATGAATTTGGACTTCTTAGCTAACCACACTTGTTATTGATTTAGCTAAATGTATGCTTTCATGTACATATGTTGTTTGCATCTCTGTGAACAGTGTATTCCCTTAGTAAATACTGATGATGAGCCGAACACTCGGGATTTATATTCAATGTACATTTGCAAACTTAAGGAATGTTTTGGTTCTGAATTCGAACTTCATTGAAGTCAATATTAATTCTTACCAGACCCTTATCTTAAATGAGGATTTGGTATAGCTGTTGAGCAGAACCCTACACAAAAAATGGTGTGGAATCCCCTCCAAATTTCATTCCAAACTCTTCATGTCTGATATGGATTTTAAGGGAAATCAGAACAAAAAAACACCAGAATTTATACCAGACAAGTATGCAGCCTCCTAAACCATTCCAGGCCACATGATATCAACATGGGGAGGGTACCTTGCCAGGTAGGGACCTTCTGGCAAATCACCTTGTCCCAATGTTGACAACAGGGGCCTCTTCCCCACAACCCTGGCCTGCCATGTGGTTGTGGGGGTTTTCAGGCAGTGGAACTTATTAATTCACAAAAGAAAATGTAACTGGTAAATATAAAAACACACACTTTTGGCAAGTCCTTTATTTAAAAATAATTGTCCCATGATGAAAATCCATTGTCCCGTTTGTCTAGTACAGTCCAGTGATGCAAATCCAGATCAATCATGAAAAACAATGCCAGCCAACCCGCCAAAAGTAAAAAAAATCCTCCAACATGGTCTGCTCCCAATGACCGCATGTCACAAATGACAGCTTTAATGCCGCGTATACACGAGCGGACTTTTCGACCGGACTGGTCAGACAGTCTATCCGACGGACTTTGTGCGGACTTCCGACGGACTTTCCGAACAAACGAACTTGCCTACACACAATCAAACCAAAGTCCGACGGATTTGTACATGATGACGAACGACCAGACTAAAATAAGGAAGTTGATAGCCAGTAGCCAATAGCTGCCCTAGCGTCGGTTTTCGTCTGTTGGACTAGCATACAAACAAGCGGACTTTTCAATAGGAACTGGGTCCAAATCTAAAGTCCGTCAGATTTTTGACCAAAAAAGTCTGCTGCAGGTCCAATGAAGCCCACACATGGTCGGACCAGTCCGATCAAAAAGTCTGCTCGTGTGTACGCGGCATAAGTCACCGCCATGAAATGATTAAAGGTGAGGAGTATCCCAGGTGGCATAAGTGACCAAATATAGTTCAGCTTCCTGAACTAATCTATACTACACCCCTCTCACTGGCTGCATACTTGCTTTGTGAGCATAGCTACAGCCTCCTCTGATATTTCAAAAACCTCTTCAGGAGAAATCCTACTGAGCATTTTCTGCACTACACAGTAAGGGCTGCATGCTGCACGCTGCATTCAGCTTTGGTAATCTGGACAGACCAACATAGGCTCATTTCAAGGGCACATAGAAAACAATTACACCTTAAGGACTCATAAAACAGTACATAGGGCTATACTCCCAGCAAATATTTTATGGTTGGTGTGCAAATAATCTGAAAATATATTTTAGACATTTTACTAATGCTGCTAATTTATCTGCAAGAAAAAAATGCAGAAATTTGAAAGTTCATCCATCTCTTGCTTTGTTCTCAATTGCTGCATATTCCTTTCTGTACCGCTTAATCTTACCTAGTATTTTTCTCCTTTTTTCTCTCTTTTTTTATTTTTTCCATCCCTTTTTCCTGTTCTCTTACTCCCTCTTTTGCCCACTCTCCATCAATTATCCTTCTTTTTGCCAGGAAAATATAACCTAATAATGACAGTGAATTCACCCAAGAAAATACGAGAGAACAGCTGAGGTATAATTAATAGCGAGAACAAGCTGCTTAGCCATATGCCATGTGGATACTGAATGTAAAAGTGGGATTAGCATAGTAACATGACTGATTACTAGAATTTTCTGACTACGCTGAAGTAGGAGATTTGTTGACTTGATTCCCATAGGCTGACAAATGTATTTACTTCTTTAAAATTGATCAGAACATAAACAAGTAAGTATTTCAAGTCTGATGGAAATCGCAGACTCACAACATGTGCAGACAACTATTGATTATGTGTATAATTAATTTATTACAGTATTATTTAAATAACAATAGAGGTGTTCACTCGGGCCTGCAACACACCACTCAGCGCCAAAGGAATAATTACTGTTCAAGAATGAGGTCAGAGCTAAATGATAAATAAACAGGTATCACCCAATTTGTACACCCAAAAGGTTGAAAACTTAAAATATTATTTAAAAAGCGGCCGTTTAAAAAATCATCAAAATTTAAAAAAGCAGTATATATAAAACAATATATTGTAATAACACACTACAAACAGCGCTAATGTTGAGCAAGAGATATAAAATCATGTGGCCAACTTCACACGAAAGTCCTTTAAGAGTAGTGTGGAGTAGAAAACAAATGGTTCAGAGAGTGTTCATAGGTGATAATCAAGCAGAATCTCAGTGTGCACCTTCTACCGGTCAGTTCAATTCCACCCTGTGATAACACACTCCCCTCAAGGGGTTCCACTCACCAGAGCTGAAAAATAAGTAAGCCTCCAAGAGAAGAAAAACTCTTAATCAAACACCGCTACCAGCACCACTCCGGGGGATTCACCAGGGATCAGGGCTCCCAAATAAATCACAGAAGAAAAGCACATAGCGTAATTCCATTTATTAAGAAAACCCATCACATCTCCACAAGCCCCCCTTAATAGATATACATACAAAACAATTGCAATCAATCAAGCAAATGGAAGTAGTGCACTTCACCGTTCCAGAGATCAGCCGATTTCAAAGCCCCAAGGAGCGAAAGACACTTCCTGGTTGTGGATCCGGACTGTGGTGGAGCGCGTACGTCACTTCCGGCGTCGTGTAGGCCACGATCTGACGCATTTCGTCATATCCTAACTTCAACAGAGGGTGTGGCTAAACGGAGAAGGAACAGGCTTAAATCGTCCACCCCACTCACCCATAGCCAATCACTAAACATTCGGGTGTGACGACAGGCACACATCGTCAGCCGAAGTAAACAGCAGTGGCTTTCTTACAGGGGGAGGAGGAACAAACAAGCCACACTGCACTTCATTCATAGAAACAGCTAGATGTGCGGAATCCATGACAGAACACACATCCCGCGGACTAACACTTGCTGCACAGACTAGCATATTTGAAGCAGGCAGCATATTAAATAATTCATAATCAAATACTGCATTTGCTAATCCTTATCGTACTTTTTAGTAGGCAAGCGAGTCCTCATCAAAATGGCAAATAACACAGCTTGAAAATTACATATAGATATGCATTGTCATAGTAGAACCTATAGCATAAATATGCACCTCTAATTTCTGGCACATAATGTCTAAAAAAGCTAGACAGCCAGTGTAAATAAAAATACATTTAATGGGGACATATACATACATATGCAAAATAAAACATGAATGTATATTTGATGCATTATTACAAGCATTTAAATAGATATTTCTAAACCATTAAAACATTAAACAGTTTATTTATAAAAAGCATTCAATAAAAACTGATAAAAAAATTAGGGAGTCACTTATGAAACAATTAATATCTAAATCAACGTTCAACCTTTTTGGCGATAAAGTATCCACTAAAAAAAATCCATTGGGTCTCTCTCTTAGATAGATCACGAACTAAATTTGAACCCCTCCATTTCGGCTTCAGATGATCGATGCCCCAAAATTTGAGGCCCGATGGGTCCTGATTATGCATCAATTTAAAATGGAGTGATACATTGTGATCTTTGAATCCCAATTTTATGTTGGCTATTAGGGATGAGTCGAACACCCCCCTGTTCGGTTCGCACCAGAACATGCGAACAGGAAAAAAGTTTGTTCGAACACGCGGGACACCGTTAAAGTCTATGGGACACGAACATGAATATTTTATTATTTTAAAGGCTTATATGCAAGTTATTGTCATAAAAAGTGTTTGGGGACCTGGGTCCTGCCCCAGGGGACATGGATCAATGCAAAAAAAAAAGTTTTAAAAAACGGCCGTTTTTTCAGGAGCAGTGATTTTAATAATGCTTAAAGTCAAACAATAAAAGTGTAATATCCCTTTAAATTTCGTAGCTGGGGGGTGTCTATAGTATGCCTGTAAGAGGGGCGCATGTTTTCTCGTGTTTAGAACAGTCCTGACAGTCTGACATTTCAAAGGAAAAAACCCATTTAAAACTACTCGCGGCTATTGCGATTGCCGACAATACACATAGAAGTTCATTGATAAAAATGGCATGGGAATTCCCCACAGGGAACCCCTGAACCAAAATTTAAAAAAAAAATGACGTGGAATCCCCCTAAATTCCATACCAGGCCCTTCAGGTCTGGTATGGATATTAAGGGGAACCCCGGCCAAAATGTAAAAAAAAAAATGACGTGGGGTTCCCCCTAAATTCCATACCAGACCCTTCAGGTCTGGTATGGATTTTAAGGGGAACCCCGTGCCAAAAAAAAAAAAAAACGGCGTGGGGTCCCCCCAAAAATCCATACCAGACCCTTATCCGAGCACGCAACCTGGCAGGCCGCAGGAAAAGAGGGGGGGACGAGAGTGCGCCCACCCTCCTGAACCGTACCAGGCCACATGGCCTCAACATTGGGAGGGTGCTTTGGGGTAGCCCCCCAAAACACCTTGTCCCCATGTTGATGAGGACAAGGGCCTCATCCCCACAACCCTGGCCGGTGGTTGTGGGGGTCTGCGGGCGGGGGGCTTATCGGAATCTGGAAGCCCCCTTTAACAAGGGGACCCCCAGATCCCGCCCCCCCCTGTGTGAAATGGTAAGGGGGCACTTACCCCTACCATTTCACTAAAAAGCTGTCAAAAATGTTAAAAATGACAAGAGACAGTTTTTGACAATTCCTTTATTTAAATGCTTCTTCTTTCTTCTATCTTCCTTCATCTTCTTCTGGTTTTTCTGGTTCTTCCTCCGGCGTTCTCGTCCAGCATCTCCTCCGCGGCGTCTTCTTCTCCTCGGGCCGCTCCGCACCCATGGCATGGGGGGAGGTTGTAGGGATGAGGCCCTTGTCCTCATCAACATGGGGACAAGGTGTTTTGGGGGGCTACCCCAAAGCACCCTCCCAATGTTGAGGGCATGTGGCCTGGTACGGTTCAGGAGGGGGGCCGCACTCTCGTCCCCCCTCTTTTCCTGCGGCCTGCCAGGTTGCGTGCTCGGATAAGGGTCAGGTATGGATTTTTGGGGGGGGCCCTACGCCATTTTTTTTTTTTTGGCGCGGGGTTTCCCTTAAAATCCATACCAGGTCTGGTATGGAATTTAGGGGTAACCCCACGTCAATTTTTTTTTAACATTTTGGCCGGGGTTCCCCTTAATATCCATACCAGACCTGAAGGGCCTGGTATGGAATTTAGGGGGACTCCCACGACATTTTTTTTTTTAAATTTTGGTTCGGGGTTCCCCTGTGGGGAATTCCCATGCCATTTTTATCAATGAACTTCTATGTGTATTGTCGGCAATGCAATAGCCGCGAGTAGTTTTAAATGGATTTTTTCCTTCGAAATGTCATTTTGCTGTCAGACTGTTCTAAACACGGGAAAAATGCGCCCCTTTACAGGCATACTATAGACACCCCCCAGCTACGAAATTTAAAGGGATATTACACTTTTATTGTTTGACTTTAAGCATTATTAAAATCACTGCTCCTGAAAAAACGGCCGTTTTTAAAACTTTTTTTTGCATTGATCCATGTCCCCTGGGGCAGGACCCAGGTCCCCAAACACTTTTTATGACAATAACTTGCATATAAGCCTTTAAAATTAGCACTTTTGATTTCTCCCATAGACTTTTAAAGGGTGTTCCATGGCATTCGAATTTGCCGCGAACACCCCAAATTGTTCGCTGTTCAGCGAACTGTTCGGCGCTGTTCGGGATGAACTCGAAGCTCATCCCTATTGGCTATATGCTCTGCAATTCTGACCCTCAGGAGCCTTTTAGTGCGCCCTATATAAATCAGGCCACACGGACATTGCGGAGCATAGACCACGTGGGAGGTGTTACATGTGATGAATTCTTTTATGGCAAATTCCTTGTTATTAGATGTTGACACGAAATTTTCCACGGCCCTCAGTGTTCTATTCACCTCCATTACCCATTGATAGCGGACATCACCCTATGTGGCTAAAGAACATCCCTAAGTGGCAACTTACTAGGGTGAAAAGAAATTGTTCTGAAGATGCTGACTTTATGTTGCAAGCTCAGATTATAAAGAAAAAAATCATGGAGAAGGGGTACCACAAGGAAGTGCTGGACTCTATCATCCATGAATTGGCTGTGCAGCCTAGATGTGCCCTGTTAGAGGAAGCCCCATCTGTCCCGACTAGGGATAGCCATGAATGGAGTTTTATTACGGGATTCCACTCCCAATACAGGGAGGTGGAAAACATCTTTTCTGCCCATTGGAAAATTTTGTGTCAACATCTAATAACAAGGAATTTGCCATAAAAGAATTCATCACATGTAATACCTCCCACGTGGTCTATGCTCTGCAATGTCCGTGTGGCCTGATTTATATAGGGCGCACTAAAAGGCTCCTGAGGGTCAGAATTGCAGAGCATATAGCCAACATAAAATTGGGATTCAAAGATCACAATGTATCACTACATTTTAAATTGATACATAATCAGGACCCATCGGACCTCAAATTTTGGGGCATCGATCATCTGAAGCCGAAATGGAGGCGTTCAAATTTAGTTTGTGATCTAAGAGAGAGACCCAATGGATTTTTTTAGTGGATACTTTATCGCCAAAAGGGTTGAACGTTGATTTAGATATTAATTGTTTCATAAGTGACTCCTAATTTTTTATCAGTTTTTATTGATTGCTTTTTATAAATAAACTGTTTAATGTTTTAATGGTTTAGAAATATCTATTTAAATGCTTGTAATAATGCATCAAATATACATTCATGTTTTATTTTGCATATGTATGTATATATCCCCTTAAATGTATTTTTATTTACACTGACTGTCTAACTTTTTTAGACATTATGTGCCAGAAATTAGAGGTGCATATTTATGCTATAGGTTCTACTATGACAATGCATATCTATATGTAATTTTCAAGCTGTGTTATTTGCCATTTTGATGAGGACTCGCTTGCCTACTAAAAAGTACGATAAGGATTAGCAAATGCAGTATTTGATTATGAATTATTTAATATGCTGCCTGTTTCAAATATGCTAGTCTGTGCAGCAAGTGTTAGTCCGTGGGATGTATGTTCTGTCATGGATTCGCACATCTAGCTGTTTCTGTGAATGAAGTGCAGTGTGGCTTGTTTGTTCCTCCTCCCCCCTGTAAGAAGCCACCGCTGTTTACTTCGGCTGATGACGTGCGCCTATCGTCACACCCAACGTGTAGTGATTGGCTATGGGTGAGTGGGGTGGACAATTTAAGCCTGTTCCTTCGCAGTGTAGCCACGCCCTCTGTTGAAGTCAGGATATGATGAAACGCATCAGGCCGTGGCCTACACGACGCCGGAAGTGACGTACGCGCTCCACCACAGTCCGGATCCACAACCAGGAAGTGTCTTTCGCTCCTTGGGGCTTTGAAACCGGCTGATCTCTGGAATGGTGAAGTGCACTACTTCCATTTGCTTGATTGATTGCAATTGTTTTGTACGTATATCTATTAAGGGGGGCTTGTGAGATGTGATGGGTTTTCTTTAATAAATGGAATTACGCTATGTGCTTTTCTTCTGTGATTTATTTGGAGCCCTGATCCCTGGTGAATCCCCCGGAGTGGTGCTGGTAGCGGTGTTTGATTAAGAGTTTTTCTTCTCTTGGAGGCTTACTTATTTTTCAGCTCTGGTAGTGGAACCCCTTGAGGGGAGTGTGTTATCACAGGGTGGAATTGAACTGACCGGTGGAAGGTGCACACTGAGATTCTGCTTGATTATCACCTATAAACACTCTCTGAACCATTTGTTTTCTACTCCGCACTACTCTTAAAGGACTTTCGTGTGAAGTTGGCCACATGATTTTATATCTCTTTTATATCAACATTAGCGCTGTTTGTAGTGTGTTATTACAATATATTGTTTTATATATACTGCTTTTTTAAGTATTATTTAAATGTAAAAAGTATTTCTCATGTGTTTGATAAACTAGTCTGCTGTTATTGCATTTTAATAAAAGCGTGAATGGTCAGAGAAAAAGAGCAATAAATGTGTGAATACACTGTAGATCATAGTGATCAACATGTATTATTTCTTCATACATTTTTAGATATTTTCTATTATGGTTAAGTACAGTTTGCTTTAAATATCCAAAGTACAGTTCTAGTGCATTATAAAATCTGTAGTTTGCTTCCTGAAAGACAAGCAGATGAAACAGTGTTCCCAGATACAGATTATTGTTCCAAGTTGCTATTGTTAAAACATTTACCTCTGTAAAAGTGAACTTGGGGTTGGACAAAAGTCAGATGAAAACCGAAAAAGTTTGTCCGATGGAGTATACACACGGTCGGATGTTGCCTTAAAAACAGCTAATTTGCATGTTTGTTGTCAAAAAGTCAGATCGTGTGTACGGGCTTTTACACGGGATTAAACCTCATCTCTCCCTCTTATATTGTGACCCAAGCAAGCTGCTTAGATACTGCCCAGCCACTGTCCAATATTTGTGGCTATTGTCTCTCAAATAATAACCTCTAATTTTTGTTTCAAGATAAAACTTGCCTCTTCTCACCCACTTATATTGAGGCCTAACCAATATGCTATATACTGTCCAGTAGTGATGAGTGAATGTTCATTTCATGAGGCCTTCATTAAACTAATTATAAAATCTGCAAATTTCAAACTTTAGTCTGAATCCCATTGAAGTCAATAGGCGGTGAATCTTGAATATTCATGCAAGCCATTTTCAAAGCTAATAGACAAGGAATGATTGAACAAATGGGAAAACTGAGCTTTGCACTGCCACGGGGGAAATGTATTAATGTAAAAAAAAGTTATAGTAAATACTACTTAGCGAGGAGAGGGTCTTCCATTTTATGCCACTTTGAGAGTAACATAGGAAAAACACCAAGCCTTTACATTACATGCCTGGAAAACGTCTTTAAACTGGTGTTAAACAGTATTTGTATTTATAATACACTTGTTTTACTTTTACAAAATGTTTCATTGGCTTCCATGCAGCAGCAACACCCCTATAGAATTTTTTTCAACTATTTAAAAAAAAAAGTCTATTTTGGTAGTCTTTGCTGTGACAGTTGTTTTTTTTTATCTAGCGGTACTAGACCAGCATTAAGCAGTTGGAAGAGCATACACAACATATCTCAATGTTATGGGAAGGTTTACAAAAAATAAAGCTACTAACTTTGTAACAAATGCCAAACAGTGGTAAAGCATATTTCATGGCATAACTCATAATCTTCTTTCAGTAAAGTATCACACTGTATTATCTATAAAGTTTAATAAAATGTCAAAACGACAAAGCCACATTCTAGAAATATGGCAGTTGTTATGCTGAAATAAAAATTATAGTGCCCCAGAAGGCGTATGTGGGTGGGGTGAGAACTAGATTGAACTAGATTATTAATTGAACTAGATGACGTTTTTTAACTGTGTTTTTTTTTTTTGTGAAATTAGCCACACATACAGCAGAGTGTCTGGATTTAGCAGATGTAAACCATAAAGACTTGCATTACTGTTTACAATACAAGAAAGTCCATTAGTAGCCAAAAAGAAATACACAAAGTCAAATACACTATCAAAAATGGTTTCCGGAGTTCTACCTATATGCTACTGATGTGCAGCTAGCATTAGGTTGTGAAAAACAGACATGCAAGCGTTCTTTATAGCAAGAGAATTATAGGGCATAGCTAGACATAGTGGAGTTGATGTCATAGAAGAGTCCACTTTCTGAACCTAGCCAACAGTACACAAGCCATAAAAAGGGTTATAAACCTCCAGTCCTATATAGAGGACCCATACAGAAATAATAAAGCATGTTCTACAATGGGCAAGCATAGAAGGAGAAAAATTACAGTAGGTGGGGGTAAAGAGTACATAAAACATATAAACAGATCAAAAATAGGTCAGAAAAAAAAATTGGGGGTGGGATTTTTACATGTAGGGATCACAACAGGGTGCTGTCTAGGAGACATTCAAGAAATGTGCATAGAGTTCAACAAGGATTTTTCTTAATCCATAAATAAAAAAACCAGAGTGTAATATGTCAGAGATAACAGGCAGACGTATTACACATCATGTAAGCAATTTTACTAGGTAACAATGGGAGAAAGAGGGTTTAGGCATGTTTTATCCAGAGTGTAATATGCCAGAGATAACAGGCAGAAGTATTGCACAGAAATTGCACATCATGTAAGCGGTTTTACTAGGTCACAATGTGAGAAAGAGGGTTCAGGCATGTTTTATCATGAAAAAAAGACTAGGTCAGAGAAAACAGCCAGGAATATAGCACCAACATACTGAAAATCTTGTAAGTGGTCTTGCTAGGTTGCAATATGAGAGACAAGACAGCTTTTATAAAGAAAAAAAAAACAGAGTGTATTAGGTCAGAAAAAACAGCCACAGACACAATACACATTAGGTTAACAGTTTTACTAGGCCACATTTGAAGAGGATGAGACAAGGTGGTTTTTAACATAAAAAAAATGTACAGTGTAACATGTCAGAGACAACAGCCAGGAATATAGCAAAGACATACTGTACCTCATGTAAGTATTTTACTAGGCCGCAATGTGAGAGCTGTCAGGTTTTATCGTGAAATACAATTTAGTGGGTATTATTTCTGAGACTAGAAATACTACACAAACTCCATAGTCAGCATTGAAGCAGTTGGAGTAGGACGAGTTTTGAAATGGACGCACAGAATTCAGATTTCCATCTAAGAACTCAATGTATAAATGTACATATGCCACAAGAAAAGAGGAACAGACTGGCTTAATGTAGCTGTTCAGGTCAAATGTACAGTATAAAGTGTACATTTTACACTTTGCCTTGTTGGCTAAACCATCTCCTCATTTAGCATTGGAAGAACAAAATACATTTAAAGTTTATATTTTTCAGATAACAATGGAAGTAAAATGCTAAACACAGTATATGTAACATTTCTACAATTTATTTTATTATTATTATTATTATACAGGATTTATATAGCGCCAACAGGTTACGCAGCACTTTACAATATAAAAGGGAGACAATACAGTTATAATACAATAAGATACAGAAGGATTAAGAGGGCCCTGCTCAGAAGAGCTTCCAATCTAATAGGATTTTAGACCTTATTGGCCTAAACCACAACCCCATTTAGCTTTGGAGTGTCCTAAAAAATTTAAAGTATATTTTTCACATTAAAATTAAAGAAAATATGTTACACACTGCAACACATTTCTTGGAAGCCTCATTTGTAAAGTATTATTAGAGTAACATAAAAAGTGTATGCTATCCCAAAATTTCTTCCTTGGAAAATACTGTATGTCTGTGTTATGTACTTTTGTGAAAAAAATAGCTTGTTATTTTTGCATTGCTTTCTTTGCTGTGAAATACTTGGTGATCCCGCAAATCCCCCTGCTTTCCTATTTGTAAACTGACCACACTAGGCGTGGAAACACATCCATCCTAATCTGGTCAGCTTGAGTATTTGCCTTATACTTGGTAGAAGGCAGTGTGCCTATACTTCAGTGGTCATATTCCTGCTGACACAACTGCTACACAGCTTGTCACTAGGAAGATCAGTGCATTTCTGTCTCTGCCTTCTACTGATGTGTTCCCCTGCACAGCTCATCACTAGCAAGATCAGTGTACTTCTGTGTCTGTCATCTGCTGACACACCACCCTGCACAGCAAGTCACAATGAATAGCTTGACACAGCGTATTTATGTCTTTACCTGTTATACAGGACTGTGCTTGTACTCCAGTTGGACTGCTGCTGCTGCATCCCACTGCCCAGCCCTGTACTGTTTGAGTGACAGAGGCTGGAATATGTGACATCTGCAGATCATCCCAAGAACCCGCCCTCAAGCCTTTTATGCAGTCATATTTAGATAAGTGTTGCAGGTTGGAGCAATAACAAAAGTTCAATTAGATGCATTTACTCTTCAAGAGTAACTCCACTTTTGTTGGGAAAAAAACATTACCCTCAGGGTGATCTATGCACATTACAAGGATTTTGACAAACTTTGTTGCAGATTCCTGCCTTTTGTTATTCTGAAGAAATCCCTGTGTGTTTGTCTGTGGTTTCATAATTATCAATCAGCTGCTGTACCTGCAAAGCTATGATGAGGAAAATGGTGTCCCTTTAGATGTGATTTCCTGTTTGGGAGTATCTCACTAAAAATGACATTTTGTTGCAGGGTATGCCTGAAATCTGACTTGTATCTTAGCGCAGACTTCTGGGAAAATCTGTGAGCCAATCACACAAGTGGGAAATGACATATCTGGGTGATGTTCTGTACACATTCTATATACAGAACACCTCCAGGTAGCCATATTGCATTTCACTGAAAATTACAGAGTTGAAGATTGAAAAGGAAAGGTCGTTTTTAATAACGTTCAATTACAATATGACTTGTGTGGCAACTGTATATGCTTTATTATTTTATTTTTTTCCCCAAGAAAGTGGAGTTACCCTTTCAACATAGTTACCTTCAGAACCTGTCACCTAAATGTGCCTCCATATTAAAATATCTTGCTTTTTACTGGTAATTTTAACAACCCTATGTAGCATGATAGATATTTTTAGTGCTTGCAAGCCTTGGACATTGTCAAAAGCCTTTCAGTTTGTGTTGACTACTGTTTTTCACAATTTTGTTCCTACATGTTTATTTAGTAATTAGTTAATGTAGTTTTATTTTCAACTAAGGTTCAGTTTACATATTTAATTTTCTGGGAAAAGACAGAATTGTGTTCATTTATGTCCTATTTGAAGATCACAGGAGTGTCAATAAATATTGTAGTAACTAGAAAGATTTATATCATACGTTAATCTTAGATAATTTTTCACTAGTTTTCAAATTATTATTAAAATGCTTCATTGCTTCCTAGAAGAAGATACCAATGAACATGCAAAGCTCACAAGTTCTTCCCAGATAGACACATTTATGTTGCCACTGATATGATTCATTAAGGACTTTCCAGTCCCAAGAGCCCTTGATTCCAAGCATAAAATAATTAACAAAATGCCATCTTTGCAAGATGGCAAAACAATTGCATGTACTTCAAAAGTAAATAGGATCACTTAAAGCTTCTTTAAACTATGCTTTACAGAATTAAATTTAGATAATTTTGAGTTTTTTTCAAAACAATAAGCATTAAGTTAAAAAGAAATGTGTTGATCAACCACTTCAATACTGGGCATTTTCACCCCCTTCCTGCCCAGGCCAATTTTCAGGTTTCAGCGCTATAACATTTTGAATGACAATTGCACGGTCATGCAACAGTGTACCCATATGAAATTTTGATAATTTTTTTCCCCACAAATAGAGCTTTCTTTTGGTGGTATTTGATCACCTCTGGGGGTTTTATTTTTTGCGCTATAAACAAAACAAGAGCGACAATTTTGAAAAAAACACAATATTTTTTACTTTTTGCTATAATAAATATCCCAATTAAAAAAAAAAAAAGTCTTCCTCAGTTTAGGCCGATATGTATTGTTCTACATATTTTTGGTAAAAAAAAAATCGCAATAAGCGTATATTGATTGGTTTGCACAAAAGTTATAGCATCTACAAAATAGGTTATTGATTTATGGTATTTTTATTATTTTTTTTTTACTAGTAATGTCGGTGATCTGTGATTTTTGTCAGGACTGTGAAATTGCGACGGACAGATCGGACACTTTTGACACTATTTTGGGACCACTGACAATTATACAGCGATCAGTGCTATAAATATGCACTGATTACTGTATAAATGTCACTGGCAGGGAAGGTGTTAACAATAGGGGGCGTTTAGGGGGTGAAATGTGTTACCTTGGGAGTGATTCTAACTATGGGGGGATGGGACTGACTGGGGGAGGTGACCAATCAGTGTTCCTATATACTAGGAACACACAATCTGTCTCCTCTCCCCTTAAAGCAGTGGTTCTCAACCTTTCTATTGCCTTGACCCCTTGATAAAATGTCCCAAGTTGTGAAGACCCCTAATCGTAAAATTAGTTTCATAGCGTGGGTTATCAACACCCAAGGCAAGACAAGTAATTTGTGCCCCTAACCCATGGTCATTTAGCACTCCCTGAGTCCTTTCCGCTAATACAGTATTACAACCCCTTATCGTACATTTTAGGATGTACCACTCTTTGTTCTCCTTTCTTTTCCTTTTACCTCTCTCTATCCTAATTTCTTGATTTTTTCCCCCCATCCCTCTTTCTAGCCGTCTTTCTTATTCTTTCTCTTATTCTTTCTCTCCCTTTTTCTTTGTTCCGCTCCCCTCTTTTCCTCTCCCTTCCATGTATTCTCTATTTTTATTCCGTGGTGGGGAGTGGGGGGAATGGGATGAGTGGTAGTGCTGGCGGGGAGTTCTGATCAGCCAACTTATGTGATCTTGATCAAGGTCATCTGCTGATCTGAGAACTGTAGTGGGGACTTTTAATGGCAACTATAATCACAGGTACCATTACTCACTGCGTCTCCAGCTTCACTGTGTCTCCAACTTTGTGGTGTCTCATAGCAGTGACACCTATGCCGAAATCTGGGGTGGGAGAGCAGTGCGGGCTTCAGGAACAGCCAAGGATTTGGTGACCCCTGGCAAATCATCATTTGACCCCTGAGGGGGTCCCGACCCCCAGGTTGAGAACCACTTCCTTAAAGGATGTGGCTCTGTAGGTTTACACCCACAGATCCATGTTCCTGCTCTGTGACCAGAAATTGCGGGTGCCTGGCGGACATCACGGCCACCAGGCACGCACATCGGCTCCGGAGTGACGTGGCGGACGCCCCAGACCATCGGAAAGCCGGGGACGCCATGTGACACACGCCCAGGATGGCGGAGCCACCTTGCGGCCGTCATATTACATAACGAGGGATGGGAAGTGGTTAAAAAGTATAGTCCTGCCTTTTTTAAAATGAAGGTCATAACATTCACAGGAAACTCTTGATTTCAATTTTATAACAACATGTGAGTTAAGTTTTCTAAAGACTAATCCTCCACACACAGAATAATTAATTCTCTGTTGGTGTCTATTTGCTTATAAACTGCAAAACAAAAAAATCTATAGTATCACTGTTGTTTACAAGGAACGTTATTGAGCATAATCTCCTCCTCAGCTTCTCTGAAGCATGCTACCCCATGTGCTATCATCCTTAGTGTTCTTCTTCAGTTTGGAACTAGATTCCTAAGCAACATGGAGAATATTGAATACAAGCAGTTAAAAGGTATGATGTAAGAATTTCACAGAACTAAGGGAAAAAGGGAAGGCAATTGATATGTCATAACTGATGAATGAAGAAACGCAATTGTGGGTGACAAGTGAAAAGTGATGAATGAATGTGTCAGATAGCAAACAGAAGTAAGATTGTGCAGTTCTTTTTATTGGTACATTTATTTTTTTAAATGCAATTTTTGAATAGAACATCATTACACTATTGGTCACCTGGCACCTCTCTTCCCTTCCCCTCTTCTGTTTCAGTGTGGGTTCCCTGACCCTTAAAGCAGGCTGCCTGTTTCCAATGGATACTACAGACATTTCCCATTGATTTTTTGTCTCTCATTCCCATCCAGATGGAGTATATAGGAAACACTGTTTCATATATAGGTGCATATAGATGCATAACTATTTTCATTTCCACAATTCTGGACATTTCATTCACCATCTTTTGAACCTTTTATCAGACAATCCAGGGCAGCGTTGGGAGTTTGTTTGTTTTTTGACTGATATATATTTGCCAAATACTTTACAGTATAGCAAACACTCTATTGCTAACACATAATAATGTTGTATCCTATTATTACAGGAATATCCCTGTAACAACTGAAAACAATATCATTAAAGGCATACATAGAGCATAGTTTACCAGCTCAGCAGTTTTTTTATCTAGATATCACTGTGCTATTGCATCCTACTGCCTTTTATATATATTAATATACTGTATATAGCCTGGTGATCCTAGAACATACCTACTGGTGATACTGTCATACTATTTGTGCATCCTTGCTGTCTTTCACATTCAGAAAACATTATGTGAAAAATGCCAGAGGTTTCTTACAGCTACCCATCAAATTCAAAACTGTTTTGGAAGTTTTGTTATGATTGGATGCAGGAAGTTGAAGCAGATGACATAGCACAGCATAGTCTTTAAGAAGAACTTTCCTATTGCCGTCCTAGTGACCATTGATGTAGCTGCGTGTGCTACATATTACAGAGGATTACATCGATCTCAGATAACAGAAAGTGGAATAAACTTTCTAACTTTAGAACAGTTGATGTTTCTCCTAGATAGCAGTAGTGCCTCAGTAAATAGATAATTGGTCAACTGATCAGACATAGAGGTTCTGTAACTTACAGTTTACTAAACACATGCAAGTTTAGAAGTAGTAATGCAAAACAGGTTCAGGATAGAAAAAAACATATATACACTGTGGAATAATGAAAGCTGCATAAGCACGGACTCTTCATAGCAATGTCTCTGTGACTTAATCAGGGCAACATGTGATTGCAAAGCATAGAATTTATAAGAATCTATAACAACAGAAAGTTAAGTGGAGAATCACTACTTCAGTTAAACAGTTCAGAATACAGCTACAAACAATTACCTTCATAAATAATATCACTTACAGTGAAGTCTAGGGCCATTCTGGTAACACAGGTACACAGCTAGGAAGATCCTAGGACCAAGGACAGAAAGTCATCACACTATAACTGGGGTACTCTGGTAGCAATGGGAAGCAATAATAATCAATATCTAAGGGGAAGTGAGGGTGTCCCATTGCACAAACCAAAGGTCTGGTAAGTGGTCCTCATGGACCTCTTTCTATAAGCTTATTAATAAGATAGGTTCATAAAAAATTCACCCTGAGATGAAAGTAGTGACATATACTGAATCACACTGACTTACTATCACAAGCCTTTCTCTACCTACTAGATTAACTTTGTCAAAAGAATCAGAAGTGAGGGGAAATATAGTCTTTACCGTCCCGAGTTATATCTTCTATAATTTATTTATTTATTACAGGTACTTATATAGCTCTGTCAATTTACGCAGTGCTACATAAACAGTACATTGTACATTCACATTAGTCCCTGCCCTCAAGGAGCTTACAATTTAAGGTTTTTATAACTTATGGATAGGAATGACCCAATGAATGACCCAAGGAATGAGTGTCTTGAAGCAAATTGTGTTCAGGAATGAAATAGTACATGCTTATTCTATATTGTGTTTTGCTATATTTCATTTGTATATTTTTACATTTCTTTGGTCACTGATATCCATGGGAGTAACTTCTTGGTGAATGTCTATAGGTAAAAAGTACTGTATAGGAGGTGAATAAACAAAGGGAATCGTCTTGGTGAAGGAAATATCCATGAAAACACTAGTGAAAATATTTTTGCAAGAAAAAGTTTTAAACTTCTCTTGGTAACAGTGTAGTCACTTTTAGCATTAAAAAAGATATCCACAGATATCTCAAAAAATTGCAGTTTGTCTTATTTTCCGCATTATTTTTCCTTTTATAAGTTCAACCTACAAAGTGCCAAATACTTCATATACAACTACCTATTGGGATAAGTGACTGCTACTTTATGATAGCCTTGGAAAGATGTATTCTGCTAATAACTTTTTTACACTGCAGGATTATTTTTTTTTACATCAAAGTTTATTAATTAACTGGTGCATACAGGTGATGCTTGCTGTAACATACAAACTTGGCAACTAGTACATAAATTGTTATAAACTCTATACATATGTTAAACAGTACATTGTGTTTACTCTGTGAGAATATTTTGTGATCATACATGTAATGCCGCGTACACACGAGCGGACTTTACGGCAGACTTTGCTCGGCGGACTCTTCGCCGGACTTTGTCCGCCAGGTACGCCGGACTTTAAAACAGACGGACTTGCCCACACACAACCGGACTTTCCGGCGGGCTAAGTCCACCCGTCTTTCCGACGGACTTTCGCTGGAGTTGTGGCGGACTTTCAGAATGAATGGACTTGCCCACACATGGACAAGTCCGTTCATTTTGAACGGACTAGAAAAGGAAGTCAATCTTGCCGCTTTTATCGGCGAGATTGACACCTTGCAAGCCCCGCCGCGGGTCATACCAGGCCCTTAGGTTTAGTATGGATTTTAAAGGGAAGCCCCCCTACACCAAAAAAACGGCGTGGGGTCCCCCCTAATATCCATACCAGACCCCGATCCGAGCACGCAGCCCGGCTGGTCAGGAAAAGGGGTGGGGACGAGCGAGCGGCCCCCCTCCTGAACCGTACCAGGCCGCATGCCCTCAACATGGGGGGTCCCTTGGGGGAGGGGGGGGGCCCAGCGGGGCCCCCCCACCCCAAAGCACCTTGTCCCCATGTTGATGAGGACAAGGGCCTCTTCCCGACAACCCTGGCCATTGGTTGTCGGGGTCTGCGGGCGGGGGGCTTATCGGAATCCGGGAGCCCCCTATAATAAGAGGGCCCCCAGATCCCGGCCCCCCACCCTATGTGAATGAGTATGGGGTACATGGTACCCCTACCCATTCACTTAGGGAAAAAAATGTGAAGAAAACACACTACACAGGTTTTTAAAATAATTTATTAAACAGCTCCGGGGGGGTCTTCCTCCGGCTTCGGGGGTCTTCTTCCGGCTTCGGGGGTCCCTCCGGTTCCTCTTCTCCCGGTGTTCCAGTTCTTTGGCCGGCTCCTCCGCTGTCTTCAGGCCGCTCTCTTGCCAGCGGAGGTCCGGACTTCTGGGCTTCTTGTCTTCTTCCCTCTTCTCTTCTCCAGATGTTGACACGATGCTCTTTCCGGCTGGACTGCTCTCTGAGGGCTCCGTTGTGACTTATATAGGCGGAGACCCCGCCCCCTTATGATGTCACAGTCCCTGGGCATGCTGGGACTGTGACGTTTTAGGGGGCGTGGTCAACATCACCCGGTGACCACGCCCCCTAAAACGTCACAGTCCCAGCATGCCCAGGGACTGTGACGTCATAAGGGGGCAGGGTCTCCGCAGGGCCCCCCTCCCCCAAGGCACCCCCCATGTTGAGGACATGCGGCCTGGTACGGTTCAGGAGGGGGGGCGCTCGCTCGTCCCCACCCCCTTTCCTGACAGGCCGGGCTGCGTACTCGGATCGGGGTCTGGTATGGATTTTAGGGGGGACCCCACGCCGTTTTTTCGGTGTAGGGACTTCCCTTTATAATCCATACCAGACCTAAGGGCCTGGTATGCCCCGCGCTCGCCGCAATAGGAAAATTTGTTTTTCCTATTGCAGCGAGCGCGAAATGCAATACCCTGTCCTTGCGTCGTATCTGGTCCGTTGGACCAGCATACACACGAGCGGGCTTTCCGTCGGACCAGCACCCAGACGAGCAGACTTTCCACCAGAAACTTGAGTCAGAAACTTGAGTCAGAAACTTGTTTCAAAAAAGTCCGCCGGAAAAGTCCGCCGGAGCCTACACACGGCCGGATTGTTCGGCGGACTCTGGTCCGCCGGGCAAAGTCCGCCATAAAGTCCGCTCGTGTGTACTCGGCATAACATTTAGAAACCACACATCAGGGTGTACCTTCAAGAAGTCATTCCATACTAAATTAGTTTCATTATACACAGGTATCAGATTCTTGGAGCCAACGATCCCATATCTTATTGTACTTAGCAGGGCAACCTCTATTAATGTATATGCATTTCTTATACGGTAGGGTATTATTCACTTCCACCGTCCATTCCACTAGTTTGGGAGACACTTGTCTCATCCATTTTTTGGCTATAACCTTTCTTGCTGCAATGAGTGTTTCATGGAGAAATGTTTTTGTGTATTTGTCAATTGTGTCTAGAATTATACCCAAAAGGCATTGTTTTGGATCTAGTGCTAGGGGTGAACCCATTGTGTCATGTAGGAATGTCACAATTTGTTCCCACAGACCCTGAATCCTAGGACATGTCCACATCAAATAGAAAAAGGTACCAGTCTCTTTCCCACACATCAGGCATGTGATAGATTGTGTGCGTTTCTATCTTGCCACTCTAAGGGGTGTGAGGTATGCTCTATGGAGAATGTAGAGCTGCGACAAGCGGTCTGATAATTTGAGGGACACAGCCCTACAGGACTCCAGTGCTTCCCCCCATTCCTCATCCTCTATTGGTCCCACTTCTCTTTCCCATCTTGGTTTAAGATCATACGCTATTCTAGTGGAGACTGGGGTTGAGAGCATGTTATAGAAAGCTGAAATCAGTTTATGGGGGTCTGTGTTCTTAATTACTGCCATTAGGACATTAGGTGTAGGGCCTGGGAGGGAATCGGGAAATTGCGATTGCGCCGCATGACGGATTTGTAAAAATCTAAAGAACATTTGATTCTGAATTGTGAATTCTGCTTTAAGTGAATCAAAAGTTTTTAAATGCCCATCTTTTAAAATATGGTGCAGATAGAATATTCCCTGTATAGACCATAAAAATGCGTCTTGTATTTTATTAAATTCAGGAAGATTCTTGTTGTGCCATACCGGTGTGTAATCATTGAACTGGGGGATTTCAAGTTTAGAAGTAGCCAAGTCCCATATTTTCCTGTAGTGATATAACATGGTATTTCTATTTTCCCCTAGTTCCGTCCCCCCCGAGCCCGATGCTATAGCATATATCGGGTCTTTGGGGTATTGTGCCCACCTTGGACATAGGAGCGTGAGAAACCTCTTGCTGTCCGTTTTATCCAAGTGAAAAAGTTGTGACAACTGTGATGCAATGTAATATAGGTTAAAGTCCGGAAGAGCTGTGCCACCAAGGTCAGTCGGGTTCTTAAGAGTTTGCCATGCCAGTTTGTGTCTATTGGTGCCCCATACAAACGGCTTAAGAAGGGACTCTAGAGATTTAAAGTGCTTCAGGGGTAAGTAAACCGGAGAGTGCCAGAGAACATACAGTATTTTGGGAAGTAAAATCATTTTAATTAAACTTATGCGGCCCCAGGTCCCAAGTGGGAGCCTGGACCAAACTCGAACTTTGTTTTTAACCATGGAAATGAGAGGGTCTATGTTGAGGGATACGTAATCTGCAGGGGACCTAGATATACGGATCCCAAGATATTTAATAACATCAACTCTCTGAAGCGGTAATCTGGCTTGGGATTCTGGGGGTGGGAAGCTATCTATTGATAACATTTTGGACTTATCCCAATTGATTCTCAGTCCTGAAAATATTCCGAATTGTTCAATCGTGTGGAGTGCAGTACATAAGGATGAGCCCGAATCCACTAGATATAACAGCGTGTCGTCAGCATACATGCTGATTTTTTCAATTAAAGAGCCCAGTCTTAGACCTTTAATCTCTGGGTTTGTTCGAATGGATATCGCCAGGGGTTCTGCCGCAAGGGCATACACTATTGGGGACAAGGGGCAACCCTGTCTCGTGCCTCTGCTGAGGTCAAACATCTGAGACGACCACCCATTAGCCACCACCCTGGCCCTGGGTGCCTGGTATAGTAATTGAACCCATTTGATGAATTTCGGGCTGAAGCCATAACCCTCTAAGCATCTCCAAAGATACCTCCACTCCACCGAGTCGAAGGCTTTTGCTGTGTCTAAAGTCACCACAACTCATGAGCCAACTTCCTCATGTGTAGCCTGTAAATTCATATATAATTTCCTGAGATTAAACGATGGCAAAAGAGCGACCAACTCTCCTAGGAAAAAGGGGAAGCCGTGCCACATCCAATAAAGCATCAACAATAGAAAAAGGAGGTTCCCCTAAGTGGATTTTCCCGGCACTTGCACATAAATTGAATATAGTAGAAAAGTACAAACTAATATAAAGAAAAGAATATTTTTTATTTAATAAAGAATTGCATTTTCTAAAAACATTGTGGATATCATAAGTAACAAAAACATATTACATGGTTGGCATAGTTTACATCAATCAGTAAACAGTGATGTTATATACAGAAAAACTCTTTTCAAGCCCGACGCGTTTCGGGGTACTTAATATTTCAGTCCTTCTTCAGGGGCATAATTGAAAATAGGGAATCATCTAAATTAATTGAAAAAATATAATAAATCAATCAATTATTGTGAAAATGTATCAATGGATATTTATTTGTAGGTTAAATGATCAATTGATCACCTACCTGAGAATGTTTCATTGGTTACTCTGAGGAAGGTTTAAAAACCACATGAAAAAGCAAGGTGTACTAGGAGGGATGGTGAGCAGGTGTATTTTTGTGGGTACAGATGCAGTTCCTTGATGGTTATGGTTTTAGCTAGAAGTTGATAGACAACAAGTCTCCACAAGAAGGTACATAGTTACACCTGCCCCTGCCTCTCCCGGATGCACGCAGGCCAGAGCGATATACTGGGGCCAAAAGAGGCAACCCTAAAAACAAAAAGTCAAAGTACCATAAATATGAAGACGATCCATTGTGTTGACTTTAAGGAAAAATTAGGGGGCAGGCTAGTGTAGATAATTATTAAATACATATTGGGGTTTATATAACATAATTTACTTGTATTATAAAATAAATGTATTCAAAGTTTTTTTTATATATATAAACAATACTATTATAGACTCATTACAAAAAGAATATGCATAATCTATGCAGGTGAGTATAAGTCTTATAAAGCTTATAAATAGTTTGTAATGCAATCTTCATAGCCCTTTTATTAATACTGACTTATTTGGCACAATAATGCTGCCACCATATGAAACTCATATGTGGGGTAGCAAGGAGATAATAGTAAAGGGGTGGAAAGAGTCTAAATGGTATATAAGAAGTGGACCTAGTGCTAGATTAGCAATGTGTACAAATCCTGAATTGCAGGGGACACTGATATTGCAGTCTCAGAGGCAACAGGAAAGTAACAGCAACTAAAGATGTATATGTTTAAATAAAGATTACATGTGGAGAAAAAAGAATATAGCCACATACCTAATTCTTAAGGCCAAAAAAGTAGATAAATACCTTGATTTATTAGTTTACAAATTCGGCTGACCACGCATCCCAGCATCCGGCAGGTAGAGCGCCTTAGCTGGGAATGAGTGGAGCCGATTTATATAATGGACGGGCTCCAATCAGCCGGCACCGTGATCGCGCTCAGCTGTGTTATGGAGCCCGTCAGTTGGGAGACCTCATTGAGGCCCCCTGAGACGAGGATGCGCGAGCGCAGTGACGTTTGGGGCGGCGTCACGCACACCCGTCCCACCGACACGGAAATGCCTCTCCGGTGGACTGAGCATGTCCGCCGGAGTAGCAAAATGGAGGTGGTGGGCGTGAATGTTAGATCGCCCTGGTAACCTCCTATAGCGCCGCCCAGGTATGGATCCATACCTGGGCGGCTTTCCGTGCCGGGCAATTGCTCGGGCCAGACGCACCCCAGGAAGGGCAGCAGAAAGCGAACAAAGTGGAAAGACAAAGTTATATTTATACGTTGTAATAACTTATTGGGAATGTTTTTAATAATTGCAACACCCAAGGAGGGTCATTATATTCTGTGTACTTTATGTTGCAAAGTAAATAAGGAACAGCAAAGAGAAATTCCAGACCCACAAAAATTAGATATAATTATAAACTCACATATACCTAATAAGAATGATTAATTTGCAGTGGGCAGAGACTGGTATACAATATAAGTTAAGGGCTAAGAGATAGCGTGCATAATCTCATTGACTTAAATAAAGTATGTTGTCCATTGACATTTCAGATGTTATACATTTAACTCATTCTTGTCAAATACAAATAAGCATAGCAGTCGTTACATCCATTAGTTACATCAAATTATCTTAGTAAACATAATCATATATTGGTGTTTTTAACTGGCAAAAAGAGGATGAGTAATCCATATAAATATCAAGGTACAAAATGATTCCTACCTTACATGGTATGAATTTAATACTGATAAGGAGACAACCAGTTCCTGTGTAAAGTACATTTGTTGGTAAATCAAGATATACAGAATAACTAACAATGGATATTTGGCAGAAAGAATAGTTCCTGTACAGGGAACTCCTGAGTTATATACATAGGTTCATACGTGACTCCATGTGGTTTTTTGATGTTTTTATTAATAATTCATACCTTCTAGGTGATTTGGACATACATTAGAATGGCAGCCATACATGCCAAGGGGACTGCAAGGGGGAGGAAGTCCTTACCTCCACGTACCCTGTCAGTCCCGAACATATAAGTAAGTAAACAAAGGCGTACAATACCGTTGATTAGGTCTACCTTTAAGGTTTAGAGTAATTTGTCTTAATGGGGTCATGTATGTAACAAAACAGACATTACAGTGTATACATTAAATACAGCAAGAAAAACAACTAACTTATATTGCTATGTACTGTGAGGGTAGAAAAAGAGTAGTACATATAGGAAGGAAAAGAAAGGAAACAGAAGACATCCAGCCCCCCTATTTAATTGAGAGTTATAGGAAGAGCGAACACATTTGTTTCTATCCATGGTTTATTTTTCCATTCCGCCGGAGTCAAAGCACTCGAGGAATGGTTTAAAACAGACGGCCTCGGGGGGCGTGGCCTGAAGCGGCATGGAATAGGATGCTAAGACGCTGAGCTCCGCCGGACATCTATCCTTTCCTGTATATCCTGCCGACACCACCGTATCCAGACGCCCCAAAATCATCACCCCACACGGGGCAAGCGCAAGCATCATGTCGCCGCCAAAAAAACGGCCTCCACGACAGCCAAGTTGGAACAGTACCGCCATCAGGAGCGGAGCTCCCCAGGCCAAGATGGCGGCGCCGCGAGGAGAGAGGAGACGGCAGTAAATGCAGACACCAACAAGGTACTGGAAGCAATCACTGTTTGTCAGGAAGCTATTGCTGCATGCCAATCCTCTCTCACAGCCAGAATAGAGGAGGTTAAAGTGGACATTTCTTTAGTGAGACAGGACTTCCAGAAGCTCAGGGAGAGGGTCACAGAAACCGAAACTAGGATTAGTACGATAGAGGACTCCCTCCCCCCTCTTCAGCAGTCTAGCGAGGCCATGCAGGCGCAGGTAAACCAGCTCCTACAGAAACAAGATGACCTCGAAAATAGAATCAGAAGGTGCAACCTCAGATTCATAGGCCTCCCAGAAGGGGTAGAAGGAAAGGACCCCCCGGAGTTTTTGGAAGCTTTATTATGTGACACATACGGCAGAGCAGCATTTTCCTCTACATTCACCGTCGAACGTGCACACCGCATGTCAGGCAAACCCCCGCCAGTGGGTGCACCGCCCCGCACCTTTATCGCCAAATTCCTGAACTACAGGGACAGGGACAACATATTACGTCTCAGTCGTGAAAAAGGCAATATCCCCTTTGGCAATAAAACGATAGCTGTCTTCCCAGACTTCTCCGCAGAAGTACAAAGAAAGCGCAAGACCTTCATGGAAGCGAAGCGCCGACTGTGCCACCAAGGTCAGTCGGGTTCTTAAGAGTTTGCCATGCCAGTTTGTGTCTATTGGTGCCCCATACAAACGGCTTAAGAAGGGACTCTAGAGATTTAAAGTGCTTCAGGGGTAAGTAAACCGGAGAGTGCCAGAGAACATACAGTATTTTGGGAAGTAAAATCATTTTAATTAAACTTATGCGGCCCCAGGTCCCAAGTGGGAGCCTGGACCAAACTCGAACTTTGTTTTTAACCATGGAAATGAGAGGGTCTATGTTGAGGGATACGTAATCTGCAGGGGACCTAGATATACGGATCCCAAGATATTTAATAACATCAACTCTCTGAAGCGGTAATCTGGCTTGGGATTCTGGGGGTGGGAAGCTATCTATTGATAACATTTTGGACTTATCCCAATTGATTCTCAGTCCTGAAAATATTCCGAATTGTTCAATCGTGTGGAGTGCAGTACATAAGGATGAGCCCGAATCCACTAGATATAACAGCGTGTCGTCAGCATACATGCTGATTTTTTCAATTAAAGAGCCCAGTCTTAGACCTTTAATCTCTGGGTTTGTTCGAATGGATATCGCCAGGGGTTCTGCCGCAAGGGCATACACTATTGGGGACAAGGGGCAACCCTGTCTCGTGCCTCTGCTGAGGTCAAACATCTGAGACGACCACCCATTAGCCACCACCCTGGCCCTGGGTGCCTGGTATAGTAATTGAACCCATTTGATGAATTTCGGGCTGAAGCCATAACCCTCTAAGCATCTCCAAAGATACCTCCACTCCACCGAGTCGAAGGCTTTTGCTGTGTCTAAAGTCACCACAACTCATGAGCCAACTTCCTCATGTGTAGCCTGTAAATTCATATATAATTTCCTGAGATTAAACGATGGCAAAAGAGCGACCAACTCTCCTAGGAAAAAGGGGAAGCCGTGCCACATCCAATAAAGCATCAACAATAGAAAAAGGAGGTTCCCCTAAGTGGATTTTCCCGGCACTTGCACATAAATTGAATATAGTAGAAAAGTACAAACTAATATAAAGAAAAGAATATTTTTTATTTAATAAAGAATTGCATTTTCTAAAAACATTGTGGATATCATAAGTAACAAAAACATATTACATGGTTGGCATAGTTTACATCAATCAGTAAACAGTGATGTTATATACAGAAAAACTCTTTTCAAGCCCGACGCGTTTCGGGGTACTTAATATTTCAGTCCTTCTTCAGGGGCATAATTGAAAATAGGGAATCATCTAAATTAATTGAAAAAATATAATAAATCAATCAATTATTGTGAAAATGTATCAATGGATATTTATTTGTAGGTTAAATGATCAATTGATCACCTACCTGAGAATGTTTCATTGGTTACTCTGAGGAAGGTTTAAAAACCACATGAAAAAGCAAGGTGTACTAGGAGGGATGGTGAGCAGGTGTATTTTTGTGGGTACAGATGCAGTTCCTTGATGGTTATGGTTTTAGCTAGAAGTTGATAGACAACAAGTCTCCACAAGAAGGTACATAGTTACACCTGCCCCTGCCTCTCCCGGATGCACGCAGGCCAGAGCGATATACTGGGGCCAAAAGAGGCAACCCTAAAAACAAAAAGTCAAAGTACCATAAATATGAAGACGATCCATTGTGTTGACTTTAAGGAAAAATTAGGGGGCAGGCTAGTGTAGATAATTATTAAATACATATTGGGGTTTATATAACATAATTTACTTGTATTATAAAATAAATGTATTCAAAGTTTTTTTTATATATATAAACAATACTATTATAGACTCATTACAAAAAGAATATGCATAATCTATGCAGGTGAGTATAAGTCTTATAAAGCTTATAAATAGTTTGTAATGCAATCTTCATAGCCCTTTTATTAATACTGACTTATTTGGCACAATAATGCTGCCACCATATGAAACTCATATGTGGGGTAGCAAGGAGATAATAGTAAAGGGGTGGAAAGAGTCTAAATGGTATATAAGAAGTGGACCTAGTGCTAGATTAGCAATGTGTACAAATCCTGAATTGCAGGGGACACTGATATTGCAGTCTCAGAGGCAACAGGAAAGTAACAGCAACTAAAGATGTATATGTTTAAATAAAGATTACATGTGGAGAAAAAAGAATATAGCCACATACCTAATTCTTAAGGCCAAAAAAGTAGATAAATACCTTGATTTATTAGTTTACAAATTCGGCTGACCACGCATCCCAGCATCCGGCAGGTAGAGCGCCTTAGCTGGGAATGAGTGGAGCCGATTTATATAATGGACGGGCTCCAATCAGCCGGCACCGTGATCGCGCTCAGCTGTGTTATGGAGCCCGTCAGTTGGGAGACCTCATTGAGGCCCCCTGAGACGAGGATGCGCGAGCGCAGTGACGTTTGGGGCGGCGTCACGCACACCCGTCCCACCGACACGGAAATGCCTCTCCGGTGGACTGAGCATGTCCGCCGGAGTAGCAAAATGGAGGTGGTGGGCGTGAATGTTAGATCGCCCTGGTAACCTCCTATAGCGCCGCCCAGGTATGGATCCATACCTGGGCGGCTTTCCGTGCCGGGCAATTGCTCGGGCCAGACGCACCCCAGGAAGGGCAGCAGAAAGCGAACAAAGTGGAAAGACAAAGTTATATTTATACGTTGTAATAACTTATTGGGAATGTTTTTAATAATTGCAACACCCAAGGAGGGTCATTATATTCTGTGTACTTTATGTTGCAAAGTAAATAAGGAACAGCAAAGAGAAATTCCAGACCCACAAAAATTAGATATAATTATAAACTCACATATACCTAATAAGAATGATTAATTTGCAGTGGGCAGAGACTGGTATACAATATAAGTTAAGGGCTAAGAGATAGCGTGCATAATCTCATTGACTTAAATAAAGTATGTTGTCCATTGACATTTCAGATGTTATACATTTAACTCATTCTTGTCAAATACAAATAAGCATAGCAGTCGTTACATCCATTAGTTACATCAAATTATCTTAGTAAACATAATCATATATTGGTGTTTTTAACTGGCAAAAAGAGGATGAGTAATCCATATAAATATCAAGGTACAAAATGATTCCTACCTTACATGGTATGAATTTAATACTGATAAGGAGACAACCAGTTCCTGTGTAAAGTACATTTGTTGGTAAATCAAGATATACAGAATAACTAACAATGGATATTTGGCAGAAAGAATAGTTCCTGTACAGGGAACTCCTGAGTTATATACATAGGTTCATACGTGACTCCATGTGGTTTTTTGATGTTTTTATTAATAATTCATACCTTCTAGGTGATTTGGACATACATTAGAATGGCAGCCATACATGCCAAGGGGACTGCAAGGGGGAGGAAGTCCTTACCTCCACGTACCCTGTCAGTCCCGAACATATAAGTAAGTAAACAAAGGCGTACAATACCGTTGATTAGGTCTACCTTTAAGGTTTAGAGTAATTTGTCTTAATGGGGTCATGTATGTAACAAAACAGACATTACAGTGTATACATTAAATACAGCAAGAAAAACAACTAACTTATATTGCTATGTACTGTGAGGGTAGAAAAAGAGTAGTACATATAGGAAAGAAAAGAAAGGAAACAGAAGACATCCAGCCCCCCTATTTAATTGAGAGTTATAGGAAGAGCGAACACATTTGTTTCTATCCATGGTTTATTTTTCCATTCCGCCGGAGTCAAAGCACTCGAGGAATGGTTTAAAACAGACGGCCTCGGGGGGCGTGGCCTGAAGCGGCATGGAATAGGATGCTAAGACGCTGAGCTCCGCCGGACATCTATCCTTTCCTGTATATCCTGCCGACACCACCGTATCCAGACGCCCCAAAATCATCACCCCACACGGGGCAAGCGCAAGCATCATGTCGCCGCCAAAAAAACGGCCTCCACGACAGCCAAGTTGGAACAGTACCGCCATCAGGAGCGGAGCTCCCCAGGCCAAGATGGCGGCGCCGCGAGGAGAGAGGAGACGGCAGTAAATGCAGACACCAACAAGGTACTGGAAGCAATCACTGTTTGTCAGGAAGCTATTGCTGCATGCCAATCCTCTCTCACAGCCAGAATAGAGGAGGTTAAAGTGGACATTTCTTTAGTGAGACAGGACTTCCAGAAGCTCAGGGAGAGGGTCACAGAAACCGAAACTAGGATTAGTACGATAGAGGACTCCCTCCCCCCTCTTCAGCAGTCTAGCGAGGCCATGCAGGCGCAGGTAAACCAGCTCCTACAGAAACAAGATGACCTCGAAAATAGAATCAGAAGGTGCAACCTCAGATTCATAGGCCTCCCAGAAGGGGTAGAAGGAAAGGACCCCCCGGAGTTTTTGGAAGCTTTATTATGTGACACATACGGCAGAGCAGCATTTTCCTCTACATTCACCGTCGAACGTGCACACCGCATGTCAGGCAAACCCCCGCCAGTGGGTGCACCGCCCCGCACCTTTATCGCCAAATTCCTGAACTACAGGGACAGGGACAACATATTACGTCTCAGTCGTGAAAAAGGCAATATCCCCTTTGGCAATAAAACGATAGCTGTCTTCCCAGACTTCTCCGCAGAAGTACAAAGAAAGCGCAAGACCTTCATGGAAGCGAAGCGCCGACTACGTATTAAAAATATCAAATATGCGATGCTCTTCCCAGCCCGTTTGAGAGTGGAAGGGGAAAACAGGGCCCATTTCTTTGAGGATCCTGAGGAAGCCATTGCGTGGCTGGAACGAAGAGATGCATAGAGTCTCATTCCTAGGATGACCCTGCCTAATTTGTGCTAGTAAGATGGGGCAATAGACTGCATGTGGACATTGCTCTCTGTTACACCTGCCCTGAAGCGGTAAAAACTTTGCACACAACTTAATAACAAGGATTGTCGGTAAGGCCCTCTGTGTATGTGTGCCGCTTGGATCATTGTTGGTGCGGCGGAGGCCAGCTAACCACACTTGTTATTCCCCTGTTTGTGACGATATACCTGGACAGACAGCTGGTAGAGAGACAGAATACACCAAAAGGCATGTCTGGAGTGAAATCCTAATCCCTTTACTTTTCTATGGGGAAAGAAAAGAGAAAAAAAGAGATTTTTTGTTTTTTTTAATAATTTTTTTTTTTTTTTTTCTTTCTTTAAACTTTTTAAGCTATACCTCTCCGGCGGAGGAAGGCTATTGGCTAATGGGCTCACTGCAGTAAGTGGGCTCAGTTCTACAATATGCTTTGTTATGCAGCGAAGTTTCGCCCTATCATGTCCAACCCAAGATGGACTGCAACATGTGATGTTATACACTGTGTGTTTGCTGCCGGCGCGGAGACGAGGATTACTCTCTCTGCCCTGGCAGCACTAGCAATTATCTTTACTCTATTTGCTCACCACACTCTTTTTGCAGATTGGACGATGTTCATGCCACGTTGGCAGTTATGGGGGAAAGCCCGCAGCAGTTGGGGAATGTGCTGGGCAGGGAGGGGGGATTGTAGTATATACCATAATGTAAGACGAAACCCCTATACTTGGCTCGATAGGCTTGTATTATGCTTGCTACCAGACGCTGGAAACACGGAACTTTACCCTGTTTTGTTTTTGACCATGTTAGATCTCAAGCAAAATTGGGTGGTTGGTGGAGGTCATGGAGCTCAATATTTCAAATATCTTACCGCATGGCTGCTCTGACATGTCTCACATGGAATGTACGTGGGATGAGGGACCCCATTAAAAGGTCTGCGGTATTCGCTTTACTTAAACAGCAACGAGCAGATGTAATGGTTTTGGTGGAGACACACGCTGAGGGTTCAGTTCAAGGAGCGCTCAAACGCCCCTGGCTGGGATGGACATACCGTTCTGTGCACACCACACACTCAAGAGGAGTTTCCATTCTTATTGCCAAACACACCCAATTTGAGCTCCATGGCCTAACATCGGATCCACAAGGTCGATATGTTTTCTTAAAAGCTAAGCTATATGGTGAAATGATCTTATTAATGGCATTTTATATACCTCCACCATTTCAGACCTCTATTCTTGTAGAAGGGTTTAATTTTATGGCCTTACACCCTAATATACCAGCGATGTGGTTAGGTGATTTCAACAATGTTTTGAACCCTGCACTAGATAAAATGACTAGCCCATCTATACCTAACACCCCTCAGCATATAACAAGATTTGCAAAACTATTGCAGGATTTTGGCTTGGTGGACGCGTGGAGATGCAGGAACCCCTCATCCCGGGTGTATTCGTGCTTCTCCGCGTCTCACCGTGCTATGTCTCGTATCGACTTAATACTGATTTCTAGAATACTCCTTCCCAAATTGATAGATGCAGGTTTTTCTCCTAGATCATTATCTGACCACTGCCCATGTTGGGTTAAACTCTCCATTCATCATAATAGACCGCCATTCTCTTGGAGACTAAACCCTTTTTGGCTAACCCTTTTTCCAGCAGATGATGATCTCTCCTCAGACTGGTCACAGTTTTTTGAGACCAATGAGGGCTCAGCGTCCCCTCAGGTAGTCTGGGAAGCTTTCAAAAAGCACGCTCGTATGACGCTTACCACTCACATTAACAAAATAAAGCGCTCCTCGGGGGCGGCTATTACTGCGGCCACCGAGAACCTGCTTCTAGCCGAAAAGGCATTTACAGAAGACCCCACTCCAGATAAGGCAAACAATCTCAAACTCTGCTCTAGGGTCACTGATCAACTTTTGTACGAAAAATCTAAAAGAAAACTTTTTTTCCAAAAACAAAAGTTATTTGAACAAGGGGAAAGAGCAGGCAAACTACTAGCTTATCTTGTACACCACGAAGATAGACCCCCAGTTGTAATATCACTTTACTCCCCTGACGGCGCTCTCATGACAGAACCTAACCAAGTCACAACAATGTTTCGAGACTTCTTTACTACACTTTATACTTCCAAGGCCCCAACGGACAACACTTTAATGGAAACTTTTTTAGACGATATTATTATCCCCCACCTAACGGAAGCTCAAATAGAGATTTTAGAGGCCCCATTGACAGCAAAAGAAATCACCAAAGCCATTGCGGAATTCCCCAAAGCTAAGGCCCCTGGCTCCGATGGACTACCAATAGAGTTCTACTCCTCTTATTTGGACATACTTACTCCCCGACTGCTAAATTTGTACAACTCCATCTTTAATAAATCTGATTTGCCAGTGTCCATGCGGGAGGCTACAATAGTACTAATTCCCAAAACCGGCAAGGACCCGCACCTTCCGGAGTCCTACCGCCCTATCTCCTTGTTACAGGTAGATGTAAAAATAATAGCGAAAATACTAGCCATGCGCCTAAATACAGTTATATTGTCCCTAATACACGAAGACCAGGCTGGCTTTATGCCAGGGCGAAATACATCTTTTAACCTCCGCAGATTGTTTATCAATCTACAAGCAACGCATGACAACCCAGGGTCCAGAGTGGTTGTGGCTCTGGATACAGCCAAAGCATTCGACTCCGTCGAGTGGAACTATCTCTGGTCCTGCCTGGCTCGTTTTGGATTTGGCCCCAGATTTATAAAATGGATCCAACTCCTCTATCAAAACCCTGTCGCAAGAGTAGTGGCAAATGGCTGGCCATCTGATCAATTTTCCCTGTTCAGAGGCACACGACAGGGATGCCCTCTGTCGCCACTGTTATATGCCCTGGCAGCGGAACCATTGGCAATCGCGATACGAGCACACTCGGGTATAGTGGGACTCCGGAGGGGTGAGGTAGTGGAAAAAATCAGCACATATGCGGATGATACTCTGCTGTACCTAGACGACTCACAGGAATCTTTACCAGTAGCCTTGGACCTGATAGAACGCTTCGGTATTTTTTCTGGCCTAAGGATCAATTGGGATAAATCCCAAATACTCCCTTTAGACAGCTTCCCATTAAACCGTGACAGGACCACACTTGCCCTACAGAAAGTAGACAAAATAAAATACCTAGGAATACAAACAACTCGGGATTCATCAGACTATATCTCCCTCAACATAACACCACTGATTGAGATGATTAAACAGAAAACACAGATATGGACGCGTCTTCCACTTGGAGTGACGGGTCGAATTAATCTAATAAAAATGATCCTACTACCAAAAATTCTGTACATGATATGGCACTCACCTGTATACCTAATACTCAGACACTTCAAAATAATGGAAACTCTACTTAAGCCGTTCGTCTGGGGTAATTCTAGACACAAACTCCCTTGGCAAAGGTTGAAGAACCCTACTGATCTAGCTGGACTGGCACTTCCTGACTTCAACATGTACTACCTCGCATCCCAGCTTTCACAAATTTTCCACATCGACAAAACAGACCGTAACAGATTTTTATTCCTTTTATGCCCGAAATGGATACAACAGACTCTAGACCCATTACTATCAATGACGGGGGGGAGAGCTGGTGAAGGCTTGGGAATGGACCGTAGATCTTTACCATACCAATATAAGAAAATCTGGGATATAGCATCAAAAAAACTCTCTATTGAAACACCGAACATGTATACTCCCATATGGCACAATGAGTCCCTCCCAGAGTTTAGACGCATGCAGGACACTGAGATATGGAGTGCTAGAGGAATAATATACTTGACGCACATAATAACTAATGGGAGATTGAAAACATTTGAAACTTTAAAAGCGGAATTTGCACTACCCAACTCCATGTTTTTTAGATACATACAACTAAGGCATGCTTTTCATACACAATACCCCACAGATGAACTCACCCTACAAGACAACCCACTAATGGCCGCTATAAAATTCCCAGATCCCAAAAAGATGATCTCTCAATTTTATGCCATGTTAACTACTCCGCAGGCAACTGTTCAAGCATACGCACTGAAGACTAAATGGGAAGACGAAATAGGTACTATTGAAGATGATGAGTGGAGCGACGCATTAGATACATGTAAATTAGTATCCCCTAAAATATCAGACCGGCTCACACAGATTTTCATCACACACAAATCATATCTCACGCCACTTAGGGTTTCAAGATACAAGAGGGACCAATCTGCTAACTGCCCAATGTGTAACCAAGCTACAGGCACTTTCTTTCACTTAATATGGCATTGTCCAAAGATCCAACAGTTTTGGTCTCAGATTATAAAATTCCTACACGATACCATGGGCTCGCCCATCACACTCCAACCAAAACCATGCTTACTGGGAATCTTTCCCGACCCGGAAATTAACAAATTTACTAAAATATTCTTACATGAATCCCTCTTCTCAGCCCGCAAGGTAATAGCCAGATTATGGATGAGACCCACGCCACCAGAATTTTCACAATGGGTGCTAGAAATAAACAACTCTCTGCCATATAAGAAAATAATTTACTCCCATAGAGGATGCCCTACCAAATATGGAAAAGTGTGGGAGAGGTGGCTCAACTCCCCAGATACCTGCATTAACAGGATCTAGGTTACCCTGGTCTACGAGCCTTACATCTACGGTGCTCCTGTTTTCGATTGGGGTCCCTACACTACATTGTAGTACAGAACAAGGTTATGATAGATAACTCGAGCCATAATAACATAACAGAGTGTATACGATGCCAATCTGAATGTCTTACTAGATATGATATCTACATGAGAGAAAAGGGGGTTTTTTTTTGGTTTTTTTTCTTTTCTTCTTTTTTTTTTTTTGTTTTCTATTCTTTATTTGTGTTCATATACTAAACTCTATATGTTGACTGTAATGTATGTCAAGATTTCGCATTGTATGTAATCTCCTTTATTCGTTCAATAAACAGAATTTTATAATTAAAAAAAAAAAACAGACGGCCTCATTCAGGCCTGGGGGCAAGGTGGCCTTTATTAAGTAAATCCATTTTAATTCTCTCTAAAATTTTATTCCAGTCGCCCCCTCTGGGGCTGGGGTGTACCCGATCCAAAATTAGGAATTTAATCCTAGGGAACTTGCCCCCATGTACTAAAGATACATGACGACCCAGAGGGAGATCAGGGTCGGACGTTTGCATGGATACAATGTGTCTGTATGCTTTTCTCCAGAATTCTAACTTTGTCTTTCCTATATAAAAGCAACCACAGTTGCACTGGAGTAGATAAACCACTCCAGTGGTTCTGCAGTTCGCAAAATGTTTTGGGTAGAATTTTTTCCCATTGGGGCGGGTGGGGTTCTTCTGGGTCAACATGTATCCACAGTAACGACAAGAACCACATGCGAATGTACCTTTGTACTTGCAGTGTGTTCTCGTCAATTTAAACTCACTACTTACGATTTTATCGCCAATGGATATAGCTCTCCTAAATGTAAAATATGGTTTATTTGGCACCAGGTGGCCCAGGGCCGGGTCCAGGGCCAGCAAGTGCCAATATTTTTCAACTATTTTTCTAATTTGACAATGTTGCTGGTTGTACGTTGTGATAATCCTTAGTTGATTTGTGTCTTTTTGTTGTTTAGTCGTTTGGAGGAGCATTTGCCTGGGTCTATTCATTACTTTTTTGAAAGCCTTTTTCAAGGATGTACGAGAGTATCCTCGTGCTAGTAATATGTCTCGTAAATCAGCTGCCTCCTTCAAAAAAGTTTCATTGTCTGTACAGTTACGTTTGATTCTAATGTATTGTGAATAAGGTATAGAATCAATCAAGGGTTGAGGATGGAAACTGGCAGCATGCAGTATGGTGCTACCTGCAGTGGTTTTTCTGAATAGCTTACTGGAAAGTTTACCTTGTTCATCTTTATAAATCTCTATGTCTAAAAATGTTATCTGATTTTTATTGAAAGACATTGTGAATGTTAAATTAAACTCATTTTTGTTCATTCTTGATATGCACTGCTCGAGTACATCCAGGGGGCCGTCCCAGACGACAAAAATGTTGTCTATATAACGATACCACCCCAAAATATGATTGGTATATTGGGTAAGGCCCTCATCAGAGAGGAAGGCTTTCTCCCACTCCCCCAGGTACAGGTTGGCATACGATGGGGCACAACATATCCCCATCGCCACCCTCTGCACCTGGAGGTAGTGGGAGCCATTAAAGGTGAAAACATTATGGGTAAGGATGTACTCGAGCCGTGTGACAATGAATTCGTTATATGTGGGATCTAAGCTCAAGTTTTGTTGGAGTATGTGTCTGATTGCTGCCAGTCCACGTTCATGTGGAATTGAACTGTAGAGCGTTTCTACATCAATTGTAGCTAGAAGAGCTTGGTCTGGTACATAGAGTTGGTCCATAATTTGTAAGAGATGACTTGTATCCCTTACATAGGATGTTAGTGAAATTACAAATGGCCTCAGATATTCATCAATCAATTTACTTGCGTTATCACTGATTGAGCCAACGCCTGAGATAATTGCCCTACCAGGTGGATCTGTCAGATTTTTATGCACTTTTGGGAGTGCATAAAATATGGGGGTCCTGGGGAAGTTGTTTCTGATGAAGGTCCAAGTCGATTTATTAATTGTGTTATTCAGAAATGCAGAGTCTACTAACATGTAAAATTCTTTGTTGTATTTTTCGATAATGGATGCCGGCATACAGCAGTACCAGTCCATGTTATTGAGGATTTTTTTGCAGATATTGATGTACTGGTCATTATCCAGAACAACTACGTTTCCTCCCTTGTCGGATGACTTTATAGTGATTTTATTATTGGTATCTAGGGAGTTTAATGCCTCTAGTTCTCCTGAATTTAAGTTGGAGGGTCCTCTCTTTTGTTTTTTAAGTTTGTCTAAATCATTATTGACGAGTTTCAAAAAAGCTGCTGCATTTGGGCATGTACTAGGTGGTGGGCAGAGGTCGGATTTTTTCTTTAGTTTGGAAATCCTTGGATGTACCCGGTCATCCACATCTGATTCTTCTATTGATTGAAGAATTCGGGGGAGGTCTATTTGGCCAATTAGATCAGCTGTATCGCTTTCCTCCAACAAAGCGATGAGCTGATCTAAGGCTTGATTTTCTTGGGGGGTATAATTAGTTCTGGTGTCTTGTTTTTGGTAGAGTTTTTTTAGAATTATTTTGCGGACAAATAGCTGAAGATCTTTGTAAAGCTCGAATATGTCTAGATTGTAGTTAGGGCAAAAATGTAATCCTTTCTTTAAAATCGACCTTTCATTTTCTGATAGGGGATATGAGGATAAGTTGATGATACTCAAATCAGTGTCCAGATGTGTGGATATGTTGGGATAGATGTTTATAGTGTCATTTGTGTGTAGGTATTGAGGTTGGGTGGGGGTGGTTTGAGACCGGCCAGTACTTGGTCTAAAAAAGATGAGTCATTGCGACTTAGTTCCTGTGCATTAGTGGTATCCTGATTGGTGGGAGGTATATGTGCCTGTGTTATGTGATGGGACATAGGCCCGTTTATAGATTTATCAAGAAGTGCAGGGCTGGGGTGTGGCAATTTAGATGTCTTGTCTGAGATTTGTTTTTTAGACTTGTGATCTTGTGTGGGATCGCCTTGAAATTGGCGTTTGGTGCCAAGTGTAGGTTTCGCTTTAGAAATAGTGGGGGGGAAATGTGGGATGAGGATTTGTTGGGAAAAGAGTTTGAAGATGTAGAAACAGAGGAAAAGATCCTGCGAGCCACAATAATCCAGTGCCTTAGTGAAGAAACAACTGAATAAATACCCGGCTGCAAACGCAGATCACGTATTCATAACCGTGCGGTGAAACATCAACAAAAAATTGCGTTGCGCTTGGGAATATATCTAAGTGTCTATACACCCTGGTGATATCACATGAAAAAATCTAAAGTGCAATGTGCAGATAATATGGATCTAAAACCCACTCTGCGTACTTAAATAAATAAATAAATATATCAACACGTGCAACAAGGTGCCGTGTGCAATAAATCCCAAAGTGTAATGTGTAAACAATACGTATCTAGATCATGTAATATAAAAATATAACAACATGAATCTAAGTACACATTCGAATAAATAAATATATGAAACAGCAAAGCATAAATACCTAAATAAATGTGCACAATAAATAATGTACTATACTTATATCACATAAAAATCCACTGTGATAATAAAAGTGATGGGTGAAAAAATATAATAAGTAAATAAACCACTAATTGTGATAGGTAGACTATAATCGTCCTTATATAAAATATTGAAGACTATAATCGTCCTTATTCGTGAGAAATCTTCCAACACGGCAATGTGAAGTGATAAATTTTCAACAAAAATCCATATAATAGTAATAGTGCTTCAGAGAAAAACAGTTCCAGTGCTAAATCAAACGTGCCCAGATCATGCCGTGAAGTGCCTTGGTGACCCCCAATGTGGTTGCGCTCACCTTAGAGCATGTGACACAGTGTTCAGCTGCGTCAATACACGCTGTGGAGCTACCCCTGGGCTCAATGATTAATAACAGCTGATTCTCCAAGCAGATTCTCTATATGGCTCCACAAACACCATACCAAAAAAAGAGAAAGGCTATATAGTGTGATACCGCTACATATTTTATTAAAATGACATCCAATCCCCACAGTGGGGTACTCACATTTATAAGGTGCTAGTGTGCACCATACATTTCAAGCCAAAACCGCTATACGGCGTGCTGCGGTTTTGGCTTGAAATGTATGGTGCACACTAGCACCTTATAAATGTGAGTACCCCACTGTGGGGATTGGATGTCATTTTAATAAAATATGTAGCGGTATCACGCTATATAGCCTTTCTCTTTTTTTGGTATGGTGTTTGTGGAGCCATATAGAGAATCTGCTTGGAGAATCAGCTGTTATTAATCATTGAGCCCAGGGGTGGCTCCACAGCGTGTATTGACGCAGCTGAACACTGTGTCACATGCTCTAAGGTGAGCGCAACCACATTGGGGGTCACCAAGGCACTTCACGGCATGATCTGGGCACGTTTGATTTAGCACTGGAACTGTTTTTCTCTGAAGCACTATTACTATTATATGGATTTTTGTTGAAAATTTATCACTTCACATTGCCGTGTTGGAAGATTTCTCACGAATAAGGACGATTATAGTCTTCAATATTTTATATAAGGACGATTATAGTCTACCTATCACAATTAGTGGTTTATTTACTTATTATATTTTTTCACCCATCACTTTTATTATCACAGTGGATTTTTATGTGATATAAGTATAGTACATTATTTATTGTGCACATTTATTTAGGTATTTATGCTTTGCTGTTTCATATATTTATTTATTCAAATGTGTTATATTTTTATATTACATGATCTAGATACGTATTGTTTACACATTACACTTTGGGATTTATTGCACACGGCACCTTGTTGCACGTGTTGATATATTTATATATTTATTTAAGTACGCAGAGTGGGTTTTAGATCCATATTATCTGCACATTGCACTTTAGATTTTTTCATGTGATATCACCAGGGTGTATAGACACTTAGATATATTCCCAAGCGCAACGCAATTTTTTGTTGAGTTTGAAGATGTATTGGTATTTCTGTTAGTATTTTTGTTCTGGTTCCATTTATATGCCTTTCCAGCTTCAAATGCGTTTTTGTCTCTATGGAATTTGTAGGTTTTTTTGATGAGGATATTTTGATTAAAGGATTCAAGATGAGTTTTAAGTTTTTTCTCTTTATTTGTGACTGATTGGTGTGTCCTGAATTTTTGTAGTTGTTCACAAATTTTGGTGATTTCAATGTCAAGTGTTTTGGATCTTTTTGTATATTCATCGATTAATATCTGCATAAGATTACGTGAGCATGTTTGCAAAACATTCTCCCATGTGGATTTGAAATTCTACCCAAAACATTTTTCAAACTGCAGAACCACTGGAGTGGTTTATCTACTCCAGTGCAACTGTGGTTGCTTCTATATAGGAAAGACAAAGTTAGAATTCTGGAGAAGAGCATACAAACACATTGTATCCATGCAAACGTCCGACCCTGATCTCCCTCTGGGTCGTCATGTATCTTTAGTACATGGAGGCAAGTTCCCTAGGATTAAATTCCTAATTTTGGATCGGGTACACCCCAGCCCCAGAGGGGGCGACTGGAATAAAATTTTACTCCAGAGAGAATTAAAATGGATTTACTTATTAAAGGCCACCTTGCCCCCAGGCCTGAATGAGGCCGTCTGTTTTAAACCATTCCTCGAGTGCTTTGACTCAGGCGGAATGGAAAAATAAACCATGGATAGAAACAAATGTGTTCGCTCTTCCTATAACTCTCAATTAAATAGGGGGGCTGGATGTCTTCTGTTTCCTTTCTTTTCCTTCCTATATGTACTACTCTTTTTCTACCCTCACAGTACATAGCAATATAAGTTAGTTGTTTTTCTTGCTGTATTTAATGTATACACTGTAATGTCTGTTTTGTTACATACATGACCCCATTAAGACAAATTACTCTAAACCTTAAAGGTAGACCTAATCAACGGTATTGTACGCCTTTGTTTACTTACTTATATGTTCGGGACTGACAGGGTACGTGGAGGTAAGGACTTCCTCCCCCTTGCAGTCCCCTTGGCATGTATGGCTGCCATTCTAATGTATGTCCAAATCACCTAGAAGGTATGAATTATTAATAAAAACATCAAAACACCACATGGGGTCACGTATGAACCTATGTATATAACTCAGGAGTTCCCTATACAGGAATTATTCTTTCTGCCAAATATCTGTTGTTAGTTATTCTGTATATCTTGATTTACCAACAAATGTACTTTACACAGGAACTGGTTGTCTCCTTATCAGTAATAAAATTCATACCATATAAGGTAGGAATCAGTTTGTACCTTGATATTTATATGGATTACTCATCCTCTGTTTGCCAGTTAAAAACACCAATATATGATTATGTTTACTAAGATAATTTGATGTAACTAATGGATGTAACGACTGCTATGCTTATTTGTATTTGACAAGAATGAGTTAAATGTATAACATCTGAAATGTCAATGGACAACATACTTTATTTAAGTCAATGAGATTATGCACGCTATCTCTTAGCCCTTAACTTATATTGTATACCAGTCTCTGCCCACTGCAAATTAATCATTCTTATTAGGTATATGTGAGTTTATAATTATATCTAATTTTTGTGGGTCTGGAATTTCTCTTTGCTGTTCCTTATTTACTTTGCAACATAAAGTACACAGAATATAATGACCCTCCTTGGGTGTTGCAATTATTAAAAACATTCCCAATAAGTTATTACAACGTATAAATATAACTTTGTCTTTCCACTTTGTTCGCTTTCTGCTGCCCTTCCCGGGGTGTGTCTGGCCCAAGCAATTGCCCGGCACGGAAAGCCACCCAGGATCCATACCTGGGCGGCGCTATAGGAGGTTACCAGGGCGATCTAACATTCACGCCCACCACCTCCATTTTGCTACTCCGGCGGACATGCTCAGTCCGCCGGAGAGGCATTTCCGTGTTGGTGGGACGGGTGTGCGCGACGCCGCCCCAATGTCACTGAGCTCGCGCATGCGCGGCAGGGGCAGCGCCGCGCATCCTAGTCTCAGGGGGCCTCAATGAGGTCTCCCAGCTGATGGGCTCCATAACACAGCTGAGCGCGATCACGGTGCCGGCTAATTGGAGCCCGTCCATTATATAAATCGGCTCCACTCATTCCCAGCTAAGGCGCTCTACCTGCCGGATGCTGGGATGCGTGGCCTTAAATATTAAGGATGTGGCTATATTCCCTGCAACTCAGGATTTGTACACATTGCTAATCTAGCACTAGGTCCACTTCTTATATATCATTTATACTCTTTCCACCGCTTTACTATTATCTCCTTGCTACCCCACATATGAGTTTCATATGGTGGCAGCATTATTGTGCCAAATAAGTCAGTATTAATAAAAGGGCTATGAAGATTGCATTACAAACTATTTATAAGCTTTATAAGACTTATACTCACCTGCATAGATTATGCATATTCTTTTTGTAATGAGTCTATAATAGTATTGTTTATATATATAAAAAAACTTTGAATAAATGTATTTTATAATACAACACAATGGATTGTCTTCATATTTATGGTACTTTGACTTTTTGTTTTTAGGGTTGCCTCTTTTGGCCCCAGTATATCGCTCTGGCCTGCGCGCATCCGGGAGAGGCAGGGGCAGGTGTAACTATGTACCTTCTTGTGGAGACTTGTTGTCTATCAACTTCTAGCTAAAACCATAACCATCAAGGAACTGCATCTGTACCCACAAAAATACACCTGCTCACCATCCCTCCTAGTACACCTTGCTTTTTCATGTGGTTTTTAAACCTTCCTCAGAGTAACCAATAAAACATTCTCAGGTAGGTGATCAATCGAACATTTAACCTACAAATAGATATCCATTGATACATTTTCACAATAATTGATTGATTTATTATATTTTTTCAATTAATTTAGATGATTCCCTCTTTTCAATTATATCCCTGAAGAAGGACTGAAATATTAAGTACCCCAAAATGCGTCGGGCTTGAAAAGAGTTTTTCTGTATATAACATCACTTTTTACTGATTGATGTAAACTATGCCAACCATGTAATATGTTTTGTTACTCATGATATCCACAATGTTTTTAGAAAATGCAATTCTTTATTAAATAAAAAAATATTCTTTTATTCTTTATATTAATTTGTACTTTTCTACTATATTCAATTTATGTGCAAGTGCCAGGAAAATCCACTTAGGGGAACCTCCTTTTTCTATTGTTGAGATTAAACGATGTGTTGCGACCAGGCATGAAACCTGCCTGGTCTGTATGTATTAGTGATAAAATAACCTGATTAAGCCTAATAGATAATACTTTGGCCAGTATTTTAATATCAACTTGTAGAAGGGATATTGGGCGATAGGATTCCGGGTATCCCGGGTCCTTTCCTGGTTTGGGGATGAGGACTATTGTTGCCTCTGTCATAGATGGGGGTAATGTCCCAGTCTCAAAGAGATGATTGTATAAGGTTAACAGTTTAGGGGTTAATAATTTGCTGAATTGGGAATAAAACTCAATTGGGAGTCCGTCTGATCCTGGGGATTTAGACCTAGCGAAGCTGGCAATGGCAATTTTAATTTCGTCTGTAGTGAGAGGTGCCTCTAGTAGGTCTATCTGTTCTTCTGTCAACTGTGGGAAAATCACCTTCTCAAGAAAAGTGGACATTGATTGTGTCTCAGTAGGAGCTGCCGTTTTATATAAGTCAGTAAAGAAATCTCTAAAGATAGCGGTTACACTGGGTGGGTCTGTTATTTGTTGTCCTCCAGGACCATGTAGTGTAATCACCACAGGGGGCCTATCTTCACTGTGCACTAAGTATGCCAATAACTTGCCTGCTTTTTCCCCATATTCAAACATTTTTTGTTTGGAGAAAAAAAGTTTTTGTCTGGCTTTCTGGTATTGCAGTTGAGTAACTACTCTGGTTTGTAATTTTAGCAGGTCCGCATTTACGGGGGTCGGTGTGGCAGCAAAGTCTCTTTCAGCAGAAGACAGGTCCTCCAACGCCTTACCGTGGGCACTGGAGGAATCTGTCTTAATTTTATTGATAGCAGTAATTAACGTGGAGCGAGCAAATAGCTTAAAGGAGTCCCATACTGCGGAGGGCGATGCTGACTTGTCATTCTCTGCAAAATACAATCTCCACTTATCCACTAGCTCATCATCCTCAGGTAAAAGAGAGAGCCAAAATGGGTTCAAACGCCAAGACCGTGTTGGTTTCTCTATAGGGATGTTTAACGTAATCCAGTATGGACTATGATCTGAGAGTATTCTAGGGCAGAATACAGCCTCTGATAGTCTTGGTATTAAGCTGTGGGAAATAAGTATGAAGTCTATGCGGGACTTATGCCGCGTACACACGGTCGGACTTTTCGTCTACAAAAGTCCAACGGACGCCGACGGACTAAAGCTGGCTGGTAATCCGATCGTGTGTGGGCTTCTCCGGACTTTCAACTGACTTTTTTAGCCTCAAATCCGACGGACTTTAGATTTGAAACATGCTTCAAATCTTTACGTCGTAACTACGACGGACCCCGAAATCCGCTCGTCTGTGTGCTAGTCCGACGGACAAAAACCCACGCTAGGGCAGCTATTGGCTACTGGCTATGAACTTCCTTATTTTAGTCCGGTGTACGTCATCACGTACGAATCCGTCGGACTTTTGTGTGGTCGTGTGTAGGCAAGTCCGTTCGTTAGAAAGTCTGCTGCAAGTCCGCCGAAAGTCCGCCGGAAGTCTGTCGGACAGGCTGTCGGACTTTTGTAGACGAAAAGTCCGACCGTGTGTACGCGGCATTAGAGTTGTGAGAAGATAAGAAACACGAGTATGATTTAGTCTGTGGGAACTTGTGTCGCCACGTGTCTGTTAAGTGGAAGGTGGAAATGAGCTTAGAAAACCTAGTTTCGTGGGGAGTATTAAGGGTAGGCGGAGTAGGCTGCAGCCTATCCAAGATCGGGTTTAGTGTGGTATTAAAGTTGCCTAGCCAAACTGCGGATATAGTAGAGTGGCGGGCCATGAATGAAAGTCCTTCTTTAATTATAGAAATGTTAAATGGGGGTGGTACGTAAAAAGCCAATATCAATAGGGGTTCGCCATATAACTTAGCTAGAATAAATACATATCGTCCCTGTGGATCAGTGGATAATTCGCATAACTCAAAGTGTACCGATTTAGCTATCAGGACTGAGACTCCCCTGGAATGGGATGTGTGGGTAGAATGATACGCCCACCCAACCCATGGTCTGCGAAGTGCCATCTGGATGCTTCCCTCCACATGCGTCTCCACCAAAGCTATCACATCGGCATGTTGTTTCTTGAGGAATGTGAAGACTGCCGCACGCTTAAATTTCTCGCGCATGCCCCTCACATTCCACGTAAGAAATTTTAGGGATGCCATAAATACAATCTTTTAAGATCTAATGAAACAGTTGTGTTAAGCAATTTGCTCTTTATGTATGAAGCATTTAGATTTCTAGTATGCAAACCCTGGTGGATCCATCCTGTGGCACAGAATACACATGAACACTCACATGAGTATAGCATTCTAAACATTACCTGTTTACTGCGGTTAGTATGCACAATCAAGTTTAACCAAACTATAAACAAATGAACTCCCACCCCTCTCCCCGCCCTACACTGTCCCAAACTGGTGTGGGCATATTCCCTTAACTTGTGTCCAACTGGGAAACATTCCAACCTCCAAGTTACATAGAAAATGCAGAACATCTGGCTAAATCCCCGTGATCGAAGTATAAAAAGAGATATCATCCATATCAATATTGCAGGGTATGTCGCAGTTTCTCGATCTTTTTGTTTCCAATTAAATGCATTTAATATGGTCCAGAAAAAATTCCAGTAATCATGGTGCTGCTTCCCAGTGGTGTGTGGGGTAAAGTCTCGCTGCACAATGCATGTTATAGGTAGGATTTCTGCTCTTCCGGAGCCCCGGAGAGTAAGTGGACTCTTATGCTGTAAATGTCCATAGATTATACTTTATACTTGCCCTGGTTTACAAGGGATTCTGTGTCGTGGTCAAATAATTTTTGTGGGTAGTAAGAAACAGTTCTCATCCCCAAGTGCGGGGCATCAAAAAGGGTTCCTTATATCTGTTGGGAACGATGCAGTCATGCGACTCTGGAACTTGATCAGTCAGCTCTTTCAGGAATAGCACGACGTTCCAACCAGGAAATTACTTCTTCAGGATCTTCAAAAAAGACCGCACGTCCGTCATGTTCCACACGGAGGCGTGCAGGAAAAAGTATAGAATATTTGTATTGTAGGTTCCTCAGCCTGCGCTTGGCCTCTGCAAAGCTCTGTCGACGGCGTTGTACCTCCGCTGAGAAATCTGGGAAAATTGCTACTTTGATATTCCCTACTGGGATGTTGCCCTTCTCCCTCGCCATCCTCAGGGCTGTATCCCGATCTTTGTAATTGAGGAGTTTAGCTATGAAAGTGCGAGGAGGGGCACCCTGCGGGGGGGTCTGGCAGGCATACAGTGTGCCCTCTCCACCGCAAACATAGGGGAAAAGACCTCTCTCCCATAGGCGTTGATTAGTAGTTGTTCCAAGAACGTGGTAGTGTCCTTGCCCTCCGCCCCCTCAGGCAGACCGATCAGACGTATATTACATCTTCTCAGCCTATTCTCCATATCATCTTGTTTAGTAAGGAGTTGGTGTATTTGTCGTTGTACGCGGTCTGAGGATGTTTGTAAGGGTGGAATGGCATCCTCCACCGTGCTCAGCCTGGTCTCAGTTTCCTTCACTCTGTCTCTGAGCTTTTGAAAGTCTTGCCTAATAAGGGAAATATCCATCTTGACTTCCTCGATTTGTGCTGTGAGGGAAGTTCTGCAAAAGGTGATTGCTTCAAGCAGTTTGCCAGTATCGCTCGCCATTCACTCACCCTCCCCTGCTTTCTCAGAGGCTCCATCTTCCTCCATGTCCTCTTTGTCTTGGCGGCAGTATTGATCAAGCCTCGCCGCCGCTGCCTTCTGTGATTTAGTTGGTAACATACTGTGGGGGTCCGGGATGACTCCCTGCGAGTCCCCAATCTTGTTGTGGCAAATTTAGTAACCTGCGGGACAGGAGACAGTACTGGCAGGGGTCTCGAAGCCACCAAGGTGTCCGGGGGCAAAGTCTGCTCCTATGCGGCAAGTGTGCAGTAGATTACTGCTCTGTTTGGGGTGCTGGTAATCTGGAGGGGTGATATAAAGTATGAAAGGTCTCCGAAAGAAGTTTTTCACATAAAAATCGAAAAGGCAGCAGGTTGAAGTTGCAGCAAAGGCTGGGTATATGAGAGTATAAAGATGGCCACCGGCCTCTGTATGTAGGCCAAAGCCAGAGTCTTGCCTAAATGTGGCCGCCGCTTTTTCAGGGGTACTGGGGGTCAGGTAAGCCTGTATACGTGGGGAGGGATGTGCTCTAGGTCCCTAGAGGGGTTTTCCTCAATAGTGATGCAGCAGCAAGGCACAGCTATCCCAATAAGGCTGGGTGTATAAGAAGACCAAGATGGCCGTGGACCTCCAGAACTAGGCTGAAGCCGCGGACTTGCCTAGATCCGGTCGCCGTATGGAGGATCGCCGCTCTGTTCGGGCCACCGTCGATCTTGACGCTCCAAAATGCAGCTCTGGGTATGGTGGATGCCCCGGGGTAGTTGATCCAGCGATTTGTACAGCACAGAGAGTCAAGGAGTAATTACAGCAGGAGTAATGGACAGAGCTCAAGGAATACATGTCCTACTCCATGCTGTGTCAGGCCATGCCCCACTCTGCAGGATTATTAATCGCTTCAGCACCGGAAGATTTGGCTGCTCAATGACCAGGCCATTTTTTGCCATTCGGCACTGAGTCGTTTTAACTGACAATTGTGCAGTCGTGCAATGCTGTACCCAAACAAAATTGACGTCCTTTTTTTCCCACAAATAGAGCTTTCTTTTGGTGGTATTTGAGCGCCTCTGCGGTTTTTATTTTTTGTTCTATAAACAAAAGAAGAGCGACAATTTTGAAAAAAAACACAATATCTTTTACTTTTTGCTATAATAAATATCCCACATTTTTTTATAAAAAAAAAGAATTTTTTCCTCAGTTTAGGCCGATATGTGTTCTACATATTTTTGGTAAAAAAAAACCACAATAAGTGTATATTGATTGGTTTGCGCAAAAGTTAAATCGTCTCCAAAATAGGGGATAGATTTATGGCATTTTTATTATAATTTTTTTACTAGTAATGGGGGTGATCTGCGATTTTTATCAAGACTGCAACATTATGGCGGACACATTGGACACTTGTGACACATTTTTAAAACCACTGACAATTATACAGCGATCAGTGCTATAAAAATGCAGTGATTACTGTGTAAATGTCACTGGCAGGGAAAGTGGTAAACACTAGGGGGAGATCAAGGGGTTAACTGTGTTCCCTATGTGTGTTTCTAACTGTGGGGGGGATGGGACTGTCTAGGAGGAGAGAGAGATCGGTGTTCATACATAGTATAAACACACAATCTGTCTCCTATGCTCTGGAAGAACCGGGATCTGTGTGTTTCCACACACAGATCCCAGTTCTCGCTCTGTCACGAGTGATCTCGGGAGCCCAGCGGTCATCACACCCACCGGTCACTCGCATCAGCTCCGGGCAAATGCTGCGGGCGTACGCCCCTAGTGGCCAAAAGGCGAAGCGACATAAGGTAACGTCGTTTCGTCCAGCCGTGCCATTCTACCGCAGTAGTGCCCCATACACACGGTCGGATTTTCCGATGGAAAATGTCAGATCGGAGTGTGTTGTCGGAAACTCCGACCGTGTGTGGGCTCCATCGGACATTTTCCATCGGATTTTCCGACACACAAAGTTGGAGAGCAGGAGATAAAATTTTCCGACACCAAAATCCGTTGTCGGAAATTCCGATCGTGTGTACACAAATCCGACGGACAAAGTGCCACGCATGCTCAGAATAAATAAAGAGATGAAAGCTATTAGCCACTGCCCCGTTTATAGTCCCGACGTACGTGTTTTACGTCACCGCGTTTAGAACGATCGGATTTTCCGACAACTTTGTGCGACCGTGTGTAGACAAAACAAGTTTGAGCAAACATCCGTTGGAAAAAATCCTAGGATTTTGTTGTCGGAATGTCCGAACAAAGTCCGACCGTGTGTACGCCCTATAAAACTGCGGTGGCTGGTCGGCAAGTGGTTAAAAGAGAAGTATAGGACATTTTTTTTAAAGAATTATACTAACTTGGGTCCGATGATGCATTTGTCCCCCCACCAGCCTCAAGGCTGAGAACCGAGTGATCAACCACCACTGATTTCTTAGTTCTCAGTGTTTCCTGAGCAGAGAGTTGGTGACTGCCAGGTCAACGCTGTCTGCTCTACCTTCACCCCCATCACGCTCACTGGGGTGAAGCATTGAGCTGTGGGGGGGGCGAGAGTAGCTGGCTCAGAGGCTCACTAAGAGGCAGAGCCAGGTGCCAGTTCAGGCATGTGGGTGGATCCCAACCATATGGTTGCAATATTTCCCTGGCCTGGACCAGCTGTGTGATGTCAGCCAACAGCAGGCTTCAGCCCGCTGTCTGCTCAAATGGGTCACAGGCATGCAGACCTAACTGCACTCCTGCGATCTACAGGAGAAGTACAGCCAAACAAGCCTTGACTGTACTTCTCCTTTAAGTTGATTGATAGGTACTGTATATTGTAAAAAAAAAAATTAATATTTAAATATAAATATTATATAAACAAGTGATAAACTTCAAATATTTCTAGTGGGTGAATGTATGGATGACCAGCAACCTTGATGGGGAATCAAAGTCAAAACAGGATATTGATGCCCAATATCAAAACCACCTGAGTCAGTAAGACAGTCTGAACTTGCACTCCCTGATATACATCATCCTTGTTTAACTGTAGATCAGCTAGCCCCTGAAGTTGGTTATTGACTGAAATGTATTGGGCGGAGTCACAAGTGACATTGGATGATGGTGTAATGTAGTGGGATAAAGTAGAACATAAAGCCTACATAGAGACTCGAGTTCCACCGCTTTATTTTTAAAATGGCAGCAGATTGTATGTACAATAAGTGCCGGTTCACATATGTGCGCTCTGTGAGATTGCATGTGATTCGCACCGAACTGCAGTGCAAATCACATGCGATGTCCGTGTGATGCGATTTCATCCATACAGATAGTATTGCTGAATTCACATTGCATTCGGACCAAACTCTCACAGTACCCTTTTTTTGGTCCTCGCCAGAATCAGATTGCATGGGTGTTCCCACCCATGCGATCTGATTCATGTCCGAACTGTCAGTTTGCAGTGCGATATGCGAGATGAAATGGGGGTGTCATTAAAATTATATTGACACTCCCAGCAGTTTGCATATGGCAATGTGAACTGCCGTGCGAGTCGGGTGCGATGTGGGAACCCACAGTGGATTTGCCAAAATATTAAAAAAATCAAACATAAATAGTTGAAATGATATCTTATGAAGAAGTATTAAGGGGAATGCCTGAAATCTGACTTGTATCCTAGCGCAGACTTCTGGGAAAATCTGTGAGCCAATCACACAAGCAGGAAATGACATATCCGGGTGGTGTTCTGTACACATTCTGTGTACAGAACACCTCCAGGTAGCCATATTGCATTTCACAGAAAATTACAGAGCTGAAGATTGAAAAGGAAAGGTCATATTTAATAACGTTCAATTACAATATGACTTGTGTGGCAATTGTATATGCTTTATTATTTTATTTTTTTCCCCAAGAAAGTCGAGTTACCCTTTCAACATAGCTACCTTCAGAACCTGTCACCTAAATGTGCCTCCATGGTAAAATGTCTTGCTTCTTACTGGTAATTTTAATAACCCTATGTAGCACGATAGTTATTTTTAGTGCATGCAAGCCTTGGACATTGTCAAAAGCCTTTCAGTTTGTGTTGACAACTGTTTTTCACAATTTTGTTCCTACATGTTTATTTAGTAATTAGTAACTGTAGTTTTATTTTCAACTAAGGTTCAGTCTACATATTTAATTTTCTGGAAAAAGACAGAATTGTGTTCATTTATGTCCTATTTGAAGATCACAGGAGTGTCAACAGTTATTGTAGTAACTAGAAAGATTTATATCATATGTTAATCTTAGATAATTTTTCACTCGTTTTCAAATTATTATTAAAATGTTTCATTGCTTCCCAGAAGAAGATACCAATGAACATGCAAAGCTCACAAGTTCTTCCCAGATAGACACATTTATGTTGCCACTGATATGATTCATTGAGGATTTTCCAGTCCCAAGAGCCCTTGATTCCAAGCATAAAATAATTAACAAAATGCCATCTTTGCAAGATGGCAAAACACTTGCATGTACTTCAAAAGTAAATGTGATCACTTAAAGCTTCTTTAAACTATGCTTTACAGAATTAAATTTAGATCATTTTGAGTTTTTTAAAAACAATAAACATTAAGTTAAAAAGAAATGTGCTAATCAACCACTTCAATACTGGGCATTTTCACCCCTTCCTGCCCAGGCCAATTTTCAGCTTTCAACGCTGTAACATTTTGAATGACAATTGCACGGTCATGCAACACTGTACCCATATGAAATTTTGATAATTTTTTTCCCCACAAATAGAGCTTTCTTTTGGTGGTATTTGATCACCTCTGGGGTTTTTATTTTTTGCGCTATAAACAAAACAAGAGCGACAATTTTTTAAAAAAATACAATATTTTTTACTTTTTGCTATAATAAATATCCCAATTAAAAAAAAAAAAAATGTCTTCCTCAGTTCAGGCCGATATGTATTCTTCTACATACTTCTGGTAAAAAAAATCACAATAAGCGTATATTGATTGGTTTGCACAAAAGTTATAGCATCTACAAAATAGGTTATTGATTTATGGTATTTTTATTATTTTTTTTTACTAGTAATGTTGGTGATCTGTGATTTTTCTCAGGACTGTGAAATTGCGGCAGACAGATCAGACACTTTTGACACTATTTTGGGACCATTGACAATTATACAGCGATCAGTGCTATAAATATGCACTGATTACTGTATAAATGTCACTGGCAGGGAAGGTATTAACAAAAGGGGGAATTTAGGGGGTTGAATGTGTTACCTAGGGAGTGATTCTAACTATGGGGGGATGGGACTGACTGGGGGAGGTGACCAATCAGTGTTCCTATATACTAGGAACACGCAATCTGTCTCCTCTCCCCCATTAAAGCAGTGGTTCTCAACCTCCCTAGTGCCGTGACCCCTTGATAAAATTTCCTAAGTTGTGGAGACCCCTAATCATAAAATTAGTTTCATAGCATGGGTTATCAACACCCAAGGCAAGACAAGTATTTTGCGCCCCTAACCCATGGTCATTTAGCGCTCCCTGAGTCCCTTCCGCTCATACAGTATTAAAACCCCTTATCGTACATTTTAGGATGTACCACGTTTTCTCTTTGTTCTCCTTTCTTTCCCTTTAACCTCTCTCTATCCTAAATTCTTGATTTTTTTCCCCCATCCCTCTTTCTAGCCGTCTTTCTTGTTCTTTCTCTTATTCTTTCTCTCACTTTTTCTTTGTTCCGCCCCCCTCTTTTCCTCTCCCTTCCATGTATTCTCTATTTTTATTCCTTCTCTTACTCCGTGGTGGGGGGGTGTGGGGAATGGGATGAGTGGCAGTGCTGGCGGGGAGTTCTGATCAGCCAACTTAGGTGATCTTGATCAAGGTCATCTGCTGATCTGAGAACTGTAGTGGGGACTTTAATGGTAACTATAATCACAGGTAGTGCTACTGCGTCTCCGGCTTCACTGTGTCTCCAACTTTGTGGTGTCTCGTAGCAGTGACACCTATGCCGAAATCTGGGCTGGGAGAGCAGTACGGGCTTCAGGAACAGCCAAGGATTTGGTGACCTCTGGCAAATCATCATTTGACCCCCAGGTTGAGAACCACTGCCTTAAAGGATGTGGATCTGTAGGTTTACACCCACAGATCCATGTTCCTGCTCTGTGACCAGCCTCTGTTTCTCTGCCTCCCAATGACACCCCCTGCAGTCTCCACTCCCACATCTCTATGGCCCTTATGCAGCTGAGAACAGAGGTCATGCGATCACTATTTATGAGGATTCCTTATTAGCGCTGTGCTGGGAAGGCAAGGACTAAGTGCTGTCAAGCTGCAGTGTAGCAGACTACTAGTGTCCCTATAACATTTGTGCTTAACACTACAGTAGCATAAATGGACAGTGAGCAGCTGGGCTTTCATAGTGTAACAAAAGTATTCATAACCCAGAGACAAGTTTATGAAATGGAATGCCTGGTGGGGATAATTATGACAAAGTCAATTTTTGTTTGCTCTTTCTGATTCTTGATTAAGGAGAATCGATATGGGTCTGGGTTTACTAGAAAAACAAGCACAGAGGGCGCACGAACCTTGCGCATTTCCTTTGCAACAATGGATAATTTTTATCTAATAAATTATTGCACTCACAAGCGAGTCGTAAAATCAAGCGAGAAATAAAAAAAGTCCATCAATACCTTTGTCCAACATGGGCTGTTGGTCGATGAACTTAAGTGGGATGAGAGCAGTCCAAGGTTAGCTGACGTGTTTTGAGGGTGACCCCTCCTCCTCAGAGCTCTGGGTTTACATCTGACTCATTGCATTGCCTAACCTCTTTGTACTGTAGATCAGCTTCTATGTGAGATTGATGGAGTTTTGGTATGCCCACAAAAATAAAATATACAAGTAGCCTGCTTTTTAACATCACTTATATACAGTATATGCCAAAGTGGTGAAGGGGAGAGAGACGCCAGGCGACCAAAAGCGTAAAACAGTTTAATGAGTAAATATAAAACACAGTAACAGTTTCAAATCACGGGGTAATAATGAGAATCTGTCTGTGCCCAGGTGGACTGTGTGAAGGATCCTGCACGAAATAGTGGAATAATCTTAGCTGCAGCAGTGGCAAGGGTTCCGATTAGTCAGTTCTACTCTGGATTTGACAGCTGTCATTCAGCTCCCTGCAGCTCACGGGTCCAGCGTCCTCTCTCCTGTCTTTGCGGAACCACTGCTGCAGCTAGGACTATTCCACTATCTCGTGCAGGATCCTTCACACAGCCCACCTGTGCACAGACAGTTTCTCATTATTACCCTGCGCGTTGAACCTGTTACTATGTTTTATATTTACTTAATAAACTGTTTTACACTATTGGTCACCTGGCACCTCTCTTCCCTTCCCCTCTTCTGTTTCAGTGTGGGTTCCCTGACCCTTAGAGCAGGCTGCCTGTTTCCAATGGATACTACAGACATTTCCCATTGATTTTTTGTCTCTCATTCCCATCCAGACGGAGTATATAGGAAACACTGTTTCATATATAGGTGTATATAGATGCATTATAACAAGTGTTCAGCGCAAAGAATTAAAAGCAAGAATCCAAATCATATACAGTGTTGTACATAAAAAAGCTCTGAATTAAATAGAATATGAAGATGAAGATGGAGTCCGTGATATGACACAGCAAAATGGGAGATAGAAGTAAAATGAATAGTCCACATTCATGGCAGCCTTCCGGTGGGAGTGAAAACCATGATCCCAAAAAGACTGTAAAACAAGGAGAAACGGAGGCACCTCTGGGTGCAGACTTTTAAAACAATTTAAAACAATTTAATAAAAAAGCAACAACACGGTTTGCACTCACATTTGCGAAGAGGGTATCAAGCATAAAAACTGTCCCAAAGCAATCAAGGTCCGTGAGGTCATGTCTCCCAGCTGTGGACGTGTATCCTCTGTCTTGTTCCCGAAGCGCTGGATGTATGTCGGCCGACAGCGAGGGAGAACGCCAGAGCGAGGCTTGAGAAGCAAACAGTGATCCAGGCACGGGGTGATGACGTTACACACTGTGCAACGCGTTTCCTGAGCTGGCTAGCCGTGAGTGACGTGACGGCTGCACTCCTTTGTCAAGCTGATTGGCAAGGAACTATGGAGGAGGTATATATGTAAAACAGTGGGGAGGGGAACAGAGGAAAAAGAGGAAGGGGAGGAGTAGCCAGAGAAGCTGTGCGTGGAAGTGTCAGCAATGACAGGGGACATGATTTTCATTGGTAATGCAGGAAGTTGAAGCAGATGACATAGCACAGCATAGTCTTCAAAAAGAACTTTCCTATTGCCGTCATAGTGACCATTGATGTAGCTGCGTGTACTACATTTTACAGAGGATTACATTGATCTCAGATAAAAGACAGTGGAATAAACTTTCTAACTTTAGAACAGTTGATGTTTCTCCTAGATAGCAGTAGTGGCTCAGTAAATAGATAATTGGTCAACTGATCAGACATAGAGGTTCTGTAACTTACAGTTTACTAAACACATACAAGTTTAGAAGTAGTAATGCAAAACAGGTTCAGGATAGAAAAAACCTATATACACTGTGGAATAATGAAAGCTGCATAAGCACGGACTCTTCATAGCAATGTCTCTGTGACTTAATCAGGGCAACATGTGATTGCATAGCATAGAATTTATAAGAATCTACAACAACAGAAAGTTAAGTAGAGAATCACTACTTCAGTTAAACAGTTCAGAATACAGCTACAAGCAATTACCTTCATAATTAATATCACTTACAGTGAAGTCTAGGGCCATTCTGGTAACACAGGTACATAGCTAGGAAGATCCTAGGACCAAGGACAGAAAGTCATCGCACTATAACTGGGGTACTCTGGTCAGTAGTGTATTTAGGTTTTGTGCTGCTCTAGGCCTGACTAAACTCGTGCAGCCCCTAATTTAAATATGACCCACTCCTTCCAGTCAAGGCCACACCCCTTGCTGTTTAACCTGCCCTGAAATTTTCGAGTGGGGACACTAGTTCTGGGGGGGGGTGGATTCCCTTAATTTGCATAGATTTCCTCTCACTTCCTGTTTGGCTATGGGGCAGGAAGTCAAAGGAAATCTCTGCAATGGGACAGGGATGGTAAAAAATTAACTGACCAGGGTTATAACCCTCCCTTACTCTATCCAAAATGAAAAAAAAAAGTCTTGCCTATAGTTCTGCTTAAAGCACAAATTTCTGATAATTTTAAGGAGAGGACTAAGAAGGTATAACCATGCCAATGGTGCAGCAAAAAACATATAGCACAGTAAGGAAGGTTTGTGGTCCAGGATGAGAGGACAGTCAAAATTAGAAGCCCCCCCCCCCACAGTTGCGGAATTCCATACCGGAAACAGTGAGGCCGCTTTATGGAGATGCTAGACTAATTTGCCTCTCAGCCCAGTCCACCTCATAAGACTGGTGCTAAACTAACAGTGTAGCGCAAGCCGGCGGGGACTCTTTCTGTGCTGCCCCCCTGCAAAGTGCTGCCCTAGGCCTGGGCCTTGTTGGCCTAGGCTAGGATACAGCGTTGACTCTGGTAGCAATGGGAAGCAATAATAATCAATATCTAAGGGGAAGTGAGGGTGTCCCATTGCACAAAGGTCTGGTAAGTGGTCCTCATGGACCTCTTTCTATAAGCTTATTAATAAGATAGGTTCATAAAAAATTCACCCTGAGATGAAAGTAGTGACATATACTGAATCACACTGACTTACTATCACAAGCCTTTCTCTACTTACTAGATTAACTTTGTCAAAAGACTCAGAAGTGAGGGGAAATATAGTCTTTAATGTCCCGAGTTATAGCTTCTATAATTTATTTATTTATTACAGGTACTTATATAGCTCTGTCAATTTACGCAGTGCTACATAAACAGTATATTGTACATTCACATTAGTCCCTGCCCTCAAGGAGTTTACAATTTAAGGTTTTTATAACTTATGGATAGGAATGACCCAATGAATGACCCAATGACCCAGGGAATGAGTGTCTTGAAGCAAATTGTGTTCAGGAATGAAATAGTACATGCTTATACTATATTGTGTTTTGCTATATTTCATTTGTATATTTTTACATTTCTTTGGTCACTGATATCCATGGGAGTAACTTCTTGGTGAATGTCTATAGGTAAAAAGTACTGTATAGGAGGTGAATAAACAGAGTGAATCGTCTTGGTGAAGGAAATATCCATGAACACACTAGTGAAAATATTTTTGCAAGAAAAAGTTTTAAACTTCTCTTGGTAACAGTGTAGTCACTTTTAGCATTAAAAGAGATCCACAGATATCTCAAAACACTGCTGTTTGTCTTATTTTCTGCATTATTCTTCCTTTTATAAGTTCAACCTACAAAGTGCCAAATACTTCATATACAACTACCTGTTTGGATAAGTGACTGCTACTTTATGATAGCCTTGGAAAGATGTATTCTGCTAATAACTTTTTTACACTTAAAACTGCAGGATTATTAACCACTTCAGCCCCGGAAGATTTGGCTGCTCAATGACAAGGCCAATTTTTGCTATTTGGCACTGTGTCCTTTTAACTGACAATTGTGCAGTCATGCAACGCTGTACCCAAACAAAATTGACGTCCTTTTTTCCCCCCACAAACAGAGCTTTCTTTTGGTGATATTTGAGTGCCTCTGCAGTTTTTATTTTTTGTGCTATAAACAAAAGAAGAGCGACAATTTTGAAAAAAAACACAAAATCTTTTACTTTTTGCTATAATAAATATCCCACATTTTTTAATAAAAAAAAAAGATTTTTTTCCTCAGTTTAGGCCGATATGTATTCTTCTACATATTTTTGGTAAAAAAACCCCAAAATAAGCATATATTGATTGGTTTGCGTAAAAGTTAAATCGTCTCCAAAATAGGGGATAGATTTATGGCATTTTTATTATTATTTTTTTCACTAGTAATGGTGGTGATCTGCGATTTTTATCAGGACTGCAACATTATGGCAGACACATTGGACACTTTTGACACATTTTTAAAACCACTGACAATTATACAGCAATTAGTGCTGTAAAAATGCAGTGATTACTGTGTAAATGTCACTGGCAGGGGAAGGGGTAAAACTAGGGGGCGATAAAGGGGTTAACTGTGTTCCCTATGTGTGTTTCTAACTGTGGGGGGGATGGGACTGTCTAGGAGGAGAGAGAGATCAGTGTTCATACATAGTATAAACACACAATGTGTCTCCTATCCTCTGAAAGAACCAGGATCTGTGTGTTTCCACACACAGATCCCAGTTCTCGCTCTGTCACGAGTGATCTCGGGAGCCCGGCGGTCATCGCACCCACCGGTCACTCGCATTGGCTCCGGGCAAATGCTGCGGGTGTACGCCCCTAGTGGCCAAAAGGTGAAGCGACATAAGGTAACGTCGTTTTGTCCAGCCGTGCCATACTACCGCAGTAAAACTGCGGCGACTGGTCGGCAAGTGGTTAAAAGAGAAGTATAGGACATTTTTTTAAAGAATTATACTTACTTGGGTCCGATGATGCATTTGTCCCCCCACCAGCTCTAAGGCTGAGAACCAAGTGATCAACCACCACTGATTTCTTAGTTCTCAGTGTTTCCTGAGCAGAGAGTTGGTGACTGCCAGGTCAACACTGTCTGCTCCACCTCCACCCCCATCACGCTCACTGGGGTGAAGCATTGAGCTGTTGGGGGGGGCGAGAGTAGCTGGCTCAGACTCTAAGAGGCTCACTAAGAGGCAGAGCCGAGTGCCAGTTCAGGCATGTGGGTGGATCCCAACCATATGGTTGCAATATTTCCCTGGCCTGGACCAGCTGTGTGATGTCAGCCAACAGCAGGCTTCAGCCCGCTGTCTGCTCAAATGGGTCACAGGCATGCAGACCTAACTGCACTCCTGCGATCCACAGGAGAAGTGCAGCCAAACAAGCCTTGACTGTACTTCTCCTTTAAGTTGATTGATAGGTACTGTATATTGTAAAAAAAAATAATATTTAAATATAAATATTATATAAACAAGTAATAAACTTCAAATATTTCTAGTGGGTGAATGCATGGATGACCAGCAACCTTGATGGGGAATCAAAGTCAAAACAGGATATTGATGCCGAATATCAAAACCACCTGAGTCAGTAAGACAGTCTGAACTTGCACTCCCTGATATACATCATCCTTGTTTAACTGTAGATCAGCTAGCCCCTGAAGTTGGTTATTGACTGAAATGTATTGGGCGGAGTCACAAGTGACATTGGATGATGGTGTAATGTAGTGGGATAAAGTAGAACATAAAGCCTACATAGAGACTCGAGTTCCACCGCTTTATTTTTAAAATGGCAGCAGACTGTATGTACAATAAGTGCCGGTTCACATATGTGCGCTCTGCGAGATCGCATGTGATTCGCACTGAACTGCAGTGCAAATCACCTGCGATATCCGTGTGATGCGATTTCAGCCATACAGATAGTAATGCTGAATTCATATTGCATTCAGACCAAACTCTCACAGGACCCTTTTTTTGGTCCGCAACAGAATCGAATTGCATGGGTGTTCCCACCCATGCGATCCAATTCATGTCCAAACTGTCAGTTCGCAGTGCGATATGCAAGATGAAATGGGGGTGTCTTTAACATTATATTGACACTCCCAGCAGTTTGCATATGGCAGTGTGAACTGCCGTGCGAGTCGGGTGCGATGCGGAAACCCACAGTGGATTCGCCAAAATATTTTAAAAAATCAAACATAAATAGTTCAAATTATATCTTATGAAGAAGTATTAAGTAATATGATTCAGGTGATCTCCCTAGTGCTTCAATCACCCAGTGCAATCTCCACCAATGCCAGAAAAACGCATTCACTAGATATAGTTGCTGTCTAATGAAAAGAACAGCAAAAATCGCATATAACATCCAGGTCATCAGAGGTCTGTAGTCATCATTAGCTCACACTTGTTCGCTCTAACCAAATCACAGGACCCTCTTCAGAATGTATCCGAGTGCATGGATCATGACCAGGAAGCTTTATTACTCATGGTAAAAACAACTCAGCATGTCCCATCTGTAGTTATAAGTCACCAATGACAAAGAAGAAAAAATCTGGTGCAGTATTTATTGATGACCTGACATAAAAACAAATATAAAAACAAACATATAACACAATTGTGCCTATAGCACTTACATAAAAACTGCCAATCCAACCAGGGATAATGGCGGCAGGGCCTCAAGTGCAAAACATCATGTATGAAATAGTAAACTTACACTTACATGAGGCACCGCCAATCTGAGACAGAGTGGAGGCCAGGAACTCAAACTTTGTATAGCCGGGGTGCCCAACCTTTTGAGGAGCGAGGGCCACTTTAGCGACTTGGTAACAGGTCCCGGGCCACAATGAGCATAGCGGGCAGATGGCAGGTCTGTGTCCACTCTGCATATGTAGAGCAAACACAGATGCAGCCCGCTCTACCCTAAGGGCCCTCTGATCTGCCCAAACAGAAGGGGATAGATCCCCTTCTTTTTTTTTAAGCAGATTGGATCGCAGATAGGGGGGTGTAAGCAGACATAAGTCTGTTTACATCTGCGGCTCTATAGAGGTGAATGGAGGGTCCGATTGGGTCCATCTGAAAAACAGACAGGCAGACCCAATTAGACTGATCGTGTGAAAGGGGCCTGAGGCTACTTTCACACTGATGCACAGCAGTTTACCTGCATCTCAACTGACCTTGATCTTCACTTCTTCCTCAGGATTCCTGCAGCTGGTTGCTGCTGTACCCCAGGTGGTTATAACTGGTGGCTGCTGCTGGCTGTCCTCCAGGGCTGGTACTGCGGACAGGTGCTGGTGCTGCTGGCTGGTACTGCTGTTGGGTACTGCCTGCTGGTAGATACCGCTCGCTGATACTGCTGGTTGGTACTGCTGGCGGGTACTGGTACTGCTGGCTGGTACTGGTACTGCTGGCAGGTACCGGTACTGCTGGCAGGTACTGCTGGCGGGTACTGGTACTGCTGGCTGGTACTTGTACTGCTGGCTGGTACTGGTACTGCTGGCGGTTACTGCTGGTTGGTACTGGTACTGCTGGTTGGTACTGGTACTGCTGGCAGGTACTGGTACTGCTGGCTGGAACTGGTACTGCTGGCGGGTACTACTGGCTGGTACTGTTGGCGGGTACTACTGGCTGGTACTGGTACTGCTGGCTGGTACTGGTACTGCTGGTGGGTACTGGTACTGCTGGTGGGTACTGATACTGCTGGCGGTTACTGCTGGCTGGTACTGCTGGTGGGTACTGGTACTAATGACTGGTACTGGTGGCTGATACTGGTACTGCTGGCTCTTTCACTGCTGTCCGAGATCGCTGGTTCCCACGCATTAGTGTGACAGAAGCATGCGGCTGCAGTAGAGAGCAGAGCTGATGCTTCCTGTCACAGGCGGAGTACATTTGGTATCACTCTGCCTGTGAAGGAGCCAGCGCTATACAGGAAGTATTGGCTCTGCTTCCTCTAGTGGCGGCTCCGTTCTTCGCGCTGATGCTCAGAGATGGCAGGTCTGGAACCCGCGATCTGGGCGTGCTGACCCGCCATCTCAGAGCAAAACGTGGCGGGCCACACCGGAGGGTGCCAGTGGTTGGGCTCCCCTGTTGTATAGTGATAGATCTCTACAGCTGTTTCACATACACACGCATCATCAAGAGTATAAAAATTTTTGCAGGCATAAAAGAGCCGTGATTAATATAGCCCAGGCACATAGGAAATGCCCAGGTGCATGGGAAATTAATTTCCGGGGTCAAGAAAAGTCACTCTCGGTTCAAGAATGACATCATATCTGTTTGGCACCATCCCCTAAGAAGGGAAGCCTTATATAGCTAGAAAAAAAAATGGTAAAATAAGGGTACGGTGGATGACCACAGCCAGTGTAGGGATCCCAAGCTCCCATGAACTTTACTCGTAGCAGATCAGTTAGTGGCATGCATATCTCTCATGCTGCTAGGTAGCTCGATGCCAAGAGTAGTATTAGGCGCCATTGCGCCGAGACTAAGATCCTTACAATCGTTGCCCCACCGGTATATCCAAGCTTTGGTGAAAGCGAAGGAAAGCACTGAGCTATTTCAGAGGCACAGGGGCATTACGTCATGTGGGCGAATCCCAGCTACATTGCTCTGTGATGTCAGCCGACAGCTGTCTGCTGAAAACGGGTCACAGGAGTGCAAGACAAACTGCACTCCAGTGTGTGATCCACAGGAGAAGTACAGCCAAATGAGCTTTGGCTGTACTTCTCCTTTAATCACTTAAGGACCAGGCCTATTCCGAAACTTTTTGATTACAAGTAAAAATCTGGGTTTTTGCTAGAAAAGTATATATATATATATATATATACTGTGTGCACAATTATTATTAGGCAATTGAGCATTTTGACCAAATCACCATTTTTATGCATTTTGTCCAACTCCAAGCTTTATAAACTTGAATGCTTATTGGGTTTAAGCATATAAGGTGATGTGTATTTGTGTAATGAGGGAGGGTATGGCCTAATGAGATCAACACCCTATATGAAGGTGTGCATAATTATTAGGCTGCTTCTTCTCCTCAGCCAAAATGGGCCAAAAAAGAGATTTAACTGACTCTGAAAAGTCAAAAATTTTAAAAATCTTTCAGAGGGTGCAGCACTCTTGAAATTGCTAAGATATTGGGGCATGATCACAGAATCATCAAAGGTTTTGTTGTAAATAGTCGACAGGATTGCAAGAAACGTGTTGAGAAAAAAAGATGCAAATTAACTGCCACAGATTTGAGAAGAATCAAATGTGAAGCTACCAGGAACCCATTATCCTCCAGTGCTGTCATTTTCCAGAACTGCAACCTACCTGGAGTGCCCAGAAGTACAAGGTGTCCAGTGCTCAGAGACATGGCCAAGGTTAGGAGTAGGGATGAGCCGAACACCCCCCTGTTCGGTTCGCACCAGAACATGCGAACAGGAAAAAAGTTCGTTCGAACACGCGAACACCGTTAAAGTCTATGGGACACGAACATGAATAATCAAAAGTGCTAATTTTAAAGGCTAATATGCAAGTTATTGTCATAAAAAGTGTTTGGGGATCCGGGCCTTGCCCCAGGGGACATGGATCAATGCAAAAAAAGTTTTAAAAACGGCCGTTTTTTCAGGAGCAGTGATTTTAATAATGCTTAAAGTCAAACAATAAAAGTGTAATATCCCTTTAAATTTCGTACCTGGGGGGTGTCTATAGTATGCCTGTAAAGGGGCACATGTTTCCTGTGTTTAGAACAGTCTGACAGCAAAATGACATTTTGAAGGAAAAAACTCATTTAAAACTACCTGCGGCTATTGCATTGCCGACAATACACATAGAAGTTCATTGATAAAAACGGCATGGGAATTCCCCAAAGGGGAACCCCTAACCAAAATTTAAAAAAAAAAATGACGTGGGAGTCCCCCTAAATTCTATACCAGGCCCTTCAGGTCTGGTATGGATATTAAGGGGAACCCCGGCCAAAATTAAAAAAAAAAATGACGTGGGGTTCCCCCTAAATTCCATATCAGACCCTTCAGGTCTGGTATGGATTTTAAGGGGAACCCTGCGCCAAAAAAAAAAAAAAAAACGGCGTGGGGTCCCCCCAAAAATCCATACCAGACCCTTATCCGAGCACGCAACCTGGCAGGCCGCAGGAAAAAGAGGGGGGTACGAGAGTGCGGCCCCCCCTCCCTCCTGAACTGTACCAGGCCACATGCCCTCAACATTGGGAGGGTGCTTTGGGGTAGCCCCCCAAAACACCTTGTCCCCATGTTGATGAGGACAAGGGCCTCATCCCCACAACCCTGGCCGGTGGTTGTGGGGGTCTGCAGGCGGGGGGCTTATCAGAATCTGGAAGCCCCCAGATCCCGCCCCCCCCCGTGTGAAATGGTAAGGGGGTACATAAGTACCCCTACCATTTTAACGAAAAAAGTGTCAAAAATGTTAAAAATGACAAGAGACAGTTTTTGACAATTCCTTTATTTAAATGCTTCTTCTTTCTTCTATCTTCCTTCATCTTCTGGTTCTTCTGGCTCTTCTGGTTCTTCCTCCGGCGTTCTCGTCCAGCATCTCCTCCGCGGCGTCTTCTATCTTCTTCTCCTCGGGCCGCTCCGCGGGGGGGAGGCTCCCGCTCTTCTCTTCTTCTTTTCTTCTCTTCTTCTCTTCTTCATTTTCTTCTCCGGGCCGCTCCGCAATCCATGCTGGCATGGAGGGAGGCTCCCGCTGTGTGACGGCGCTCCTCGTCTGACAGTTCTTAAATAACGGGGGGGCGGGGCCACCCGGTGACCCCGCCCCCCTCTGACGCACGGGACATGACGGGACTTCCCTGTGGCATTCCCCGTGACGTCACAGGGAAGTCCCGTCAAGTCACCGTGCGTCAGAGGGGGGCGGGGTCACCGGGTGGCCCCGCCCCCCGTTATTTAAGAACTGTCAGACGAGGAGCACCGTCACACAGCGGGAGCCTCCCTCCATGCCAGCATGGATTGCGGAGCGGCCCGGAGAAGAAAATGAAGAAGAGAAGAAGAGAAGAAGAGAAGAAGAGAAGAAGAGAAGAAAAGAAGAAAAGAAGAAGAGAAGAGCGGGAGCCTCCCCCCAATGCCATGGGTGCGGAGCGGCCCGAGGAGAAGAAGATAGAAGACGCCGCGGAGGAGATGCTGGACGAGAACGCCGGAGGAAGAACCAGAAGAGCCAGAAGAACCAGAAGAACCAGAAGATGAAGGAAGATAGAAGAAAGAAGAAGCATTTAAATAAAGGAATTGTCAAAAACTGTCTCTTGTCATTTTTAACATTTTTGACAGTTTTTTAGTGAAATGGTAGGGGTAAGAACCCCCTTACCATTTCACACAGGGGGGGGCGGGATCTGGGGGTCCCCTTGTTAAAGGGGGCTTCCAGATTCCGATAAGCCCCCCGCCCGCAGACCCCCACAACCACCGGCCAGGGTTGTGGGGATGAGGCCCTTGTCCTCATCAACATGGGGACAAGGTGTTTTGGGGGGCTACCCCAAAGCACCCTCCCAATGTTGAGGGCATGTGGCCTGGTACGGTTCAGGAGGGGGGGGGCGCACTCTCGTCCCCCCCTCTTTTCCTGCGGCCTGCCAGGTTGCGTGCTCGGATAAGGGTCTGGTATGGATTTTTGGGGGGACCCCACGCCTTTTTTTTTTTTTTTTTGGTGCGGGGTTCCCCTTAAAATCCATACCAGACCTGAAGGGTCTGGTATGGAATTTAGGGGGAACCCCACGTCATTTTTTTTTTTAATTTTGGCCGGGGTTCCCCTTAATATCCATATCAGACCTGAAGGGCCTGGTATGGAATTTAGGGGGACTCCCACGTCATTTTTTTTTTTAAATTTTGGTTCGGGGTTCCCCTTTGGGGAATTCCCATGCCGTTTTTATCAATGAACTTCTATGTGTATTGTCGGCAATGCAATAGCCGCGGGTAGTTTTAAATGAGTTTTTTCCTTCAAAATGTAATTTTGCTGTCAGACTATTCTAAACACAGGAAACATGCGCCCCTTTACAGGCATACTATAGACACCCCCCAGGTACGAAATTTAAAGGGATATTACACTTTTATTGATTGACTTTAAGCATTATTAAAATCACTGCTCCTGAAAAAACGGCCGTTTTTAAAACTTTTTTTTGCATTGATCCATGTCCCCTGGGGCAGGACCCAGGTCCCCAAACACTTTTTATGACAATAACTTGCATATTAGCCTTTAAAATTAGCACTTTTGATTTCTCCCATAGACTTTTAAAGGGTGTTCTGTGGCATTCAAATTTGCCGCGAACACCCCAAATTGTTCGCTGTTCGGCGAACTTGCGAACAGCCAATGTTTGAGTCGAACATGAGTTCGACTCGAACTCGAAGCTCATCCCTAGTTAGGAGGGCTGAAACCCGACCACCACTAAGCAAGACAAATAAGTTGAAACGTCAAGACTGGGCCAATAGATATCTGAAGACAGATTTTTCAAAGGTTTTATGGACTGATGAGATGAAAGTGACTTCTGACAGACCAGATAGATAGGCTTGTGGCTGGATCAGTAATGGGCACAGAGCTCTACTTCAACTCAGACACCAGTAAGGTGGAGGTGGGGTACTGGTATGGGCTGGTATTATTAAAGATGAGCTAGTTGGACCTTTTCGGGTTGAAGATGGACTCAAAATCAACTCCCACACCTACTGCCAGTTTTTAGAAGACACTTTCTTCAAGCAGTGGTACAGGAAAAAGTCTGTATCTTTAAAAGAAAACCATGATTTTTATGCAGGACAATGCTCCATCACATACATCAAAGTACTCCACTACGTGGCTACCAGTAAAGGCCTTAAAGATGAAAGAATAATGACATGGCCCCCATGTCCTCACCTGACCTAAACCCTATTGAGAACTGTGGGCCCTTCTTAAACGTGAAATTTGAGGTGAAGGAAAACAGTATACCACTCTTAATAGTGTCTGGGAGGCTGTGGTTGCTGCTGCACAAAAAGTTGATTGTTAACAGATCAGGAAACTGACAGACTCCATGAATCGAAGGCTTATGACTGTTATTGAAAAAAAGGAGGGCTAGATTGGTCACTACATTTTTTTTGGAAATGTCAGAAATGTTTACTTGTAAATTTTGAGTTGTTTATTATTCTCACTTTAACAGATGAAGATAAAAAAGTGAGATGGGAAAATGTTTGTTTTTCATTTAATTACATAATAATTCTTTACACTAATAGTTGACTAATAATTGTGCACACATAGATATTCTCCTAAAAAGGCCAAAACCTTACTTTTACTTTCTTAAATGTTCAACTTTGAGGTTTATTAACATTGTGGATTGACCAAGAGCACTGCAGTTGTTCAATAATTAAATCAACAATATAACTTGCCTAATATATATATATATATATATATATATATATATATATATATATATATATATATATATATATATTTCTCTTTTTTTTTTTTTTTTGAGGCCCTAGAGAACAAAATTTAATGAATCTAAAAAAAAACAAACAATAACCCTCTTTTTTTGTAAAATATAAAAGATAATGCTATTCTGAGTAGCTAACATGGCATGCTTTAAAACATCCCTTATGATACAAATAAAGCATGACAGGTCATCTTTAAGGGGAGAGCTGGGGATAATAAGATCCCACATCTCACCTCTACAATGGAGATCAAAAAAAAAAAAAAATTGATCTAAAGCTTTTAAAAAAATGGCCTTGTTTACATCGGCCATGAACCGGATGATGTCGCTCCGGGCCTCCTTAATCATAGAGATAAGTGAAGGCCATCTTTCCTCTGCTCATCTCTATGGCCATCTGCCTCAACTGCCTATTCAGTTCTCAGGCTTCCGGATGAGCCAGGTAAGCCCGAGAACTGTGTATTGTGTCAATCCCATGCTACCCTTTACGTATTGTGAAAAATAAAAAATATATATAAAACTACACAAACTAATATGTGAGAATGTTTAGGTGGCTGCTAGCAGTAATGTGCATTCCCACACCCTTCATTAAGATAATTCAAATGTGACACTACTGCGCCTACCTTAATGCTTCTATAAGTGCATGCTAATTAGTACCGATTACAACTCCAAACTTATATATATAAAACATAAAACTGGTATATATAATAAACATCAACCAACGTATGATGCAATACCACTACAATATTCATCAAACATATGAAATTTAAAGTGGTATTAAAGCTTTGGTTTTTTTTTTAATAACAAACATGTTATACTTACCTACTCTGTGCAGTGGTTTTGCACAGAGCAGCTCCTATCCTCTTATCTTTGGGTTTCTTGCTGATGCTCCTGGCTCCTCCTTCTCCCCCTTGAGCAGTGCCCCCAGAGAAAACCCTAGGGGGACTGCTGCATGCTCGCTCCCAAGCTGCTGCTCCATGTGTCCTTAAGACACAGTGGATCAGCCCCGCCCCGCCCCCCCACTCTCTCCTCATTGGCTCACTGGCTGTGATTGACAGCAGTGGGAGTCAATGGATTCCCAAACACTTTTTCTCATGGAAGGCGATTCCGTCTCTCTACTGGCATGTGGAAGGCAATGTCTTGGCCTCGCTGGACAGGGCGGTCAGCGGTAAGGTGCATATTACTGCTGACTTATGGTCCAGCAGGCATGGACAGGGACGTTACCTATCTTTCACCTTGCACTGGGTGACTCTTCTGGCAGCTGGGAAGGATGCAGGACAGGGTGCAGTAGTGTTGGAGGTTGTTCTGCCACCATGCCTCCAAAATACTACTAGTGGTGATTCTGCCACACCTCTGTCCTCCACCCCCTCCTCTTCTTCTTCCTCCATGGCCTCTTCCTGTGCAGATTTGTCTTCGGAACCAGCGGTGCTCCGTAGGCATTCAAGGGGCTACGCAAGCATGCAGGCCAAAAGATGCCATGCGGTGCTTGAGCTGGTGTGTTTGGGGGACAGGAGCCACACTGGGGCAAATATTCTGTCAGTTCTGCAGGGGCAGGTTCAGAGGTGGTTGACGCCACGCCAACTTAAGGCAGGTATGGTGGTTTGCGACAATGGCACCAACCTCCTCTCCGCCCTCCGACAGGTACAACTGATCCATGTGCCCTGTTTGGCTCATGTCCTTAACTTGGTAGTGCAGTGCTTCTTGGGCAGGTACCTGGGCTTACAGGATGTCCTGAGGCAGGCCAGGAAAGTCTGTGTGCATTTCTGCAGGTCATATAATGCCAGTGCTCGGCTGGCTGACCTCCAAAAGGAATTTAACCTGCCCAAGAACCTCCTAATCTGTGACATGCCCACCAGGTGGAACTCAACGTTGGCCATGCTGCAGCGGCTGCACACACAACAGAGGTCCATCAATGAGTACCTGTGTGACTATGGCACCAGGACAGGGTCAGGAGAGCTGTTTTTTTTTCCCCACGCCAGTGGGCCATGATCAGGGATGCATGCACTGTCCTGTCACCATTTGAGGAGGCCACAAGGATGGTGAGCAGTGACAGTGCATGTATCAGTGACACTGTCCCCCTTGTCCACCTGTTGGAGCACACGCTGCATGGAATAATTGACAGGGCACTTGAGGCAGAACAGAGGCAGGAAGAGGAGGACTTCCTTAGCTCTCAAGGCCCCCTTTATCCAGACAGTGTTCCTGCATGCCCGCCAATCACACAGGAAGAGGACGAGGAGGAGGAGGAAGAGGAGGATTGTGTCAGCATGGAGGTGGAGCCTGGCACTCAGCATCAGCAGCAGTCTTTAAGGGATTATTTACAGTCCCAAGAAACCCATGGACTTGTACGTGGCTGGGAGAAGGAGGCTGCAGATCATGACATCCTTAGTGACTCCGGACCGAATGCCTCAGCAAACCTATGCTGCATGGCCTCCCTGATCCTGCAAAGCCTGCGGAAGGATTCTCATATTTGTGGTATCAAGGAGGAGGATCAGTACTGGCAGGCAACCCTCCTTGATCCACGTTACAAGGGTAAGGTTGCGGACCTTATCTTGCCGTCGCAGAGGGAGCAGATGATGAAACATCTTCGGGAGACTTGCAGAAAGGTCTGTGCAATGCGTTCCCAGAGACTGGGAGGTTACAAACTCCTGTTCCTTGTTCCTGTTCCCGGTCAGTCAAAGAAGGAGTGGTGGAGAAGGTGGCTGTGTGACCGATGCATTCAGACAATTTTTTAGTCCGCAGCCCCAAGGTATGATCGGTTCCAGCAACCATCGCCAGCGTCTGTTTTACATGGTGCAGGAATACCTAGGGGCAAGATCTGACTTGGACACCTTTCCCACCGAAAATCCTCTGGGTTACTGGGTCTTGAGGATGGATCACTGGCCAGAGCTTGCACAGTATGCAATTGAGCTACTGGCCTGTCCTGCATCCAGCGTTCTTTCGGAACGCACATTCAGTGCTGCTGGAGGTTCTGTAACCGATCACAGGGTGCGCCTGTCCACCGACTCGGTTGATCGACTGACCTTCATAAAAATGAATCTTGGATCACCACCAGCTACCAAGCACCTGATGCTGATGTAACTGAAAAATTTTTTTTGCAATGTCAGATCCCTTCAAGACTGCCTATGCTGATGCTGAGTGACTATCCTGTTATGCTGAGTGACTATCCTCTTCCTCCTCAATTATCATGCTGATAGCTTGTAAGAATAGTTTTGGTTCTGGGGGCCACCACCAGTGGCTAAGGCCCAATTTTTCAGCCCCTGTTTAACAGGGGCGTGAAATTACAATTTTTGATGCAATATTTTGCAAGGAGGGTTTGTTGCTGCACTCAATTAGAGTATTTGTGAGGGGTTGCAGTGTTGTGGCACCAGCACCAGTGCCTAAGGCCCAATTTTTCAGCCCCTGTTTAACCACCTCCGGACCGCCGCACGCCAATGTACGTCCAAACTTTGAAGGGGTATATCGTTGTTATGGCAGCAGCTAGCTGCCATAACCCCAGTATCCCTGTTTTCGTGCAGCGGTCCTCTTTCTGATAAAGGTGGTCCCTGCGGCAGATTCACCGTGAGATCACTTTTATCGGTGGCGGGAGAGGGCCCCCCCTCCCGCTACGATCCGATGCCCTCCGCTGCTTACCGGAGCTGTCGGTAGCGGCGGAGGCGATAGCGTCTATCTGCCTACTGTGCCTGGAGACGAGTGAGGCTAAGATGGCGCCCACTCATCTCCATGACACTGCTGGGCGGAAGTGACGTCAAAACGTCACTTCCGCCCACGCCTCTTAAAGGCATATTTTTTTCAATGTCATTTTTTAAATGACTTTTTTTTTTATTGCATTTTAGTGTAAATATGAGATCTGAGGTCTTTTTGACCCCAGATCTCATATTTAAGAGGTCCTGTCATTTTTTCTATTACAAGGGATGTTTACATTCCTTGTAATAGGAATAAAAGTGACATTTTTTTTTTAAATGGTGTAAAAATAAATAAAATAAATGTAAAATAAATAATAAAAAATTTTAAAACCCCCCGTCCTGATGAGCTCGCATACGCGAGTAGCGCCCGCATATGAAAATGGTGGTCAAACCACACATGTGAGGTATCGCCGTGACCCTAGACCTCCTCTGTAACGCAAAACATGCAACCTGTAGAATTTTTTAAACGTCGCCTATGGAGATTTTTGAGGGTAAAAGTTTGACGCCATTCCACGAGCGGGTGCAATTTTGAAGCCATGATACCATGTTGGGTATCAATTTACTTGGCGTAATATTATATTTCACAATATAAAAAAAAATTGGGCTAACTTTACTGTTGTCTTATTTTTTTATTCAAAAAAGTGAATTTTTTCCCAAAAAAGTGCGCTTACAAGAACGCTGCGCAAATATGGTGCAAAAAAAGTATTGCAACAACCGCCATTTTATTCTCTAGGGTTTTAGAAAAAAACATATATAATGTTTGAGGGTTCTAAGTCATTTTCTAGCAAAAAAAAACTGTTTTAAACATGTAAACACCTAAAATCCAAAACGAGGGGCTGGTCCTTAAGTGGCGTATAATTACAATTTTTGATGCAATACTGGGCTTGTTCCTGTGCTCCAACTAGAGTATCTGTGAGGGGTTGCAGTTTTGTGGCACCAGTGCCTAAGGCCCAATTTTTCTGACCCTGTTCAACACCAACACCTAAGGCCCTAATTTCTGCAGAGTATATAGGGCAGGCCTCTACTTTCAAACATCCAACTTATGAATGACTCCTACTTGCAAACAGAAGGAGACAACAGGAAGTGAGATGAAATCTACCCCTAGGAAGGGAAATTCTCTCCTGTAAGAGTTAATATGGGAAAAATGTGTCTCCTCTCCACTGATGCTTTATCACCAATCCTTGTTTCACTAAAAACCCCAAATTGTCAAAAAACATTTTTCATTGGGACAGAAAGTGAGGTAAAATCTTCTGAAGAGGTGCACAGACAGCAAAACAAATGTCACAGGGGTGATAACCCTTCCCTATGTTTTCCAAAAAAAATAGATTTTTTAGCTGGAGCTACACTTTAAAAATGTACCAGTTCAAAATTACAAACAGATTCTACTTAACAACAAACCTACAGTCCCTGTCTTGTTTGCACCACCTGTATACTGCTGTTCAGAGGGCCTGGGGCCCCACGCCTTTCCTTTTTTTAATTTGGGTGCGGGGTTCCCCTTAATATCCATACAAGACCCAAAGGGCCTGGTAATGGACTGGGCGGGGGGGTACCTATGCCGTTTGTCTCACTGCTTTTCATCCATATTACCGGGACCGGACATTACATTAAAGCCGTAAGCAGTTTTAAATCACTTTTATTACTTTAAAAATGTCATTTTGTGCAGGGACTGTTCTAAGCACAGGAAACACGCGCCACTTTACAGGCATACTATAGACACCTCCCACGATATTTAAATTAATATTTCACTTTTTTTTCACTTTAAGCATCATTAAAATCACTGCCCCCTGGGGCAGGACCCGGGTCCCCAAACCCTTTTTAAAACAATACCATGCAAATTAGCCTTTAAAATTAGCACTTTTGATTTCGAACATTTGAGTCCCATAGACTTCAATGGGGTTCTAACGTTCGTGCGAATTTTCGGTCCGTTCGCAGGTTCTGGTGTGAACCGAACCAGGGGTGTTCGGCTCATCCCTAGTCTAAAATCGATTTTCTTAAGAATATATTGCACTTACATCCAACAAAGCCAAAATAGCATGAAAGAAACAGCCAACAGTTTCCAAGCCACTTGTTGGTTCAGCTTTCAGTCACCCGGCTCCACCCAACGCGTGTTTTTACTGTCACATGAGTTCCTCAGGGGTACTCCAGGCTGGGGAGCTTGCTTCCCAGCTGAGAGAGGCCTGTGGAGCTTGTAACATGAGTAGGTTCAGAGAGGCAGTGCGTTGCCATGAGAAACTACTGTGAGAGGCTTCTTATGGTCAGGAGAGGCTGCTAGGAGACCTTGGAATCTGTGGAGACCAACCAGAGGATCGTGGTTAACCTGGTGAGGGTTTACTCACACAAATGCTTCCTGACTTCTCTTCACAGAGAGTCACATTTGCTTTGGTAAGCATATTCACATGTGGGTGTTTGGAATACATGTGGTGATGTCTCTTTTCTTGGAATGTAGAGTTGGGATTCACAGATTCATATTACTGCACTTCAGATTTCATCCTGAAATATAATGAACTTTATACTTATTTTATGTGACATACATACTTTTCATTTTTTACACTATCTGAGTACAGAGTTTTTGTGCACTTTCATGTCAGTGGTGATGATGATTAGTAGTCACACATGTATTTTCATGGTTCACTTGTGGGCTAGCATGGCATCCTACTAAGAATATTCATGGATTAAAATTTGGCTGGTTCATCAGGGACAAGCTGAATTTCAATCCATGTGTGGCCATTGTAGTTAAATAGAAGTTGATCTACAGATCAACTTCTTCTTAACCTTCATGCCGATTAGAAGCCGCTTAATCAGTGGCTGCTGCGCTGCTGCGTTAATATGAATACAATAGGGGGGAGGGGAGGATTCCCCTATCCACCTTGATTGTGTAGATGGGGGAATTGATTCAGTCTTTTTTGTTTAGCCCACTGGCTGAATGAAAAAACTGAACAGTTTATGGTCAGCTTAAGGCATTTTGTCACCCATATGCCATGATGTCAAGCATTTTTCCCATACCTAAACTTTGATGATGTCTGGTGCTTTTTTCACCAATATGACTCTTTTTATAGAATTTAAAAAATATGATATTAATTATATGTATTACCATTATTACCATTATTATCATGTTATTATCATAAAAATGACTACATTTTGATGGTGCCTGGTGCTTTTGCACCTACAGTATACCCTGGCATATTTGGAGTTTAATATATATACTGCACATCTGTCTACATCTCTCTACCCCCATATCCACATTCCACTAAAATATTGTGTCCCCCTATATTATCTTTTCTTAACTTAATTTAATAACAGAAACCAAAGTTAAATTAAGGACTTGGCCCCCTTGATCCTGAATCTGTTGCAGGTCGTGATTAAATCTACATGCATTTTAAATTAAGTAGTGTCAAATCATTTTATTGCAACTGATTCCTTAATTATTTCTTGCTTCAGTATAAAACTCATAATTACATCTTTCAATCAGTCAGTGTCACAGTTCAATATATACAGGTAACCTGCAAGGTAAAAAAAAAATCAAATCTTTAATTGCAAAAGCAAAATCATTTTGTTGTAAGAGGCTAAAAGAATAATAGAAAGAAAAAATGAAATACGAGTCAGCATTTGCTTTAAGACACTGCTATTAAAATACACTTTTAATATGTACCTTCTATTTTCAAATCTATGCAGCTAACCTAATTTAAATTTAAAGTGATACTAAAGTCTTTAAAAAAAAAAATAAAGATAACAAACATGTTATACTTACCTGCTCTGTGCAGTGGTTTTGCAAAGGGCAGCCCAGATCCTCTTCTTTTCGGGTCCCTTGTCAGTGCTCCTGGCCCCTTACTTCTGTTGAGTGCCCCACAGCAAGCGGCTTACTATGTGGGCACTTGAGCTGAGCCATACTCCGTGTATCAATTAAGACACAGAGCCACAGTTCGGCCCTGCCCCCTCTGTCTCTTCAGATAAGTATTAAGGGGGCTGAGGAGGGCTGCCAAACACAGAACACTTTTTAGCTTAATGCATAGAATGCATTAAGCTAAAAAAAAAAACCTTGTGCCTTCACAACCACTTTAAGTCCAATTTAATGAGACTCATACAGAAATCTTAATTTAGCATACCTGGCAGCCTGTGTCAAATTTGTATGCACCCATTCCCTCCACAAGTTTCTAAATTGGTGATATATTACCAGTATGGATAAGCTGACTGTTCAATCCGGACCTAGGTTTAGACTGAACGTTGGCTGTTTAGGCATTTGAACAAATGCCCAAACGTTAGCCCATTCTGCACCTTATTTGGTGAAAGCCAATTATATATAGAAGCAGTATTCTACCACTTCTATATATGACAGCTTACTGCTGTTTCTGGTTACTAAAAAAGTCGCAGGGGCTAATACCTGCGGCATCCCTCGGAACAGCTGACATCACCAGGTATTACCACTTCTGAGCAAAGAGACAGGGATAGCAGTGACATCACTGCTCAAATTAGCCACTGGCCATATTTGGTCAATGCTGTCACCACTATATCTTTTCTTATATAACTGATGTCAGCTGTCGTTTGGTTAGTGGTACCGCTGGAATCGGTCATGTGCACCAGGTTATTTTTTATTTTTTTGGTGAGTCGAAAAATGGTGGGTAGATAGTAAACCTGATTAATTCGGTGATATGTATTCCTTTTTAGCAAAGATGCTATGTCAGAGGGAGAGAAAACACCAACTTAATTTTGATTAAACTAATAACAGTATATTTTTGAGGGGAACTGGAGCCTGAAGAATAGTACATATTTTCAGTAGATTTTTAAAGCTGCTCCTGAGGGACAGACAGATGTCATGTAAAAAATGAGTATCTTTCTTCTAGGATTAAAGACCGAAAGATTGTACAAATTTGCAGCACCCTTTTAAATTGTATTTTTTATTTGTTTTTTGTTTTTTTCAAAAAGTTACATACATCATAAAAAGATATGACAAAAGGAAGGAAAGGGGATGCATCATCATAAAGTAGGTAAAACTAGAGAAAGCATAATCCATTATCAAGGTTACAACTGACAATAATGCTTACATAATCATCTGAAGATATACAATAAGGCTGCATGAGTCATAAAGTAAACACTTAGGACTGAATATTGAGGAAATCAATGAACTATTATAGAACAATGGCCATTCTTAAATAAAGCAAGTAGCGTATTTAATGTTACAGTCATCATAAGCACCTCTATTTATAATCTTATACAACCCTCAAGTAGGCATCAAATTGATATACAGTAGTAACACTAAAAAAAACTGAAAACGAAACTAGGATTAGATACTACATCAAAACCCATACAGATTGTACAATATGCAGAGCTGTCTTAATAGCATCATGGGCCCCTGGGCAAAGTAATGCTCTGGGGCCCCTACAATGGAAACAAGCGGAGCTTCCCCTTTTGGGTGGAGCTCTTCATTAACTACATGAGCAATCGTTCTGTACAGCAAAGAAACAGTGGGAAAACACTACATACATAAAGTAACAAAGCTGTCCTGTGCATATAATATATCTGCTAGATTGATGCCTCCCCAGGACTATGGCTCCTCTACACCCTAGATATCCCCCCAGCACTCTGACCCCTCTACACCCTAGATATTCCCTCAGCACTCTGACCCCTCTACACCCCTGATATCCCCCAGCACTCTGACCCCTCTACACCCTAGATATCCCCCCAGTACTCTGACCCCTCTACACCCTAGATATTCCCTCAGCACTGTTACCATATACACCATAAGATACCCTTGATATCCTCCAGCCCCATTATTCCATCCATGTAGTACCCCCTTTTCCAGTGGAGATACAGTGCATGTGCCCACCTCCAGCACTGGACTCACCTATACTAATCAAGCAGGCAGAAGGAGGGGCGGAGGAGGGAGCATGCCTCTGGGCATTCAAAGCCCTTTGGTGCAAACAGTGCTATACAGCTGGGCTCACCGTGACACCATCCACAATGTCACTTCTACAGGTAGGCCCTCAGTGCTGCCAACTCAGCAGCTCCCACTCCAGCTCCTACCCGCAGCCTTCGAGTTCTGAGCATTCAAGCTGCATGGGGCAGGGTCAGAGCATCACTGGCAGTCCGGCCCTGCCCCTCCCTTCTGGCTGTGAAATAATAGGTATTGTTCTGCACAGCATGGCGCACCGCTGACAGCCTGCCTCCCCTGTGTATCCATCACTCTCAGTGCCATCATGGGGCCCCCAATTTCCAGGCAGTGTGAGCTCAAGGACCAGCTGCTTTAGGGAAAGTGCAGGGGCCCCCATGCAGCTGGGGCCCCTGGGCAGTGCCCAGGTGTGCCCACTCATTAAGACAGCCCTGACAATATGTATGTAATGCTAAAAAAAATTGTGAAAAAATGTCATACCAGGTCCACATAAAGTGAATAGCTTACTCCGACTGATGAAAATGGATGTAATAGTTTTAAATAAAGCAGAGATGTCAAGAAGGGGAAGGGGAAGAGGAAGCAGGGGATTGGCAATAACAGGTCTGATCACATAATATCCAAATTCAATGGATTACATACAAGGTATCCCTCAGTTTTGCTGTAAGAAATTCCACACATTTTATGTCTTTAATTGAGCCAATAAGTTGAAGTTGTGTAGGAGTTTTTGTGGAGTTCCAATAGATTGGGATCAGTCTTCTGCCAGCTGTCAGTACATGAGTGACAAATTTCTTGTGAGTGTCTAGAAATCCCTCAAAATTGCAAGAGTAATGCCGCGTACATATGATCGGACATTGATTGGACATTCTGACAACAAAATCCATGGATTTGTTCAGACGGATGTTGGCTCAAACTTGTCTTGCATACACAAATCTTGTCAGAAATTACGAACGTCAAGAATGCAGTGACATACAACATGTACGAGGAGCCGAGAAAATGAAGTTCAATAGCCAGTGCAGCTCTTCTGCTCGATTCCGAGCATGTGTGGAACTTTGTACATGATCCGAATTTACGACAATGGATTTTGTTGTAGGAAAATTTGAGAACCAGCCCTCAAATTTTGTGTGACGGAAATTTCAATGAAAAATGTCCAATGGGGCCTACACACAGTCAGAATTTCCGATAAAGAGCTCCCATCGAACACTTTCCATCGGAAATTCCGACCGTGTGTACGGGGCATTAGAGGCAATAGAAAATAGCACCTGAAAAATGCCTCATCTGCAGTCCCAATGTGAAAGCCTGAGTGCTTTCACACTGGGGCACTGCACTGGCAGGACGTTAAAAAAAGTCCTGCAAGCAGCCTCTTTGGAGCGCTTTAGGAGCGGTGTATACACCGCTCCTAAAGCGCCCCTGCCCATTGACATCAATAAAATGTAAAATGACAGTAAAAACTAGCTAATGTGGCTGCGCTGTCAGGGTGAAAAGGCTCTAAGTTAATAAAATATAAAAAAAAAATCACCAGGAAAACTACAATTGAATGAGGAAGGAGAATACGGAGTTAATTAGTGCTGATTAGAGTAAACTAAGAGGTTAATAATGGGTTCAACAGAGGAACATTTAATTTGAAAAAACATTTTTACTTGTCAAGGTTGCTTTAACTCTCTTCAGAACGAAGTTCACCCCTTTGATCTGTAGATGAAAAACACAGAAAGTTACAATTGATACAATGTTTCAATTTAACATTCTGTATTCGCGGCTGAGCAATGTTGTTGATAAACATTGCCAAACTGCTTTTTTTACAGCTCCTGCTACCGACCTTCTCTGTGTACTCGGCAATGCAGCTGCAATTAATTAGAGCTGAATTGTTGGGTACTGGGACAAGGAAGGATCCCAGCAACAGAAGGACTGGATGCACTAAACATGCCCTGTATACAATGATGACATGATTTTGGGAGTGCCGATCACGCCCAGAGTCCACAACTAGTTATGTGCTTTTAGGAAAGAATCCAGGCCTTTCTTAGAACAATCTACTGAGCTGGCCAGAGCCATATTTTGAGAGTCTCCTCCACATTTTCACAGCTTTTACCGTATTTGGAGATTAAATCTCTTTTCCTCCAGACATAAAGTGTGCCCCCTTGTCCTCTGTGATGATCTTAATGTGAATAACGCTACACCAAGTTTACTAAATGGACCACTTATATAGAGCATATGAGAGCATAGCTAGGAATAATAGTCCAATCAAGGGAAGGTTCAGCAATACCAATTAAATCATTGTTACATTCATGCACCAAAGCCTCCAACTCACCTATTTTGCTTGGCAGACTTCTGGCATTGGTGAACAATGAACAAATGTTTACATTGAAATACTCTGGCTTTGGCCCAAGGCAGCATTTGAGTATTAGGTGGGCTACCAGGGATCTTCGGGTTATAAAGTATGTTTGTTTAAAGAGAGCATGAGGAGGCCAGAGAATACCTTTGACTACTTTTTTCAAAACTGAGAGCGTAATAATCATAGGAGCCAAAATTGAGTACTTCACTGCTCTGAGAATGTTTACAGAGTTGGCCAAATGCAGCCTCCTTTAAGGCTATTCTTGGATAGGCTGCAATTTTTGAGGGAGAGAACAAGCACATTGCACCTGGAAATAAAACAGTGATGTACTTTTGGGAGAATGAAGAACTAAAAAAGTTACAGATTTACACCATAGATAAGACTGTATCAATAGCCTTCAATTTCAGAGCGATTGAGTGGGAATATTACGTGCCTTGATTCAGAAACTGCCATTAGTATGGCTGATATTAAGCCTTTTTTTGGACAGGCCACAATTTCTTAGGGACTGAGCAGGCATATTGCACCTGGAAATAAAAAAAAATGAGTGTCTATTTGTTTCAAATTTTAAAGAAAGAAATGCGTGGATTTGAAGCGCACCTTTTAAGCTTTTCTTGAATAGACCATAGTTTCTGAGGGAGAGGGCAATCACACTGCATATGGAAATAAAAATTAATGAATTTGGTTTGACTCAACAAGTAACAGCATTTTTTGGGGGATTTTTTAAGCTTTTTTGATAGTCTGTTATTTCAAAGGGAGAGAGCAGGCAAATTCTGTGTAAAAAAAAATATTCTCTGGGAGTCTGGCAGATTTGCTGCTAAGAGTGGAATCCTTTATTGTCTAACTACTTTTTCTGAGGGAAAGAAAAAAAAACTGTAGCTAGAAATAAGAAATTATTATTATTTTTCAAAGGATGAAACAAGGCAGTATATGTAAAGAGATTAGCACCACAGGTGTTTATTGTATATGTTGGCCATAGAACCAGCAGATTGCAGCATCCAAAAAAAAAGTGATTTTTATTCCCAGATAGAAATGAGAAACATTATAAAGACATGCAGCACAGCTTTTATACCCTTTTGGACGGACTGATCATGTTGAGGTAGAGCAGGCAGATTACTCCTAGAAAAAAACAATTTATTCAATTTTTTATTTGAAATTTATATCAGAAAAATGTAAGTGCTTTAAAAACCTTTTAAGCCTTTCTGTATAGAGAACTATTTCTGAGGGAGAGAGCAGGCAGATTTCAGCATTAAATATAAAATTAGACAGTCTTTGCACAGATATAATATAAGTATTATACAGCTTTGATGCAGAGCATCCTCCTTATTAACATGTCAACATTTTGCAACAGACATCTATTTCAGTCAGAAATATTACCTGAAGCTGCATTGTTTCTGAAACAGGTTTTAAAATGTGCACATTTTTTTTCAGAATGGAATCTCATATACTGTATTTTTAATAGGAAGTACATTTAGAGGCAGGTGCATACATTTTAACAGGAGAGGGAGGTGATTGCATTGTCATCCATTTGTAAGAACGCAGGGCAGCTTAACCATCTCCAACAGTGTGCCCTGTCTAGTATCCTTCCCGGCTGCCAGTGAAGTTATCCTGTATGATACATAAAGTCCCTGCCCACACTTGCAGGACCATGTGTTTGTGGTCACGTGGACCCTCCTACTGACCATGTAGTCCAGTGATGTCGAAATTTGTATCTTTTATATGATGGTGGATGGCAAGGATGACCTTACAGGCAAAAGTACTGGAGACCAGAAACATTACATTTGAACACTTGTGGGGGACTGGTGGTTATGAGGGTGACTTCCCTGAAGAGTACATTTGAGAAAGAGGAAGAGATGGAGGTGACTGCTGACACTGCCACTGGGTGAAAGTATGTGGGGCAGCACAACCTTATCCAATAGTGTGTCCTGTCCTACATCTTTCCTGGATGCCAGACGTTACCCTGTGGGTCATGAACAATGTACTGTATAACAGCAGGAGCTCTAAAGCCAGTATTTTTACAAACTGGCATTGATTTGCTGGGCATGGGAGTAGCTTCTGTTCCAGCAGCTGGGGCAGAGAAATGTTCCTGTTGAATGCTACAGGGTGGGGTTAAGGCATAATGTAAATCTTTGACACTCCTTGAAAGACTTCCATCCCTATTGCTGCAGGCTAATGATAAGGAATCTTGTATAGTGGGGGTAATTGTAAAAAGGGGAGGGGCTGGAATTGTGGAAAAAGAGTGCTGCCGTTTTCTTGCTGATTGCTGGAATTCAAGTGCTGCTTCAATGAGCAGTGTGGTGAGAGGTCATATGTCCTTTTATACAAGTAGTACCCAAATTACCAATGGTATTGCCACACTTGATAAACTTTATACAGAGACGGCAAATGACTATAGTGCAGTCTACAGCATATGTGCATTGAAAAAGACCCACACAGCTAAGCTCTTGAGGGGACCATTGGACAACAATAGCCTTGACCTGTGGAGCTTTGCCATCCAGTGCAACAGAGTGGAATAGAGCGGCTGCTCCCTCCACTCCTCTGCCATCTGTCACTAGATAATATCCTGCCTCAGTGACTCAGGGGGATGATGAAGGTTTGATTAGCTAGTCCTCAAACACCTCTGTGTGCTCTGGGTGTATAGCATATCTGCTGGCAGGAAAGAAGATGCTGCACCCTAGATGTTGCTCGCCCCTGATATAAAAAATGTTGTAAAACCTCCGCGCTACTATGGGTGGTGTGATGTATAAATAAATAAACAAAACAAGTATACTCAAGGTTGCTACTTGTGTTCCCACATATACAAAAAATCTAAAATCAAAGAAATGTGAAGCGCTACCTATCCTAGCTCAAATAATTACATATAACGCAAACACTTATTAAATATTAATGATATAAACGTGGCAATAGTGGTCATGAGTCTGACCAATCATATGTCAACAAAAAACAAAAAAAGGCAATTGTGACATATCACAATTGTGAGCCATTTGATATATATTCTAAAGTAACATGCAGTTGAAATAACAAAAACAACTCAACAACCTTAAATAGATACTGTCAATAGTCCCAATAGAAAAGTGATCATAAGATCCAATCCATTCTCTTAATGCTCATACACTCTCTGTGAATAATCAGAAACCCAGTAATAAACTTCAGTGCAAATCTTGTGTTCCTCTCAGATAAAAAAAAAAAAAGTAAAGGACCTGAGAATCTGCAAATGTTTGAGTGACCAGCAAGAGGTTTTATGATCCCAACTGTACAAAGCGAACCATCGTTGTGCACCAGAGCTAGTGCACCTATAAATGTGAGTATGATTATTTTTATTTAATAAAGACCCATTTTTATACAGTTCAAAACTGTTAGTTTTTTACCTGCTCTTATGACAGGGACGCCTAACCGGTGGCCCACGGCGCCCTCCGATGTGGCCCGCCACGTCTTGCTCTGAGATGGCGGGTCAGCAAGCCCAGATCACAGGTTCTTGACCCGCCATTTCCGAGCATCAGCGCAAAGAATGAAGCCACCGCTAGAGGAAGCAGGGCCGATGCTTCCTGTATAGCGCCGGCTCCTTCACGGAGCGATACCAAATGTACTCCGCCTGTGACAGAAAGCATCGGCTCTACTCTCTACTGCAGCCGCATGCTTCTGTCACACTAAAGCATGGGAACCCACGATCTCGGACAGCAGCCAGCAGTGCCAGAGCCAGCAGTAACAGTATCAGCCACCAGTACCAGCCACCAGTACCAGTCACCAGTACCAGCCACCAGTACCAGCCACCAGTACCAGTCATCAGTACCAGTACCCGCCAGCAGTACCAGTACCAGCCAGCAGTATCAGTACCCAGCAGCAGTCACAGTACCAGCCAGCTGTACCAGTACCCACCAGCAGTACCAGCCAGCAGTACCAGTACCCACCAGCACTACCAGCCAGCAGTACCAGTACCCGCCAGCAGTACCAGTACCCACCATCAGTACAAGCCAGCAGTACCAGTACCCGCCAGCAGTACCAACCAGCAGTACTAGCCAGCTTTACCAGTACCCACCAGCAGTACCAGTACCAGCCAGCAGTACCAGTACCCACCAGCAGTACCAGTACCCACCAGCAGTACCAGTATCAGCCAGCAGTACCAGTACCCGCGAGCAGTACCAGCCAGCAGTTCCAAGCCAGCGGTATCTGCCAGCAGTACCAGCAGGCAGTACCCAACAGCAGTACCAGCCAGCAGTACCAGCACCTGTCCACAGTACCCAACAGCAGTACCAGCCCTGGAGGACAGCCAGCAGCAGCCACCAGTTATAACCACCTGGGGCACAGCAGCAATCAGCAGCAGGAATCCTGAGGAAGAAGTGAAGATCAAGGTCGGTTGAGATGCAGGTAAACCGCTGTGCATCAGCGTGAAAGCAGCCTTAGGCCCCTTTCACACGATCGGTCTGATCGGGTCTGCCTGTCTGTTTTTCAGGCGGACTCAATTGGACCCTCCATTCACCTCTATAGAGCCGCATATGTAAATAGACTCGTGTCTGCTTACACCTGCCTATCTGCAATCCGATCTGCTTAAAAAAACAGAAGGGGATCTGTCCCCTTCTGTCTGAGCAGATCAGAGGGCCCTTAGGGTAGAGCGCGCTGTGTCTGTGTCTGTTCTACATATGCAGAGTGGACACAGACCTGCCATCTGCCCGCTACGCTCATTGTGGCCCGCGACCTGTTACCAAGTCGCTAAAGTGACCCTCACTCCTCAAAAGGTTGGGCACCCCTGTCTTATGACATATGTGTATTATGCACAAGTGAACAAGAGTCCAAGAATCACCAGGAAAGCAGCTGGTCAAAAGGGGAATGCTATTGTAGACCCGTGGGAGAGTCTCCCCTAGAGGTGAGTGCATAGTGTGACCGGTGGAGGGCACTTTTTTTTGTTGTTTTTTTTATTTAAGAGGAACACAAGATTTGCATTTAAGTTTGTTACGGGATTTCTGATTATTCGCAGAGAGTGTATGAGCTTTCTTTCATTGTAATGTGCTTCAGTCATAAAAGTTGCAAGTACAATTCTTGCCATTAGCCATGAGGGCAGTATGCATTTATAGAAACTGAAATCTTTTCATCAGATCAAAACTGGGATGAGAGTTTAGATTTTATCCTCATGATATTAACAAAATAAATTTAAAAAAAGCCTGCGCTTGCAAACACCCCTAATAATTAGGGGCTAAAGCAGCTAGCCTAATGTTTTGGTATAACAAACATTAACAAAATATGCTAATAAAGGCAACACTACACTCCAAATTGCAAATTCAAAGTGAAACAAAATAAACTCAAACACATATCACAAATAATACAATAAAAAAGTGCATCTAATATATAAACAATTTCAACACTGCAATATAAAGTCCAACGTGATAATGATGTACCCAGATATTATAATAAAAAGTGCATCTCAAGACTCCCAATAAGTAAACAATTCCAATACGGCAATAAAGTCCAGCGTGGTAATAACATCCACCACTCTTGAAATAATAGTGCTCCCAAGTGAATGCTTCCACCTTTCACAGTGCCCAGAAAAGTTTATTATAAGCTTACCAGAATATCATGACCCTCTGCATATGCGTAATCAAAAAAGGCGTGTATGTATCTACAGATGTAGGCATCTTGAGCGGTTCCTTGAGAATGTCAGCTTCTGATGAAATGCATAGAGATGTGGCCTACACTGTGACGTCATAATGCACACTGATCGCTCTCTGTCTATGTTGGATGCCGGCCAGAGCTGTTTTCTTAAAGCACTGAGACCTTATAAACCATGTGAGTGCAATTTTATGTCAATAAATGTGTTTAAGGATTTTCACTTCTGCAGGCTTTTCTCTTTTAAAGACATACACACCTGCTATATTTATCTGGGAGTGGACTTCCGAGGCTATGCTGAGTACCACTAAGGAGTGGAGCAGTCTGAAGATACATACACACTTATCTTGACCACTCATATGCAGAGGGTCATGGTATTCTGGTATGTTTATGATATGGTTTTCTGGGCACTGTGAAATGTAGAAGCATTCACTTTAGAGCACTATATTTTCAAGAGTGGTTGATATTATCATGCTGGTTGCAGTATTGGAACTGATTATTTATTAGATGTTTTGAGACACACTTTTTATTGTAATATCTGGGTACATCACTATCACATTGGACTTTATATTGCAGTGTGGGAATTGTTTATGTATTGGTTGCACTTTTTATTGTATTATTTGTGATACATGTATGAGTTTATTTTATTTCACTTTGATGTTACAATTTGGGGTGTAGCACTACCTTTATTAGCATACCCTTAGAATATTGACAGTGGGCCTGCAATATTCATTGATACATGAGCACAGACTACAGAGTGCATACACCAAATTTAGTGGTGTCGTTTCCTATAAAGCATCTGAATGTACACTTACCGAGGCTGGCCATAAGCCAGTTTTTTTTTTTGTTCAACCAGTAGTTCGAACAGAAGAAAATGACTCCATTCCCCATTCACAAACTTGATGTGGATGGGGGGATCCCTCCCGCTGAGTTATTGTATTCTAATGCCCTGTACACACGGTCGGATTTTCCAATGGAAAATGTGTGAAAGGACCTTGTTGTCGGAAATTCTGACCGTGTGTAGGCTCCATCACACATTTTCCATCAGATTTTCCGACACACAAAGTTTGAGAGCAGGATATAAAATTTTCCGACAACAAAATCCGTTGTCGGAAATTACGATCGTGTGTACACAAATCCGACGGACAAAGCGCCACGCATGCTCAGAATAAATAAAGAGATGAAAGCTATTGGCCACTGCCCCGTTTATAATCCCGACGTACGTGTTTTACGTCACCGCGTTTAGAACGATCGGATTTTCCAACAACTTTGTGTGACCGTGTGTATGCAAGACAAGTTTGAGCCAACATCCGTCTGAAAAAATCCTAGGATTTCGTTGTCGGAATGTCCGAACAAAGTCCGACCGTGTGTACAGGGCATAACAGTGGGGAGACTTCCTGCCATCAGAATACACTCATCAACATCGTCAGCTAATGCTGGCTGTGCTGATCGAGAGAGAATTTTCCAAAAGACTGGTTGTACACAAGTCAATCGTCCCCGCTGAACAGGATGAATTTCGATCCATGTATGGTGGCTGGCGTAATATTTGGTATACTTTCAAAAAATATGTTTTTTCAAATGTTTTTAGACTCATCTAATGTTTGTTATAATTTTTTAAATGTGCATAACATATCCAATAAAATCAAAATCTTAAGAGTTCACTGTTATTACTAAAGTAGATTGTACAAAAAAAACAAAACCTTAAAACCAAACTCTGGGTTTACCAACTCCCCTCTCCCATTCTCCCCTTACCCTCCTTTGAAGCACCCTCCAGGAATTATAAAAAATCTCTTTACCTAGCGAAGAGATGTAAACCCTAACAGATTGATGTTCAGTTTGCTATATCACTGTGTAATACATAATTCACTTTTTAATTCACCATCTACTGTTGCATCTTAGTGCTGCCAACTCCTGTATCCTCTTTGTGAATATTTCCTGTCTACATGCCTTCCAGCAAAAGAAACAAAAGTGTGGCGTTATATATCACATCCACTGCAGTGTGTATTACAATAAAGACATATAAAAATGGTGAATACTACCAAAAAATTTATGACCATAATTTTTTGGTAGTATTGGAAATTTTTTTGGTAGTATTGGATAATGGATGAAGATGGAGGAGGAGGAGGAGGAGGAGGAGGAGGAGGAGGAGGAGGATCTACAAAATTTGCCTTTCAAATTACTTAAAATTTAAAAAAAAAAAAAAAAAACATAAATGATAATGAAAACATTTATTTTATTTTTTTTAGATTTTGGCTAAAACATCAATGATGTTGGTCAGTCTTTTTTCAACATCGTTGATGTTTTCCTTGACCTTCTCTAAATCCCAATTGCACACCATTATTTCGCTGATGAGGATTTGTGCACTTGCACTGTTGAAGTGAGTTTCTTCTTCCACAACATCCACATCACCTAAAAATAAAAAAACACCATGTATTATAAATATGCAGGCATACATCTATTATCTGAAGCTGTGGTCTCAGACACTGACCTGTTGTGGTGACCATTTCGCCCACTTCCTGAACCTCTGAATCAACATCCTCATGCTGTGTTTTGAGTTCCCCTTCTTCAGGAGGTGTGGGGTTCCTGGTGTCCTCAGATGTCCCGATTCTTTTCTCCCCTATGTGAATACAAAAAAGGTATACTTAGACAGATATTTGAGGCGAGAAATAGTAATATGAAACATTGCTTGGAAGTGTTGTCCAATTGTCTGTTTTGGCAGAGTTCAAAGCTGAAGATATATAAGAGAAGAAGAAGCTGGAATACTTACCTGTTTTGTGCAAGTTTCACACTTAGAGAGACCCCTAGTATCCACTGGAGCACCTGCGTGGGACACCATACACCATAAAAAGGTTGTTCTGGTGTCCCACACTAGTGCTCCTGCGTCCAGATGTGTAAACAGCTGCTGAGTGTCCTCTCCTTACACTGAATCTAGTTTAGATCTCATTATATAACACATTTAGACAACAATGTACTAAACTTCTTTTCATACAAATAGGCATGAACGAATGTAGTTAACCTGCATCTGCCAAAAACATCGTAATAGTGGTTGAACGAACAATGTTTACTACGAACGATTACTGTGCCCACGAACCTCAAACTTGCCATTTTAAACTGTACAACAGTAAAGAAAAGCACATGGAGCAGCACTAAAGTACTAATAACAATAGGAACACATGACAAATACTTACTTTTTTGCAGCACTTTCCTGATCCTTCTATACTGATCCTGCTCCCTCAATTTCATGTCTGACCAGCATTTCCTCAATTGCTCCTTGGATCGTCATACCCCAAAATTCCTGTGCAGACTTCTCACAACTTTAGTCATGATCTTGGCCTTTCTCACATTTGGGTTGCTGTACAGTCCATACTTCCCAATCATAGCCAGCCCCCTTCAAGATGTCCACCATCTCCACTATCTCTACAAAGGACATATTTGAGGCCTTATATCTCTCCTGGATCTGGAACTACCTTGCTCCGGGCTTTCTTCGTCTTCGTTGTTTCTGATCTCTGCAGGCACCTGCTGTGTTTTTGCCAAGTGCTCTCCCTCTGCACCGAAAGAGAAAAGGCGGGGAATACACTAGAAAGGACAGGGGCTGAGTTTTACACACGCGCAGTGTATATAAAGCATAACACGTGGGCGTTGTACGTACGATCTGGGAGTGGAGGATGGAGGATCGTAAGAGCTGATAGTACAAACAAAGGTTCAATTTTAGCTTGGGGCATCAGTGGTTAGTGGCCTATACTGCTTTAGAAATTGAGGCCTATATTGGAACAAGATTAGGAGAGTTTAGCCTGACATTAGGGTTTTTCTTGTGTTGTGTCTTGCAGAGAAAATGGTTGATAAATTTACTGACCCAGACTTCCTGCCCAGATTCCTGGACATGTACAGGGAGCTGCCATGTCTCTGGCAAGTCAAAAACAGTGACTACACCAACAAGCTAAAGAGGAAGGCAGCACTGGAGAAACTGATGGAATTGGTGAAGCCTGTGTATCCCACGGCAGACATCACCTATTAAAGGCCAAAATTGGTGGCCTGAGGAGAAAATATAATAGGGAGTGCTAAAAGGTCAAGGATTCCATGAGATCCGGAGCAGCAGCAGATGACATATATGTCCCCAGGCTGTGGTACTATGACAGACTGCATTTTTTGTCAGACCAGAGTGAACCCAGGCCATCGCTATCTACACTTCCTTCCACACTTCCTTCAACATCAGATGAGGCTCCTGAAGTCCAACCTGGGCCTTCCACCCAGGAAGAAGATGTGGAGGAGCCCAGCTTGAGCCAGGTATAGCACTGTCGAACATATTTCTTGTCAAAAATTGAATGATGTTAACTAGATGCTATTATTGATCACTAATTTCTGATTTATCAAAGTGGTTTACATATTAATAGACAATAGTAGCCAAAAAAGATTGGGACAAGAATGAAAAATGATGGGGTCAGAAGGATAGTCTTTTCTATTTGTTAACATTCAATTTGCAACAGTCATGAGCTCAAAACTGTGTGTGATTGATGAACAAGACCTAAAACTATACACCATTTTCATACACAGGAAAGTCTCAGCCAGGAGGAGGCCGTGGAAAGCAGCCTGATGGAATCCCAGGTTCCTCCCCTCCACCTTCCAACCAAAAGGATCAGGTAAGGAACCTGGAGGAGTCAGCAACTACTTTAATTCGCCAGGCTACTGTGGTACTAACAACGACCCCTGGGGGCCCAGAGTCGTATGGCTGTCTTACAGTGAGTAAACTCGAACGCATGGAGGAGGGCCAACACCTCATCTGTGAGAAGATCATTCTTCAGGCCCTAAACAAGGGGATGAGGAGCCAACTCACAAATAAAAGCCACCTGTGTGAGTTGGACCATACTCCTCCACCACCTCCAGCAACACCACCACCATCTCCAGCAACACCAACAACAACACAGCCACCCAACCCACCACAGCAGCATGGAAGGAAGCATGGAAGGAAGTGTTGAGAATGATGGCCTGGGTTTGGTGTGGTCTGGCAAAAGATGCAGGCTGTTGTAAGACCACAGCCTCGGGACATATATGTCATCTGCTGCTGCTCCCCATCTCTCGGAGTCCTGGACCGTATTGTGCTCCCTATTAAATGGACTCATCAGGTTAACAATTTTGACAGTCAAATAATTGATGTCTGTCCAATCCCAACTGTATCTCCAGCGTTGCCTTCCTCTTTATTTTGTTAGGACCCCTATTAAATATCTTTTTTTTTTTTTACAAATACTTGGCTATGTGTTTTACTTCAAAAAGCACAGTTTGTTTGTGAGTAGGCAGGTACCTTTCAAAAATACAATGTCAGATGAACAAGGGACACCAACATAGTTGTATCTCTTTGAGGTTAAAAAATACAAGATAATAATGGTGTTGTGGTAACTTGACACACAAAACAACAAAAAATATTATGGCGATCACGATAAAACAAAAAAAAATTATTCTGGAGATCACAAGAAAAAAAAACAAAAACAAAAAAATATATGGAGATCACGGGAAAAACCAAAAAACAAAGATTATTCATGAGATCACGAGAAATAATAAAAAGTCCATTTGTCAGAACTGTGAATATCAGCAGCAACGCAAAAAATCATTATTCTAGCATTTTAAAGAAGAAAATAATGTGCTGCATTGAGAGATTTCAAAATTTCTCACGTGACGAATATGCTATCTTCATTATGAACGTTAGTTTTACAAGACTGAGCACTTCTGGCTCGTACTTAATTTAGAGCTTGTATGGACATTTGTGTGCGCACTTGTGTACATGCGATCGGACTTTGTTGTCGGAGAATTTGAGAACTTGCTAAGAAGCATTTATTGGCGGAAATTCTGATAGCAAATGTCCGATGGAGCATACACAAAGTCAGACTTTTCGACAACAAGATCACATCAAACATTTCCCGTTAGGAAAATACGATCATGTGTACTAGGGATGAGCTTCATGTTCGACTCGAACATCGTCTGTTCGCCCGTTCACCGAATTGCGAACAATATGCGCCATTCGTGCCAAATTCGAGTGGCGCATCACGGCCCATAATTCACTGCAGCATCGCAGTGTATTTCTGGCTGATGATTGGCCAAGCATGCACTATGACCCACATGCTTGGCCAATAACAGCGCCGTCGGTACAGAGAGCTGTAATTGGCCAAAGCCAGGGTGGCTTTGGCCAATTATGGCTCAGGGGGTTTAGAACACGCCCCACACTATATAAGGCTGCCTGCACGTCGGCACTGTGTAGTGTGTTCCGGCGTTGAGAGACAGAGACAGAGAGACAGTGTCATTTGATTTAAATTAGATAGATTAGTGAGGATAGTCAGTCAGTTACTTGCACTTACAGTGTATTGTGTATATATATGCATCCCAGGTGTTGTGTGTATATATATATATATATATATATATATATATATATACACTGTATTCAGTTTAGCTAGATCCATTCCTGTTATTATCTTCCTACTGACAGGCAGGCAGGTGTTGTTACAGTATTTGAAGAAAATTGCTGGTGTTCTTCTGATCCTATTAGTCCTATTAGCTATAGTATTTACAGATAGTGTAGTGCGACCTCTGAACAGTGTTCAGCTAAAGCTATCTGTAGAAGATTGGTGGTGTTTTTCTGATCCTATCACTACTGCAGGCAGCTACATAATTTTTTAGTGTAGTGCGACCTCTGCACAGTGTTCAGCTAAAGCTACAAGTTAGTATAGTGTGACCTCTGCACAGTGTTCAGCTAAACCTACAAGTTAGAGTAGTGCGACCTCTGCACAGTGTTCAGCTAAAGCTACAAGTTAGAGTAGTGTGACCTCTGCACAGTGTTCAGCTAAAGCTACAAGTTAGTGTAGTGCGACCTCTGCACAGTGTTCAGCTAAAGTTACAAGTTAGTGTAGTGCGACCTCTGCACAGTGTTAAGCTAAAACTACCTGTAGAAGGTTGGTGTTGTTTTCCTGATCCTATCACTACCGCAGGCAGCTACATTATTTTTGCGTTAGTGTAGTGCGACCTTTGCACAGTGTTCAGCTAAAGCTACAAGTTAGTGTAGAGCGACCTCTGCACAGTGTTCAGCTAAAGCTACAAGTTACTGCAGTGCGACCTCTGCACAGTGTTCAGCTAAAGCTACAAGTTACTGCAGTGCGACCTCTGCACAGTGTTCAGCTAAAACTACAAGATAGTGTAGTGCGACCTCTGCACAGTGTTCAGCTAAAGCTACAAGTTAGTGTAGTGCGACCTCTGCACAGTGTTCAGCTAAAGTTACAAGTTAGTGTAGTGCGACCTCTGCACAGTGTTAAGCTAAAGCTACCTGTAGAAGGTTGGTGTTGTTTTCCTGATCCTATTACTAACGCAGGCAGCTACATTATTTACACGTTAGTGTAGTGCGACCTCTGCACAGTGTTCAGCTAAAGCTACAAGTTTGTGTAGTGCGACTTCTGCACAGTGTTCAGCTAAAGCTACAAGTTAGTGTAGTGCGACCTCTGCACAGTGTTCAGCTAAAGCTACAAGTTAGTGTAATGTGACCTCTGCACAGTATTCAGCTAAAGCTACCTGTAGAAGGTTGGTGTTGTTTTCCTGATCATATGACTACCGCAGGCAGCTAAATTATTTACATGTTAGTGTAGTGCGACCTCTGCACAGTGTTCAGAAAAAGCAACCTGTAGAAGATTAGGGGTGTTTTCCTGATCCTATCACTACCGCAGGCAGCTACATTATTTACACATTAATGTAGTGCGACCTTTGCACAGTGTTCAGCTAAAGCTACAAGTTAGTGTAGTGCGACCTCTGCACAGTGTTCAGCTAAAGCTACAAGCTAGTGTAGTGCGACTTCTGCACAGTGTTCAGCTAAAGCTACAAGTTAGTGTAGTGCGACTTCTGCACAGTGTTCAGCTAAAGCTACAAGTTAGTGTAGTGCGACCTTTGCACAGTGTTCAGCTAAAGCTACAAGTTAGTGTAGTGCGACTTCTGCACAGTGTTCAGCCAAAGCTACAAGTTAGTGTAGTGTGACCTCTGCACAGTGTTCAGCTAAAGCTACAAGTTAGTGTAGTGCGACCTCTGCACAGTGTTAAGCTAAAGCTACAAGTTAGTGTAGTGTGACCACTGCACAGTGTTCAGCTAAAGCTACAAGTTAGTGTAGTGCGACCTCTGCACAGTGTTCAGCTAAAACTACAAGTTAGTGTAGTGCGACCTCTGCACAGTGTTCAGCTAAAGCTACAAGTTAGTGTAGTGCGACCTCTGCACAGTGTTCAGCTAAAGTTACAAGTTAGTGTAGTGCGACCTCTGCACAGTGTTAAGCTAAAACTACCTCTAGAAGGTTGGTGTTGTTTTCCTGATCCTATCACTACCGCAGGCAGCTACATTATTTACGCGTTAGTGTAGTGCGACCTTTGCACAGTGTTCAGCTAAAGCTACAAGTTAGTGTAGTGCGACCTCTGCACAGTGTTCAGCTAAAGCTACAAGTTACTGTAGTGCGACCTCTGCACAGTGTTCAGCTAAAGCTACAAGTTTGTGCAATGTGACCTCTGCACAGTGTTCAGCTAAAACTACAAGTTACTGTAGTGTGACCTCTGCACAGTTTTCAGCTAAAGCTACCTGTAGAAGGTTGGTGTTGTTTACCTGATCGTATCACTAACGCAGGCAGCTACATTATTTACACGTTAGTGTAGTGCGACCTCTGCACAGTGTTCAGCTAAAGCTACAAGTAAGTGTAGTGCGACCTCTGCACAGTGTTCAGCTAAAGCTACAAGTTAGTGTAGTGCGACCTCTGCACAGTGTTCAGCTAACGCTACAAGTTAGTGTAGTACGACCTCTGCACAGTATTCAGCTAAAGCTACCTGTAGAAGATTGGTGGTGTTTTCCTGATCCTATCACTACCGCAGGCAGCTAAATTATTTACACGTTAGTGTAGTGCGACTCTGCACAGTGTTCAGCTAAAGCTACCTATAGAAGGTTGGTGTTGTTTTCCTGATCCTATCACTACTGCAGGCAACTACATTATTTACACGTTAGTGTAGTGCGACCTCTGCACAGTGTTCAGTTAAAGCTACAAGTTAGTGTAGTGCGACCTCTGCACAGTGTTCAGCTAAAGCTACAAGCTACTGTAGTGTGACCTCTGCACAGTGTATAGGTAAAGCTACCTGTAGAAGGTTGGTGTTGTTTTCCTGATCCTATCACTACTGCAGGCAGCTACATTATTGACACATTAGTGTAGTGCGACCTCTGCACAATGTTCAGCTAAAGCTACAAGTTAGTGTAGTGCGACCTCTGCACAGTGTTCAGCTAAAGCTACAAGTTAGTGTAGTGCGACCTCTGCACAGTATTCAGCTAAAGCTACCTGTAGAAGATTGGTGGTGTTTTCCTGATCCTATTACTACCGCAGGCAGCTAAATTATTTACACGTTAGTGTAGTGCAACTCTGCACAGTGTTCAGCTAAAGCTACCTGTAGAAGGTTGGTGTTGTTTTCCTGATCCAATCACTACCGCAGGCAACTACATTATTTACACGTTAGTGTAGTGCGACCTCTGCACAGTGTTCAGCTAAAGCTACAAGTTAGTGTAGTGCGACCTCTGCACAGTGTTCAGCTAAAGCTACAAGTTAGTGTAGTGCGACCTCTGCACAGTGTTCAGCTAAAGCTACAAGTTAGTGTAGTACGACCTCTGCACAGTATTCAGCTAAAGCTACCTGTAGAAGATTGGTGGTGTTTTCCTGATCCTATCACTACCGCAGGCAGCTAAATTATTTACACGTTAGTGTAGTGCGACTCTGCACAGTGTTCAGCTAAAGCTACCTGTAGAAGGTTGGTGTTGTTTTCCTGATCCTATCACTACTGCAGGCAACTACATTATTTACACGTTAGTGTAGTGCGACCTCTGCACAGTGTTCAGTTAAAGCTACAAGTTAGTGTAGTGCAACCTCTGCACAGTGTTCAGCTAAAGCTACAAGCTACTGTAGTGTGACCTCTGCACAGTGTATAGGTAAAGCTACCTGTAGAAGGTTGGTGTTGTTTTCCTGATCCTATCACTACTGCAGGCAGCTACATTATTGACACATTAGTGTAGTGCGACCTCTGCACAGTGTTCAGCTAAAGCTACAAGTTAGTGTAGTGCGACCTCTGCACAGTGTTCAGCCAAAGCTACAAGTTAGTGTAGTGTGACCTCTGCACAGTGTTCAGCTAAAGCTACAAGTTAGTGTAGTGCGGCCTCTGCACATTGTTCAGCTAAAGCTACAAGTTAGTGTAGTGCGACCACTGCACAGTGTTCAGCTAAAGCTACAAGTTAGTGTAGTGCGACCTCTGCACAGTGTTCAGCTAAAGCTACAAGTTAGTGTAGTGCGACCTCTGCACAGTATTCAGCTAAAGCTACCTGTAGAAGATTGGTGGTGTTTTCCTGATCCTATCACTACCGCGGGCAGCTAAATTATTTACACGTTAGTGTACTGCAACTCTGCACAGTGTTCAGCTAAAGCTACCTGTAGAAGGTTGGTGTTTTTTTCCTGATCCTATCACTACCGCAGGCAACTACATTATTTACACGTTAGTGTAGTGCGACCTCTGCACAGTGTTCAGCTAAAGCTACAAGTTAGTGTAGTGCGACCTCTGCACAGTATTCAGCTAAAGCTACCTGTAGAAGATCGGTGGTGTTTTCCTGATCCTATCACTACCGCAGGCAGCTAAATTATTTACACATTAGTGTAGTGCAACTCTGCACAGTGTTCAGCTAAAGCTACGTGTAGAAGGTTGGTGTTGTTTTCCTGATCCTATCACTACCGCAGGCAACTTCATTATTTACACGTTAGTGTAGTGCGACCTCTGCACAGTGTTCAGCTAAAGCTACAAGTTAGTGTAGTGCGACCTCTTCACAGTGTTCAGTTAAAGCTACAAGTTAGTGTTGTGCTACCTCTGCACAGTGTTCAGCTAAAGCTACAAGCTACTGTAGTGCGACCTCTGCACAGTGTATAGGTAAAGCTACCTGTAGAAGGTTGGTGTTGTTTTCCTGATCCTATCACTACTGCAGGCAGCTACATTATTGACACATTAGTGTAGTGCGACCTCTGCACAGTGTTCAGCTAAAGCTACAAGTTAGTGTAGTGCGACCTCTGCACAGTGTTCAGCTAAAGCTACAAGTTAGTGTAGTGCGACCTCTGCACAGTGTTCAGCTAAAGCTACAAGTTAGTGTAGTACGACCTCTGCACAGTATTCAGCTAAAGCTACCTGTAGAAGATTGGTGGTGTTTTCCTGATCCTATCACTACCGCAGGCAGCTAAATTATTTACACGTTAGTGTAGTGCGACTCTGCACAGTGTTCAGCTAAAGCTACCTGTAGAAGGTTGGTGTTGTTTTCCTGATCCTATCACTACTGCAGGCAACTACATTATTTACACGTTAGTGTAGTGCGACCTCTGCACAGTGTTCAGTTAAAGCTACAAGTTAGTGTAGTGCGACCTCTGCACAGTGTTCAGCTAAAGCTACAAGCTACTGTAGTGTGACCTCTGCACAGTGTATAGGTAAAGCTACCTGTAGAAGGTTGGTGTTGTTTTCCTGATCCTATCACTACTGCAGGCAGCTACATTATTGACACATTAGTGTAGTGCGACCTCTGCACAGTGTTCAGCTAAAGCTACAAGTTAGTGTAGTGCGACCTCTGCACAGTGTTCAGCTAAAGCTACAAGTTAGTGTAGTGCGACCTCTGCACAGTATTCAGCTAAAGCTACCTGTAGAAGATTGGTGGTGTTTTCCTGATCCTATCACTACCGCAGGCAGCTAAATTATTTACACGTTAGTGTAGTGCGACTCTGCACAGTGTTCAGCTAAAGCTACCTGTAGAAGGTTGGTGTTGTTTTCCTGATCCTATCACTACCACAGGCAACTACATTATTTACACGTTAGTGTAGTGCGACCTCTGCACAGTGTTCAGCTAAAGCTACAGGTTTTTGTAGTGAGACCTCTGCACAGTGTTCAGCTAAAGCTACAAGTTACTGTAGTGTGACCTCTGCACAGTGTTCAGCTAAAGCTACCTGTAGAAGGTTGTTGTTGTTCTCCTGATCCCATCACTACCGCAGGCAGCTACATTATTTACACATTAGTGTAGTGCGACCTCTGCACAGTGTTCAGCTAAAGCTACAAGTTAGTGTAGTGCTACCTCTGCACAGTGTTCAGCTAAAGCTACAAGTTAGTGTAGTGTGACCTCTGCACAGTACTCAGCTAAAGCTAACTGTAGAAGGTTGGTGTTGTTTTCCTGATCATATGACTACCGCAGGCAGCTAAATTATTTACATGTTAGTGTAGTGCGACCTCTGCACAGTGTTCAGAAAAAGCTACCTGTAGAAGGTTGGTGTTGTTTTCCTGATCCTATCACTACCGCAGGCAGCTACATTATTAACACATTAGTGTAGTGCGACCTTTGCACAGTTTTCAGCTAAAGCTACAAGTTAGTGTAGTGCGACCTCTGCACAGTGTTCAGCTAAAGCTACAAGTTAGTGTAGTGCGACTTCTGCACATTGTTCAGCTAAAGCTACAAGTTAGTGTAGTGCGACTTCTGCACAGTGTTCAGCTAAAGCTACAAGTTAGTGTAGTGCGACCTCTTCACAGTGTTCAGCTAAAGCTACAAGTTAGTGTAGTGCGACTTCTGCACAGTGTTCAGCCAAAGCTACAAGTTAGTGTAGTGTGACCTCTGCACAGTGTTCAGCTAAAGTTACAAGTTAGTGTAGTTCGGCCTCTGCACATTGTTCAGCTAAAGCTACAAGTTAGTGTAGTGCGACCACTGCACAGTGTTCAGCTAAAGCTACAAGTTAGTGTAGTGCGACCTCTGCACAGTGTTCAGCTAAAGCTACAAGTTAGTGTAGTGCGACCTCTGCACAGTATTCAGCTAAAGCTACCTGTAGCAGATTGGTGGTGTTTTCCTGATCCTATCACTACCGCAGGCAGCTAAATTATTTACACGTTAGTGTACTGCAACTCTGCACAGTGTTCAGCTAAAGCTACCTGTAGAAGGTTGGTGTTGTTTTCCTGATCCTATCACTACCGCAGGCAACTACATTATTTACACGTTAGTGTAGTGCGACCTCTGCACAGTGTTCAGCTAAAGCTACAAGTTAGTGTAGTGCGACCTCTGCACAGTATTCAGCTAAAGCTACCTGTAGAAGATTGGTGGTGTTTTTCTGATCCTATCACTACCGCAGGCAGCTAAATTATTTACACATTAGTGTAGTGTGACTCTGCACAGTGTTCAGCTAAAGCTACGTGTAAAAGGTTGGTGTTGTTTTCCTGATCCTATCACTACCGCAGGCAACTACATTATTTACACGTTAGTGTAGTGCGACCTCTGCACAGTGTTCAGCTAAAGCTACAAGTTAGTGTAGTGCGACCTCTTCACAGTGTTCAGTTAAAGCTACAAGTTAGTGTCGTGCTACCTCTGCACAATGTTCAGCTAAAGCTACAAGCTACTGTAGTGCGACCTCTGCACAGTGTATAGGTAAAGCTACCTGTAGAAGGTTGGTGTTGTTTTCCTGATCCTATCACTACTGCAGGCAGCTACATTATTGACACATTAGTGTAGTGCGACCTCTGCACAGTGTTCAGCTAAAGCTACAAGTTAGTGTAGTGCGACCTCTGCACAGTGTTCAGCTAAAGCTACAAGTTAGTGTAGTGCGACCTCTGCACAGTATTCAGCTAAAGCTACCTGTAGAAGATTGGTCGTGTTTTCCTGATCCTATCACTACCGCAGGCAGCTAAATTATTTACACGTTAGTGTAGTGCGACTCTGCACAGTGTTCAGCTAAAGCTACCTGTAGAAGGTTGGTGTTGTTTTCCTGATCCTATCACTACCACAGGCAACTACATTATTTACAAGTTAGTGTAGTGCGACCTCTGCACAGTGTTCAGCTAAAGATACAGGTTTTTGTAGTGCGACCTCTGCACAGTGTTCAGCTAAAGCTACAAGTTACTGTAGTGTGACCTCTGCACAGTGTTCAGCTAAAGCTACCTGTAGAAGGTTGTTGTTGTTCTCCTGATCCCATCACTACCGCAGGCAGCTACATTATTTACACATTAGTGTAGTGCGACCTCTGCACAGTGTTCAGCTAAAGCTACAAGTTAGTGTAGTGCTACCTCTGCACAGTGTTCAGCTAAAGCTACAAGTTAGTGTAGTGTGACCTCTGCACAGTACTCAGCTAAAGCTAACTGTAGAAGGTTGGTGTTGTTTTCCTGATCATATGACTACCGCAGGCAGCTAAATTATTTACATGTTAGTGTAGTGCGACCTCTGCACAGTGTTCAGAAAAAGCTACCTGTAGAAGGTTGGTGTTGTTTTCCTGATCCTATCACTACCGCAGGCAGCTACATTATTAACACGTTAGTGTAGTGCGACCTTTGCACAGTGTTCAGCTAAAGCTACAAGTTAGTGTAGTGCGACCTCTGCACAGTGTTCAGCTAAAGCTACAAGTTAGTGTAGTGTGACTTCTGCACATTGTTCAGCTAAAGCTACAAGTTAGTGTAGTGCGACTTCTGCACAGTGTTCAGCTAAAGCTACAAGTTAGTGTAGTGCGACCTCTGCACAGTGTTCAGCTAAAGCTACAAGTTAGTGTAGTGCGACTTCTGCACAGTGTTCAGCCAAAGCTACAAGTTAGTGTAGTGTGACCTCTGCACAGTGTTCAGCTAAAGCTACAAGTTAGTGTAGTGCAGCCTCTGCACATTGTTCAGCTAAAGCTACAAGTTAGTGTAGTGCGACCACTGCACAGTGTTCAGCTAAAGCTACAAGTTAGTGTAGTGCGACCTCTGCACAGTGTTCAGCTAGAAATACAAGTTAGTGTAGTGCGACCTCTGCACAGTGTTAAGCTAAAGCTACAAGTTAGTGTAGTGCGACCTCTGCACAGTGTTCAGCTAAAGTTACAAGTTAGTGTAGTGCGACCTCTGCACAGTGTTAAGCTAAAACTACCTGTAGAAGGTTGGTGTTGTTTTCCTGATCCTATCACTACCACAGGCAGCTACATTATTTACGCGTTAGTGTAGTGCGACCTTAGCACAGTGTTCAGCTAAAGCTACAAGTTAGTGTAGTGCGACCTCTGCACAGTGTTCAGCTAAAGCTAAAAGTTACTGTAGTGCGACCTCTGAACAGTGTTCAGCTAAAGCTACAAGTTTGTGCAATGCGACCTCTGCACAGTGTTCAGCTAAAGCTACAAGTTAGTGTAGTGCGACCTCTGCACAGTGTTCAGCTAAAGTTACCTGTAGAAGGTTGGTTTTGTTTACCTGATCGTATCACTAACGCAGGCAGCTATATTATTTAGACGTTAGTGTAGTGCGCCCTCTGCACAGTGTTCAGCTAAAGCTACAAGTTAGTGTAGTACGACCTCTGCACAGTGTTCAGCTAAAGCTACAAGTTAGTGTAGTGCGACCTCTGCACAGTGTTCAGCTAAAGCTACAAGTTAGTGTAGTACGACCTCTGCACAGTTTTCAGCTAAAGCTACCTGTAGAAGGTTGGTGTTGTTTACCTGATCGTATCACTAACGCAGGCAGCTACATTATTTACACGTTAGTGTAGTGCGACCTCTGCACAGTGTTCAGCTAAAGCTACAAGTTAGTGTAGTGCGACCTCTGCACAGTGTTCAGCTAAAGCTACAAGTTAGTGTAGTGCGACCTCTGCACAGTGTTCAGCTAAAGCTACAAGTTAGTGTAGTACGACCTCTGCACAGTATTCAGCTAAAGCTACCTGTAGAAGATTGGTGGTGTTTTCCTGATCCTATCACTAACGCAGGCAGCTAAATTATTTACACGTTAGTGTAGTGCGACTCTGCACAGTGTTAAGCTAAAGCTACCTGTAGAAGGTTGGTGTTGTTTTCCTGATCCTATCACTACTGCAGGCAACTACATTATTTACACGTTAGTGTAGTGCGACCTCTGCACAGTGTTCATTTAAAGCTACAAGTTAGTGTAGTGCGACCTCTGCACAGTGTTCAGCTAAAGCTACAAGTTAGTGTAGTGCGACCTTTGCACAGTGTTCAGCTAAAGCTACAAGTTAGTGTAGTGTGACTTCTGCACAGTGTTCAGCCAAAGCTACAAGTTAGTGTAGTGTGACCTCTGCACAATGTTCAGCTAAAGCTACAAGTTGGTGTAGTGCGGCCTCTGCACAGTGTTCAGCTAAAGCTACAAGTTAGTGTAGTGCGACCACTGCACAGTGTTCAGCTAAAGCTACAAGTTAGTGTAGTGCGACCTCTGCACAGTGTTCAGCTAAAACTACAAGTTAGTGTAGTGCGACCTCTGCACAGTGTTCAGCTAAAGCTACAAGTTAGTGTAGTGCGACCTCTGCACAGTGTTCAGCTAAAGTTACAAGTTAGTGTAGTAAGACCTCTGCACAGTGTTAAGCTAAAACTACCTGTAGAAGGTTGGTGTTGTTTTCCTTGATCCTATCACTACCGCAGGCAGCTACATTATTTACGCGTTAGTGTAGTGCGACCTTTGCACAGTGTTCAGCTAAAGCTACAAATTATTGTAGTGCGACCTCTGCACAGTGTTCAGCTAAAGCTACAAGTTTGTGCAATGTGACCTCTGCACAGTGTTCAGCTAAAACTACAAGTTACTGTAGTGTGACCTCTGCACAGTTTTCAGCTAAAGCTACCTGTAGAAGGTTGGTGTTGTTTACCTGATCGTATCACTAACGCAGGCAGCTACATTATTTACACGTTAGTGTAGTGCGACCTCTGCACAGTGTTCAGCTAAAACTACAAGTTAGTGTAGTGCGACCTCTGCACAGTGTTCAGCTAAAGCTACAAGTTAGTGTAGTACGACTTCTGCACAGTATTCAGCTAAAGCTACCTGTAGAAGATTCGTGGTGTTTTCCTGATCCTATCACTACCGCAGGCAGCTAAATTATTTACACGTTAGTGTAGTGCGACTCTGCACAGTGTTCAGCTAAAGCAACCTGTAGAAGGTTGGTGTTGTTTTCCTGATCCTATCACTACTGCAGGCAGCTACATTATTTACACGTTAGTGTAGTGCGACCTCCGCACAGTGTTCAGTTAAAGCTACAAGTTAGTGTAGTGCAACCTCTGCACAGTGTTCAGCTAAAGCTGCAAGCTACTGTAGTGTGACCTCTGTACAGTGTATAGGTAAAGCTACCTGTAGAAGGTTGGTGTTGTTTTCCTAATCCTATCACTACTGCAGGCAGCTACATTATTGACACATTAGTGTAGTGCGACCTCTGCACAGTGTTCAGCTAAAGCTACAAGTTAGTGTAGTGCGACCTCTGCACAGTGTTCAGCTAAAGCTACAAGTTAGTGTAGTGCGACTTCTGCACAGTGTTCAGCTAAAGCTACAAGTTAGTGTAGTGCGACCTCTGCACAGTGTTCAGCTAAAGCTTCAAGTTAGTGTAGTGCGACTTCTGCACAGTGTTCAGCCAAAGCTACAAGTTAGTGTAGTGTGACCTCTGCACAGTGTTCAGCTAAAGCTACAAGTTAGTGTAGTGCAGCCTCTGCACATTGTTCAGCTACAGCTACAAGTTAATGTAGTGCGACCACTGCACAGTGTTCAGCTAAAGCTACAAGTTAGTGTAGTGCGACCTCTGCACAGTGTTCAGCTAGAAATACAAGTTAGTGTAGTGCGACCTCTGCACAGTGTTCAGCTAAAGCTACAAGTTAGTGTAGTGCGACCTCTGCACAGTGTTCAGCTAAAGTTACAAGTTAGTGTAGTGCGACCTCTGCACAGTGTTAAGCTAAAACTACCTGTAGAAGGTTGGTGTTGTTTTCCTGATCCTATCACTACCGCAAGCAGCTACATTATTTACGCGTTAGTGTAGTGCGACCTTAGCACAGTGTTCAGCTAAAGTTTCAAGTTAGTGTAGTGCGACCTCTGCACAGTGTTCAGCTAAAGCTACAAGTTACTGTAGTGCGACCTCTGAACAGTGTTCAGCTAAAGCTACAAGTTTGTGCAATGCGACCTCTGCACAGCGTTCAGCTAAAGCTACAAGTTAGTGTAGTGCGACCTCTGCACAGTGTTCAGCTAAAGTTACCTGTAGAAGGTTGGTTTTGTTTACCTGACCGTATCACTAACGCAGGCAGCTATATTATTTAGACGTTAGTGTAGTGCGCCCTCTGCACAGTGTTCAGCTAAAGCTACAAGTTAGTGTAGTACGACCTCTGCACAGTGTTCAGCTAAAGCTACAAGTTAGTGTAGTGCGACCTCTGCACAGTGTTCAGCTAAAGCTACAAGTTAGTGTAGTACGACCTCTGCACAGTTTTCAGTTAAAGCTACCTGTAGAAGGTTGGTGTTGTTTACCTGATCGTATCACTAACGCAGGCAGCTACATTATTTACACGTTAGTGTAGTGCGACCTCTGCACAGTGTTCAGCTAAAGCTACAAGTTAGTGTAGTGCGACCTCTGCACAGTGTTCAGCTAAAGCTACAAGTTAGTGTAGTGCGACCTCTGCACAGTGTTCAGCTAAAGCTACAAGTTAGTGTAGTACGACCTCTGCACAGTATTCAGCTAAAGCTACCTGTAGAAGATTGGTGGTGTTTTCCTGTTCCTATCACTAACGCAGGCAGCTAAATTATTTACACGTTAGTGTAGTGCGACTCTGCACAGTGTTAAGCTAAAGCTACCTGTAGAAGGTTGGTGTTGTTTTCCTGATCCTATCACTACTGCAGGCAACTACATTATTTACACGTTAGAGTAGTGCGACCTCTGCACAGTGTTCATTTAAAGCTACAAGTTAGTGTAGTGCGACCTCTGCACAGTGTTCAGCTAAAGCTACAAGTTAGTGTAGTGCGACCTTTGCACAGTGTTCAGCTAAAGCTACAAGTTAGTGTAGTGCGACTTCTGCACAGTGTTCAGCCAAAGCTACAAGTTAGTGTAGTGTGACCTCTGCACAGTGTTCAGCTAAAGCTACAAGTTAGTGTAGTGCGGCCTCTGCACAGTGTTCAGCTAAAGCTACAAGTTAGTGTAGTGCGACCACTGCACAGTGTTCAGCTAAAGCTACAAGTTAGTGTAGTGCGACCTCTGCACAGTGTTCAGCTAAAACTACAAGTTAGTGTAGTGCGACCTCTGCACAGTGTTCAGCTAAAGCTACAAGTTAGTGTAGTGCGACCTCTGCACAGTGTTCAGCTAAAGTTACAAGTTAGTGTAGTACGACCTCTGCACAGTGTTAAGCTAAAACTACCTGTAGAAGGTTGGTGTTGTTTTCCTTGATCCTATCACTACCGCAGGCAGCTACATTATTTACGCGTTAGTGTAGTGCGACCTTTGCACAGTGTTCAGCTAAAGCTACAAATTAGTGTAGTGCGACCTCTGCACAGTGTTCAGCTAAAGCTACAAGTTTGTGCAATGTGACCTCTGCACAGTGTTCAGCTAAAACTACAAGTTACTGTAGTGTGACCTCTTCACAGTTTTCAGCTAAATCTACCTGTAGAAGGTTGGTGTTGTTTACCTGATCGTATCACTAACGCAGGCAGCTACATTATTTACACGTTAGTGTAGTGCGACCTCTGCACAGTGTTCAGCTAAAACTACAAGTTAGTGTAGTGCGACCTCTGCACAGTGTTCAGCTAAAGCTACAAGTTAGTGTAGTGCGACCTCTGCACAGTGTTCAGCTAAAGCTACAAGTTAGTGTAGTACGACTTCTGCACAGTATTCAGCTAAAGCTATCTGTAGAAGATTGGTGGTGTTTTCCTGATCCTATCACTACCGCAGGCAGCTAAATTATTTACACGTTAGTGTAGTGCGACTCTGCACAGTGTTCAGCTAAAGCTACCTGTAGAAGGTTGGTGTTGTTTTCCTGATCCTATCACTACTGCAGGCAGCTACATTATTTACACGTTAGTGTAGTGCGACCTCTGCACAGTGTTCAGTTAAAGCTACAAGTTAGTGTAGTGCAACCTCTGCACAGTGTTCATCTAAAGCTGCAAGCTACTGTAGTGTGACCTCTGCACAGTGTATAGGTAAAGCTACCTGTAGAAGGTTGGTGTTGTTTTCCTAATCCTATCACTACTGCAGGCAGCTACATTATTGACACATTAGTGTAGTGCGACCTCTGCACAGTGTTCAGCTAAAGCTACAAGTTAGTGTAGTGCGACCTCTGCACAGTGTTCAGCTAAAGCTACAAGTTAGTGTAGTGCGACCTCTGCACAGTATTCAGCCAAAGCTACCTGTAGAAGATTGGTGGTGTTTTCCTGATCCTATCACTACTGCAGGCAGCTAAATTATTTACACGTTAGTGTAGTGCAACTCTGCACAGTGTTCAGCTAAAGCTACCTGTAGAAGGTTGGTGTTGTTTTCCTGATCCTATCACTACCGCAGGCAACTACATTATTTACACGTTAGTGTAGTGCGACCTCTGCACTGTGTTCAGCTAAAGCTACAAGTTAGTGTAGTGCGACCTCTGCAAAGTGTTCAGCTAAAGCTACAAGTTAGTGTAGTGCGACCTCTGCACAGTATTCAGCTAAAGCTACCTGTAGAAGATTGGTGGTGTTTTCCTGATCCTATCACTACCGCAGGCAGCTAAATTATTTACACATTAGTGTAGTGCGACTCTGCACAGTGTTCAGCTAAAGCTACGTGTAGAAGGTTGGTGTTGTTTTCCTGATCCTATCACTACCGCAGGCAGCTACATTATTTACGCGTTAGTGTAGTGCGACCTTTGCACAGTGTTCAGCTAAAGCTACAAGTTAGTGTATTGCGACCTCTGCACAGTGTTCAGCTAAAGCTACAAGTTTGTGCAATGTGACCTCTGCACAGTGTTCAGCTAAAACTACAAGTTACTGTAGTGTGACCTCTGCACAGTGTTCAGCTAAAGCTACGTGTAGAAGGTTGGTGTTGTTTTCCTGATCCTATCACTACCGCAGGCAGCTACATTATTTACGCGTTAGTGTAGTGCGACCTTTGCACAGTGTTCAGCTAAAGCTACAAGTTAGTGTATTGCGACCTCTGCACAGTGTTCAGCTAAAGCTACAAGTTAGTGTAGTGCGACCTCTGCACAGTGTTCAGCTAAAGCTACAAGTTAGTGTAGTGCGACCTCTGCACAGTGTTCAGCTAAAGCTACAAGTTAGTGTAGTACGACCTCTGCACAGTATTCAGCTAAAGCTACCTGTAGAAGATTGGTGGTGTTTTCCTGATCCTATCACTACCGCAGGCAGCTAAATTATTTACACGTTAGTGTAGTGCGACTCTGCACAGTGTTCAGCTAAAGCTACCTGTAGAAGGTTGGTGTTGTTTTCCTGATCCTATCACTACTGCAGGCAACTACATTATTTACACGTTATTGTAGTGCGACCTCTGCACAGTGTTCAGTTAAAGCTACAAGTTAGTGTAGTGCGACCTCTGCACAGTGTTCAGTAGGGATGAGCTTCGTGTTCGAGTCGAACCCATGTTCGACTCGAACATCGGCTGTTCGATCGTTCGCCGAATTGCGAACGTTATGGGCCGTTCGCGCTAAATTCGTGTGGCGCGTCACGGCCCATAATTCACTGCGGCATCGCAGTGCATTGCTGGCTGATGATTGGCCAAGCATGCACTATGACCCGCATGCTTGGCCAATCACAGCGCCGTCAGTAGAGAGAGCTGTAATTGGCCAAAGCCAGGGTGGCTTTTGCCAATTATGGCTCAGGGGATTTAGTACACACCCCACACTATATAAGGCCGCCTGCACGGCGGCCCTGTGTAGTGTGTGTTCCGGTGTGCTGAGAGATAGAGAGAGAGAGAGACAGTGTCATTTGATTTGAGTTAGATAGATTAGGCAGAACAGTCAGTCAGTTAGCTGCACTTACAGTGTATTGTGTATATATATGCATCCCAGGTGTTGCATATATATATATATACACTGTATTCAGTTTAGCTAGATCCGTTCCTGTTATCTTCTATCTAGACTATTTACATTTAATGCAGTGCGTCCTGCTCACAGTGTTCAGCTAGATCCGTTCCTGCTATTTACATTTAGTGCAGTGCGTCCTGCTCACAGTGTTCAGCTAGATCCGTTCCTGTTATCTTCTAGACTATTTACATTTAGTGCAGTGCGTCCTGCTCACAGTGTTCAGCTAGATCCGTTCCTGCAATTTACATTTAGTGCAGTGCGTCCTGCTCACAGTGTTCAGCTAGATCCGTTCCTGCTATTTACATTTAGTGCAGTGCGTCCTGCTCACAGTGTTCAGCTAGATCCGTTCCTGCTATTTACATTTAGTGCAGTGCGTCCTGCTCACAGTGTTCAGCTAGATCCGTTCCTGTTATCTTCTAGACTATTTACATTTAGTGCAGTGCGTCCTGCTCACAGTGTTCAGCTAGATCCGTTCCTGCAATTTACATTTAGTGCAGTGCGTCCTGCTCACAGTGTTCAGCTAGATCCGTTCCTGCTATTTACATTTAGTGCAGTGCGTCCTGCTCACAGTGTTCAGCTAGATCCGTTCCTGCTATTTACATTTAGTGCAGTGCGTCCTGCTCACAGTGTTCAGCTAGATCCGTTCCTGCTATTTACATTTAGTGCAGTGCGTCCTGCTCACAGTGTTCAGCTAGATCCGTTCCTGTTATCTTCTAGACTATTTACATTTAGTGCAGTGCGTCCTGCTCACAGTGTTCAGCTAGATCCGTTCCTGCAATTTACATTTAGTGCAGTGCGTCCTGCTCACAGTGTTCAGCTAGATCCGTTCCTGCTATTTACATTTAGTGCAGTGCGTCCTGCTCACAGTGTTCAGCTAGATCCGTTCCTGCTATTTACATTTAGTGCAGTGCATCCTGCTCACAGTGTTCAGCTAGATCCGTTCCTGCTATTTACATTTAGTGCAGTGCGTCCTGCTCACAGTGTTCAGCTAGATCCGTTCCTGCTATTTACATTTAGTGCAGTGCGTCCTGCTCACAGTGTTCAGCTAGATCCGTTCCTGTTAAATTCCTACTGACCGGCAGGCTTGTCTGGTTACAGTATATAAAGCTACCTGAAGAAAATTACAGGTGTTCTATTTGATCCTATTAGTACCACGGTCAGGCAGCTAGACTATTTACATTTAGTACAGTGCGTCCTGCTCACAGTGTACAGCTAGATCCGTTCCTGTTATCTTCCTACTGACAGGCAGGCTTGTCTGGTTACAGTATATAAAGCTACCTGAAGAAAATTACAGGTGTTCTATTTGATCCTATTAGTACCACGGTCAGGCAGCTAGACTATTTACATTTAGTACAGTGCGTCCTGCTCACAGTGTTCAGCTAGATCCGTTCCTGTTATCTTCCTACTGACAGGCAGGCTTGTCTGGTTACAGTATATAAAGCTACTTGAAGAAAATTACAGGTGTTCTATCCCAGCTTAGTGCAGCTACAGGCCATTAGTATGTCTGGAAGGCCAAGAAGGAGAGGCAGACAGTCACAAGCCAATAAGAGAGGGCAAGCAGGCTCTGTGTCTAGTGCTGGTCGTGGAGACGGTGCATCCTCATCAGCACGTGGCCATGGGACACGCTTGGCCTTTTTTTCGGCAGCTGGCCATGTTGAGCCGCAACATGCGGAAGACTTGGTCGAGTGGATGACCAAGCCGTCCTCATCCTCCTCATCCTCTCTCACCCATGCCCAGGGTGCTTTGTCTGGCAAAGCAGCGGCCTCTTCCCTCAGCTCAATGTCATCAGTGACTCCTTCCCTAGCTCCACCATGTCCTCATGAGGATTCCCTCGAACTGTTTGACCACAGTGTTGGGTACATGCTCCAGGAGGATGCCCAGCGTTTGGAAGGCTCTGATGACGATACTGAGCTCGATGAAGGCAGTAACATGAGCGCGGACAGAGGGGGTGCCCAAGAAGGACAGCAATCTGGCAGTCATGCTCCCCCTGCTGCAGCATACTGCCAGGTTTGCTCCAGTGATGAGGAGGGAGGGGATGATGAGGTCACTGACTCAACGTGGGTGCCTGATAGGAGAGAGGAGGAGGAGGAGGAGGAGGAGGAGGAGGAGGCGGCAGCACATCACCAACGAGGCAGGATGCCCTCCAGGGGCCAGCCTAAGGGCAGCACATTGACTGCATCACACCCCAAAGCTCCACATGTGCAGGGCGCTGCAGTCTCTGCGCGTTATTCAAAAAGTTCTTTGGTGTGGGCCTTTTTTGAGACGAGTGCATCAGATCGCACCGCTGCTATTTGCAACATATGTCTCAAGCGTATCTCGCGTGGCCAAAATATCTCCCGCTTGGGTACCACATGCTTGACCAGACATATGTTGACCTGCCATGCAGTTCGTTGGCAAGCGTATCTAAAAGACCCACACCAAAGAACAAAGAGGATCTCTCCTTGCTCCTCATCAGCTGAGATTTCCAACCCCACTAGACCTTCAGTCCTCTCTGAGACCTGCAGTGAGAGGAATGAAGGTGTAGAATTAGGTGTGTCACAGCCAAGTACTTGTGGGCAATCTGCTTTTGGTACACCGACGTCAGATTGTACCAGGCAAATTTCCCTGCCCCAGCTGCTGCACCGCCGAAAGAAGTTTGCTCCCAGCCATCCACATGCCCAGCGGTTGAATGCTAGCTTGGCAAAATTGCTAGCACTTCAACTGCTGCCTTTTCAGTTGGTAGACTCTGCCCCCTTCCGTGAGTTTGTGGAATGTGCGGTTCCTCAGTGGCAGGTACCCAAACGCCACTTTTTCTCACGGAAGGCGATTCCGGCTCTCTACCGGCATGTGGAAGGCAATGTCCATGCCTCGCTGGACAGGGCGGTCAGCGGTAAGGTGCATATTACCGCTGACTCATGGTCCAGCAGGCATGGACAGGGACGTTACCTAAGTTTCACGGTGCATTGGGTGACTCTGCTGGCAGCTGGGAAGGATGCAGGACAAGGTGCAGTAGTGTTGGAGGTTGTTCCGCCACCACGCCTCCAAAATGCTGATTGTGACACACCTCTCTCCTCCACCCCCTCCTCTTCTTCTTCCTCCATGGCCTCTTCCTCGGAACCAGCGGTGCTCCGTAGGCGTTCAAGGGGCTACGCAAGTACGCAGGCCAAAAGATGCCATGCGGTGCTTGAGCTGGTGTGCTTGGGGGACAGGAGCCACACTGGGGCAGAGGTTCTGTCAGCTCTGCAGGGGCAGGTTCAGAGGTGGTTGACGCCACGCCAACTTAAGGCAGGAATGGTGGTTTGCGACAATGGCACCAACCTCCTCTCTGCCCTCCGACAGGGACAAATGACCCATGTGCCCTGTTTGGCTCACGTCCTTAACTTGGTGGTGCAGCGGTTCTTGGGCAGGTACCTGGGCTTACAGGATGTCCTGAGGCAGGCCAGGAAAGTCTGTGTGCATTTCCGCCGGTCATATAATGCCAGTGCTCGGCTGACGGACCTCCAAAAGGAGTTTAACCTGCCCAAGAACCGCCTAATCTGTGACATGCCCACCAGGTGGAACTCAACGTTGGCCATGCTGCAGCGGCTGCACACGCAGCAGAGGGCCATCAATGAGTACCTGTGCGACTATGGCACCAGGACAGGGTCAGGGGAGCTTGGTTTTTTTTCCCCACGCCAGTGGGCCATGATCAGGGATGCATGCACTGTCCTGTCACCATTCGAGGAGGCCACGAGGATGGTGAGCAGTGACAGTGCATGCATCAGTGACACTGTCCCCCTTGTCCACCTGTTGGAGCACACGCTGCGTGGAATAATGGACAGGGCACTTGAGGCAGAACAGAGGCAGGAAGAGGAGGACTTCCTTAGCTCTCAAGGCCCCCTTTATCCAGACAGTGTTCCTGCGTGCCCGCCGATCACACAGGAAGAGGACGAGGAGGAAGAGGAGGAGGAGGAAGATTGTGTCAGTATGGAGGTGGAGCCTGGCACTCAGCATCAGCAGCAGTCTTTAAGGGATCAGTCCCAAGAAACACATGGACTTGTACGTGGCTGGGAGGAGGTGGCTGCGGACCATGTCGTTCTTAGTGACCCAGAGGACTCCGGACCGAATGCCTCAGCAAACCTACGCTGCATGGCCTCCCTGATCCTGCAAAGCCTGCGTAAGGATCCTCGTATTCGTGGTATCAAGGAGAAGGACCAATACTGGCTGGCAACCCTCCTTGATCCACGTTACAAGGGTAAGGTTGCGGACCTTATCTTGCCATCGCAGAGGGAGCAGAGGATGAAACATCTTCGGGAGGCCTTGCAGAAAGGTCTGTGCAACGCGTTCCCAGAGACTGGGAGGTTACAAACTCCTGTTTCTGGACAACGTGTTGCTGAGGCTTCGGTCAGTCAAAGAAGGAGCGGTGGAGAAGGTGGCCGTCTGACCGATGCGTTCAGACAATTTTTTGGTCCGCAGCCCCAAGGTATGATCGGTTCCAGCAACCATCGCCAGCGTCTGTTTTACATGGTGCAGGAATACCTAGGGGCAAGATCAGACTTGGACACCTTTCCCACCGAAAATCCTCTGGGTTACTGGATCTTGAGGATGGATCACTGGCCAGAGCTTGCACAGTATGCAATTGAGCTACTGGCCTGTCCTGCATCCAGCGTTCTTTCGGAACGCACATTCAGTGCTGCTGGAGGCGTGGTAACCGATCACAGGGTGCGTCTGTCCACCGACTCGGTCGATCGGCTGACCTTCATAAAAATGAATGAGTCTTGGATCACCACCAGCTACCAAGCACCTGATGCTGATGTAACCGAATAATTTTTTTTGAAATCTCAGATCCCTTCAAAGACTGCCTATGCTGATGCTGAGTGACTATCCCTGAGTAATTATCCTCTTCATCCTCAATCATCACGCTGATAGCTTGTAAGAACATTTTTGGTTCTGGGCGCCACCACCAGTGCCTAAGGCACAATTTTTCAGCCCCTGTTTAACAGGGGCGTGTAATTACAATTTTTGATGTAATACTTTGCAGCAGGGCTCGTTCCTGCATTCCAACTAGAGTGTCTGTGAGGGGTTGCAGTGTTGTGGCACCAGCACCAGTGCCTAGGGCCCAATTTTTCTGCCCCTGTCTAACAGGGGCGTGTAATTACAATTTTTGATGCAATACTTTGCAGCAGGGCTCGTTCCTGCGTTCCAACTAGAGTGTCTGTGAGGGGTTGCAGTGTTGTGGCACCAGCACCAGTGCCTAAGGCCCAATTTTTCTGCCCCTGTCTAACAGGGGCGTGTAATTACAATTTTTGATGCAATACTTTGCAGCAGGGCTCGTTCCTGCGTTCCAACTAGAGTGTCTGTGAGGGGTTGCAGTGTTGTGGCACCAGCACCAGTGCCTAAGGCCCAATTTTTCTGCCCCTGTCTAACAGGGGCGTGTAATTACAATTTTTGAAGCAATAATTTGCAGCAGGGCTCGTTCCTGCGTTCCAACTAGAGTGTCTGTGAGGGGTTGCAGTGTTGTGGCACCAGCACCAGTGCCTAAGGCCTAATTTTTCAGCTCCTGTTCAACAGGGGCATGTAATTACAATTCTTGATCTAATATTTCACAGCAGGGCCCTGTGAGGGCTTACAGTGTTGTGGCCACAGCAACACCTAAGGCCCAAATTTCTGCTGAGTATATAGGGCAGGACCCTACTTTCAAACATCTAACTTACAAACGACTCCTACTTGCAAACGGAAGGAGACAACAGGAAGTGAGATGAAATCTACCCCTAGGAAGGGAAATTCTCTCCTGTAAGAGTTAATATGGGAAAACAATTTCTCCTTTCCACTGATGCTTTCCAATCCTTGTTCCACAAAAAAACCCAAATTTTCAAAAAACATTTTTCATTGGGACAAAAAAGTGAGGTGAAATCTTCTGAAGAGGAGGAAAGACAGCAAAACAAATGTCACAGGGGTGATAACCCTTCCCTATGTTTTCCAAAAAGCTTAGAAAAGATTTTTTGGCTGGAGCTAAACACGTTAAAAATGTTCAAAATTACAAACAGATTCTACTTAACAACAAACCTACAGTCCCTGTCTTGTTTGCACCGCCTGTATACTGCTGTTCAGAGTATATAGGGCCTGGTGGCCCCACACCTTTCCTTATTTTAATTTGGGTGCGGGGTTCCCCTTAATATCCATACAAGACCCAAAGGGCCTGGTAATGGACTGGGGGGTACCCATGCCGTTTGTCTCACTGATTTTCATCCATATTGCCATGACCCGACATGACATTAAACCCGCAAGCAGTTTTAAATGAGATTTTTTCCTTTAAAAATGACATTTGGTGCAGGGACTGTTCTAAACATGGGAAACACGCGTCACTTTACAGGCATACTATAGACACCCCCCAGGTACGATATTTAAAGGAATATTTCACTTTTTTTTTTTTTACTTTAAGCATCATTAAAATCACTGCTCCCGAAAAAACGGCCGTTTTTAAAAGTTTTTTTTGCATTGATACATGTCCCCTGGGGTAGGACCCGGGTCCCCAAACCCTTTTTAGGACAATACCATGCAAATTAGCCTTTAAAATGAGCACTTTTGATTTCGAACGTTCGAGTCCCATAGACGTCAATGGGGTTCTAACGTTTGTGCGAACTTTCGGTCCGTTCGCGGGTTCTGGTGCGAACCGAACCGGGGGGTGTTCGGCTCATCCCTAGTGTTCAGATAAAGCTACAAGCTACTGTAGTGTGACCTCTGCACAGTGTATAGGTAAAGCTACCTGTAGAAGGTTGGTGTTTTTTTCCTGATCCTATCACTTCTGTAGGCAGCTACATTATTGACACATTAGTGTAGTGCGACCTCTGCACAGTGTTCAGCTAAAGCTACAAGTTAGTGTAGTGCGACCTCTGCACAGTGTTCAGCTATAGCTACAAGTTAGTGTAGTGCGACCTCTGCACAGTATTCAGCTAAAGCTACCTGTAGAAGATTGGTGGTGTTTTACTGATCCTATCACTACCGCAGGCAGCTAAATTATTTACACATTAGTGTAGTGCGACTCTGCACAGTGTTCAGCTAAAGCTACGTGTAGAAGGTTGGTGTTGTTTTCCTTATCCTATCACTACCGCAGGCAACTACATTATTTACACGTTAGTGTAGTGCGACCTCTGCACAGTGTTCAGCTAAAGCTACAAGCTACTGTAGTGCGACCTCTGCACAGTGTATAGGTAAAGCTACCTGTAGAAGGTTGGTGTTGTTTTCCTGATCCTATCACTACTGCAGGCAGCTACATTATTGACACATTAGTGTAGTGCGACCTCTGCACAGTGTTCAGCTAAAGCTACAAGTTAGTGTAGTGCGACCTCTGCACAGTGTTCAGCTAAAGCTACAAGTTACTGTAGTGTGACCTCTGCACTGTGTTCAGCTAAAGCTAACTGTAGAAGGTTGGTGTTGTTTTCCTGATCATATGACTACCGCAGGCAGCTAAATTATTTACATGTTAGTTTAGTGCGACCTCTGTACAGTGTTCAGAAAAAGCTACCTGTAGAAGGTTGGTGTTGTTTTCCTGATCCTATCACTACCGCAGGCAGCTACATTATTAACACGTTAGTGTAGTGCGACCTTTGCACAGTGTTCAGCTAAAGCTACAAGTTAGTGTAGTGCGACCTCTGCACAGTGTTCAGCTAAAGCTACAAGTTAGTGTAGTGCGACCTCTGCACAGTGTTCAGCTAAAGCTACAAGTTAGTGTAGTGCGACCTCTGCACAGTATTCAGCCAAAGCTACCTGTAGAAGATTGGTGGTGTTTTCCTGATCCTATCACTACTGCAGGCAGCTAAATTATTTACACGTTAGTGTAGTGCAACTCTGCACAGTGTTCAGCTAAAGCTACCTGTAGAAGGTTGGTGTTGTTTTCCTGATCCTATCACTACCGCAGGCAACTACATTATTTACACGTTAGTGTAGTGCGACCTCTGCACTGTGTTCAGCTAAAGCTACAAGTTAGTGTAGTGCGACCTCTGCTCAGTGTTCAGCTAAAGCTACAAGTTAGTGTAGTGCGACCTCTGCACAGTATTCAGCTAAAGCTACCTGTAGAAGATTGGTGGTGTTTTCCTGATCCTATCACTACCGCAGGCAGCTAAATTATTTACACATTAGTGTAGTGCGACTCTGCACAGTGTTCAGCTAAAGCTACGTGTAGAAGGTTGGTGTTGTTTTCCTGATCCTATCACTACCGCAGGCAGCTACATTATTTACGCGTTAGTGTAGTGCGACCTTTGCACAGTGTTCAGCTAAAGCTACAAGTTAGTGTATTGCGACCTCTGCACAGTGTTCAGCTAAAGCTACAAGTTTGTGCAATGTGACCTCTGCACAGTGTTCAGCTAAAACTACAAGTTACTGTAGTGTGACCTCTGCACAGTTTTCAGCTAAAGCTACCTGTAGAAGGTTGGTGTTGTTTACCTGATCGTATCACTAACGCAGGCAGCTACATTATTTACACGTTAGTGTAGTGCGACCTCTGCACAGTGTTCAGCTAAAGCTACAAGTTAGTGTAGTGCGACCTTCTGCACAGTGTTCAGCTAAAGCTACAAGTTAGTGTAGTGCGACCTCTGCACAGTGTTCAGCTAAAGCTACAAATTAGTGTAGTACGACCTCTGCACAGTATTCAGCTAAAGCTACCTGTAGAAGATTGGTGGTGTTTTCCTGATCCTATCACTACCGCAGGCAGCTAAATTATTTACACGTTAGTGTAGTGCGACTCTGCACAGTGTTCAGCTAAAGCTACCTGTAGAAGGTTGGTGTTGTTTTCCTGATCCTATCACTACTGCAGGCAACTACATTATTTACACGTTAGTGTAGTGCGACCTCTGCACAGTGTTCAGTTAAAGCTACAAGTTAGTGTAGTGCGACCTCTGCACAGTGTTCAGATAAAGCTACAAGCTACTGTAGTGTGACCTCTGCACAGTGTATAGGTAAAGCTACCTGTAGAAGGTTGGTGTTTTTTTCCTGATCCTATCACTACTGCAGGCAGCTACATTATTGACACATTAGTGTAGTGCGACCTCTGCACAGTGTTCAGCTAAAGCTACAAGTTAGTGTAGTGCGACCTCTGCACAGTGTTCAGCTATAGCTACAAGTTAGTGTAGTGCGACCTCTGCACAGTATTCAGCTAAAGCTACCTGTAGAAGATTGGTGGTGTATTACTGATCCTATCACTACCGCAGGCAGCTAAATTATTTACACGTTAGTGTACTGCAATTCTGCACAGTGTTTGGCTAAAGCTACCTGTAGAAGGTTGGTGTTGTTTTCCTGATCCTATCACTACCGCAGGCAACTACATTATTTACACGTTAGTGTAGTGCGACCTCTGCACAGTGTTCAGCTAAAGCTACAAGTTAGTGTAGTGCGACCTCTGCACAGTATTCAGCTAAAGCTACCTGTAGAAGATTGGTGGTGTTTTCCTGATCCTATCACTACCGCAGGCAGCTAAATTATTTACACATTAGTGTAGTGCGACTCTGCACAGTGTTCAGCTAAAGCTACGTGTAGAAGGTTGGTGTTGTTTTCCTGATCCTATCACTACCGCAGGCAACTACATTATTTACACGTTAGTGTAGTGCGTCCTCTGCACAGTGTTCAGCTAAAGCTACAAGTTAGTGTAGTGCGACCTCTGCACAGTGTTCAGCTAAAGCTACAAGCTACTGTAGTGCGACCTCTGCACAGTGTATAGGTAAAGCTACCTGTAGAAGGTTGGTGTTGTTTTCCTGATCCTATCACTACTGCAGGCAGCTACATTATTGACACATTAGTGTAGTGCGACCTCTGCACAGTGTTCAGCTAAAGCTACAAGTTAGTGTAGTGCGACCTCTGAACAGTGTTCAGCTAAAGCTACAAGTTACTGTAGTGTGACCTCTGCACTGTGTTCAGCTAAAGCTAACTGTAGAAGGTTGGTGTTGTTTTCCTGATCATATGACTACCGCAGGCAGCTAAATTATTTACATGTTAGTTTAGTGCGACCTCTGTACAGTGTTCAGAAAAAGCTACCTGTAGAAGGTTGGTGTTGTTTTCCTGATCCTATCACTACCGCAGGCAGCTACATTATTAACACGTTAGTGTAGAGCGACCTTTGCACAGTGTTCAGCTAAAGCTACAAGTTAGTGTAGTGCGACCTCTGCACAGTGTTCAGCTAAAGCTGCAAGTTAGTGTAGTGCGACCTCTGCACAGTGTTCAGCTAAAGCTACAAGTTAGTGTAGTGCGACCTCTGCACAGTATTCAGCCAAAGCTACCTGTAGAAGATTGGTGGTGTTTTCCTGATCCTATCACTACTGCAGGCAGCTAAATTATTTACACGTTAGTGTAGTGCAACTCTGCACAGTGTTCAGCTAAAGCTACCTGTAGAAGGTTGGTGTTGTTTTCCTGATCCTATCACTACCGCAGGCAACTACATTATTTACACGTTAGTGTAGTGCGACCTCTGCACTGTGTTCAGCTAAAGCTACAAGTTAGTGTAGTGCGACCTCTGCTCAGTGTTCAGCTAAAGCTACAAGTTAGTGTAGTGCGACCTCTGCACAGTATTCAGCTAAAGCTACCTGTAGAAGATTGGTGGTGTTTTCCTGATCCTATCACTACCGCAGGCAGCTAAATTATTTACACATTAGTGTAGTGCGACTCTGCACAGTGTTCAGCTAAAGCTACGTGTAGAAGGTTGGTGTTGTTTTCCTGATCCTATCACTACCGCAGGCAGCTACATTATTTACGCGTTAGTGTAGTGCGACCTTTGCACAGTGTTCAGCTAAAGCTACAAGTTAGTGTATTGCGACCTCTGCACAGTGTTCAGCTAAAGCTACAAGTTTGTGCAATGTGACCTCTGCACAGTGTTCAGCTAAAACTACAAGTTACTGTAGTGTGACCTCTGCACAGTTTTCAGCTAAAGCTACCTGTAGAAGGTTGGTGTTGTTTACCTGATCGTATCACTAACGCAGGCAGCTACATTATTTACACGTTAGTGTAGTGCGACCTCTGCACAGTGTTCAGCTAAAGCTACAATTTAGTGTAGTGCGACCTCTGCACAGTGTTCAGCTAAAGCTACAAGTTAGTGTAGTGCGACCTCTGCACAGTGTTCAGCTAAAGCTACAAATTAGTGTAGTACGACCTCTGCACAGTATTCTGCTAAAGCTACCTGTAGAAGATTGGTGGTGTTTTCCTGATCCTATCACTACCGCAGGCAGCTAAATTATTTACACGTTAGTGTAGTGCGACTCTGCACAGTGTTCAGCTAAAGCTACCTGTAGAAGGTTGGTGTTGTTTTCCTGATCCTATCACTACTGCAGGCAACTACATTATTTACACGTTAGTGTAGTGCGACCTCTGCACAGTGTTCAGTTAAAGCTACAAGTTAGTGTAGTGCGACCTCTGCACAGTGTTCAGATAAAGCTACAAGCTACTGTAGTGTGACCTCTGCACAGTGTATAGTTAAAGCTACCTGTAGAAGGTTGGTGTTTTTTTCCTGATCCTATCACTACTGCAGGCAGCTACATTATTGACACATTAGTGTAGTGCGACCTCTGCACAGTGTTCAGCTAAAGCTACAAGTTAGTGTAGTGCGACCTCTGCACAGTGTTCAGCTATAGCTACAAGTTAGTGTAGTGCGACCTCTGCACAGTATTCAGCTAAAGCTACCTGTAGAAGATTGGTGGTGTTTTACTGATCCTATCACTACCGCAGGCAGCTAAATTATTTACACGTTAGTGTACTGCAATTCTGCACAGTGTTTGGCTAAAGCTACCTGTAGAAGGTTGGTGTTGTTTTCCTGATCCTATCACTACCGCAGGCAACTACATTATTTACACGTTAGTGTAGTGCGACCTCTGCACAGTGTTCAGCTAAAGCTACAAGTTAGTGTAGTGCGACCTCTGCACAGTATTCAGCTAAAGCTACCTGTAGAAGATTGGTGGTGTTTTCCTGATCCTATCACTACCGCAGGCAGCTAAATTATTTACACATTAGTGTAGTGCGACTCTGCACAGTGTTCAGCTAAAGCTACGTGTAGAAGGTTGGTGTTGTTTTCCTGATCCTATCACTACCGCAGGCAACTACATTATTTACACGTTAGTGTAGTGCGTCCTCTGCACAGTGTTCAGCTAAAGCTACAAGTTAGTGTAGTGCGACCTCTGCACAGTGTTCAGCTAAAGCTACAAGCTACTGTAGTGCGACCTCTGCACAGTGTATAGGTAAAGCTACCTGTAGAAGGTTGGTGTTGTTTTCCTGATCCTATCACTACTGCAGGCAGCTACATTATTGACACATTAGTGTAGTGCGACCTCTGCACAGTGTTCAGCTAAAGCTACAAGTTAGTGTAGTGCGACCTCTGAACAGTGTTCAGCTAAAGCTACAAGTTACTGTAGTGTGACCTCTGCACTGTGTTCAGCTAAAGCTAACTGTAGAAGGTTGGTGTTGTTTTCCTGATCATATGACTACCGCAGGCAGCTAAATTATTTACATGTTAGTTTAGTGCGACCTCTGTACAGTGTTCAGAAAAAGCTACCTGTAGAAGGTTGGTGTTGTTTTCCTGATCCTATCACTACCGCAGGCAACTACATTATTTACACGTTAGTGTAGTGCGACCTCTGCACAGTGTTCAGCTAAAGCTACAAGTTAGTGTAGTGCGACCTCTGCACAGTATTCAGCTAAAGCTACCTGTAGAAGATTGGTGGTGTTTTCCTGATCCTATCACTACCGCAGGCAGCTAAATTATTTACACATTAGTGTAGTGCGACTCTGCACAGTGTTCAGCTAAAGCTACGTGTAGAAGGTTGGTGTTGTTTTCCTGATCCTATCACTACCGCAGGCAACTACATTATTTACACGTTAGTGTAGTGCGTCCTCTGCACAGTGTTCAGCTAAAGCTACAAGTTAGTGTAGTGCGACCTCTGCACAGTGTTCAGCTAAAGCTACAAGCTACTGTAGTGCGACCTCTGCACAGTGTATAGGTAAAGCTACCTGTAGAAGGTTGGTGTTGTTTTCCTGATCCTATCACTACTGCAGGCAGCTACATTATTGACACATTAGTGTAGTGCGACCTCTGCACAGTGTTCAGCTAAAGCTACAAGTTAGTGTAGTGCGACCTCTGAACAGTGTTCAGCTAAAGCTACAAGTTACTGTAGTGTGACCTCTGCACTGTGTTCAGCTAAAGCTAACTGTAGAAGGTTGGTGTTGTTTTCCTGATCATATGACTACCGCAGGCAGCTAAATTATTTACATGTTAGTTTAGTGCGACCTCTGTACAGTGTTCAGAAAAAGCTACCTGTAGAAGGTTGGTGTTGTTTTCCTGATCCTATCACTACCGCAGGCAGCTACATTATTAACACGTTAGTGTAGTGCGACCTTTGCACAGTGTTCAGCTAAAGCTACAAGTTAGTGTAGTGCGACCTCTGCACAGTGTTCAGCTAAAGCTGCAAGTTACTGTAGTGCGACCTCTGCATAGTGTTCAGCTAAAGCTACAAGTTTGTGCAATGCGACCTCTGCACAGTGTTCAGCTAAAGCTACAAGCTACTGTAGTGCAACCTCTGCACAGTGTATAGGTAAAGCTACCTGTAGAAGGTTGGTGTTGTTTTCCTGATCCTATCACTACTGCAGGCAGCTACATTATTGACACATTAGTGTAGTGCGACCTCTGCACAGTGTTCAGCTAAAGCTACAAGTTAGTTTAGTACGACCTCTGCACAGTGTTCAGCTAAAGCTACAAGTTAGTGTAGTGCAACCTCTGCACAGTATTCAGCTAAAGCTACCTGTAGAAGATTGGTGGTGTTTTCCTGATCCTATCACTACCGCAGGCAGCTACATTATTTACACGTTAGTGTAGTGCGACTCTGCACAGTGTTCAGCTAAATCTACCTGTAGAAGGTTGGTGTTGTTTTCCTGATCCTATCACTACCGCAGGCATCTACATTATTAACACGTTACTGTAGTGTGAACTCTGCACAGTGTTCAGCTAAAGCTACAAGTTAGTGTAGTGCGACCTCTGCACAGTGTTCAGCTAAAGCTACAAGCTACTGTAGTGTGACCTCTGCACAGTGTTCAGCTAAAGCTAACTGTAGAAGGTTGGTGTTTTTTTCCTGATCCTATCACTACCGCAGGCAGCTACATTATTTACACCTTAGTGTAGTGCGACCTCTTCACAGTGTTCAGCTAAAGCTACCTGTAGAAGGTTGGTGGTGTTTTCCTGATTTTATCACTACCGCAGGCAGCTACTTTATTTACACATTAGTGTAGTGCGACTCTGCACAGTGTTCAGCTAAAGCTACCTGTAGAAGGTTGGTGTTGTTTTCCTGATCCTATCACTACCGCAGGCAACTACATTATTTACACGTTAGTGTAATGCGACCTCTGCACAGTGTTCAGCTAAAGCTACAAGTTTTTTTAGTGAGACCTCTGCACAGTGTTCAGCTAAAGCTACAAGTTACTGTAGTGTGACCTCTGCACTGTGTTCAGCTAAAGCTACCTGTAGAAGGTTGTTGTTGTTCTCCTGATCCCATCACTACCGCAGGCAGCTACATTATTTACACATTAGTGTAGTGCGACCTCTGCACAGTGTTCAGCTAAAGCTACAAGTTAGTGTAGTGCGACCTCTGCACAGTGTTCAGCTAAAGCTACAAGTTAGTGTAGTGTGACCTCTGCACAGTACTCAGCTAAAGCTAACTGTAGAAGGTTGGTGTTGTTTTCCTGATCATATGACTACCGCAGGCAGCTAAATTGTTTACATGTTAGTTTAGTGCGACCTCTGTACAGTGTTCAGAAAAAGCTACCTGTAGAAGGTTGGTGTTGTTTTCCTGATCCTATCACTACCGCAGGCAGCTACATTATTAACACGTTAGTGTAGTGCGACCTTTGCACAGTGTTCAGCTAAAGCTACAAGTTAGTGTAGTGCGACCTCTGCACAGTGTTCAGCTAAAGCTACAAGTTACTGTAGTGCGACCTCTGCATAGTGTTCAGCTAAAGCTACAAGCTACTGTAGTGCAACCTCTGCACAGTGTATAGGTAAAGCTACCTGTAGAAGGTTGGTGTTGTTTTCCTGATCCTATCACTACTGCAGGCAGCTACATTATTGACACATTAGTGTAGTGCGACCTCTGCACAGTGTTCAGCTAAAGCTACAAGTTAGTGTAGTACGACCTCTGCACAGTGTTCAGCTAAAGCTACAAGTTAGTGTAGTGCGACTCTGCACAGGGTTCAGCTAAATCTACCTGTAGAAGGTTGGTGTTGTTTTCCTGATCCTATCACTACCGCAGGCATCTACATTATTAACACGTTACTGTAGTGTGAACTCTGCACAGTGTTCAGCTAAAGCTACAAGTTAGTGTAGTGCGACCTCTGCACAGTGTTCAGTTAAAGCTACAAGTTAGTGTAGTGCGACCTCTGCACAGTGTTCAGCTAAAGCTAACTGTGGAAGGTTGGTGTTTCTTTCCTGATCCTATCACTACCGCAGGCAGCTACATTATTTACACGTTAGTGTAGTACGACTCTGCACAGTGTTCAGCTAAAGCTACCTGTAGAAGGTTGGTGGTGTTTTCCTGATTTTATCACTACCGCAGGCAGCTACATTGTTTACACGTTAGTGTAGTACGACTCTGCACAGTGTTCAGCTAAAGCTACCTGTAGAAGGTTGGTATTGTTTTCCTGATCCTATCACCACCGCAGGCAGCTACTTTATTTACACGTTAGTGTAGTGTGACCTCTGCACAGTGTTCAGTTAAAGCTACAAGTTAGTGTAGTGCGACCTCTGCACAGTGTTCAGCTAAAGCTACAAGTTAGTGTAGTGCAACCTCTGCACAGTATTCAGCTAAAGCTACCTGTAGAAGATTGGTGGTGTTTTCCTGATCTTATCACTACCGCAGGCAGCTACGTTATTTACACGTTAGTGTAGTGCGACTCTGCACAGTGTTCAGCTAAAGCTACCTGTAGAAGGTTGGTGTTGTTTTCCTGATCCTATCACTACCGCAGGCATCTACATTATTAACACGTTACTGTAGTGTGACCTCTGCACAGTGTTCAGCTAAAGCTAACTGTAGAAGGTTGGTGTTTTTTTCCTGATCCTATCACTACAGCAGGCAGCTACATTATTTACACGTTAGTGTAGTACGACTCTGCACAGTGTTCAGCTAAAGTTACCTGTAGAAGGTTGGTGGTGTTTTCCTGATTTTATCACTACCGCAGGCAGCTACATTATTTACACGTTAGTGTAGTACGACTCTGCACAGTGTTCAGCTAAAGCTACCTGTGGAAGGTTGGTATTGTTTTCCTGATCCTATCACCACCGCAGGCAGCTACTTTATTTACATGTTAGTGTAGTGTGACCTCTGCACAGTGTTCAGCTAAAGCTACAAGTTAGTGTAGTGCGACCTCTGCACAGAGTTCAGCTAAAGCTACAAGTTAGTGTAGTGCAACCTCTGCACAGTGTTCAGCTAAAGTTACCTGTAGAAGGTTGGTGGTGTTTTCCTGATCTTATCACTACCGCAGGCAGCTACATTATTTACACGTTAGTATAGTGCGACTCTGCACAGTGTTCAGCTAAAGCTACCTGTAGAAGGTTGGTGTTGTTTTCCTGATCCTATCACTACCGCAGGCATCTACATTATTAACACGTTACTGTAGTGCGACCTCTGCACAATGTTCAGCTAAAGCTATGAGTTAGTGTAGTGCGACCTCTGCACAGTGTTCAGTTAAAGCTACAAGTTAGTGTAGTGTGACCTCTGCACAGTGTTCAGCTAAAGCTACAAGCTACTGTAGTGCAACCTCTGCACCGTGTTCAGCTAAAGCTAACTGTAGAAGGTTGGTGTTTTTTTTCCTGATCCTATCACTACCGCAGGCAGCTACATTATTTACACGTTAGTGTAGTACGACTCTGCACAGTGTTCAGCTAAATCTACCTGTAGAAGGTTGGTGTTGTTTTCCTGATCCTATCACTACCGCAGGCAGCTACATTATTTACATGTTAGTGTAGTGCGACCTCTGCACAGTGTTCAGCTAAAGCTACAAGTTAGTGTTGTTCGACCTCTGCACAGTGTTCAGCTAAAGCTACAAGTTACTGTAGTGCGACCACTGCACAGTGTTCAGCTAAAGTAACCTGTAGAAGGTTGGTGTTGTTTTCCTGATCCTATCACTGCCGCAGGCAGCCACATTATTTACACATTAGTGTAGTGCGACCTTTTGCACAGTGTTCAGCTAAAGCTACAAGTTACTGTAGTGCGACCTCTACACAGTGTTCAGCTAAAGCTACAAGTTACTGTAGTGCGACCTCTGCACAGTGTTCAGGTAAAACTACAAGTTACTGTAGTGCGACCTCTGCACAGTTTTCAGCTAAAGCTACCTGTAGAAGGTTGCTGTTGTTTTCCTGATCCTATCACTACCACAGGCAGCTACATTATTTACACAGTAGTGTAGTGCGACCTCTGCACAGTGTTCAGCTAAAGCTACAAGTTAGTGTAGTGCGACCTCTGCACAGTGTTCAGCTAAAGCTACAAGTTAGTGTAGTGCGACTTCTGCACAGTGTTCAGCTAAAGCTACAAGTTAGTGTAGTGCGACCTCTGCACAGTGATCAGCTAAAGCTACAAGTTAGGGTTGTGTGACCTCTGCACAATACTCAGCTAAAGCTACCTTTAGAAGGTTGGTGTTGTTTTCCTGATCCTATCACTACCGCAGGCAGGTACATTATTTACATGTTAGTGTAGTGTGACCTCTGCACAGCGTTCAGCTAAAGCTACAAGTTAGAGTAGTACGACCTCTGCATAGTGTTCAGCTGAAGCTACAAGTTAGTTTAGTGCGACCTCTGCACAGTGTTCAGCAAAAGCTACCTGTAGAAGGTTGGTGGTGTTTTCCTGATCCTATCACTACCGCAGATAGCTACATTATTTACACATTAGTGTAGTGCAACCTCTGCACAGTGTTCAGCTAAAGCTACCTGTAGAAGGTTGGTGGTGTTTTCCTGATCCTATCACTACCGCAGGCAGCTACATTATTTACACGTTAGTGTACTGCGACCTCGGCACAGTGTTCAGCTAAAGCTACAAGTTAGTGTAGTGTGACCTCTGCACAGTGTTCAGATAAAGCTACAAGTTAGTCTAGTGCGACCTCTGCACAGTGTTCAGCTAAAGCTACAAGTTACTGTAGTGCGACCTCTAAACAGTTTTCAGCTAAAGCTACCTGAAAAAGGTTATTGTTGTTTTCCTGATCCTATCACTACCGCAGGCAGCTACATTATTTACACGTTAGTGTAGTGCGACCTCTGCACAGTGTTCAGCTATAGCTACAAGTTAGTTTAGTGCGACCTCTGCAGTGTTCAGCTAAAGCTACAAGTTAGTGTAGTGCGACCTCTGCACAGTGTTCAGTTAAAGCTACCTGTAGAAGGTTGGTGGTGTTTTCCTGATCCTATCACTACCGCAGGCAGCTACATTATTTACACGTTAGTGTAGTGCGACCTCTGCACAGTGTTCAGCTAAAGCTACCTGTAGAAGGTTGGTGGTGTTTTCCTGATCCTATCACTACTGCAGGCAGCTACATTATTTACACGTTAGTGTAGTGCGACCTCTGCACAGTGTTCAGCTAAAGCTACCTGTAGAAGGTTGGCGGTGTTTTCCTGATCCTATCACTACCGCAGGCAGCTACATTATTTACACGTTAGTGTAGCGCGACGCTGCACAGTGTTCAGCTAAAGCTACAAGTTAGTGTAGTGTGACCTCTGCACAGTGTTCAGCTAAAGCTACAAATTAGTTTAGTGCGACCTATGCACAGTGTTCAGTTAAAGCTACAAGTTACTGTATTGTGACCTCTGAACAGTTTTCAGCTAAACCTACCTGTAGAAGGTTAGTGTTGTTTTCCTGATCCTATCACTACCGCAGGCAGCTACATTATTTACAAGTTAGTGTAGTGTGACCTCTGCACAGTGTTCAGTTAAAGCTACAAGTTAGTGTAGTGCGACCTCTGCACAGTGTTCAGCTAAAGCTACAAGTTAGTGTAGTGCGACCTCTGCACAGTGTTCAGCTAAAGCTTCCTGTAGAAGGTTGGTGTTGTTTTCCTGATCCTATCAGTACCGCAGGCAGTTTCATTATTTACACGTTAGTGTAGTGCGACTCTGCACAGTGTTCAGCTAAAGCTACCTGTAGAAGGTTGGTGTTGTTTTCCTGATCCTATCACTACCGCAGGCAGCTACATTATTTACACGTTAGTGTAGTGTGACCTCTGCACAGTGTTCAGCTAAAGCTGACACAGTGCACCTCAGCACAGTGTTCAGCTAAATCTACAAGTTAGTGTAGTGTAACCTCTGCACAGTGTTCAGCTAAAGCTACAAGTTAGTGTAGTGCGACCTCTGCTCAGTGTTCAGCTAAAGCTGCAAGTTAGTGTAGTGCGACCTCTGCACAGTGTCCACTTAATGCTAGAAGTTAGTGTAGTGTGACCTCTGCACAGTGCTCAGCTAAAGCTACAAGTTACTGTTGTGCGACCTCTGAACAGTTTTCAGCTAAAGCTACCTGTAGAAGGTTAGTGTTTTTTTCCTGATCCTATCACTACCGCAGGCAGCTACATTATTTACACGTTAGTGTAGTGCGACTCTGCACAGTGTTCAGCTAAATCTACCTGTAGAAGGTTGGTGTTGTTTTCCTGATCCTATCACTACCGCAGGCATCTACATTATTAACACGTTACTGTAGTGTGAACTCTGCACAGTGCTCAGCTAAAGCTACAAGTTACTGTTGTGCGACCTCTGAACAGTTTTCAGCTAAAGCTACTTGTAGAAGGTTAGTGTTTTTTTCCTGATCCTATCACTACCGCAGGCAGCTACATTATTTACACGTTAGTGTAGTGCAACCTCTGCACAGTGTTCAGGTAAAGCTACGAGTTAGTGTTGTGCGACCTCTGCATAGTGTTCAGTTAAAGCTACAAGTTACTGTAGTGCGACCTCTGCTCAGTGTTCAGCTAAAGCTACCCGTAGAAGGTTGGTGTTGTTTTCCTGATCCCATCACTACCGCAGACAGCTACATTATTTACACGTTAGTGTAGTGCGACCTCTGCACAGTGTTCAGCTAAAGCTACAAGTCAGTGTAGTGCGACCTCTGCACAGTGTTCAGCTAAAGCTACAAGTCAGTGTAGTGCGACTTCTGCACAGTGTTCAGTTAAAGCTACCTGTAGAAGGTTGGTGGTGTTTTCCTGATCCTATCACTACCGCAGGCAGCTACATTATTTACACGTTAGTGTAGTGCGACCTCTGCACAGTGTTCAGCTAAAGCTACCTGTAGAAGGTTGGTGGTGTTTTCCTGATCCTATCACTACTGCAGGCAGCTACATTATTTACACGTTAGTGTAGTGCGACCTCTGCACAGTGTTCAGCTAAAGCTACCAGTAGAAGGTTGGCGGTGTTTTCCTGATCCTATCACTACCGCAGGCAGCTACATTATTTACACGTTAGTGTAGTGCGACGCTGCACAGTGTTCAGCTAAAGCTACAAGTTAGTGTAGTGTGACCTCTGCACAGTGTTCAGCTAAAGCTACAAATTAGTTTAGTGCGACCTATGCACAGTGTTCAGTTAAAGCTACAAGTTACTGTATTGTGACCTCTGAACAGTTTTCAGCTAAACCTACCTGTAGAAGGTTAGTGTTGTTTTCCTGATCCTATCACTACCGCAGGCAGCTACATTATTTACAAGTTAGTGTAGTGTGACCTCTGCACAGTGTTCAGTTAAAGCTACAAGTTAGTGTAGTGCGACCTCTGCACAGTGTTCAGCTAAAGCTACAAGTTAGTGTAGTGCGACCTCTGCACAGTGTTCAGCTAAAGCTTCCTGTAGAAGGTTGGTGTTGTTTTCCTGATCCTATCAGTACCGCAGGCAGCTTCATTATTTACACGTTAGTGTAGTGCGACTCTGCACAGTGTTCAGCTAAAGCTACCTGTAGAAGGTTGGTGTTGTTTTCCTGATCCTATCACTACCGCAGGCAGCTACATTATTTACACGTTAGTGTAGTGTGACCTCTGCACAGTGTTCAGCTAAAGCTGACACAGTGCACCTCAGCACAGTGTTCAGCTAAATCTACAAGTTAGTGTAGTGTAACCTCTGCACAGTGTTCAGCTAAAGCTACAAGTTAGTGTAGTGCGACCTCTGCTCAGTGTTCAGCTAAAGCTGCAAGTTAGTGTAGTGCGACCTCTGCACAGTGTCCACTTAATGCTAGAAGTTAGTGTAGTGTGACCTCTGCACAGTGCTCAGCTAAAGCTACAAGTTACTGTTGTGCGACCTCTGAACAGTTTTCAGCTAAAGCTACCTGTAGAAGGTTAGTGTTTTTTTCCTGATCCTATCACTACCGCAGGCAGCTACATTATTTACATGTTAGTGTAGTGCAACCTCTGCACAGTGTTCAGGTAAAGCTACGAGTTAGTGTTGTGCGACCTCTGTACAGTGTTCAGATAAAGCTACAAGTTACTGTAGTGCGACCTCTGCTCAGTGTTCAGCTAAAGCTACCCGTAGAAGGTTGGTGTTGTTTTCCTGATCCCATCACTACCGCAGACAGCTACATTATTTACACGTTAGTGTAGTGCGACCTCTGCACAGTGTTCAGCTAAAGCTACAAGTCAGTGTAGTGTGACCTCTGCACAGTGTTCAGCTAAAGCTACAAGTCAGTGTAGTGCGACTTCTGCACAGTGTTCAGCTAAAGCTACAAGTTAGTGTAGTGCGACCTCCGCACAGTGTTCAGCTAAAGCTACCTGTAGAAGGTTGGTGGTGTTTTTCTGATCCTATCTCTACCGCAGGCAGCTATGTTATTTACACCTTAGTATAGTGCAACCTCTGCACAGTGTTCAGCTAAAGCTACCTGTAGAAGGTTGGTGGTGTTTTCCTGATCCTATCACTACCACAGGCAGCTACAATATTTACACTTTAGTGTAGTGCGACTCTGCACAGTGTTCAGCTAAAGCTACCTGTAGTAGGTTGGTGTTGTTTTCCTGATCCTATTACCGCAGGCAGATACATTATTTACACATTAGTATAGTGCGACCTCTGCACAGTGTTCAGCTAAAGCTACAAGTTAGTGTAGTGCGACCCCTGCACAGTGTTCAGCTAAAGCTACCTGTAGAAGATTGGTGGTGTTCTCATACTAATAATACTACAGGCAGGCAGTTGATTTTGCTAGCTGCAGTATCAGAGTATATATATATATATATATATATATATATATATATATATATATATATATATATATATATATCCCAGCTTAGTGCAGCTACATCTCACTGCAGGCCATTAGTATGTCTGGAAGGCCAACAAGGAGAGGCAAACAGTCACAAACCAATAAAAGAGGCTCTGATTCTAGAGGCAACAGTGCTGGTCGTGGACACGGTACATCCTCATCAGCATGTGGCCATGGGACACGCTTGGCCTTTTTCTTGGCAGCTGGCCGTGTTGAGCCGCAACATGTGGAAGACTTGGTCGAGTGGATGACCAAGCTGTCCTCATCCTCCTCATCCTCTCTTACCCATGCTCAGGGTACTTTGTCTGGCAAAGCAGTTGCCAATGTGGCCTCTTCCCTCGGCTCAATGGCATCAGTAACTCCTTCCCTAGCCCCACCATGTCCTCCTGAAGAGTCCCTCGAACTGTTTGAACACAGTGTTGGGTACATTCTCCAGAAGGATGCCCAGCGTTTAGAAGGCTCTGATGATGATACTGAGCTAGATGAATCCAGTAATGTGAGCACGGACAGAGGGGGTGCCCAAGAAGCACAGCAATCTGGCAGTCATGTTCCCCCTGCTGCAGCTTACTGCCAGGTTTGCTCCAGTGATGAGGAGGGAGGGGATGATGAGGTCACTGACTCAACGTGGGTGCCTGATAGGAGAGAGGAGTAGGAGGAGGTACATCACCAATGAGGCAGGATGCCCTCCAGGGGCCAGCCTAAGGGCAGCACACTGACTGCATCATACCTCAGAGCTCCGCATGTGCAGGGCGCTGCTATCTCTGCGCTTTATTCCAAAAGTTCTTTGATGTGGGCCTTTTTTGAGAAGAGTGCATCAGATGGCACCGCTGCTATTTGCAACATATGTCTCAAGCGTATCTCGCGTGGCCAAAACATCTCCCCCTTGGGCACCACATGCTTGACCAGACATATGTTGACCTGCCATGCAGTTCGTTGGCAAGCGTTGGACATGTGAAGTAAATAGTGAAGTTTGATAAACCAATTATTTAAATGGTGAAAAGGTGATTCAAAGTCAATATATCAAAATATATGTAAATAAAACTTATGACAACACATAAAAGTCCACATTATATACACTGTGGACTTTTATGTGTTGTCATAAGTTTTATTTACAGGAGTTTTTTCTTCACTTATTTTAATTCATATGTCTACGTTCTAAAATATTTACAATATATATACATATATTTTGATATATTTACTTTGAATCACCTTTTCACCATTTAAATAATTGGTTTATCAAACTTCACTATTTACTTCACATGTCCAGCGCTGCACTCTTTATATTTTAGTTTTTGTTTTTTGTGCCCTTATATCGGGGTTATAGTGCACAGCAGCAGGAATCTTCTTTATCTTTTCATTAATTTTTATGCCCCTAGCGCAATTTCTTTTTCTTTAACTTTCGTTGGCAAGCGTACCTAGAAGACCCACACCAAAAAACAAAGAGGACCTCTCCTTACTCCTCATCAGCTGGGATCTCCAACCCCACTATACTTTCAGTCCTCTCTGAGACCTGCACTGAGAGGAATGAAGGTGTAGAATTAGGTGTGTCACAGCCAAGTACTTGCGGGCAATCTGCTATCGGTACACCAACGTTAGATTGTACCAGGCAAATTTCCCTGCCCCAGCTGCTGCACCGCAAAAAGAAGTTCGCTCCCATCCATCCACATGCCCAGCGGTTGAATGCTAGCTTGGCAAAATTGCTAGCACTTCAACTGCTACCTTTTCAGTTGGTAGACTCTGCCCCCTTCCGTGAGTTTGTGGAATGTGCGGTTCCTCAGTGGCAGGTTCCCAAACGCCACTTTTTCTTATGGAAGGCGATTCCGGCTCTCTACTGGCATGTGCAAGGCAATGTCTTGGCCTCGCTGGACAGGGCGGTCAGCAGTAAGGTGCATATTACTGCTGACTCAAGGTCCAGAAGGCATGAACAGGGACGTTACCTAAGTTTCACGGTGCATTGGGTGACTCTGCTGGCAGCTGGGAAGGATGCAGGACAAGGTGCAGTAGTGTTGGAGGTTGTTCCGCCACCACGCCACCAAAATGCCACTACTAGTGATTCTGACACACCTCTCTCCTACACCCCCTCCTCTTCTTCTTCCTCCATGGCCTCTTCCTGTGCTTTGTCCTCGGAACCAGCGGTGCTCCGTAGGCATTCAAGGGGCTACACAAGTACGCAGGCAAAAAGATGCCATGCGGTGCTTGAGCTGGTGTGCTTGGGGGACAGGAGCCACACTGGGGCAGAGGTTCTGTCAGCTCTGCAGGGGCAGGTTCAGAGGTGGTTGATGCCACGCCAACTTAAGGCAGGAATGGTGGTTTACAACAATGGCACAAACCTCCTCTCCGCTCTCCGACAGGGACAAATGACCCATGTGCCCTGTTTGGCTCATGTCCTTAACTTGGTGGTGCAGCGGTTCTTGGGCAGGTACCGGGGCTTACAGGATGTCCTGAGGCAGGCCAGGAAAGTCTGTGTGCATTTCCACAGGTCATATAATGCCAGTGCTCAGCTGGCAGACCTCTAAAAGGAGGACCACCTAATCTGTGACATGCCCACCAGGTGGAACTCAACATTGGCCATGCTGCAGCGGGTGCACACGCAGCAGAGGGCCATCAATGAGTACCTGTGCGACTATGGCACCAGGACAGGGTCAGGGGAGCTTGTTTTTTTTTCCCCACGCCAGTGGGCCATCATCAGGGATGCATGCACTGTCCTGTCACCATTTGAGGAGGCCATGAGGATGGTGAGCAGTGACAGTGCATGCATCAGTGACACTGTCTCCCTTGTCCACCTGTTGGAGCACATGCTGCGTGGAATAATGGACAGGGCACTTGAGGCAGAACTGAGGCAGGAAAAGGAAGACTTCCTTAGCTCTCAAGGCCCCCTTTATCCAGACAGTGTACCTACGTGCCCGCTGATCACACAGGAAGAGGACGAGGAGGAGGATTGTGTCAGTATGGAGGTGGAGCCTGGCACTCAGCATCAGCAGCAGTCTTTAAGGGATCATTTACAGTCCCAAGAAACACATGAACTTGTACGTGGCTGGGAGGAGGTGGCTGCGGATCATGTCGTCCTTAGTGACCCAGAGGACTCTGGACCTAATGCCTCAGTAAACCTATGCTGCATGGCCTCCCTGATCCTGCAAAGCCTGCGGAAGGATCCTCGTATTTGTGGTATCAAGGAGGGGGATCGTTACTGGCTGGCAACCCTCCTTGATCCACGAAAATCCTCTGGGTTACTGGTTCTTGAGGATGGATCACTGGCCAGAGATTGCACAGTATGCAATTGAGCTACTGGCCTGTCCTGCATCCAGCGTTCTTTCGGAATGCACACTCAGTGCTGCTGGAGGCTTTGTAACCGATCACAGGGAGCGTCTGTCCACCGACTCTGTCGATCGACTGACCTTCATAAAAATGAATCAGTCTTGGATCACCACCAGCTACCAAGCACCTGATGCTGATGTAACCGAATAATTTTTTTTGAAATGTCAGATCCCTTCAAAGACTGCCTATGCTGATGCTGAGTGACTATCCTGAGTAATTATCCTCTTCCTCCTCAATGATCATGCTGATAGCGCCACCACCAGTGCCTAAGGCCCAATATTTCAGCCCCTGTTTAACAGGGTCATGCAATTACAATTTTTGATGCAATTCCTTGCAGCAAGGCTAGTTTCTGCGCTCCAACTAGTGTATCTGTGAGGGGTTGCAGTGTTGTGGCACCAGCACCAGTGCCTAAGGCCCAATTTTTCAGCCCCTGTTCAACAGGGGCGTGTAATTAGAATTCTTGATCTAATATTTCACAGCAGGGCCCGTTTCTGCGCCCACCAAGAGTAACTGTGATGACTTACAGTGTTGTGGCACCAGCACCACCATCACCACCAAAGGCCCAATTTTTCTGCCCCTGTTCAACAGGGCATATAATTACAATTCTTGATCTAATATTTCACAGCAGGGCCCTGTGAGGGCTTACAGTGTTGTGGCCACAACAACACCTAAGGCCCAAATTTCTGCTGAGTATATAGGGCAGGCTCCTACTTTCAAACATCCAACTTACAAACGACTCCTACTTGCAAATGGAAGGAGACAACAGGAAGTGAGATGAAATCTACCCCTAAGAAGGGAAATTCTCTCCTGTAAGAGTTAATATGGGAAAAACTGTTCTCCTTTACAATGATGCTTTATCACCAATCCTTTGTCATTGGGACAAAAAGTGAGGTGAAATCTTCTGAAGAGGAGCACAGACAGCAAAACAAATGTCACAGGGGTGATAACCCTTCCCTATGTTTTCCAAAAAGCTTAAAATAGATTTTTTGGCTGGAGTTAAACACGTTAAAATGTACCAGTTCAAAATTACAAACAGATTCTACTTAACAACAAACCTACAGTTCCTGTTTTGTTTGCACCGCCTGTATACTTCTATTCAGAGGACCTGGGGCCCCACGCCTTTCCTTTTTTAAATTTGGGTGCGGGGTTCCCCTTAATATCCATACAAGACCCAAAGGGCCTGGTAATGGACTGGGGGGTACCCATGCCATTTCACTGATTTTCATCCATATTGCCAGGACCCGACATTACATTAAAGCCGCAAGCAGTTTTAAATGACTTTTATTCCTTTAAAAATGTCATTTTGTGCAGGGACTGTTCTAAGCACGGGAAACATCCGCCACTTTACAGGCATACTATAGACACCCCCCAGGTATGTTATATAAAGGAATATTTCACTTTTTTACTTTAAGCATCATTTAAATCACTGCTCCTGAAAAAAAAAATTTTGTATTGATACATGTCCCCTGGGGCAGGACCCGGGTCTCCAAATCCTTTTTAGGACAATACCATGCAAATTAGCCTTTAACCACTTGCCGACCGCCGCACGACTATATACGTCGGCAGAATGGCACGGGCAGGCAAAAGGACTTACAGGTACGTCCTTGCCTGCCCGCGGGTGGGGGGTCCGATCGGACCCCCCCCGGTGCCTGCGGCGGTCGGCAAATCTCCCCCGGCGATCGGTGGTGAGGGGGAGGCCATCCATTCGTGGCCCCCCCCTCGCGATCGCTCCCAGCCAATGGGATAATTTCCCTGCCTCTGTATTGTACACAGAGGCAGAGGAAATGATGTCATCTCTCCTCGGCTCGGTATTTTCCGTTCCGGGACGAGGAGAGAAGACTGTAATGTGAGTGCACCAACACACTACACACACAGTAGAACATGCCAGGCACACAAAACACCCCGATCCCCCCCCCGATCGCCCACCGATCCCCCCTCAATCACCCCCCCCGTCACAAACTGACACCAAGCAGGTTTTTTTTTTTTTTTTTTTTTTCTGATTACTGTATTGGTGTCAGTTTGTGACAGTTACAGTGTTAGGGCAGTGAGTGTTAGGCCCCCTTTAGGTCTAGGATACACCCCTAACCCCCCCTAATAAAGTTTTAACCCCTTGATCACCCCCCGCCACCAGTGTCGCTAAGCGATCATTTTTCTGATCGCTGTATTAGTGTCGCTGGTGACGCTAGTTAGGGACGTAAATATTTAGGTTCGCCGTCAGCGTTTTATAGCGACAGGAACCCCCATATACTATCTAATAAATGTTTTAACCCCTTGATTGCCCCCTAGTTAACCCTTTCACCACTGATCACCGTATAACCGTTACGGGTGACGCTGGTTAGTTCGTTTATTTTTTATAGTGTCAGGGCACCTGCCGTTTATTACTGAATAAAGGTTTAGCCCCCTGATCGCCCGGCGGTGATATGCGTCGCCCCAGGCAGCGTCAGATTAGCACCAGTACCGCTAACACCCACGCACGCAGCATACGCCTCCCTTAGTGGTATAGTATCTGATCGGATCAATATCTGATCCGTTCAGATCTATACTAGCGTCCCCAGCAGTTTAGGGTTCCCAAAAACGCAGTGTTAGCGGGATCAGCCCAGATACCTGCTAGCACCAGCGTTTTGCCCCTCCGCCTGGCCCAGCCCAGCCCACCCAAGTGCAGTATCGATCGATCACTGTCACTTACAAAACACTAAACGCATAACTGCAGCGTTCGCAGAGTCAGGCCTGATCCCTGCGATCGCTAACAGTTTTTTTGGTAGCGTTTTGGTGAACTGGCAAGCACCAGCCCCAGGCAGCGTCAGGTTAGTGCCAGTAGCGCTAACACCCACGCACGCACCGTACACCTCCCTTAGTGGTATAGTATCTGAACTGATCAATATCTGATCTGATCTGATCAGATCTATACTGGCGTCCCCAGCAGTTTAGGGTTCCCAAAAACGCAGTGTTAGTGGGATCAGCCCAGATACCTGCTAGCACCTGCGTTTTGCCCCTCCGCCCGGCCCAGCCCAGCCCAGCCCACCCAAGTGCAGTATCGATCGATCACTGTCACTTACAAAACACTAAACGCATAACTGCAGCGTTCGCAGAGTCAGGCCTGATCCCTGCGATCGTTAACAGTTTTTTTGGTAGCGTTTTGGTGAACTGGCAAGCGCCAGCGGCCTAGTACACCCCGGTCGTAGTCAAACCAGCACTGCAGTAACACTTGGTGACGTGGCGAGTCCCATAAGTGCAGTTCAAGCTGGTGAGGTGGCAAGCACAAATAGTGTCCCGCTGCCACCAAAAAGACAAACACAGGCCCATCGTGCCCATAATGCCCTTCCTGCTGCATTCACCAATCCTAATTGGGAACCCACCACTTCTGCAGCGCCCGTACTTCCCCCATTCACATCCCCAACCAAATGCAGTCGGCTGCATGAGAGGCATTTTTATGTCCTCCCGAGTACCCCTACCCAACGAACCCCCCCAAAAAAGATGTTGTGTCTGCAGCAAACGCGGATATAGGCATGACACCCGCTATTATTGTCCCTCCTGTCAATCCTGGTCTTTGCATTGGTGAATGTTTTGAACGCTACCATTCACTAGTTGAGTATTAGCGTAGGGTACAGCATTGCACAGACTAGGACACACTTTCACAGGGTCTCCCAAGATGCCATCGCATTTTGAGAGACCCGAACCTGGAACCGGTTACAGTTATAAAAGTTACAGTTACAAAAAAAGTGTAAAAAAAAAAAAAAAAAAAACACAAACAAAAATATAAAATAAAAAATAATAGTTGTCGTTTTATTGTTCTCTCTCTATTCTCTCTCTCTCTATTCTCTCTATTGTTCTGCTCTTTTTTACTGTATTCTATTCTGCAATGTTTTATTGTTATTATGTTTTATCATGTTTGCTTTTCAGGTATGCAATTTTTTATACTTTACCGTTTACTGTGCTTTATTGTTAACCATTTTTTTGTCTTCAGGTACACCATTCACGACTTTGAGTGGTTATACCAGAATGATGCTTGCCGGTTTAGGTATCATCTTGGTATCATTCTTTTCAGCCAGCGGTCGGCTTTCATGTAAAAGCAATCCTAGTGGCTAATTAGCCTCTAGACTGCTTTTACAAGCAGTGGGAGAGAATGCCCCCCCACCGTCTTCTGTGTTTTTCTCTGGCTCTCCTGTCTCAACAGGGAACCTGAGAATGCAGCCGGTGATTCAGCCAGCTGACCATAGAGCTGATCAGAGACCAGAGTGGCTCCAAACATCTCTATGGCCTAAGAAACCAGAAGCTACAAGCATTTTATGACTTAGATTTCGCCGGATGTAAATAGTGCCATTGGGAAATTGGGGAAGCATTTTATCACACCGATCTTGGTATGGTCAGATGCTTTGAGGGCAGAGGAGAAATTTAGGGTCTAATAGACCCCAATTTTTTCAAAAAAGAGTACCTGTCACTACCTATTGCTATCATAGGGGATATTTACATTCCCTGAGATAATAATAAAAATTATTAAAAAAAATGAAAGGAACAGTTTTAAAATAAGATAAAAAAGCAAAAAAAAATAAAGAAAAAAAAAAAAAAAAAAAAAAAAGCACCCCTGTCCCCCCTGCTCTCGCGCTAAGGCGAACGCAAGCGTCGGTCTGGCGTCAAATGTAAACAGCAATTGCACCATGCATGTGAGGTATCACCGCGACGGTCAGATCGAGGGCAGTAATTTTAGCAGTAGACCTCCTCTGTAAATCTAAAGTGGTAACCTGTAAAGGCTTTTAAAGGCTTTTAAAAATGTATTTATTTTGTTGCCACTGCACGTTTGTGCGCAATTGTAAAGCATGTCATGTTTGGTATCCATGTACTCGGCCTAAGATCATCTTTTTTATTTCATCAAACATTTGGGCAATATAGTGTGTTTTAGTGCATTAAAATGTAAAAAAGTGTGTTTTTTCCCCAAAAAATGCGTTTGAAAAATCGCTGCGCAAATACTGTGTGAAAAAAAAAAATTAAACACCCACCATTTTAATCTGTAGGGCATTTGCTTTAAAAAAATATATAATGTGTGGGGGTTCAAAGTAATTTTCTTGCAAAAAAAAATAATAATACTTGAAAAAGTCACGTGTCAGTGATGTAACGCGTGGGAGGAGCTTAGAACGTTCAGTGCTGCAATACACCTGAAGGTTAACAGCAGCTGTTTCTCTATGGGAAACCTCGTCCACAGCGGCTGACTGCAATCTGCTTATTTTGCTTCTAATAGACCGGGAGTGTGTGAGTGTATCTCTTGTCCCTGTTTTGCTTATGTACTATCTAGTAAGTTCACTGCACAATGATCTATTTTTTTTGTTTTGTTTGCTTTGCATAAAACCTTTATCCTGAGAGCCGAATCACCAGCAGTGTAATTGCTGAAGTGGGATGCAAGAAAAACTAAATATCCTGGTACAAACGATCTAACCCAGTGAGTCAATCAATCTGGATTAAGGGAAGGAACTGTTTAAAATTTTTTTTTTTTTTTTTTTTTTTTACTGTCTCCCACTATTTATCTCTGCCTGGACATTGTACTCAGAGTGTCATTATTATTTTATTTATACTCACCGTCACATCACCAATTTGAAGATTTATTTTGGCAATTTTAACACATGTATTAGCACCATAATTATTAATTTATTTTATTCACATGTATGCATTTTTTATTCCTGGATTTAAGCTTAGTCGCAGCAGCATATTGTGCACTATTTATTTAAAGCGCATCAATTTTATACTTAGTACTATTTGTTTGTTTATCTGATCACCCTATATTGATAGCAGCTTTAATTAACTGATTTTTTCATAGCACTAACTATATTGGTATATATATATTTTTAAGCACAATTTATTTATATCACACATATCTGTCCACATCAGCGCTTGGTTTTTATTCATTTTTTAGTCATAAATTAAAGGCTGTGTAAATTCCAGAAAATGTACCCTAGTTTGTAGGCGCTATAACTTTTGCGCAAACCAATAAATATACACTTATTGACATTTTTTTTACCAAAGACATGTGGCCAAATACATTTTGGCCTAAATGTATGACTAAAATTGAGTTTATTGGATTTTTTTTAGAACAAAAAGTAGAAAATATAATTTTTTTTCAAAATTTTCTGTCTTTTTCCGTGTATAGCGCAAAAAATAAAAACGGCAGAGGTGATCAAATACCATCAAAAGAAAGCTCTATTTGTGGGAAGAAAAGGATGCAAATTTAGTTTGGTTACAGCATTGCATGACCGCGCAATTAGCAGTTAAAGCGACGCAGTGCCAAATTGTAAAAAGTGCTCTGGTCAGGAAGGGGGTAAATCCTTCCGGGGCTGAAGTGGTTAAAATGAGCACTTTTGATTTCGAACATTCGAGTCCCATAGACGTCAATGTAGTGCTAATGTTCGTGCAAATTTTCGGTCTGTTCGCAGGTTCTGGTGCAAACCGAACCGGGGGTGTTCGGCTCATCCCTAGTGTGTACGCAGCATTAAACCAAAGTGTGGGAAATGGTGGTTATATCAGAGGCACAAATAACAGAAGCAACAAATGTTGCTGACCCCACAGATGATTCCAAGAGAGCATGGTTAGCTTCATATTCAATGCTCAGGCAATTGTCATTGCACTTAGCAGAAAATAAAAGGTTCTTTTTACAGCAGAAGCACTTTGAAGAGGGAGAAAACACTGGTCATATGCTAGCTCTTCTGGCCAAAACACAACAACCCCCCCTCCTATATAGTTGCAGCCATTTCACTCAAGCTATTATGAACATATTTACAAATTTTTTTAATGATGTCTATACGTCCAAAGTCCAACCCTCTTCTGATGATCTCCATTCTTTTCTGGATAGATATCCTATACCAAGTTTGTCCACTTCGGATGTAAGCTTGATCATTTACGATCGTAATTTTTTGGTTTCTTTTTAGAGCTCACTCATCTATCTGTCCACCTTAAATTATATGACCAAACGTTTTCATAGGCTTCCTTTATTATGGGCCGCCCTAGACCGCCAGTTTGTGCTGTCCTTCCATCTGAGACCTTAATCTGTTATAGGGCACTTGCCATGCCTCACCTTGGGAGGGCGGAATTTCTAACAAAGCTGTTACTCATATTTTTCTACAGTATACATACTGAGATTAGCTTTCATTTACTGTGATTATGACATTTGTTTTTTCTGTTTGTATGTATTTTTAATAGAACCTCTAGCTCCTGAAGAAGCGTTCTTTGTCAACATGAAACATGTAGAGCAATTAGAGATTATACCACTTTGGAACACCAGACCTGCAGTGCTCTCTCATTTTCAACTCTACAGGGGAAGTGTACCCTTTCTTTTACCCGGAACTATTGTTTAAATTGTCTATATATAGTTATAGAGAATCATATAGGAGACTGCAGGATAGGATCCATAATGGTGTATTTAACTGAGTTGTATGCCCTTATCAGATGTGTTTTTAAATTTTCATGTCTATTCCCTGTGTTATTTGTATGTTATTAATAAAATCTAACTTTTTTATATATTTTTTGTAGTTCATTATAGTTGTGCCCATAAAGTCCCATTATTTATCTCCTTGATGCCTTTAACAAACTTGCTCAATGCCCCATTGACTGAAGACGAGCTCCTCACAGCCTTAGCCCACACACATAATGGGTGGGCACCCGGAGCTGATGCAAATACTGCATTTGAAACAGGGAATCTTCCCTTCTATGAATGAGGTGATTATAGTTGTCCTCCTAAAATCAGGAAAGGAGGCCCTCTTACCAGACTCTTATAGACCTATCTCATTACTTACTTTTGACATTAAACTCCTGGCTAGGGTACCGGCCAATAGGTTAGCCAAATGCATCCAAAAAGTGATTCATAAAGGCCAGTCCGGTTTCATACCAACAAAGGTCCACGTCTCAAAACCTACACAGACTATTTTTTAACTTTACAATTACCTACTGACAACCCTGGGTAATAGGGCCATCTTCTCTTTAGACGCAGCTAAAACGTTTGACAGCGTTGAATGTCCCTATTTGTGGGAAGTATTGACAAGATTTGGGGTAGGCTTCTCCTTCCTCAGATGGGTACAGCTGTTGTATGCTACTCCCACCACAAGAATGTGAATTAATGGGGACGTATCGGAACCCTTTAGGCTTTCTAGGGGCATGCGGCAGGGGTGCCCACTTTCACCCCTGCTGTTTGCCGTGGCCCTGGAACCCCTGGCCATTCATGTCAGAGTTTCATAAAATAAAACAAGTTTCTTCCGGGGAACCCAAAAAGATGTAATTTCCTTATACGCGGATGACACTTTGATTTATCTGGGAGACACAGATAATTCTCTGAGGAATGTGATGCAACTGTTTGCTGACTTCGGAGCCTTATTGAGGTTCGCGATCAATTGGATTAAATCATTGCTCATGCCCCTAGACCCACTTCCACAACCCTTACCCGACTGTGCAGGTGATGTTCAAGTGGTCACTGAGTTCCGATACAAGGGACCCAAACCAATACATCACACTGAATCTGGTTCCCTTGCTACGCAAATTCCAGACCAAATGTTTGGCATGGATCAAACTTCTGCTGTCAGCCACGGGTAGAGCCAATTTAATTAAAATGGTTTAGGCTCTGCAATTTTTATATATATTCCATAAGGCTCCCATTTGGATACCACATAAATGGTTTTCCCAAATAGACTCACAGTTTAGAGCTTTAATATAGGGTAATAAAATAGCACGTATCAGCTTATGTACACTGCAATTTGCCAAAGACCAGGGTGGTTTGGCAGTCCCACACTCTAGGTTATACTTTGTGGCTTCTCAAGTTTAACAATTAGGTGACTGGGGTCATGAAGATGTAACAGACCCTATTAAGTCTCTATTAGTACCAGGCGGCTCTTCAACCCTGGCGTTATCCCACTTGGAGGCTGGATTCTCACATCTATCACAAAACCTCCTCACAATACTCCTATTAAACATTTTATGGAAATATATTAGGACCATTTTGCATATTCCGGAATTATGTTCATTTATATGGCAGAATATATATTACAAAGAATTGTTAAAACTTAAGGATTGTTATTCCTGGGAGAGTGCGGGCGTTCGCTATATCACTCAACTATTCAATGGCACCACATTCAAATCCTTTATAGCGCCACAAGCGGAGTTTGCCTTCCCCAGAACTCAATTTTACAAGTACCTACAGCTTAGGCATGCTATTCAGAGTGAGACTAGAACTTCTTTGCTTGCACTAATGACTCATCCCCTAATGTTTGATATGTTGTTGATAGAGGACAAGAAGGGAATGATCTTGAGAGTTTATTCTAGGCTGTTACAATCCACACATGATGCTTCCAAACTCCCCTGTCGAAGAGGATAGGAAAAGGATCTGGGACATATAGATGGGGTAACCTGGGATCTATGCCTGACCTCCATCCCCTTGGTGTCGGTTTTGGCATCACATAAATTATCTCACCTATTCTTACTGCACAGAGTATACAGGACGCCTGTCCAACTTTATAAATGGGGGTTCAGAGACATGCCACTCTGTGTAGCAGAAACAATGGTGATTTGTTACATATGATGTGGGAATGCCCAAAACTGTTTCATTACTGGCACTATCCTTTCTACTATCACACGAGTATTTCAATTTCCATTGCCACATGATCCGGTTATTTGCCTGCTCGGAGCCTTGGAGATACCCTCACTTTCTCCGAACGGTCATATTCCAGTATTGCATCTATTGTACATGGCTCGCAAAATGATCGCTTGGCACTGGATATCTCAACAGGTACCTACGGGGAAGCTATGGGTTGAAGCGGTAAACAGTACACTGATACGCGAATAACTCACTTACCAACAAAGGAATGTTCTTGAAAGATTCTACTCCTTATGGCAACCACGGCTGGACACATCTGGACTATGTCCAGTTCAAATGGTGAAGGACAGACTACTACAAATGTGAATTGGTAGACGATGGGGCAAGACTATAACTTCCCAAGAAGCATGCTGTTCCCATTTCAAAAATTGCCTACAGGGCCATGGTAGTCAATCTCAAGTGTAAGTAGACGTTTTTACTTTACCTTGCTGTAGGATGTTTTTCCCCTTTCCCTTTTTCATTTTCTTTCATACATGAGTTAAAGTTATGGGCATACAGATCTGAATAGTTGCATATTGTTGATGGTATAAACATGATTCAGTGGAGGTAACCAGAACGTTTGTATCCTCTAATCAATGTTGACCTATTTATGATATGTCAGCCTTTGTACTTTGATTACTGCTACACATAATATCTGTATGGATGTATTTCTGTTTTGTTCTTCAATAAACCTTTTTTCTAATTAAAAAAAAAAAAAAGAGTTAGGGCATTTTTAGCCATGCTGGGGTGTGTTCGCCGCCCATTTGAAATGAGTTGGCTGCTTTAATGCAATGCATTAAAACAACATATTATGCCTGCGTTAATGCACCAGAAAAATGCACCCCTACAACATTTTAGCCAGCCACTTATAAATAGCAAGTTGCAATATAATTATTTGTAATGCAAAGAAGATAATAAGATAAACTGAAAATGGCATTTTAGAGCTATGTTTTATGCAGTTTGGTGTAGCTTTGACAGAAAATAATTGGATTTTACAGTAGGAAAGTGAAAAGCTGCTGACAGCAATGGAATTGGTGGATTACACTTCACTTCTTTAGAAGACAATATGATTTTTAATTTACATATAGAAGAAATAAGTCAAATATTTAAAAGCATTTCCTGAAGAAGATTAATTTGCTTATTGTATTGGGCGCACTTACACAAGATGGAAATAGTGATACAATCCTTTTGCTTTTAATATTTACTTCTGAAATATTAAATGGTGAAGCAAATTCTATCAGTTGTCTCAAAGTAGTATTGTTATCTTGACAATTTTGTTTTAGATCATGCTAAACGTTACACACTCTTTGCAGTTTAGCTCTCCACTTTTTTGTGTCCTCCTTTACTGACTCAGAGCCATTAGTCTCATTACTATGGAAAATCAACTTTAGTCTTGAACTTAGTTACCCAGTTTACCACTACCTACCATGCTGTTGAAAAAGTACCTCCAGATGCCTGTATGGGGAAAAAAGAACAATAATGCCGCGTACACACGATCGGAAATTCGGCCAGCAAAAGGCCGATGAGAGCTTTTGGTCGGAAAATGCGACCCTGTGTATGCTCCATCGGACTTTTGCTGGCGGAATTCCCGCCAGCAAAAGATTGAGAGCAGATTCTCAATTTTTCGGTCGGAAAAAGTTCCTATCCGGAAATGCGTTTGTGTGTATGAAATTCCGACGTGCAAAAACTCACGCATGCTCAGATTCAAGTACGAGATGGAAGCGCTAGGTCTGGTAAAACTACCGTTCGTAATGGAGATGGCACATTCGTCACGCTGAAATTTTTTAAATAGTTTAATGCAGTGCATTCTCTTCTTCTTTATAATGCTAGAAGAATGAAGTTGTTTTGCTGCTCGTATTCACACAGAGTTCTCACAAACTTACTTTATTATTTCTCGTGATTTCATGAATAATCTTTTTTGTTTTTAAAGCTAGATCTCCATAATAATGTTTGGAATTATTTTTTTTATTGTCATTTTTTTTAAATCAAGAACTCTTTTTTTTTTTGAATATTTTGAAATTATTTTCTAGTCATCTCCATAATAATTTTTTTTGTGTGTGTCAAGTTTACACAACATTATTATCTTGTATTTTTAAAGCTCAAGGAGGTTAGTGTTCCTTGTGAAGTTGACATTGTATTTTTGAAATGTACCTGCCTACTCACAAACTGTCCTATTTGAAGAAAAACACATAGGCAAGTATTTTCAGGAAAACAAATCTCCATTTATTCTGGCTGATAACAAAATAAAGAGGAAGGCAACATTGGAGAAACTGCTGGAATTTGCGAAACCTTTCTACCCCAGGGCACACATCAACTATTTTGAAAATAAAATTGGTAGCCAGCAAGGCTACGTGTAACAGCATTGGGGGAACCCAGTTTTTTTTAATCCCCAGCGGGAGTGGAGAAGTGGATAGAAGAAAATAAAGAGAAATTTTAGATATTTTGTGGAGGAGCGGGAGAGGTGAAATAAGTATAGGATATATTAGGATATCAGGAGGTATCGTTCTTTTTTTTTTTTTTTTTTTGGGGAGGGTAGTTACACACAGTTGCTGTATGTGGAGTGGTAGATGGGAATGAAATGTGGGAGTAAATGGGTGATACAAGTAGTATGGGAATTGGTCACTTCAAACCCCCTGGGGGTTCACCTAGTTAGGTGGGGGGGTGGGAGAGGGGTGGAGGGAGGGGGGGTTGGTGTAGGGGTTGGGGGTAGAAGAGGGGAGGGATATTCAAGTTGGGGGGGAAGGGGGGAATGGGGTAGGGAGGGGGGGTGGCATTATTGGTAAAGTACTCACAGAAAGTAGATATACTATTACCTAGGTTGGATTCAGGCCTACACACAAAGCTACGTTTATAGGAAAATGGCATTTAAACTACACATGAAAGTGTTTTTTAGTAAATATTTAGCTAAGTTGGTTGTGATATGGCTATAATGAGCATGTCAATTAAACTCACTAATGGATTTGGAAGTAGAGGTGGCACAGAATTTATTGTTTAAAATATTGTAAGATAGAGGGGTGTTAAAGTTTCAGTTTGTAATGAATCTAGTGTTATATAGATATGTTCACTAGGTTGGTGTATATTTTTTGGTATCCTGATGTAAGTGAAAGCATTAAAAATAGGCTCCTGGAATGTCAGGGGATTGGGGACACCTCTTAAAAAGATGGCAGTACTCTCCATGATGGAGAGCTGTGGGGTAGAAGTGGTCTGCCTCCAGGAAACCTACTTAACTAGAAATACACTCCAGCAATTACAGTCAAGGAAATTTCAATGCTAATTCCATGCGGTTCACTCATCCTATAGTAGGGGGGTAAGCGTTATTGTGAAAACAGGGGTGAACTTTTCCTGCAGGCAATCCAGTATAGATGAGCTGTGCTGATATATTTTTTATATTGTTCAATTGATAGTAGTATGTTTGTTGTGGCAAATATATACATCCCTCCGCCCTTCAACTTGGATGTCTTGCTTAGACTGAACGAATTCCTGTTAGATAAAAAAAGGGGTGCCGATGGGGGCAGGAGGCGGAGCCTAGCGGAGCAGGCATGCATTGTTAGAGCTCCACACCACTGAGGAGAGAAGAGAAGGACAAAGCGGAGCCTGCAGGCTCAAAAGGTATCCATTTGAACCTTTTTGCCCCAGGGAACAAACTGTGAAAGTTTGGGCAGGAAATATGGTACTGGGAGGAAATCGTGGCAGAAATAAAAATCACCTCACAAAGAGCTCACAGGCACTCACTGCAGCTGAAGCAGCTCCAGTCACCTCACAAGATACAGCATCAGGGCGCTCTCACAGACAGAAAATGTCACAGCAAGACTCTCCATTTGAGTCAGATACAGAACAAATCCTCTCACAAACTTCTCCACAAGCCTCCTCAGTATCCCCAATAATATTATTACAATTTGAAAAGATGCTTGATAAGGCTTTAAAACAAACCTCAGACCAAATAACAAAAAGCCTAACCAAAGAAATAAGAGAGCTGGGAAACCGCACCGCAGCCTTAGAAATAAAAATGGATGAAATTGAAATTACAACCCAAGAAAATATAACAGAATTGGAACAATTAAAAAAAGAGAATTTAATACTTCAAACTAAGCTCGAAGATTACGAAAATAGAGCCAGACGTTCAAACTTGCGCATAAGGGGAATACCTGAATCTGTGACAGACCTGCAATCTACTATTACTGCTCTATTACAAGAACTAAAGCCAGATATCCCTATTGAACGTTTAGAACTGGACAGAGTACACAGAGCCCTCACAGCCAAAAAGAAAGATGGACCCCCACGTGATATAATCACAAAATTTCATTATTACAGAACGAAAGAACAAATACTAATTGCTGCAAGAGAAAAAAAGGAACTTAATTTTCAAGGACACAATTATCACATTTTTGCTGACCTATCCCAACTTACTATTACTAAAAGACGATCCATGAAACCCCAACTAATGGAACTGCAACGCCACAACATTATGTATCAATGGGGCTTCCCCTTTTCAGTCAGATTTAACTACCAAGGTACAATTTACAGAAGCAGATCAGCAGATGAACTACAACAAACCCTTTTAAAATTAAATCTGACAGAACCCACAAGCAGCAACTCTCCCACACGCAGAAGAATGGCATCATCTTCACCTTCAGGCAGCACTCAGAAAATTTCAGAACAAAATGGGAATCATCATTCTCACAAAAGAGGCCGTTATGCCACATCATCCATGGACCAAGAAGATTCAATGGACTGACATCCTAATTCCTGATATCTCTTCATTTATTATACTAAGAGATGGTTCTCTATAAAAAACCTATATTTATAACTGAATGTAACTGCATTCTGATAGTCACACACTGTGTGGGATCATGTTACATTCCAGTTATATTTCTTATTACTTCTGATTCATATAGCCTTAGAATATATAAGTGAAATAAGGAAATTCTTGTTCAGTTATATATTATCAGGTAATAACAATAGATTTATTACTTTTTAGGACAAATATGTTCAATAATCCAGAAGTAATGGAAGCTTTTTCTTTCTTTTCTTAAAACAAATATATTATTACCTAACTAGTTCCTAGAATTATGTTTTTGTTTATTCTAATCTGAAGCAATACAACCTCAATTTTATGAGTTAACATATCTAAACAGTTACATATGAATAAAATATGTAATTGTTTACTCTAAAAGGGTTAAAATCCCAAAATAATTCAAACTATCTTCATCAATACCAAAGTTATTAACAGTACCTTTCTAACTGAATTATTTAGCCTAGGGAAAAACTAACCATATACAACCACCCTGGAATAAATAATTTCAACAAAAACTATATTCTGCACTCCAATTAATGAAACATCATTTTGATGTCTTTTGACATAGCACTTCTCTCCTGTAAGCGGAAGATCCGTGTACCCCCATTAGCCCTCCTCATTCTCCCAACCATATTATGTGGGAGTGTGACGAAGGCACTTATTCCCCTGAGAGAGATATTTATTCTCTTTCACGGGTAAATTGTGATTACTTGCAAAAAATAATTTATACAATGTATCATCTAATCTCATATGTTTTTTGTTTACTCTTTACTCCAGAATTCACTGGTTTCTTTTCTATCTATTCATCTCTTCAGTCCACACAGGTTGATCTGCGCAGTCAGCTCTGCATAACAAAAAGTAAGTCAAAACTATTTGATCTGTTGCCATGGCACCACTGAATATACTTTCCCTGAATGTTCAGGGAATAAATGTCCCTCAAAAAAGGACCAAAGCTTTCTGTACTTTCCATAACAAGAAGGCTCACATAGTATGCCTCCAAGAAACACACTTCACCAAAGATTCTACTCCAAAATATATTTCTCCTTTTTATCAACAAATTTACACGGCTTCTGCCTGTACCAAGCAAAGGGGAACTCTAATTGCATTTCACCGATCCACACCATTCACCTTATCATCAGAAATTAAAGACCCAGAAGGTAGATACCTGATACTCATGGGTTATATAATGGATACAGCAATCACGGTGATTTCCTACTACGCTCCTAACAAACAACCTACACCATTCCTCTCACATATATTACAAGTGATTAATACACACAAAATAGGAACAGTGATAATGTGTGGGGATTCGAACCAGGTCCTCCTCCCATTTCTAGATAAATCACCTTTTACACCATCCAAAATAACCTCTAGATTACCTTTTTCTCAACTTCTTTCCAAATACAATCTGGTAGATTCATGGAGAGAAAGTAACCCAATGAAAAAGAAATTCACTTATTTCTCGCACCCTCATCAAACCTTCACCAGAATAGATCATATTTTTCTAACAATAGGAATGATACCAGAAATTATTGCATCAGATATAATTCCGATTCCGTGGTCTGATCATAATGCAGTATACACTACTATAGCCTCAGCCATACCAAAAGCGCATGACCCAACGTGGTACTTACCGGACATAATGCTCAAACACCCACTACATCAGATGGCCATTGAACAAGCTTTAAAGGAATACATATCAATTAATAATACAACAGACATCTCCCCAATAACACTGTGGGAAGCTCATAAGCCTGTCTTGCGTGATACAATACAAAGACAAATGGCACTATTTAAACGGGAACGCAAAAATCTAGCAAAAAAACTAGAACTCAATTTTAATGCAGCCTACATATCATTTCAAGATAATCCATCTCAGAGTACAAAATCTCATCTGGAAAAATCTAGATTGGAATACGATCTATTTCTCACTGAGTCAGTTGATAAATCCCTCAAACGCTCCAAACACAATTTCTACATGAATACAAACAAACCAGGTACATATTTGGCTCGGGCATTAAATTCAACTAACAAATCTTTCAAACCAATACGTTTGAAATTATCAAAAAATGTTTACACTTGTAATCCAGTTAAAATAGTCCATAAATTTCACTCACATCTCGCAACTTTATACAAGACAAACAATGAATTTAATCCTACAGAGGCTGAATCCTTCTTCTCAAAAATAACCTTACCTGAGTTATCTCAGAATCAAAAAAACAGTTTGGATGAGCCTATAACTATAGATGAAGTTGCTAATGCCATAAAAGACCTAAAACTTAACAAAAGACCAGGCCCAGACGGCTACTCGGCTTTATACTATAAAACATTCTCAGAAATACTCTCTCCCATTCTCACTGAAACTTTTAACAAACTTCTAGATGGATATTCTTTTCGGCAAGAAACACTAATGGCAATTGTTTGTATGATCCCAAAACCCCTTTCTGATGATACTTCCTGTGTGAATTATCGGCCTATCTCTCTGTTAAACCTCAATATTAAATTATTAGCAAAAATAATAGCAAAACGCCTCAATAGCATTATAGGAAAATTAATACATAGAGATCAAGTAGGCTTCATGCCAAATAGACAGGCAGGCGATAATATACGCAGGGCAGTGTTATTGGCACATATTGCTAAAAAACGGAAAATCCCTTTATGTTTTCTATCTCTCGATATTAAGAGGGCATTTGACACAGTATCCTGGCAATATATGCAATATTCATTACAAAAATGGGGTTTTGGACCCCACTTTTTAACATGGATCAAAGCATTATATAATAAACCCAAAGCCTATATAAAATATGCTGGATACAAATCTGAAGCCTTTAATATCGAAAGAGGTACCCGACAGGGTTGCCCATTATCTCCCTTATTATTTGCCCTTATACTCGAACCCATGGCCCAATACATCAGAACAAACCAAACTATAACTGGCATTGAAGTAGGAGGTATTACACACAAATTATGTATATTTGCAGACGATATATTACTTTTTCTATCATCACCACAGGTCTCTGGTCCTAACTTAATACCAGCTCTTGATGAATTTGCAGCCCTATCCGGCCTTATGATTAATCCTAAGAAATGCCTAGTGCTTAATATTTCACTCACAAACATGGAATTGATCCCGGCTAGGGCTGCACTCCCATTCACATGGGCAGAAAAATCAATCCCATATCTTGGAATTCATTTAACAGCATCTCATTCTGACTTATTCTCAACCAATTATCCTCCTGTATTAAGACAGATCACAAATCTAATAAAACAATGGTCGCAACTTCCTTTATCCTGGATAGGGAAGATTAATGCAATCAAAATGACTATTCTACCCAAATTGCTTTATCTATTCAGAGTCCTCCCTATTCCAATTCCTTCCTATTTTTTGAGAATAGTACAAAAAAGAGCAACTTCGTTTATATGGGGCTCTTCTAAACCACGTATACCTATACACACACTACATCTTCCCAAAAATAAAGGAGGCCTGGGATACCCTAATTTTACTAACTACTACAGAGCAGCACATTTGGCCAGTCTGTCCAAATACCATGCAAAACAGGAAATCCCATTATGGGTATTTATAGAGGCTTCAGAAAATGACCCTCTATTAATATCAAATTTATTATGGCTTGATCCTAAAGACCGCTTTAAAATTCATAATCCCATAACCAAACACTTCTTATCTCTCTGGGATAAACTACAAACCAAATATCAGTTACAATCTCCACACAATCCTCTCCTTTCTTTTATCAGAAATCCGGCCTTTTATCCGGCATGGATCTACCCAAATTCTTTTAAAGCTTGGACAACATCAGGCATTCAGACACTAAATGACTTCATAGCATCTAAATCATTCCTTTCATTCCCATCGCTTAGAGAAAAATATGATCTACCAAACTCTGAGATATTTAGATATCTCCAAATCAAAAATTTCTATACACCATTCCTAAAGGGGGATACACCATTATCCCAATTATCCATTTTTGAATCAATCTGTACAAAAGATCCATTTGTTAAAGGTACAATTTCATCACTTTATAATCAATTATATGGAGTAGCAAATCTTAATAGACCCTACGTTCAGAGGTGGGAGGAGGACCTGGGACTAACTTTAGAAGACACGGACTGGTCTAACATATGGCTCACATCTAAGTCATCTTCACCCAACATCTTAGCACTGGAGACAAATTATAAAGTCCTAACTCGCTGGTACCTTGTGCCCGCTAGAGTGGCAAAATATTCACCTAATACCTCAGCTCTTTGTTTTCGAGGATGCCCAGAAATAAGCACATATTTACACATATGGTGGACGTGCCCAGTAATCCAAACCTTCTGGAAGGAAGTCTTCGTGATTGCATCTAAAATATTTAAAAAAATAATACAACCAGATCCATATTTAACTTTACTTAATCTAAAACCAGAATGGTTAACACTCTCTCATTTCAAACTTATGATCCAACTAATAACGGCTGCAAAACAAACAGTGGCCAAGGCATGGAAATCTCCTACATTGGTACTAGCAGAAACAATTCACAGAATGAATAATACAATGTCCCATGCTAAGATGGTAGCCATCAATCAAAATCAAATTCCAAAATTTGAAAAACTTTGGCATCCTTGGATAAAACAACAGTTCCTGTCAAACTTCAATGACTCTGTCCTGTTGCCATGGTAACAGATTAAATGACTTACAGAGACACCCATTCTAAGGCTTCAAAGAGAACTAAAAAGAATAATAAACTGACGAGCGGGACAACCTTGTGGACCATACCTCTACCTTTCAACCCTTTTTCTTCTTTCTCTTTCCTTTTCTCCACCTTACGATTAAAGCTCATTATCAGAATTTATTTGACCTATATACACTCTACTTGTAAACAATATGTATAGTAGGTATAAATCATTTAAATACCTACAAAAGTAACTAAGGAAATGATATATATCTTTAATTTAGGTTTACGTGAACCCAATGTTTAATATTTGAAATTTCATGATATTTACCTATATAAACCCTACTGTAAAACAATGAGCTTACTTTATAGATCCTTGTAAACTTACTTTATGTATCTTTATAACATTGTATACTCAATAAACTTCTTTTGACAAGGAAAAAGGGGTGCCGATTATAGCCATAGGTGATTTTAACGAGATATTGGATAGTAGATTGGATAGATTCCCTGTACGGTCTCTCTCTGAGTCCATGGTGAAAAGCCACTTGAGTCAATTCCTGGATGAAGTGGGGTTGTTAGATTTGTGGAGGGTGCGGAACCCGGGAGTCTTGCAATGCTCATGTTACTCAGCTTCATACGCCGCACTCTCAAGGATAGATTTGGTTTTGGGGAATGATAGAGCATTACAGATTACCGAAAAAATTATATATTGGCCAAGAGGTATTTCAGACCATTCCCCTGTGGTGGTTACATGGAATTTAAGAGGGAATAAACCCCGGAAGGAGTGGAAAATAAATCCGTATTGGTTTGAACTAATTAAAAATCTGGATGGAGTTCTCCCTAAAATGAGAGAGGTTGTTGAAATTAATGAAGGAACGGTGCCGCCCGCTGTGATGTGAGACGCCCTAAAGGCTTTTCTTAGGGGTGTACTAATACAGCAGATGGCCAAATTCAATAAAGATGCTAGGAGTGGGGAAGAAAAAATTCTAAGAGAGGTGCTTGAGGCCGAAAATAATTATATTAAAGATCCAACCCCCGAGCGGGAAACATCTTGGCTAGATAAACAACAAGAGTATAAGGTAGTCGTTATGCAGAAGGCAGAGACTAGGTGTCTCCTCCAGCGCCAGGTCTCCTCGGTAGAGGGCGAAAGAGTGGGAAAGTTGCTGGCGCAGTTGGTGAATTCTAACACTGCTCCATCCACTATCCTTGCCATTAGATCTATAGGAGGAGATATATTATCAAATACCTCAAAGATAGTGCATATATTCAGGGACTATTATAAAATTCTTTATACCTCCCAGAAAAAAGGAATGGAAGGTGTGATGGAGGAATTCCTGGGAGACCTGGTAATACCGGCCATATCACAAGAGGAAAAGGATCTTTTAGAAGCCCCAATAACTCTTGCAGAACTTCAACAAGCGATAGCCAGTATGGCAAATCTAAAATCTCCCTGCCCGGGCGGCTTTCCAATAGAGCCCTATAAATATTATGATGACGTTTTAATTCCAGAGTTATTGAAAGCACTAGGAGGGGCACTTAAGGGGGGTCATCTACCCGCCTCAATGTTGGAGGCAACTATCATAGTGCTTCCAAAAGATGGGAAGGACCCCCTGGACGTGGCCGCTTATAGGCCAATTTCTCTTTTATGTACCGATGCCAAAATCTTGGCTAAGGTATTGGCAGTTAGACTAAATAGATGTAGCGCTGGTAGATTTACAATCTACCGCAGGTTAGGTAAATTTAGTAAATTGTGCATTAGGAAGGTTAAAAGTTCACCTCTGTTCCAGCTTGGCTGACGTTGTGTGTGCTTCCGTCGCTGTTACCACTGGCCAGTGCTGGAAAGGCAACGTGTCGAAGTGTATAGATGCTTCTCTGTCTCAGAGCCCCAATAACTCTTGCAGAACTTCAACAAGCGATAGCCAGTATGGCAAATCTAAAATCTCCCTGCCTGGGCGGCTTTCCAATAGAGCCCTATAAATATTATGGTGACGTTTTAATTCCAGAGTTATTGAAAGCACTAGGAGGGGCACTTAAGGGGGGTCATCTACCCGCCTCAATGTTGGAGGCAACTATCATAGTGCTTCCAAAAGATGGGAAGGACCCCCTGGACGTGGCCGCTTATAGGCCAATTTCTCTTTTATGTACCGATGTAGCGCTGGTAGATTTACAATCTACTGCAGGTTAGGTAAATTTAGTAAATTGTGCATTAGGAAGGTTAAAAGTTTGCCTCTGTTCCAGCTTGGCTGACGTTGTGTGTGCTTCCGTCGCTGTTACCACTGGCCAGTGCTGGAAAGGCAAGGTGTCGAAGTGTATAGATGTTTCTCTGTCTCGGAGACAAGCTCGGTGGAGGTGGCCCTCCGAGTTGCATTCTGGGAAGAGGGTATTTATGGGACAGACGCCATGTTCTAGGGTTTTTTCTACAGCCACCTGCTGGCCCTCCTGGCCGACAGGTATGCATTAAGGAGCTACCTCGTGGTCCTTTGATCGGGAGGCCCACAATGCTGCGGCACAGGGGTGGGTCCAGAGGCTTGTCTGGGGCCTACCACTGCGGCCGAGGAATGGTCCTGAGCTTTCGGTCCTGTGTGACGAAGCTGGCCGGCCGAGGAGATCCCAGGGGAGGACCCGTCTTGGAGAGATCAAGCAGTGTGCTGGTCTATGGAGGGGCCTGGTGACTCGGTCGAAGGACATATCCAAAAGAAGTAACTAACACAGCATAGTTTTGCTGGTTCGGCTTAAATGTTCAGGCACTGTGAATGACTTTCACTGCAGAGAAAATCTGATACATCCTGTGGCAGAGGATCGTACGGATTTATCCCCCAAATGAGTCCGTGGCAGAGACTTTGATTCGTGCTGCGTACTGGCTGCTAGATCGGTGAGAGCGGCCTGTCCAGACGAGCAAGGAGTGTGTCCCAAAGGGGAGCTCATTCCACCTAATTACCTGAATTCTACCAGGACATTTGTCGCTAAGATTCTATAAGAAGATATTTGAGTTTCTCCTGAAAGTTTCCTTTTCCACCTCTTTTCTGCTACTTCCTAAAGTTTGTTCAATAAAGCATTGAAAACGTACTCCAGTGTTGGTGCGTGTGTCGTCCAGAGGTAAACTCAACAGAACCCCTAAATCCGGTGCCGGTGAAACCAAGGGAAGCAAGGTGAAGGTAACAGACCCGCTTAAACTAGCAGCTCCAACGTGAGTTAGTGCTACATAGAGTTATCCATAAACTGGTCCATATGGACCAGGCGGGATTTATTGCCAATAGATCCACAAGCTTGAACATCAGAAGGGCCTTTTTGAATTTACAATCACCTACGGAAAATGAGGGTTCAAGAGCTGTATTGACTCTAGATGTGTCTAAAGCGTTCGACAGTGTGGAGTGGGGATATATTTGGCGTGTACTGGGGAAGTTTGGATTTGGTCCCTCTTTTATTGGCTGGATCAATGATCTATGATAGACCCAAGGCAAGATTAAAAATTAATAATGAGTTCTCGGACTGGTTTGAGTTGGAGAGGGGGACGAGACAGGGGTGCCCATTGTCTCCACTGCTTTTTGTGCTGGTAATGGAGCCCCTGGCTATCTCCGTAAGAGAGAGCTCTGAAATAATTGGTTTTCAGAGAAGGACGGGCGAAGAAAGAATTGCGCTGTATGCGGATGATATCTTGCTCTTTCTAGGAGATATGAGTAACTCATTATTAAAGGCAATGAGAGTAGTGGAGTCATTTGGCAGTTTTACAGGTCTGGGGATAAACTGGGAAAAGTCTGAGTTGTTACCTATAGATCCAATAAGCGAGCCAATAGTGCATGCAATGCCCCAGTTGGTAATCGTGGGCGCATTGAAATACTTGGGAATTGTCATGACGAAGGACCCTAACCAATATATTAGCAAAAACCTTATCCCACTTTTGACGAAATTCAAACAAATGATAGATATGTGGAAGCGCCTCCCCTTATCAGTGGCAGGAAGATGTAGTGTAATAAAAATGATATGGATGCCACAATTATTGTATGTTCTGCACAGTTCTCCAGTGTGGATATGCAAGAGTTGGTTTATTAAAATCGAGAGCCTCTTCAGGGAACTGATATGGAAAGGGAGACAAGCCAGGATACGTTTACAGGTGTTTACGAGTGCTTGCCCTCCCACACCCGGAGCGCTATTTCCTAGCAACTCAATTGCAGCAGCTAGTGGGGTGTGGGGCACCGGAAGGAGGCACCCCAAATGGTAGAATTCTATTAATAGGTGCTTTACATAACACAATAATCGAAGCATTAGAGGCGGATTCGTTCTACTATGAATAACTGATAATCAAACTTTGGAAAACAGTTAAAAAACAGATGAAATATGATGGGTTTACAGATTATACCCCCATTTGGAACAACCGAAATCTGCAGGAAGTTTTCAAAATAGGAAAAGTTAGAGAGTGGGAAAATCAAGGTATTAAAAGATTAAGACAACTTTATACAGGTAATATACTAAAGAAATTCCCAGAGTTGGAAAGGAATTTGATCTGCCACAGAGTACTTTTTTTTCATATTTTCAGCTGGAACATGCTCTCAAAGCTCAATTTAAGGATCAGACCCTAGAGTGGAAAGAAATTCCTCTATTTCATAGTATACTTCAGGTAGTCCCCACTAAGGTGTTACTACCTAAGATTTATGGACAATTAAGCGATGTAGTTAATAGTGGGGGGCTACTCCAAGCTGTAAGAGCTAAATGGGAAGAAGATGTAGGAGTATTGTCATAGGCACAGTGGGAGAGAATTTTGGAGATGGGACCCCTGCTATCAGTCTCCCCCTCACAGAAGATTTCGCACTTGATGCTGTTAAATAGAGCCTATTATTCACCTAAACATCTCTTTAAGTTTGGAAGAAGACCCAATGATAGATGTCCCAGATGTCGGGGGACTGGGGATCTCATTCACATGCTGTGGAGATGCCCCAAGCTGTTCCGATATTGGGAGGGGGTGATTAGTGATAGTTTGAGGGACATTTTTGGTATCTTATTAGAGAAGGAGGCCATAGTATGTATTTTGGGGTAATGATGGGCACAGGGGGAGAAGATGAGTACCACACTGATAATTTTGAGATGTTTGTTCCAAGCTAGGAAAATGATAGCATTAAGGTGGCAATCAAAGGAACCACCCACAGTAGAAGATTGGATTGCCACAGTAAATGTAACCCTGTGCAGGGAAAGAATAGAGTACATTATGAGAGGTAACTTCCAGGAATTTGACAGAATGTGGAGGCCGTGGTTGGAAAAGATGGGGCTCCCTTAACAGGAAACATAGAAAATAATGGAGCGGGGGACAGTACCAATTTAGCCAGTCCATCAAGGAAATGAAATATCAGATTGAAACAGGTGCTATAGAGTGGTTGTTTTAATAGGATTAATAATCATTAATAGAAGTTCAGTTGTAAAATTTTTTTTTTTTCTTTTTGGATTTGTAATTAAAATATGAGTATTTTGGTAGGGGAGGGGTGTGTTGGCAAGGGAGTTTGGAGGGAAGGGTGTAAAATGTAGGAAGTGCAACATTTATATTAATTTGTGTAACACTGGAACTGGCAGTAGGGGTTGGGTGCAGGGAGCCCTCTAGGCCCTTTCTAGATATTTAGGCTGGCATATGGAACCCCTGCTATGTCCCTATTTATTTACTGTACTTAGTTTAGACAACGCTTAATTATCTTTTTGTTATCTGTCTGACCAAAGTTTTAAGAAGAAAAGGGAAGAAAAAAAAAAGGGAAAAATAAAGGAAAAAAGATATGCAAGAAAGCAAACTTAATAAAGCTTTAAGTATTTACCACAATGATGTGAAACCAAGAAGGAGACAGTAAATGAACATTAAAGTGAAGATGCCTCTTGATAGTGTTTGGTGAAGTGGTAAAAAAAAAAAAAAAATTGGTAGCTTGAGAAGTCCATATAATGGGGAGCACAATCTGGTCCTGGATTCCCAGAGATCATGAACAGCAGCAGATGACATATATGCCCCCAGGCTGTGGTACTACAACAGCCTCCGTCTTCTGTTAGACCAGACTGAACCCAGGCCATCACTTTCTTGTCTTCCCTGCAGCCTTCCCTCCAGGCCTCCCTGCAGCCTTCCCTGCAGCCTTCCTTGGAGGCTTTGGCTCTGGAGGTGGACTTGTAGCAGGAGGAGGAGGAGGAGGATCGGCGAGCACACATAAGTGCATGTTATCACTTATTTGGCCACTCAACCCCTTCTGAATGGCCTCAAAAATACATTTCTCACACCTGAAGCATTGGCCCTCCTCCATTTGCTGCAATTTAGCAGCTACATAGCAGCCATAGTTCTCTTCAGCGTCGGGGGGCTTTTCAGGGCTGCATTTCCGTCCTTAATGAGGCCCAGTGCTGCCTCCTCCATGTTACCCCCCTTCCTGGCCCTTTTTGTTGTAAGCCGAAGGGGAGGCACCTGGGATTGGGTGAGGCTACTAGGCCTGGCCACCTCCTGGCTGACGCTTACCCCCGATTCCTCCTGTCTGCCACATTCCAGAGCCTCGTCCTGTCTGCCACATTCCAGAGCCTTTTCCTGGCTGTGTATGAAAAAGGGACATAGTTTTAGATTTTGGTTCATCAATCACACACAATTTTCAGCTCATGATTGTTGCAAATTGAATGTTAATAAATGGACTATCATTCTGACCCCAGCATTTTTCATTATTGTCCCAATCATTTTTGGCCCCTACTGTCTATTGATATGTCAAACATTTTTTGTTAAATCAATAATTTGTTAGCAATAATAACATCTAGTTAACAACAATCATTTTTGGACAATAAATATTTTTTAAAAATACTCTATCTGGCTCCAGCTGGGCTTCTCAACTTCTTCCAGGATGGAAGGCCCAGGTTGGCCCTCGGAAACCTCAGCTGGGGTTGAGGGAAGGGTTGAGGGAAGGGTGGATGGAAGTGTAGAAAGTGATTCCCTGGCTTCCATCTGGTCTTCCAGAAACTGCAACCTGTTGTAGTACCACAGACTGGGTACATATACATCCTCTGCTGCAGCTCCTGATCTCCTGGAAGTTTGGACTTTATTAAGCTCCTTCCTATACAGTCCAGTCCATAAATATTGGGACATCGACACAATTCTAATCTTTTTGGCTCTATATACCACCACAATGGATTTGAAATGAAACAAACAAGATGTGCTTTAACTGCAGACTTTTAGCTTTAATTTGAGGGTATTTACATCCAAATCAGGTGAACAGTGGAATTACAACAGTTTGTATATGTGCCTCCCACTTTTTAAGGGACCAAAAGTAATGGGACAGATTAACAATCATCCATCAAACTTTCACTTTTTAACACTTGGTTGCAAATCCTTTGCAGTCAATTACAGCCTGAAGTCTGGAAAGCATAGACATCACCAGACACTGGGTTTCATCCCTGGTGATGCTCTGCCAGGCCTCTACTGTAACTGTCTTCAGTTTCTGCTTGTTCTTGGGGCATTTTCCCTTCAGTTTTGTCTTCAGCAAGTGAAATGCATGCTCAATCAGATTCAGTTCAGGTGATTGACTTAGCCATTGCATAACATTCCACTTCTTTCCCATAAAAAAACTCTTTGGTTGCTTTCGCAGTATGCTTCGGGTCATTGTCCATCTGCACTGTGAAGCACCGTCCAATGAGTTCTGAAGCATTTTGCTGAATATGAGCAGATAATATTGCCCAAAACACTTCAGAATTCATCCTGCTGCTTTTGTCAGCAGTCACATCATCAATAAATACAAGAGAACCAGTTCCATTGGCAGCCATACATGCCCACGCCATGACACTACCACCACCATGCTTCACTGATGAGGTGGTATGCTTTGGATCATGAGCAGTTCCTTTTCTTCTCCATACCCTTCTCTTCCCATCACTTTGGTACAAGTTGATCTTGGTCTCATCTGTCCATAGGATGTTGTTCCAGAACTGTGAAGGCTTTTTTAGATGTTGTTTGGCAAACTCTAATCTGGCCTTCCTGTTTTTGAAGCTCACCAATGGTTTACATCCTGTGGTGAACCCTCTGTATTCACTCTGGTGAAGTCTTCTCTTGATTGTTGACTTGACAAACATACACCTACCTCCTGGAGAGTGTTCTTGATCTGGCAAACTGTTGTGAAGGGTGTTTTCTTCACCAGGGAAAGAATTCTTTGGTCATCCACCACAGTTGTTTTCCATGGTCTTCCGGGTCTTTTGGTGTTGCTGAGCTCACCGTTCTATCTTTTTAAGGATATTCCAAACAGTTGACTTGGTCACACCTAATGTTTTTACTATCTCTCTGATGGGTTTGTTTTGTTTTTTTCAGCATAATGATGGCTTGCTTCACTGATGATAGTAACAGCTCTTTGGATCTCATATTGAGAGTTGACAGCAACAGATGCCAAATGCAAATAGCACACTTGAAATGAACTCTGGACCTTTTATCTGCTTCTTGTAAATGGGATAATGAGGGAATAACACACACCTGGCCATGGAACAGCTGAGCAGCCAATTGTCCCATTATTTTTGGTCCCTTAAAAAGTTGGAGGTACATATACAAACTGTTGTAATTCCTACACCGTTCACCTGATTTGGATGTAAATACCCTCAAATTAAAGCTGAAAGTCTGCAGTTAAAGCACATCTTGTTTGTTTCATTTCAAATCCGTTGTGGTGGTGTATAGAGCCAAAAAGATTAGAATTGTGTCAATGTCCCAATATTTATGGACCTGACTGTATGTGCTTCTCAAGCTACCAATTTTCTTCTCCACAAACTCGATGTCTGCATCAGGGACCTGCGTCTTCACAAATTGCAGCAGTTTCTCCAGCAATGCCTTCCTAGCTGGTTTATTGTGATATAAGTGGTTTTAACCTCCCACAAATTTCTCATATCCCTGTATCTGCCTATGAACTGGCCCATGAATTCAGGGTCTTTGAATTGTTTCATATTTGCTGAAAGACAAAACACAAGACCAAAACACAAATATAAGGCTAAACTCTCCTAATCTTATCCCAAGATAGGCCTCAATCTAGAATGAGTATAGGCCACTGATGTCCCAAGTTAAAATGTTACCTTCGTTATAGCGTTCCGTGCTTCCTCCACTCACAGATCGTACGTACGACACATGTGTGTTAGCTTTATATACACTGCGCATGCGTGAAACTCCACCCACGTCGCCCGCCCCTGAAGTTCTTTCTAGAATATTCATTGCCCCTTCTCTTTCAGCGCAGTGGGAGACGACATGGCGGAGACACAGCAGGTGCATAATAGCAGTAACGAGGAGGGGGAAAGGCCGGAGCAAGAAACTTCCTGATCTCAGAGAAGATTTAACCACTTAAGGACCGCCTCACGCCGATGTACGTCGGCAAGGCGGCACGGGCAGGCAAAATCACGTACATATACGTGATTTGCCTCCCGCGGGTGGGGGGTCCTATCGGACCCCCCCCCGGTGCCCGAGGCGGTCCTGTTATATCCCCCGGCGATCAGATCATTTCCTTTGCTGCTGTATGCTAAACAGCAGCAAAGGAAATGATGTCATCTCTCCTCGGCTCGGTATTTTCCGTTCCGGCGCCGAGGGGAGAAGACAGGTATGTGAGTGAAAACACACACACAGTAGAACATGCCAGGCACACAAAACACCCCGATCCCCCCCCGATGGCCCCCCGATCCCCCCCAATCACCCCCCCGTCACACACTGACACCAGCAGTTTTTTTTTTTTCTGATTACTGCATTGGTGTCAGTTTGTGACAGTTACAGTGTTAGGACAGGTACTGTTAGCCCCCTTTAGGTCTAGGGTACCCCCCTAACCCCCCCTAATAAAGTTTTAACCCCTTGATCACCCCCCGTCACCAGTGTCACTAAGCGATCATTTTTCTGATCGCTGTATTAGTGTCGCTGGTGACGCTAGTTAGGGAGGTAAATATTTAGGTTCGCCGTCAGCGTTTTATAGCGTCAGGGACCCCCATATACTACCCAATAAATGTTTTAACCCCTTGATTGCCCCCTAGTTAACCCTTTCACCACTGATCACCGTATAACCGTTCGGGTGACGCTGATTAGTTTGTTTATTTTTTATAGTGTCAGGGCACCCGCCGTTTATTACCGAATAAAGGTTTAGCCCCCTGATCACCCGGCGGTGATATGCGTCGCCCCAGGCAGCGTCAGATTAGCGCAAGTAGCGCTAACACCCACGCACGCAGCATACGCCTCCCTTAGTGGTATAGTATCTGTACGGATCAATATCTGATCCAATCAGATCTATACTAGCGTCCCCAGCAGTTTAGGGTTCCCAAAAACGCAGTGTTAGCGGGATCAGCCCAGATACCTGCTAGTACCTGCGTTTTGCCCCTCCGCCCAGCCCACCCAAGTGCAGTATCGATCGATCACTGTCACTTACAAGGCACTAAACGCATAACTGCAGCGTTCGCAGAGTCAGGCCTGATCCCTGCAATCGCTAACAGTTTTTTTGGTAGCGTTTTGGTGAACTGGCAAGCACCAGCCCCAGGCAGCGTCAGGTTAGCACCAGTACCGCTAACACCCACGCACGCACCGTACACCTCCTTTAGTGGTATAGTATCTGAACGGATCAATATCTGATCCGATCAGATCTATACTAGCGTCCCCAGCAGTTTAGGATGCCTAAAAACGCAGTGTTAGCGGGATCAGCCCAGATACCTGCTAGCACCTGCGTTTTGTCCCTCCGCCCGGCCCAGCCCAGCCCAGCCCAGCCCAGCCCAGCCCACCCAAGTGCAGTATCGATCGATCACTGTCACTTACAAAACACTAAACGCATAACTGCAGCGTTCGCAGAGTCAGGCCTGATCCCTGCGATCGCTAACAGTTTTTTTGGTAGAGTTTTGGTGAACTGGCAAGCACCAGCCCCAGGCAGCGTCAGGTTAGCGCCAGTACCACTAACACCCACGCACGCAGCATACGCCTCCCTTAGTGGTATAGTATCTGAACGGATCAATATCTGATCCGATCAGATCTATACTAGCATCCCCAGCAGTTTAGGGTTCCCAAAAACGCAGTGTTAGTGGGATCAGCCCAGATACCTGCTAGCACCTGCATTTTGCCCCTCCGCCTGGCCCAGCCCAGCCCACCCAAGTGCAGTATCGATCGATCACTGTCACTTACAAAACACTAAACGCATAACTGCAGCGTTCGCAGAGTCAGGCCTGATCCCTGCGAACGCTAACAGTTTTTTTTGTAGCGTTTTGGTGAACTGGCAAGCACCAGTGGCCTAGTACACCCCGGTCGTAGTCAAACCAGCACTGCAGTAACACTTGGTGACGTGGCGAGTCCCATAAGTGCAGTTCAAGCTGGTGAGGTGGCAAACACAAGTAGTGTCCCGCTGCCACCAAAAAGACAAACACAGGCCTGTCGTGCCCATAATGCCCTTCCTGCTGCATTCGCCAATCCTAATTGGGAACCCACCACTTCTGCAGCACCCGTACTTCCCCCATTCACATCCCCAACCAAGTGCAGTCGGCTGCATGAGCGGCATTTTCTTTATGTCCTCCCGAGTACCCCTACCCAACGAACCCCCCAAAAAAGATGTTGTGTCTGCAGCAAGCGCGGATATAGGCGTGACACCCGCTATTATTGTCCCTCCTGTCCTGACAATCCTGGTTTTTGCATTGGTGAATGTTTTGAACGCTACCATGCACTAGTTGCGTATTAGCGTAGGGTACAGCATTGCACAGACTAGGCACACTTTTCCAGGGTCTCCCAAGATGCCATCGCATTTTGAGAGACCCGAACCTGGAACCGGTTGCAGTTATAAAAGTTAGTTACAAAAAAAGTGTAAAAAAAAAAAAAAATATATATATAAAATTAAAAAAATTGTTGTCGTTTTATTGTTCTCTCTCTCTCTATTCTCTCTCTATTGTTCTGCTCTTTTTTACTGTATTCTATTCTGCAATGTTTTATTGTTATTATGTTTTATCATGTTTGCTTTTCAGGTATGCAATTTTTTATACTTTACTGTTTACTGTGCTTTATTGTTAACCATTTTTTTGTCTTCAGGTAAGCCATTCACAACTTTGAGTGGTTATACCAGAATGATGCCTGCAGGTTTAGGTATCATCTTGGTATCATTCTTTTCAGCCAGCGGTCGGCTTTCATGTAAAAGCAATCCTAGCAGCTAATTAGCCTCTTGACTGCTTTTACAAGCCGTGGGAGGGAATGCCCCCCCACCGTCTTCCGTGTTTTTCTCTGGCTCTCCTGTCTCAACAGGGAACCTGAGAATGCAGCTGGTGATTCAGCCAGCTGACCATAGAGCTGATCAGAGACCAGAGTGGCTCCAAACATCTCTATGGCCTAAGAAACCGGAATCTACGAGCATTTTATGACTTAGATTTCGCCGGATGTAAATATCGCCATTGGGAAATTGGGGAAGCATTTTATCACACCGATCTTGGTGTGGTCAGATGCTTTGAGGGCAGAGGAGAGATCTAGGGTCTAATAGACCCCAATTTTTTCAAAAAAGAGTACCTGTCACTACCTATTGCTATCATAGGGGAAATTTACATTCCCCGAGATAACAATAAAAATGATTAAAAAAAAAAAAATGAAAGGAACAGTTTAAAAATAAGATAAAAAAGCAAAAAAATAATAAAGAAAAAAAAAAGCACCCCTGTCGTCCCCTGCTCTCGCGCTAAGGCGAACGCAAGCGGTGGTCTGTCGTCAAATGTAAACAGCAATTGCACCATGCATGTGAGGTATCACCGCGAAGGTCAGATCGAGGGCAGTAATTTTTGCAGTAGACCTCCTCTGTAAATCTAAAGTGGTAACCTGTAAAGGCTTTTAAAGGCTTTTAAAAATGTATTTATTTTGTTGCCATTGCACGTTTGTGCGCAATTGTAAAGCATGTCATGTTTGGTATCCATGTACTCGGCCTAAGATCATCTTTTTTATCTCATCAAACATTTGGGCAATATAGTGTGTTTTAGTGCATTAAAATTTAAAAAAGTGTGTTTTTTCCCCAAAAAATGCGTTTGAAAAATCGCTGCGCAAATACTGTGTGAAAAAAAAATGAAACACCCACCATTTTAATCTGTAGGGCATTTGCTTTAAAAAAATATATAATGTTTGGGGGTTCAAAGTAATTTTCTTGCAAAAAAAAATAACTTTTTCATGTAAACAATAAGTGTCAGAAAGGGCTTTGTCTTCAAGTGGTTAGAAGAGTGGGTGAGGTGTGACATAAGCTTCTAAATGTTGTGCCTAAAATGCCAGGACAGTTCAAAACCCCCCCAAATGACCCCATTTTGGAAAGTAGACACCCCAAGCTATTTGCTGAGAGGCATGTCGAGTCCATGGAATATTTTATATTGCGACACAAGTTGCGGGAAAGAGACAATTTTTTTTTTTTTTTTTGCACAAAATTGTCACTAAATGATATATTGCTCAAACATGCCATGGGAATATGTGAAATTACACCCCAAAATACATTCTGCTGCTTCTCCTGAGTACGGGGATACCACATTTGTGAGACTTTTTGGGAGCCTAGCCGCGCACGGGACCCCGAAACCAAGCACCGCCTTCAGGCTTTCTAAGGGCGTGAATTTTTGATTTCACTCTTCACTGCCTATCACAGTTTCGGAGGCCATGGAATGCCCAGGTGGCACAAAACCCCCCCAAATGACCCCATTTTGGAAAGTAGACACCCAAAGCTATTTGCTGAGAGGTATAGTGAGTATTTTGCAGACCTTACTTTTTGTCACAAAGTTTTGAAAATTGAAAAAAGAAAAAAAAAAATGTTTTTTCTTGTCTTTCTTCATTTTCAAAAACAAATGAGAGCTGCAAAATACTCACCATGCCTCTCAGCAAATAGCTTGGCGTGTCTACTTTCCAAAATTGGGTCATTTGGGGGGGTTTTGTGCCACCTGGGCATTCCATGGCCTCCGAAACTGTGATAGGCAGTGAAGAGTGAAATCAAAAATTTTCACCCTTAGAAATCCTGAAGGCGGTGATTGGTTTTCGGGGTCCCGTGCACAGCTAGGCTCCCAAAAAGTCCCACACATGTGGTATCCCCATACTCAGGAGAAGCAGCTAAATGTATTTTGGGGTGCAATTCCACATATGCCCATGGCCTGTGTGAGCAATATATCATTTAGTGACAACTTTGTGCACAAAAAAAAAAAAAAAATGTGTCACTTTCCCGCAACTTGTGTCAAAATATAAAATATTCCATGGACTCAATATGCCTCTCAGCAAATAGCTTGGGGTGTCTACTTTCCAAAATGGGGTCATTTGGGGGGGTTTTGTGCCACCTGGGCATTCCATGGCCTCCGAAACTGTGATAGGCAGTGAAGAGTGAAATCATAAATTTACACCCTTAGAAATCCTGAAGGCGGTGATTGGTTTTCGGGGCCCCGTACGCGGCTAGGCTCCCAAAAAGTCCCACACATGTGGTATCCCCATACTCAGGAGAAGCAGCAGAATGTATTTTGGGGTGCAATTCCACATAGGCCCATGGCCTGTGTGAGCAATATATCATTTAGTGACAACTTTTTGTAAATATTTTTTTTTTTTTTTTGTCATTATTCAATCACTTGGGACAAAAAAAATAAATATTCAATGGGTTCAACATGCCTCTCAGCAATTTCCTTGGGGTGTCTACTTTCCAAAATGGGGTAATTTGGGGGGGTTTTGTACTGCCCTGCCATTTTAGCACCTCAAGAAATGACATAGGCAGTCATAAACTAAAAGCTGTGTAAATTACAGAAAATGTACCCTAGTTTGTAGACGCTATAACTTTTGCGCAAACCAATAAATATACGCTTATTGACATTTTTTTTACCAAAGACATGTGGCCGAATACATTTTGGCCTAAATGTATGACTAAAATTGAGTTTATTGGATTTTGTTTATAACAAAAAGTAGAAAATATCATTTTTTTTCAAAATTTTCGGTCTTTTTCTGTTTATAGCGCAAAAAATAAAAACCGCAGAGGTGATCAAATACCATCAAAAGAAAGCTCTATTTGTGGGAAGAAAAGGACGCAAATTTCGTTTGGGTACAGCATTGCATGACCGCGCAATTAGCAGTTAAAGCGATGCAGTGCCAAATTGGAAAAAGACCTCTGGTCCTTAGGCAGCATAATGGTCCGGGGCTCAAGTAGTTAAGGCCTCCAATATGTCCTTTCGTGAGATGGTGGACATATTGAAGAGGGCGGACTATGATGGGAAGTATGGACCTTACCTAAACCCGAATGTGAGAAAGGTCAAGATCATGACTAAAGCTGTGAAGAGTCTGCGCCAGAATTTTGGGGTACAACGATCAAAGGAGCAATTGAGGAAACGCTGGTCAGACCTCAAATTCAGGGAGCAGGATCAGTACACAAGAATCAAGAGAGTGCTGCAAAAAAGTAAGTATTTTGTCGTGTGTTCCTATTATTATTATTACTTTAGTGCTGCTCTATGTGCTTTTCTTTACTGTTGTACAGTTTAAAATGGCTACTTTCATGTTCGTGGGCCCAGTAATCAGTCGTAAGAAACATCATTTGTTTGCCAACTAAATATGATGTTTTGGGCAGATACAGGGTTAACTACATTTGGTCATGCTAATTTTATATTAAAAGAAGTTTAGGACATTGTTGTCTAGATGTGTTTGTAACTAGAAGGAATTGCAAACTTGATTCAGTGTAATGTAAGGAGAGGACACTCAGCAGCTGTTTACACATCTGGACTCATGAGCACTAGTGTGGGACACAAGAACAAACTTTTTAAGGTGTCCCACACAGGTACTCCAGTGGAGTAAAACTTGTCCAAAAAAGCAAAGTATTCCAGCTTGATTAAGGGAATTAATCATGTCCTCAACTTGGAACTATGCCCAAACAGACAATTGTACCCCACTTTGAAGCAGTGTTTCACATTCATATTTCTAGCCACAAATATCTGTGTGCTAAGTATGCCTTTTGTTTTATTCTCATAGGGGAGAAAAGACTCGGGACGTCGGAGTACAACAGGAACCCCCCACCTCCGAAAGAAGGGGAACAGAGGACACCACAATCTGAGGATGTGGAGGAAAGAGAGGTGGAAGGTGTCACCACAACAGGTCAGTGTCTGACACCACAGATTCAGGTAATAGATGCATGCCTGCATATTTATAATACATGGTGTGTATTTTTATTTTAGGTGATGTGTAGGTTGTGGAAGATCAATCTACTCATTTCAACAGTGACAGTACACAACAGCTTATCCACATAAGTGGTGTAGTCGGGATTTAGACCTTATCAACGAAAAAAACAAGGAGATTGAACAAATACTTAAGAACACGATTGATGTACTAGAGAGAATCTAAATCCAAAAAAGATTACACCTTTTTTTTGTAAAATTTCTCTAAAGTTTTAATACAGTTTAAAAGCCAAATTTGGAAGATGCACACAGTGTGTCAACATGTGCTATCTGCCATCTGGCAGATAGCACATGTTGACATTAGGTATGGGATCAGAAAGGAAATCTCCATTTTGACTCCCAATTTGTATGCATCTTCTAAATTTGGCTTTTACAGGGGTGACTTCAACCTCATCTGATGAAGGCAAGATCAAGACATTTTTCACACTATAATGTCTGATATTGCCTTCATTTTTGCAATGTTGAACTTTGTAAGTTCCAGAGTTGTGTATGTTATATTTGGAAACATGCCTGTTTCTGTACTTTTTCAAAAATTTCAAGGTAAAACTTAAAAAAAAAAATTGTTTTTTTTACCACAAAATGTTTTAGAATGCACATGTGAATGTGCACGGAGTAAAAGGCTTTCTACTCAGCAATGTGTGGCTTTTGCTTTCAATGCTCAATAACACTTTGTGTATTAAGTTGGTGTTTTCAGAGACAAAGGATGTTATTTAAATAATGTTAAAACCACTTGGCACTACAAGTGCATTAGGAGAACCTAGGAGACAGATAAAAGAAACACAAGCAGTAAATCCAAATCAAGATTTTATCATATCAATTTTTTTTAATTTTGAAAATTTTTAAGAATTAGCTGGCATAGCAATGGCCCCCTTACCCGTAAAATATTCCATATTTTTCACGCACTTCACGGGTGCTTTGTGGGGGAAAGCCAGGACAGCCAGCTTCCAGGGACATCATTGGATTCTCATGAAGTTCGGCCTCAGGCCCAACTGTGGCAACATAACCAGTTGCATTTCGCTTTAAAAAGTTGTACAGTTGTGATAAAACAATGTGGTTAAGTTTGTACTCTGCCGTGTTAATTGCTGTTAGAAATAAGCGGAACCGACTGGCCATTATCCCTAAGGTATTCGCCACGACTCTTCTGGCTCTGGCCAGCCGGTAATTAAAAGCCCTCTTCTCTGGAGTGAGGGTCCTCCGGGGGAATGGCCTCATCATGTGGTCCCCAGACCAAATGCTTCATTAGCGATAAAAACAAATGGTCCTTCCACTTTCTCTTCAGCAGGTGGCAATCCCAAGCCACCACACCACATCTGTAGAACTCGGTCTGGGCAAAGACTCCACCATCTGACATCTGGCCATTTTTCCCCACGTCCACATAGAGAAACTCATATGTCGGAGACACCACCGCCATCAACATGATACTATGAAACCCCTTATAGTTAAAATAGCATGACCCCGAATGGGGTGGTGGGACGATGTGGATGTGTTTCCCATCGAGTGCCCCTCTGCAGTTGGGAAAGTTCCAACGATGAGCAAAATGGGAGGACACAGTCTGCCATTCCTGTGGTGTTGAAGGAAACTGTGGAGTCAAACCAAAAAAAAATTAGTAATTTTGCACATAAACATTGCAAGCAGATTAGGCACAAACATTCTTGGTGAACATCAGTATAACATTTATTTTAAGGAGTATTTAAAGACAAAAATAAAAGGTCCACTTATCAGATTCCTCACCCCTTTGATGGCCCATTGCAAAAAGTTTAGGGGGTGGGGTTCTAAATGAGTTTGGGAGCCAACAAAAAGCCTCTGGCACTCTGCCTGAATTTAAGGACAACGATAACATTTGGACACATTTTAGGGGGTGTTTAGGGTAATGCACTACAATGGAGCTGTCAAAATACATTGTTAAGTGACTAGGCTAGGTGAATATGGACCCAGGATAGGCTGCTGGGGAGGTTAGTGAAGGCAAATATATATAAAGGACAAAAAAGGAGCATTAAAAGATTACAGAATGCATGAGGATAAAGAGGACATTCACAGCATATTACAATCAGGGTAATTATGGAATGATGAAAGAAATACAATACGTTAGCAAACATTAAATACATATAATGTGATGTTAAAGGAGAAAACTTACCCTAATATAGTCCTTCTGCAGGACCTGAATGAAGGCAGAACAGGTCTCTGGAATAATTATCCCAGAGCCTGGGGGGAGATGCCTGTAGAGAACTTGAGATCCTGTAGACTTCTCCCCATCGCCAAGTACCGCAACGTGGTGACTAGCCTCTGCTCGAGAGCGATGGCTTGCCGCATGCAGGTGTCCTGCTTTGTAATATAAGGGGTGAGCAAAACCAACAAACAGTGAAAAACGGGGTCCATCATCCGGAGAAAATTCATGAAATCATCAGGGTTATTCTCCTGGATCTCCCGCAGCAAAGGCACATGAGAGAATTGGTCACGCAGGAGTAACCAATTCTTGGTCCATGAACTCCTCCCCACCCTGTTCATGGACTGGGCTTGGGTCAAAGTAAGAACCCCAACACCAAGCCTCTCCACAGCACGAACTCTACGACGAGTATGTAACCGCAACATGGCTTCAAAGCGGTCGACTGGTCAGAACGAACTAAACAGAACGCACTGAAGAACAGCAAGGCCTGTGAAGAGTGAGCTGAAAATCAGTAACGAGCGAACAAGAAGGCACTGAAAAACAGATACAAACTGACTACACACACTGAAAAACAGATACAAACCCACAAGCACAAACTGAACAGCAGTAAAATGATCTGAAAAAGCACGAGTCTGAAAAACGCGAATCGTCTCTCACCAAACTTCTACTAACACAAGATTAGCAGAAGGAGCCCAAAGGGTGGCCCACTGGGTATTGAACTTACTTTTTCTAGTCCCATCGTACGTGTTGTACGTCACCACATTCTTGGAGGTCGGAATTTGGTGTGGCCATGTGTACGCAAGACAAGCTTGAGCGGAATCCCATCGGAAAAACCATTATAGCTTTTTCCGACCAAAATTCCAATCGTGTGTACGCGACATAACTCTTTTAACCTATTCCTCTCCGCTGACACTTTCTTTTCTTCTCGTGAACAAATAATGCAAGCATATACAGTATATATATACATATAAACATAATTATCTTTAAAACCCCTCATTGGACCTCTCAGACCTAGCTAGCAACTGCTCTCTCACAGTTCAGCTTCTCTTTAGCATTCATCTCCTGATTTTACTTCCTTAGTATTTTGTGTTTCTATCTGTTTTCTCATCGCCTGTGTCCTTCCTTAATCGTAGAGTTTTCTCTAAAGCCTTCCCATTGTACTAAACAATCTGGATAGATTTCTTATCACTTTTTGTCCTGCCAGAAAATCAGGAGAAACATCTCCAATGTGCACCAAGACCACATATAAAAACACAACAGAGGTTCTCTGAGGTCACCAGTCCTCAGGAAGGATGTGCTGGAACTGGAGATAGTCCAGAGAAGGGCAACAAAATGAATAAGGGTACTGGAAAACTTCAATTATGAGGAACGACTATGGGCACTAAATGTATTCTCCCTGGAGAAGCGATGCTTGAGAGAAGATATAATAGTGATATACAAATATTTCAATGGTGATCCAGCATGGGTATTAAACTATTCAGTCCCAGGGAGTGTAAGAAGACACGGGGCCACTCAATGAGATTGGAGGAGAAGCAGTTTAAAGCTGTGTAGGGTTTTTTTCACTGTCAGGGTGATAAGGAAGTAGAACTCTCTTCCACAATCAGTCAGCAGGAAATATTGATAGTTTTAAAAGATTCTTAGACGTGCATCTTAGTGAACACAATTGACAGGGATATGGGAAATGATTATCAACATAAACACGCATACACCAAGTGTGTAGGTTGAACTGGAAGGACTAGTGTCATTATTCATCCTTACCAACTATGAAACTATGAAATCGTCCCTTACTCTGTGAAAAATGTATAAATTCTGTGAATTGTGTATCTAGACCTAAACTACATGAATCAGCAGCGCATATTAAAAAGCTAAAACAATAGGAGTTTTTATTCCATTACCCTCAAGGTTAATTACGGTATGTTATCTCAAACATCCCTATTTTTGGTTTTACCTAATGAACACAAGCAAAAAAATAAATGTTACTAAATGATTACAATTAAAGGCTGTGAACTGGATGATGATATTTGCAATAGATAGAAGGGAGTGTTTTCCATAGGTTTATGATATGCTTGCTGAACTAAAACAGTTCATAAATTAAACTGCAATGCGTAGATTGGGAGTATCCAAGCAAATTAATAATAGGATAATAAACATCAAGAATATTTCATAATGTGTGCACACATAGCAAGTCTGGCTAAATATCATGCGTATCAGGATGATCAGGATCAGAATGCGATCCTATTCCAATATCAAACTTACTATGGATCACTCCAAAAGATCGCATAGACCTAAAGAATCCAATTACTGAACACTACATTTCCCTTTGGGATAGATTCAAAAAGAATAACCATTTACAGTAATCTCATAACCCGATGTTGTCATTCTATAAAAATCCTGCTTTCTATCCAGCATGGATATTCCCTAATTCCTTTAAAGAATGGGTATCTAGAGACGTACTGTGTATGTATAAATTTGTACATTCCTCATCATTCATCCCTTTTTCAACCCTTCGTGAGAGATATGGTCTACCACAGTTGGAATTATTTAGATACTTCCAAATTAAAAATTTCTTTGCACCCTTAGTGTCTACCACATCCCCATTAACACATATGACTAGTTTCGAAGAAGTTTGTAAAAAAGATCCACAAGCTAGAGGCACAATCTCTACTATATATTCTCACCTGCTGGTTCATTCCAGTAAAGTCAAATTATCCTATGTCCAGAAATGGGAAGAGGACCTTGAGCGTACTTTTGATAATTCAGATTGGAAACAAATATGGTCAACAACAAAATCAGCTTCCCCTAATATACTGGCGGTTGAGGCTAATTATAAAGTTTTAACACGCTGGTATCTAGTACCTACTAGAGTAGCAAAATATGTGCAAAATTATTCGGTGCAATATTTTAGGGGTTGTTTGGACCCTGGCACATACCTTCATATCTAGTGGTCGTGTCCATTAGCTCAAATATTCTGGAGGGGAATTTTTAACATTGCAACTAACCTTATTGGGAAAACAACCCCTTTCGATCCAGCAATGGCCCTTCTCAACTTAAAACCTGAATTCATAACGCATACCCAATTCAAATTATTGGTATATCTCTTTACAGCAGCTAAACAGACTTTAGCAAAATCTTGGAAATCACCAACATTAGATATAAATGAAGCAAAAGCTAAAATGAATTACTATATGACTCATGCCAAGATGATAGCTATAGAATTGGACACGATCCCCAGATTTGAGGTAATATGGCAGCCTTGGATTACATATTCCATGCCAACCCTAGACAAGAGTGTTCTACTGCCATGGTAGTTGTGATAATAAGACATAGGCTATATTTCAGCCCTAGTTGTTGTGGTGACTTTCGGCCTGATCTTGCGGATTCTTTCCCTTAACCTTCTTCTCTTCTCCCCTTCCTACTATACTTTCTATCCTTTCTTTTCCTTAAACTATATTATTCTATGATATTGAAGCTCTAATTGATATTTAAATAATAATCCCAATTATTGTCTAGAAATAGAAATCAAACAAGGCAAACGATGTAGCAGAACATACATAACTCCTTTAATTCTATTCTTTTCAAATGGACAAGGACTCCAAAGTTCTTTTTCTCTCCTATTTCTTTATTTCCTTTTAAAATATATTGCCTTGTGTTAGAATATATTGTCTTGTTTTACGATATTATTAATGAATTAACTATTCTTTAATTGTTAATGAGCTTCCTTATATTGAATGTATGTTGTTATTCAATGTTACCTGTACATAATCTCCGTACTCAATAAAACTATTTTGACAAGGAATATTTCATGATGTGTATGCGGTGTGACTTAGTCAAGTAGTATTTAGCTATTTATAAACCATTATAGTATTTGTAAACCAATATAAATAGTACATTACAACACAAGTATGTCAGTTGTAATTTATTCCTCAATGTAGTAACATTTTTTTTCAATCTAATCTAATCTTTATAGTTAACACTCTATAGATGAATATTTAAATTTAAAAGAGAATCAATTTACAATAAATGACACCAATTGTGAAGTGCATAATGCGGCAAACTGCATGTCTAAAACCATTGAAAACTATTTAGACTAACAGCTATTTGTATGAATTGAGGATTGTTGGAAATATTTAGTTTAATTGATGAAAACCTTGGGATTTACAAATGAAGCAGTACACCTTTCTAATACAAAAGTAATTTTATTTAAAAAAAAGTGTGATTTTTTTTTATCTGTCTGAGCTCTAAATAAAATATGGTGTAATCAAATAAATAATAACATAAAATTTAGCATCTGATGATCACAGCATGTCTATGACCTAATTTAGAATTCATACATTTTGGAAAATATGCCAGCCTCATAAATGGGACACCAACTATAGAGTTAGTTATATTTCTGTAAATGCCTTTCACTTGCATGTAAAAATACAAATGATTTAGTAAAACCTTCTTAAAATCCTCCTTTAGAGTCCATTCACCCGAGGTGCTTTAAATGCCCTCTCCATTTAGGCCCGTGTTTTCCGTCAAGCAGATGTACAGGTGTTGTGCGTATCCCTGTGCCGACATCCCATTTTGTTCTATTGGGGCATGCAGCTGCACAGCCGCTGTGTCCTAACAGGACATGTGGGGAGTGTGGGTGCAGGTCTCTGCACACATACAGGGTGCGCTCGGGGACCTGCATCTCCACTCAACTACATGTCATATTAAGAAACAGCGGATGTTTTCATGCAGCCAGATGTCCCAGTAGAAATTAAAGGGGATGTCAGCACAGGGATGCATGCAAAACTTGTGCATCCCCGTACCTGGAAAACACAAACCTGCATGAGGCCTGCAATAAAGCACTCTGTGTGAATGGACCCTTATCCTTAAAGGGGTTGTAAAGTCAGAAGGTTTTTTTATCTTAATGCATTCTCTGCATTAAGATAAAAAGCCTTCTGTGTTTTGCAGCCACCCTCAGCACTCCTAATACTTACCTGAGCCTCCTCTAGATCCAGCGATGTTGCAGTGTCTCGGCTGCCCGGGACTCCCCTCCTCATTGGCAGCAGCGTGGCACTATTGGCTCCCGCTGCTGTCAATCACAGTCAGTCAGCCACTGAAGAGAGAAAGGGAGCGGGGCCAGGTCGCCACTTCGTGTCTGAATGGACACACAGACCTTTTGCTCAGCTTGCTGTGGGGGCACCCAACAGGAGGGAGGGGCCAAGAGAGCTGACGAGAGACCCAAGAAGAAGATGATCCGGGCCACTCTGTACAAAACCACTACACAGAGTAGGTAAGTATGACATGCTTGTTATTTTTTTTTTAAAAATGAGACTTTACAATCACTTTAATCATGATTATGCCGCGTACACATGATCAGAATTTCCAACAACAAATGTTCAATGTGAGGTTGCTGTCAGAAGTTCTGATCGTGTGTAGGCTCCATCGGACATTTCCAGTCAGAATTTCCGACAACAGATATTTGATAGCTAGATCTCAAATTTTCCGACAACAAAATCCATTGTCGTAAATTCCGAGCGTGCGTGGACAATTCCAACGCAACAAATTGCATGCATGCTCTGAATCAAGTATGAGACGGAAGCGCTCGGTCTGGTAAAACTAGCGCTCGTAATGGAGATAGCACATTCGTCACGCTGCAAATATTAAAATTTTTAATGCAGCGCATTCTCTTCTTCTTTAGAATGCTAGAATAATGAAATTGTTTTGCTGCTGATATTCACACAGAGTTCTGACAAACTGATTTCTTTATTATTTCTCGTGATCTCCTGAATAATCTTTATTTTTTTTCTCCAGATCTCCAGAATAATGTTTCTATTTTTTTTTATAGTGATCTCCTTTTTTTTTTTTTTTTTTTTATCAATATCTCCTGATTTTTTTTAATGTTTTCTTTATAGTGGTGACCATAATATTTTTTTTTGTTTGTGTGTCAAGTTACCACAACACCATTATTATCTTATATTTTTTAACCTCAAGGAGATTGGTTGGTGTTGGTGTCCCTGGTTAATTTGACATTGTCTTTTTGAAATGTACCTGCCTACTCACAAACAAACTGTCCTTTTTGAATAAACCACATAGCCAAGTATTTGTGAAAAAAACTAAACATTTATTAGGGGTCATAACAAAATAAAGAGGAAGGCAATGCTAGATAAACTGTAGAAATTGGCGAAGCCTTTGTACCCCAGGGCAGACATCAATTATTTGACAGGCCAAATTGGTAGCCTGAGGAGTCCATTTAATAGGGAGCACAATCCAGTCCAGGACTCCGAGAGATCAGGAGCAGCAGCAGATGACATGTATGTACCGAGGCTGTGATCTTACAACAGCCTGTGTCTTTTGTCAGACCAGACCGAACCCAGGCCATCACACGCATGTCTTCCTTCCACATGAGTTTGCCCATCACCCCCTTATTTAGGGCCTGATACATGACTTCCTCACAAATGAGGCGTTAGCCCACCTCCATTTCCTGAAATTTGCTGGCTGCCATGCAGGCATAGGCCTCTTGAAGACTGGGGGTGGTTCTGAGGGCCACAGTAGCCTGCCGAATCAAAGAAAGCGCTGACTCCTCCACATTACTCCCCTTCCTGGGCCTTTTTGTTGGAAGGCAGAGGGGAGGAACCTACAATTCGATTATCCTACTGGGCACAGCCACCTCCTGGCTGCCACTTTTCACGGCCACCTCCTGGCTGCCACTTTCCACGGCTGCCTCCTGGCTGAGACTTTCCACAGCCTCCTGGCTGAGACTTTCCTGTGTATGAAAATGGGACATAGTTTTAGTTTTTTGGTCATCAATCACACTCAATTTAGAGCTCATGACTGTTGCAAATTAAATGTTAACAAATAGAAAAATCTATCCTTCTGACCCCAGAATTTGTCATTCTTGCCCCAATCATTTTTGGATACTACTGTTTATTGATATGTAAAATCAGAAATTAGTGATAAATAATAACATCTAGTTAACATCAATTCATTTTAGACAAGAAATTTGTTGAACAATGCTATACCTAGCTCAAGCTGGGCTCCTCCACATCTTCCTGGGTGGAAGGCTCGGGTTGGACTTCTGAAGCCTCATCTGAGGTGGAAGGAAAAGTGGAAGGAAGTGTGGAAGGAAGGGTTGAGAGTGATAGCCTGATTTCAGTCTGGTCTGACAAAAACCGCAGTCTGTCGTAGTACCAATGCCTGGGGACATAAATGTCATTTGCTGCTGCTCCTGATCTCATGGAATCCTGGACCTTTTTGCGCTCCTCAGGCCACCAATTCTGCACTTCAAATAGAGGATGGTTACCGTGGGAATCACCAGCTTCACCAATTCCAGCAATTGATCCAGCGCTGCCGTCCTGTTTATTTTATTATTACAAAAAGGGTGTTTCACCTGCCACAGACAGGGGAGCTCCCTGTATTTATAAATGAAGTTGGGGAGGAAGTCATGATCATTGAATCTATCCATTTTCTCTGCAAGACACAACACAAGACAAACCCTAATGCCTAAACTCTCCTAATCTTGTCCCAAAATAGGCCTCAATCTATAAGCAGTATAGGCCACTGATGCTCCAAGTTAAAATGGTACCTTCATTAGCACGATTGGTGCTTAAGCTTCTCTGTCCTCCGCTCACAGATCATATGGACGACGCACGCGTGTTACGCTTTATATACACTGCGCATGCGTGAAACTCCGCCCGCCCCTGTCCTTCTTTCTAGTATATTCCCCACCCCTTCTCTTTCTGCGCAGTGGGAGAGCACATGGCAGAGACAGAGCAGGTGCATGAGAGTAGCAGCAACAATGAGGAAAGCCCGGAGCCACAAACTTCCCGATCCAGGAGATTTAAGGCCTCAACTATGTCCTTTGGTGAGATGGTGGAGATGGTGGACATCTTGAAGAGGGCTGACTATGACGGGAAATATGGAACGTACAGAAACCCAAATGTGAGAAAGGCCAAAATTATGACTACAGTTGTGAAAAGTCTGCAGAAGAATTTTGGGGTATGGCGATCCAAGGATCAACTGAGGAAACGATGGTCAGACCTCAAATTGAAGGAGCAGGATCAGTACAGAAAAATCAAGAGAGTGCTGCAAAAAAGTAAGGATTTTGTTGTGTGTTCCTATTATTATTATTATTACTTTAGTGCTGCTCCATGTGCTTTTCTTTACTGTTGTACAGTTTAAAATGGCGTTTAAAATGGCAAGTTTCAGGTTCGAGTAATCGTTCATAGTAAACATTGTTCGTTCGCTCACTAATACGATGTTTTTGGCAGGTGCAGGTTGACTACATTTTGCCTCAGGCCTATTTGTATTGAAATAAGTTTGTTGTCTAGATGGGTTTGTAACTAGAATGAAATGCAAACTTGATTCAGTGTAAGGAGAGGACACTCAGCAACTGTTTACACATCTGGACGCAGTACTAGTGTGGGACACCGAACGCCCTTTTTAGGGTGTCCCACACAGGTGCTCCAGTGGATACTAGGGGTGTCCCCATGTGGGAAACTTTACCAAAAAAGGTAAGTATTCCAGCTTGAAGAAAGGGAAAAAATCATGTCTTCAGCTTGGAACTCTGCCAAAACAGACAATTGTACGACACTTGAAGCAATGTTTCATATTCATATTTCTTGCCTCAAATATCTGTGTGCTAAGTATACCTTTTTTTTATTCACATAGGGGAGAAAAGACTCGGACCATCAGAGGATGACCCCCAATCTCCTAAAGAAGTGGAAGTCACCACACCACAACCTGAGGATTTGGAGGGAGGAGAGGTTGAAATAGTGACCACAACAGGTGAGTGTCTAAGACCAAAGCTTCAGGTAATAGATGTATGCCTGCATATTTATATTACATGGTGTGTTTTATTCTTTTTAGGTGATGTGGATGTTGTGGAAGAAGAAACTCATTTCACAAGTGCAAGTGCACACGTCCTCATCGGGGAGATCATGGTGTGCAATCGTGATTTAGAAAAGATAAAGGAAAACATCAATGATGTTCAACAAAAAATGAAGAACATCATTGATGTTTTAGGCAGACTCTAAAACACACAAAAATGTACTGTTTTGTCGAGGACTTTTTTTATTTTAATTCAAATTTAAAAGTATTTTAAAAGCCAAATTTTGAAGATGCACAGAGTGTGTCAACATGTCCTATCTGCCATCACGGGATATCAAGGTATGCATTTTGGGGGTGCAACCCCTTCCTCACAACTCAAGTAGGTGAGAGGAAGGGGTTGCACCCCCAAAACACATCCATTGATCCCCCATGATGGGAGCTAACACATGTTGACATTAGGCATGGGATCAGGAGGGATATCCACATTTACAATCCCAATTTGTGTACATCTTCAAAATTTGGCTTTTACAGGGGTGACATCACCCCATCTGATAAAGGCAAGATCAACACAGTTTTAACATACTAATGTTTGATATTGCCTTTACTTTTTCAAAGTTGAACTTTGTAAGTTCCTGAGTTGTGTATGTTATGGTTTTAAACATGCCTGTTTAGCCAAAAAATGATATTTATAATGTCAACCATAAAAATGCTATAGACCAAAGATGTTGTTTTGTTCAAAAACCCTTTTTTAACACACATGTGAATGTTTTATACTCAACAATGTTTGGCTTCTTCTTTCAATGCTCAATACCAGTTTTTGTATGTCACATGTAATCTGCGCTAACCCCTGTTCTTATCCCATTATTTAATGTGAAAAAAGTTTTTATACAATGTTGCCATTTAGAAATATTGAAACAAAAATTACCAAAAAAGAAAATTGAAACAAGTGACTAAAAGTGCTGCAACCTTACAAAAACCAAGAATTTTTAGTTTTGACAATATGATAAAGGAACTCAGGTGCGCTACTAATGTCTAAACCACCCGACTACAAAAAAAAACTTTTAGCCTGGGTGTGTGTGTGAATAGTGCCTAGGCAAAAAAAATTCAAGTAAAACACTTATAATAATAATGAGAAAGTCCCCTTGTGGAGTGAGTGATTAAAAAGGAAAAAAAGGCAATTTCTAAACAGTCCTTTGATCCAAATAGGTGCTTTCCTAGATAGAAAGGTTCCTTCAATAAGTACTAGGATCCCAGGATAAAACGAAAAAGGGCGGCCGCTTACCAGATATGTGGGACCCCTGTTACGGGGGTCTTACAGGCTCAGATATAGTGAATCCCTCAGTCAGAAACGGCCGATGGGGTCCTCCTATTCAGATATCCATCTGAATACTAACATCAAGATGGCGATGTGGAGAGGTCCTGCAAGCTGGAGCAGCTGATTAGAGGAGCAGCTGATCGGTTGGTACAGGCCGTGATCCTTCACATGCAATGTGGATTCAGTGTAGCTGTCTGGCTTCGGTTTCGGTTTTACCACTTATCTTGTATGGGGATTAGAAGAACAGAAAAGCCTCCATGGTGTAGTAAAATAAAACTTCTTTTATTAAAACCACGATCGGCATCACATTGACAGACGCTAGAGCAGTACTCTCTATAGAGAGTATAGAGAGTCTATTCTATTCTGCAGGAATGTCATTTAAGTTCACTTTTTTCCTCATTAATGTACACACAGCACCCCATATTGACAGAAAATTGTTGACATTTTTGAAGATTTATTAAAAAAGAAAAACTGAAATATCACATGGTCCTAAGTATTCAGACCCTTTGCTCAGTATTTAGTAGAAACACCCTTTTGATCTAAAACAGCCATGAGTCTTTTTGGGAAAGATGCAGCAAGTTTTTCCCACCTGGATTTGGGGATCCTCTGCCATTCCTCCTTGCAGATCCTCTCCAGTTCTGTCAGGTTGGATGGTAAATGTTGGTGGACAGCAATTTTTAGGTCTCTCCAGAGATGCTCAATTGGGTCAAGGGCTCTGGCTGGGCCATTCAAGAACAGTCACGGAGTTGTTGTGAAGCCACTCCTTCATTATTTTAGCTGTGTGCTTAGGGTCATTGTCTTGTGGGAAGGTAAACCTTCGGCCCAGTCTGAGGTCCTGAGCACTCTGGAGAAGGTTTTCGTCCAGGATATCCCTGTACTTGGCTGCATTCATCTTTCCCTCGATTGCAACCAGTCGCCTTGTCCCTGCAGCTGAAAAACACCCCCACAGCATTATGCTGCCACCACCATGCTTCACTGTTGGGGCTATATTGGACAGGTGATGAGCAGTGCCTGGTTTTCTCCACACATACTGCTTAGAATTAAAGCCAAAAAGTTCTCTCTTGGTCTCATCAGACCAGAGAATCTTATTTCTCACCATCTTGGAGTCCTTCAGGTATTTTTTAGCAAACTCCATGTGGGCTTTCATCTGTCTTGCACTGAGGAGAGGCTTCTGTTGGGCCACTGTGCCATAAACCCCGACTGGTGGAGGGCTGCAGTGATGGTTGACTTTCTACAACTTTCTCCCATCTCCCGACTGCATCTCTAGAGCTCAGCCACAGTGAGCTTTGGGTTCTTCTTTACCTCTCTCACCAAGGCTCTTCTCCCCTGATAGCTCAGTTTGGCCAGACGGCCAGCTCCAGGAAGGGTTCTGGTCGTCCCAAACATCTTCCATTTTAGGATTATGGAGGCCACTGTGCTCGTGGGAACCTTAAGTGCAGAAGATTTTTTTTGTAACCTTGGCCAGTTCTGTGCCTTGCCACAATTCTGTCTCTGAGCTCTTCAGGCAGTTCCTTTGACATCATGATTCTCATTTGCTCTGACATGCACTGTGAGCTGTAAGGTCTTATATAGACAGGTGTGTGGCTTTCCTAATCAAGTCCAATCAGTATAATCAAACACAGCTGGACTCAAATGAAGGTGTAGAACCATCTCAATGATGATCAGAAGAAATGGACAAATATATATGAGTGTCACAGCAAAGGGTCTGAATACTTAGGACTATGTGATATTTCAGCTTTTTTAATAAATCTGCAAAAATGTCAACAATTTTGTGTTTTTCTGTCAATATGGGGTGCTGTGTGTACATTAATGAGGAAAAAAATGAACTTAAATGATTTTAGCAAATGGATGCAATATAACAAAGAGTGAAAAATTTAATGGGGTCTGAATACTTTCCGTCCCCACTGTACATCAGTTTGTTGGAGCACTGTGCAGTATTAGAAGACTAATATTTAGCACATTATTAACCCTCATTTTATCATTTTTTTTGTGTTATCAGTACACAACACAATAGCAATTATCATTTGGTTATCTTTTAATATTATATCACTTAATTTTATTTATTCACTTTAGCACTCTAGTAACATTTTTTACATTTTTTTATTTCACTGAAATCACTCACTTGAGCGGCAGTTATGCATATATTTAAATTTATGGAGAATCGCACGGTGGATTTAAATGAAGTCTTTAGTAGTAGTCAAACTACTGATACAGGGGATTTAGACACTAACTTTAGAAAGTTTGGTCATTTAATGGAGAAAAAAGAGAGTCTCTGGTGGGATGTTGCAACTCACGAACAATATATTAAAGAAAGCATTGTACCAATGAGGTTAAGGTGGGATATTTCCATCAATGATGGTTTATTAGATGAGGACGGACTAAATGATTGGTACTAATTTTTTAATGATAAAGGTTTGGAAAGTGTTGCATTTTTTAATTAAAAGGAAACAAAGAAACATTGCAAATATAAACAAACAAATTCCAGATTGCAAGGTCATATTAGAAGCATACAAGGATTCACCCTCTTTTACCACACTAAGAAATCAGTTAAATAAAGTATTAGAACAGAAGGATGTGGAAAGCAAACAAATGAAAAAAAGAAAATACCTAAGAGATACAAATGATTATAAATTAGAACAAACCTACAAATGGCAACTAAATTTAAAAGAAGGCAAAATAGGATCCACAGCCTCCTCCCCCGAAAGGGAGGTACGGATAAGGACTCCAAGCAGGGATCAAAGATACAGATCCCAAATAGGCAATATAGGGATAACCCAAATGGGCCAGCTAAACAATATGAAACCAATGGACAAAGGACTCCGAAACCATGGTGGCATAATAAAAATAATAATCCTAAACCATGGGTAAAATCACCAAAAAGGCCATTCTGGAAAAATAATGGAAAAAAATGAAAACCCCGAAACCATCCTAATAATCAATATGATAATTCAGAGGACAGGGGCTATGGCCATTCAAGTTATAGTAACCCGGGAAACCAGGGTTATGGCTACTAGGGGCCATTATGGTCATTCAGGACATCCTAATTATTATAATCAAGATAGAAGGGATACAAGGGGGTACCCCCAGTACCAAAACTAGGGGGTGATCAAGGTTATTATGACCAGCATCAATATGAACCAAGAAATAGACCTATACATACCCAAAATCGCTATGAACCACTAAGAGATTATAGAGAAAATGATCAATCACAATCTTTTTTGGACCAGTGCAGGAGCAAAAGAACACCGCCTTGGCATGACAGAATCCCAAACATAAGAGAGGATGCTGAATAGGATTCAAAGGTTCAAAAGAAAAAGAGAGTAGTGGGGGAAGGCATATACATCATAAGTGGAATAGAATTGACGAGATCAGAATTATTACCACTGGACAAAGGACTCAAATATGCACCAAAACAAAATTTAAATAAGTTTTATTTGTGTGTGGATATCCAAAAATATACTGGGAGATTAAATATCAAAAAGTATATGTTAAATAGAACACCTGTGGAAAATGGAGGAAATGGGGGAAGAACTGATACGCCTGGAAGAATAATGCATAGTCAATTGAGAAATAAATCTCTTTTTAATCCACCAGTTCATAACAAACAACATATAGAAGTCTTCAACAAAATGGTGACAAATTGAAAATTAAAAGAATGAAGGACCCACAAGACATTAGAAAAGGGATTAAAGAATTAGAGGAAAATAAAAAAGTGGTAGTAAGACCGGCCGATAAAGGTGGTGCAATTGTAGTTTTATCAAAAAAATATTGTAATAATGTACTTCTAGGATAACTGAATGATGTGAATACGTATAAAAAAATGAGAGGAAATCCAACCAGAGAATACAAAAGTGAACTACAGGAGCCAATACAAAAAGGAAGTAAAAAGAATATATTAACAAAGAAGGAGGCAAAATATCTCATACCAGATACATGTAGAGTGCCAATTATTTACACAGTACCAAAGCTTCATAAAGACCAGAAGAACCCACCTGGATGCCCCATAATAAATGGTATACAATCAATTAGTGCAAGATGAGGGGAATATGTGGACAAATTTATGCAACCCTTGGTACCACTTACACCAGCCTAACTAAAGGATACTAAGCACTTGATTCAGGAACTAAATAATATTACAATAAGGCCAGATCAAAATTACTTGATAACCACAGCAGACGTTTCGTTGCTATATACAATTATAGGCCACAAGGAGGCTATAAAGGCATAAAGATGGGCTATGGATAAATAGAGCAATATTATCTCTAAAACAAAAAAGGTTTATTGTAAGATGTCTAGCATTCAGCTTACAGCATAATTATTTTTGGTACAATTCAGAATTTTATAGTCAGCTTAATAGCATTGGAATGGGTGCAAAGTACGCTCCAAGCGTGACCAATATTTTTATGGCCAAATGGGAGGAATATGTGGTGCATTTGAATACTGCCACGCAATTGGTAATGTACCGTAGATTTATCGACGATTGCATAATAATCTGGAATGGGGACGAAAACACTCTTATAGAATTTTTTGAAAAATGTAATAATAATCAAAAAAATTAAGCTCACTTATGAAATTATTAATACATCTATACCTTTCCTGGATTTGGATATACAACTAACTAAGAATGGATTGTTAACAAAAACCTTTTTTAAACCTGTTGAGAGGAACATCTATATACCTGTGGACAGCTGCCACTTTGATCCTTGGTTGATTAACATCCCAAAAGGGCAGTTGATACGTTTAAGAAGAAACTGCACAGAAAAAAAGCACTTTTTTGGAACAAGCAAAAGTAATTGGTAAAAAATTTGTCCATAAAGGGTATAATGAGCACTTTATAGAAGAGAAAATAAAGGAGGTATCAGATCTCTCAAGGGAAGAATTAATCCAAGATAAAGAAAAGAACAAAAGAGTATCAAGAGATTCCCATGATTATGGATTATAATATTCAACACAGGCAAATTGAGCGCATATTTAAAAAGCATTGGTCACTTCTTTTAGCGGATCAACAACTACGAACCGTGTTGCCAGAAAAACCTCACTTTGCTTATAGAAAGGCACTTAAGAGATATAGTAGCTAAAGATGTTATGGATCCTCCTAAAAAATTGCACAAGTTCACTTTTTTCAGGGAAAGGGTTTCTGAGAACTGAGGGGGTGGTATATGTATTGCAATGTCCGTGCTCATTGCATTACCTAGGAAGAACGAAACGCCCAATGTGGAAAAGGATACAAAAGCACATACAAAACATTAGAAACAGATTCCCAAAACACAGTGTTTCGCATCATTTTGCTCTATGCCATTATAAGAAACCCTGCATTGCTAAAATTTTGGGCTATCGAAAAATATAAATAGCATTCGAGGGGTAGCAATAGAGTAAGAGAATTAAGCAAAAAAGAATCAAAATGGATATTTGATATGTGTAGTCCCTCACCTACGGGGTTAAACATAGATTTTGATTTACATTTTTTTATATCAGATTTTTAATAGATGTTTGCTTTTTTTATCTTTTTTAAAAATAATTTTTAATTACTGGTCAAACATCGCAGGAGAGTGTGACTAGAATTAGATGCAATATTATGGATCACCACTGGAGGGAGTTTTCTAGGCTGTAATCCTAGCTCTATCATAGTAATTAGCTTAGGTCATGGTTTTTAACTTGTTTTTAACTTGTTTTAAAATGTTTGTATAATGAAAAGTTTTTATATGTATATTAAAATTGTATCTTTTGAGTATATATTACACTGCTATTTAAATCAGGTGCAGAACGCAGATAATGGCATGATGATGCATTGAACTCCCTTGTCACTATGGCAACTGGCACACACATTATGCTATAAATATGAAACAAGTCCGTCACATGGTCACCCTTGAAAAAGTCACGTGTCTAGTGACGCAACACATCGGGAGGAGCCAGTGACATCACCCACAGTGCTTTGTGTGTACTGTCGGCATATGAGGAGCATCTAGTTGTATGCAACTGACCACATTTATATGCGATCTATTCTGCAAGAATGTGTGAGTAATATTAACCCTAACTATACAGGAAATTTTATGTCATACCATCTGCGCAATGGTTCTGTTTTCTTCTTTTCCTCTTTGAGTACTGAGGGAGCACATCGAGGCTTGAATTTAGTCTAGCATATGTGAATTAGCAGCAGAGACTCTGATTTGACCATCTGTCACTGCGGAAACATATTGAGGCTTGAAAACAGTCCAGTAGAGACTCGAATTTTAACATTTGGGTATTGTATTGTGGAATCATTTATTTTATTTGGTGTCTGTGTCACATTTCACTAGTGAAACCAATTAGTATGCTGGAAGTATGTAATAATTATGTTTCATGGTGAAGGATATATTTATTTGTTATATTCACTATTCATACATCAGTTTGTTGGAGCACTGTGCAGTTTAAGAAGGTTGATATTTAGCACATTTGAACCCTCATGTTATCATTTTTTGTGTTATCAGTACACAACACAATAATTGCAGCAATTATCATTTAGTTATCTTTTAATATTATATCACTTAATTTTATTTATTCACTTCAGCGCTCTTGTAACATTTTTTACATATTTTTATTTCAACGTAAATGTATGTTAATATGTCTGTACAAGCCATTCTGCCGATGTATATCGGCGTGAGCTGGTCGGCAAGTGGTTAAACACTACCATTTGAAAGTATTCAGGCAGGCCCTTGCACTACATGCTTTGGTGAATTCATCCATAAATCTGACCACAAAAGAGGTATAGTGTGTATGGGTTTTCCAAAGTCAGCAGATAGAGGATTGGTATCGGTTGACTTAGCGGTTGGGGGGAGGGAGGGTTCCAAATGTGTTTGGGCCCCCCAAAAAAAGCCTTTTGCACTATGCATGAATTTAAGGACAAAATATATTGTTAAGTGACTAGGCTAGGTGTGCATGGGCCCAGGATAGCATGCTGGGGAGGTTAGTGGAGGCAAATATGCATGAAGGACAAAAAAGGAGCATTAAAAGCTTACAGAATGCATGAGGACAAAGAGGACATTTACAGCATATTACAATCATGGTATTTAAGGAATGATGAAATAAATCCAATACATTAGCAAACATTAAATACATAGAATGTGATGTTAAAGGATAAAACTTACCTTAATATAGTCCTTCTGCAGGACCTGAATGATGGCAGAACAGGTCTCTGGAATAATGATTCCCAGAGCCTGGGGGGAGATGCCTGTCGAAAACTTGATGTCCTGCAGACTTCTCCCCGTCGCCAAGTACCGCAAGGTGGCGACTACCTTTATTCCGGAGTGATGGCTTGCCGCATGCAGGTGTCCTGCTTGGTAATATAGGGGGACAGCAAAACCAACAGACGGTGAAAAACGGGGTCCGTCATCCAGAGATAATTCCTGAAATCATCAGGATTATTCACCAAGCCCCTGCATAGCACAAACTCTATGACTAGTACGTAAACGCAACATGGCTTCAAAATGGTCGGCTGGTCAGAACGAACAGAACGCACTAAAAATCAGAAAGGCCTGAGAAGAGCGAGCTGAAAATCAGAAATAAGTGGACAAGAACGCACTGAAAAAACAGATACGAACTGACTACATGCACTGAAAAACAGATACAAAACCACAAGCACAAACTGAAGAGCTGTAACAGAATGAAAAGCACGAGGCTGAAAAGCGCAAATCATCTCTCACCAAACTGCTACTAACACAAGATTAGCAGAAGGAGCCCAAAAGGCGGTGCACTGGCTATTGAACTTCCTTTTTCTAGTCCTGTGCTACGTGTTGTACATCAGTGCATTCTTGCACATCCAGCACCTGCAGCCTTTCTTCTCCCTGGGATCCTCCGCAGGAATCCTCTTCTACCCCGGCATACCCTACAACTGTAACAAGTGTGGGCAGCCAGGACACATAGGGAAGGATTGTACAGAACTTGCTTGCAAGTTCTGTAGGGTGACAGGCCACGAGACCAAGGACTGTCCGAGGTCCAAAGCCTGCAACCTTTGCGGACTGGCAGAGCATGTCTTCAGACACTGCCCCCAGAGAACCCGGACCTACGCTGGAGCCGTAAGCCAGGGTAAGCCATCCGGGAGAAAGCTGCCAGAAAAACCAAAAGAACCTCGAAAGGCCAAAGGTAAGTCCACCCCCGCCCCACCTGCCCCTGCCCCTCCTGCCCCATCCCCTACCTCCAGCACACCCCCTCCCACCCCCTCTGTGCAGGAGGAGCCCCTCCCCACCCCTTCCCCCCCCAACCTGTCCTCCCTGGAGGACTTCCCCACCCTCCCACCCCCCTCCACCCCCACCAGTGGCCCAAGAGGAAGCCGGAAACGTAAGCCAGAGAGCCCAACAGCTGAGGAACCCGCCACCTCCACCAAACGGCCCAACGGGGTCCAACGCGACAGCGAGGGACCCAAGCAAGTAGTGGAGGACCTAGAGTCTGCAGGAGAGGAGGAGGAAGGGGAGGAGATCGTGGTCAACCCTGAGCATGACCTCCCCCCCAACGTCCACATCAGCCAGCAGATGATGGAGTCTGTCCTTGAGGAGCTGGGCCTGGCCCAGGACACAGGACAGGCAGAAGACGCAACGGAAGAGCCACCCCCCCTCCGGGGAGGTAAGTTCGGACCCTTGTTAACTAGAACCTCATACCCTTTTTCATTATGGCTGAGATCTCAATCTTTTCCATTAATGTGAGGAGTATCAAGGATACATCTAGAAGGCAAGCGGTCCTGACCTTTCTTTCAAGTCAGCAGAGTGATGTCTACATGCTTCAGGAGTGCGCCCTTCCTCCCTTGAGGAGGTACACTCATCTGTCCTCCCAGTGGACCCTTGGTCCCTCCTACTGGTCCGGGGGTGGCGATTGCAAGTCTGCAGGCGTAGCCATTCTGGTCAGGGGTGGGCGTTTCACGGTTGACTCTATCCATGAGCTAGTCTGTGGCCGTCTTTTGGTCATAGACGGCTCGTGGGTGGAAGAGCCAGTTAGGCTCATCAACGTGTACGCCCCCCCAGACAAGAATGCGCGGCTGGAACTTTTCCAGACCCTGCGGACCCAACTCGTCACCACCAGAACAGTAGTGATCGGCGGTGATTTTAACTGTCCGATCGAGGAGGATGGGCGCAGCTCCAGCATATACGCAAAACTTGATGCTACTTCTAGGCTGCTCAAGGAGATGATCTCGGAGGCCTCCTTGCAGGACGTCGTGGGATCCATAGGGAAAGGGACCGTGAACTATTCGTGGTGCCGACCCGATGGATCTGTGCGTTCCAGGATTGACTTCGTGCTCACTTCAAGAACAGTCAAGCATCGTGAGTTCTCCATGGTCCCCTGCTTTTTCTCTGACCACAGGGCTATTCACTTTCGGGGTGACCTGGGCGAGGGCTTTGCCCGCGGACCGGGTTCCTGGAAGCTGAATAGCACCCTGCTGGAAAACGAGGAATTGATGGGGGAACTCCGAGAAGCCTATGCCACCTGGACGGAGGAAAAGAGATTCTTCGGAAGGGTAAGTGACTGGTGGGAGTTTGTGAAGGTTAAGCTGCGTAGCTTCTTTCAGGCAAGGGGACGCCAGCGTGTGTGTGCCAGGAGGAGGGAACTGAGGAGACTGCAGCGTCAGTTGCAGTCCCTGCAGGACCTTCAGCACTGTGGCTGGGACGTTAGGCAGGACCTGGAGGACACCAAGAGGAGCCTGAAAGGACACTTCGAGGAAGAATCCAGGCACATTGTCTTCCGTGCCAAGGTGGAGAATCTTGAGAAAGGTGAGAAGTGTAATTCTTTCTTTTTCAGGAAACTTCACTCAGGACACACACCCTTGTCGGAGTTACGCGACGAGACCGGAACACTCCAGAAGGGGAAGAAGGCTGTGATGCAAGTGGTCAGCGACTACTACACCAACCTCTACTCCCCAAAAGAAACGGACACACAGGCGGCCGACAGGTTCCTGTCAGGTATCTCTAACCAAATTGATCCTGCAGGTTCATCAACCGTCAACGCCCCCTTGGTGCTGGAGGAGCTGCACTCTGCCGCTAAATCCTTTAGGCGAGGCAAGACCCCGGGCTGCGATGGTCTCCCAGTTGAGCTCTATGTAGCACTGTGGGATCTCGTGGGCCCGGACCTGCTCGAGCTGTACGAGGAGATGGTGGTGGAGGGCAGAATGCCTCCGTCACTGAGGGAGGGGATGATCACGATTTTGTATAAGCGGAAGGGGGAGAGATCGGATCTTAAAAATTGGCGTCCGATCTCTCTGCTGAACGTGGACTACAAAATCCTCGCCAAGGTCCTGGCCAACAGGTTGAAGTCTGTCATCGGACAGATCATCCACCCGGATCAGACTTGCGGCATTCCTGGTCGCAGGATTGCGGACAGCCTTGCGCTTGTCCGGGACACGGTCCAGTACATTCATGGCCGCCGTGTGCACGCGGCCCTGGTCAGGCTTGACCAGGAGAAGGCCTTTGACCGTGTCTCCCACGAGTTTATGTGCAGAGCTCTGCGCAGGTTTGGTCTTGGGGAAATGTTTTGTTCGTATGTAAATGTAATGTACACTGACATTTCTAGTTTGGTGCTGGTAAATGGCTGGAAAACTGACCCCTTCCCAATTTTGTCTGGGGTCAGACAAGGCTGCCCTCTCTCACCTCTGCTTTTTGTTTGTTGTATAGAGCTCTTCGCCCGAAGCATCAGACGGAACCCAGAGATCAGAGGGATAACCGCACCAGGACCGGACAGACGGGAGGTCAAGTGCTCACTCTACATGGACGACGTGACGGTGTTCTGTGCTGATCGGCGCTCCATCGACACACTCGCCCAGACCTGTGAGGACTTCGGCCAAGCTTCAGGGGCAAAGGTCAACTGCGGGAAGTCAGAAGTCATGCTCTTCGGAAAGTGGTTCCTGCCTTCTTCTGCACCAATTCCTTTCAGCGTCAAGACGGACTTCATCAAAATTCTTGGGGTCTGGTTTGGAGCTGAGGGCGCAGCCCTGAAGTCCTGGGAAGAAAGACTGTCAAAGATGCGACAGAAGTTTGGACTTTGGAGCCTCAGAGAACTCACCATCGAAGGAAAAACACTGGTACTCCGCAGCGAGATCCTCCCTGTGTTGCAGTACCTCGCCCAGGCCTGGCCCCCTCGGGTTAACACCTGTAAGGCCATCACCAGGGCGGTGTTTCACTTCATCTGGAGCTCCAAAATGGACAGAGTGAAGCGGGCGGTTATGTTCAAGGATCCCCTCAAGGGCGGTAAGGGAGTGCCAGACATCGCTACACTATTGAGGGTGTGCTTTGCTTGTAACTGCATCCGCAGGACATTGGTGGACAGAACTGTGGACTCTGGTGGTAACTCTATGTCCCGTTTTTTCCTCCTGCCTCTATGGAGGACCCTGGGCTGGGACAAATGGGACAGCTCCATCCCCTACAACTGGGACACCCCTTGGTACTACTTGGACACCTTCAAGTTTATTAAGGAGCTGGGGCTACATGGAGTGAAGCCCGACTTGTGGAAGCCAAAAACTATCCACAAGTTGATCAGAGCATCGGACATTGTTGAGACTGTTCCAGGCCTCCCTTCAGCCACTTGTAAAGTGGTCTGGAGGAATGTTTCTTCAAAGAGACTCACCAACAGGCACAAAGATCTGGCATGGATGGCAATCCAAGGGGGGTTGCCACTCAGGACATTCATGCATGCCAGAAACCTGTGCAGATACAGGCACTGCCCCTTTTGCATCATCCAGGAGGAAACTGCTCTGCACGTTTTCTGGGAGTGTCCCTTTGCACAGGACCTGTTGAGGGCCTTGGAACCGGAACTCAAAGACTTTATGCCACAGACTGCTATCACACACTTTGGTGTGTTGAACGGACTCTTCTGTGGAACTCATTCACAGGAGGACATTGACGGTGCCTGGCGGGTGCTGTGCTGCTTTAAGGACGCTTTATGGTGCGCCAGAAAGCGCCTCATCCACCAGCGGGAGAGGATATCCATCGAGGACTGCCGCAGACTGGTTCACAGTCTGCTCAGAGACTATCACTTGATGGACTTCAAGGAGGAAGAGGAGGTCTGAAGATTTCCCCATTCCCCCCCCCTCCCACCCGTGTATCCTTTGGCAGTTCAAATAAAGCTTCGGGCCTGTGAACTCTTTTACTCCCTCCCCTACCCCACCTTCTCCACCCCCCCCCCCATCACACCCGTTGCCCATTTGAATGTTATCTGACTGTATGACCGGATTTTTTTTTAAATTGTTTTGAAGTACTGCTTTCAGGGTAATGCAGCGTCATGCATGATGTGATGTTTCGGGGTATTATTACTCTGCACAACACATTAGGCATCATACCGCAGGATGAATGTAATTTATTTGTATGCTTGGCAATGTACTGTTATGTAGTGTATTTATGCGCTGCGTCGCAGTACTGAATGTACCCTGTTTAAGTATTTGTTTTTTGTATATTTTCTTGCAAAATAAAGTATACATTTTCAATCAAAAAAAAAAATCAGTGCATTCTTGCTGATCGGAGTTTCCGACAACATTTGTGCCACTGTGTGTATGCAAGACAAGTTTCAGCCATCATCGGTCGGAAATAAATCCACGGTTTGGTTGTCGGAAATTCCGATCGTCTGTATGAGGCATTACAGTTTTGAGTCATTTCAATTTAAAATCAAATTTAGGACAGAAGCACATTGTATAATTTAGATATATAATAAAAACATTGCTTGACAAAATCAGATGTGCTTCTCCGTATGAGGGGTGGGAAAACGATGATCAACTTTTTAATGTGAAAAGTTGCCTCTTTTCACATTAAAAATGCGCATAACAAATTGCTTATGGAGCTTTTATATTTGACACAAACAGTTTTTGTAAATCTGGCTTCACATGTTTGTGCTGTGCTACATTACATTTCAATATGCATGGTATTAAGGCAAGGGATGAGCTTTGAGTTTGAGTCGAACTCATGTTTGACTCCAACATCGGCTGTTCGCCAGTTCGCTGAATAGCGAACAATTTGGGATGTTCGTGGCAAACTTGTTAGCTGCGGAACACCCTTTAAAAGTCTATGTGAGAAATAAAAAGTGCTAATTTTAAAGGCTCATATGCAAGTTATTGTCATAAAAAGTGTTTGGGGACCTGGGTCCTGCCCCAGGGGACATGGATCAATGCAAAAAAAAGTTTTAAAAACGGCCGTTTTTTCAGGAGCAGTGATTTTAATAATGCTTAAAGTGAAACAATAAAAGTGTAATATTCCTTTAAATTTCATACCTGGGTGGTGTCTATAGTATGCCTGTAAAGGGGCGCATGTTTCCCATGTTTAGAACAGTCCGACAGCAAAATGACATTTCAAAGCAAAAAAAGTCATTTAAAACTACTCGCGGCTATTAATGAATTGCCATGGCATAGAAATTCCCCACAGGGGAACCCAAAATTAAAAAAAAAAAAAAAAAAAATGACGTGGGGGGTCCCCTTAAAATTCCATACCAGGCCCTTCAGGTCTGGTATGGATATTAAGGGGAACCCCGGCCAAAATTAAAAAAAAAAAAATGGTGTGGGGTTCCCCTCAAAATCTATACCAGACCCTTATCCGAGCACGCAACCTGGCAGGCTACAGGAAAAGAGGGTAGGACGAGAGAGCACCCCCCTGTTGAACCGTACCAGGCCACATGCCCTCAACATTGGGAGGGTGCTTTGGGGTAGCCCCCCAAAACACCTTGTCCCCATGTTGATGGGGATCCATGTCCCCTGGGGCAGGACCCAGGTCCCCAAACACTTTTTATGACAATAACTTGCATATAAGCCTTTAAAATTAGCACTTTTAATTATTCATGTTCGTGTCCCATAGACTTTAATGGTGTTCGCGTGTTCGAACAAAATTTTTGCCTGTTCGCATGTTCTGGTGCGAACCGAACAGGGGGGTGTCGGCTCATCCCTAATTAAGGCTGTCCACAATGTATGGTAGTGCATCGCAAACAGGTGCACTGCGTTAGTGAATTCGGGTGGCATTTAAAATAAATAGTACCAAAATTGACAAATGTGTACATGGTGCTTTACCATGCATTGTGATATCCTGTGCAAAAACACGCGTTAACTAGTGTGATTTTGTGAAGCCGGCCTGTGATGTAGTTGCTTCAAGTTAAAGGAAAAATGCTAAGAGCGAACACATGGGCTGCCATTACTGATCATTGCTTCTGAATATTGCCTGGTTGTCACAATGACCCTTTTTCTTTCTGCAATTCTGATATTTCTCTGACTTTTCAATCTACATACGTATAAAGGGTCAGTAACTCTCTGAGAATTGAATTCAGCATGTCAGGTAAACAGCTATGAAACTAACATTTTTATAAAGAGTCTGGCAAAGACAGTCCCATATTTCTCTCACAGCATACCTATTTTAGACCTATTTTTGACAACTTTTTAAATTTGTTTTCAATTATTTTGTTTACCCATTTGCAAATTGTTATCAAAAGTTTGCTGTTTTAAATTTAACATTCAAACATATGTAGCATCCTGTTGTTTAGGCAGGGTTGCTCCTCACAAATTTACTTGCCAGGAATAATTATCCTGGTCGATTATTAGAGAGCTATTTATTTCTTCCACTAAGTTTGGCCTTGTTGCACTTTTCTCTTCTACCACTAGATGGCCTGGTATTTGGTGGTTCTAGAGATATGAGAAGGGCAACACAAGGTCAGGTTATGGGTATATGGGGTATCTCAGCCAATGAGCAGGGGTTTTCTTTAATCCCTTGGCCTGCTGGGAGAGCCTATATATTTGGGTGGAGTCAGGTGATCTATGTTCTGTGCCCCCTGGACGGCTGTCTGCGTGGACGTGTGTTGTACTGCCCGGGCTGCTAGGTCGGAGAGTGGGCCTATATCAGGCACATCTGGCTGCTAGGCTGTCTGAGGGCCTATCCAGAGGAAAGAGAGCAGTGCGGGGTTGGTACTGCGGCTTGTTGTCCAACCAGAAGTGAAGGTTCTGCCGGCTGGAGAACTTGTCGTGGTCAGAGGTAGAGGGGAAGCTGTCGCCAGTAAGGGACTATCCGCCTAATTACTAGGGACCACAGTGAGTAACTGAAGCAAGTACCAGAGCAACATTCTCACCAACAGAGGACTGTGAAGAATCGGGATACTTCAATGGGTATCAAGCCAGGGACCCAGCCAGCGAAGGTGACGCTTTCAGAGCAGCCTTGTGTGTCAAGCCAGGGACCAAGTGAGCCAGCGGGGATGAAGCTTGAGAGGTATCTAGAGTGCCAAGCTATGGACCCAGCAGAGAAGCGGGGGTGACACTTGAGGAGGATTTAAGATTGAAGACCATGAAGATTGGAGGAGCTCAAGGGATTCAGTGGCAGTGAATCAGTGGGTCTAGTGAGAGACCGGGAGCTCAGTGCGCTGAAAAACTACAGGGAGCGATTGTAGTGAAAGTGAAGGAACTGTTATGTTTGTGTTAAAGACTGTTGCCATAGGAGACAGCATTCCTGCACATGCAGATGTGGCGTCTTGCTGGATGTCTTACCCTGCATGGCTGTCCTCCTATTGAAGTCTCGGAGTCTGCAAATTAATCTTGAAACTATCTAAGGTTGTCCTGGCCCTAACCCTCTCTCCCCCAAAAAGTTTGTTAAGAGAAATAAACTTTCTTTTGCATTCAAGAAGTGTCTGGTGCCTAATAACTTTAACTACTCTACACCCACCATGCCTCACAACCCACTACGTACAGAAGGATGTCAGCTATCCTTGGCCCTGGAGGTCCTCATTAGATCAAAGGAGGCCTGGGACCTTGCTACACATATCAGAAAACAGGGAATACAATTGTAGGTGGTAAATCACAACAATTTTATATTCACTGTGAAAATGCTTGCAGTATTTGGCTGCTGAACTGTATATTAATTATAGTCACTGATTATTTTCTTTTGCAGATGCTACTTTCTTCTCTTCCCTCTCAATTGACATGCTGGTGACAATGATTAACCTGCAGGAAGACAATGAGAAGTGACTGAATATGTTTTGGGATGGAGAGGTGTTTGTGTTTGTACCCACATGTAATATTTCAGGATATCTTCATAGGTTTTGCAATATAGGGTAAAATTTCATTTCAAAAGTTAAACATGAAAAAGTCTGTCTTGATTGATTTATTTTCCAACAGATAACTAGTTTCACTGGCATCTTGTTCAAAGATTTAATATCCAAACATTCTGGCAGGATGGGCGTGACCGGATGCTGAAGTGAGTGAGAGGTCGTTGTGAGCCCGGACCTCGCTGCCACTCCCACGCCTGATCCAGCCCAATCCAGCTAAGCAGCATGGGGAATGTAATGCAGTAAATCCAGCAAAACTGAACAGCTGTTCGGTGTGAAAATGAAACTGAACAGCCGATCGGTGTGATAGATCTTGTGCCCGTTCAGAGTCCAGTCAGCGCGCTCTCCTACGGCTCTCCCAGGGTAGGTTTCAGTGGCGCACTCCCGCATAGTAGGGAGGTGGCGCATACCTGAGATTGAGCGGCCGCTTGTGTCATCCAGGAACCCAAGGGGAAGCTCATTTCAGGATGACCAGGAAAAGAGGCATGGAGGAGGCGACCGTACAGGATGGAGCCGGCATTCAAACACAGCGCGGACCCAAAGAAAAGGCAAGTCAAGCCGCGGCAATGCTGAAGCGATTCGCTTACACACCAAATCAAACACTCAAGAAGGGCGGACAAACGGGGGGTGTGCAACATCAGGGCCTCAAGAACAGCCATCCTTAGGGGAGGAAAAGCCAAGGCTCAGCAGTGGTAGGCGCATCTGTTACATCGGCTGAACCGGCAACACATGCAGCCTTGGAGGGGGAGCATGGACTGAGTAAGGAGCTAGAAAAGGGAATTGGTGCGCCAGTCTCAGTCACAGAGAAGGAACCATCCTTGAAGGATATCCTCCTAGCAATCAACAACTGTAAGTCATCATTATTTGAACTTTCTGACCAGCTCAAATGTATTAGAGTTGATCTACTATCGTTAAGTCATGATGTACAAGAAGTATGTGTTCGGACTACTGCTCTTGAGGGGAGACTTAGTAAGGTAGAAAATGATGTGATCCCAATGAGACAAGAAGCTAAGCTAATGAAAGATCAATTAAATATGTGTATGCATAAAAAGGACGAAATGGAGAATAGGTTAAGCAGGAAGAACAGAGGGTCCTTGGTCTACCCAAGAGAAGTGAAGGTAATAACCCCATAGCATTCATGGAAGGCTGGCTTAGGGATATGATTGGTGAGGACTCTTTATCAAGCTTCTTTGCAATTGAGCGTGTGCATAGAGTCGCCCCCAGGGTACCATCTTTAGGAGGTCAGCCAAGGCCCCTCATTGTCAAGCTCCTGCACTTTAAGGATAAGGTTACCATACTCCATAAAGCAAGAGAAATTAAAAACATACAGTTTAACGGCGTAAGGATTTCATCATATCCAGACTTCTCCCCTGAGCTACAGAAACAAAGAGCAACGTTTACAGAATGCAAACGTAGATTGCAACAGTTTATAATTAACTATGCATTACTTTATCCTGCATGCTTGTGAATAACAGCATTTGGGGAAGCCAAGTTCTTTAATGCACCTGCAGAAGTAATATCATGGTTGGAAAAGAATAAAGGAAGGTTACAGTGGGGTGAAGGACCATGAGATTAGATACTGGTTGTGCCTATTCAATTTAATGCTCCTTGGGTTTTTTTTTTTTTGTTTTGTACCTCTTTTTGTAATTTTGAGAAGGCTCTTTTCTCTCCAGGACCTATGTTTAGACATATATATGTACATATAGATGTGTGGGAGTAGGGGGTGGGGGGTGGGGGGGCGGTAAAACACTTATGATTACATTGGATATGTTGGGGATAGTTCCCCTCTTATTAGGTTTGGGTAGCAATGCATAAAAGAGTTATATCACTTCAGGGGGTTGGTACGGTCACTGTAGAAGCCCTTAGTATGGGCCCAAAGTTGTGCAAGGGGGAAATGAGAAATAGGGTGGGGGGGTAGGGTGGGTGTGCTGGGGTGGTTGGGGAAGGGTGAGGGTTGGGGGGGAGGGGTAAGGAATGGGGAGTATACATGGTAGCATGGGTGCATGAGGGTGGAGGATATATGTTGTGGTATGATATAAGATGTTTTAGGTTTGCACAGGAGGAAAAATCACCAAGGTTGTACACAGGAATTAAGGTAAAAACACTACAGAATTTTAGGTACAGAGGAATTAGGATCAAGATTAAGTATTATCCTGAGAGGAGAAAGGAAACAAGGACAGGCGAATGATAGGTACTAGGGTTGGTAGAGGAAAAAATCCCAGACCCAGTAAGGCAAGTTAAGATATGTTCACGGAATGTGCGGGGGGTAAGGGAGATGTCTAAGAGACAGGCAATCTTTTCTGTGGCTGGGACAGGTGGTTTTAAAATACTCTGCCTGCAGAAGACACACCTTGAGAAAGACACAATTAGTGCCTTAAGGCATAGGAATTACCAGGTGCAGTATCACTCTACCCATACCTCCTATACAAGGGGTTGATAAATTCCAGATTGGTTTTCTCCTACAGACAGAGTAAGGCAGACGTGAATGGACGGTATGTTTTTCTTTTTTGTGTAATTGAAAGTAGAGAATGTGTATTAGCTAATGTTTATATCCCTCCTCCATTTAGCATGGAAGTTATGTGTGATTTACAAACCTAGGGTGCCGGTCATAGTGGCAGGCGATTTTAATATGACTATGAATAATAGCATAGATAGGTTTCCACCAAGGGTTGCTCCTGGTGGGGTAACCGGGGACCCTCTTCTCCAATTCTGTGAGGAGGTAGGGCTAGTGGATGGTTGGAGGAAGTGGCATCCAGGAGTGAAACAGTATTCATGCCACTCTAGAACACATGCCACTTTATCCAGAATTAACCTTATGCTGTGCAATGAGGAAGCCCTAAATTTATTGGTAGAGGTAGACTATGAGCCAAGGGGGATTTCGGACCACTCACCAGTAGCTTTTTCAATAAAAACCGAGTCAAGCCATAGTAGAGGAGATTGGAAAGTAAATCCCTTTTGGCTCGAAATAATTGAAGATGTGGGTGTTATTGCAGTTAGCCTAGAGGAATTTATAAATCTAAACTCAGGATCAACCCCACTGGGTATAATGTGGGACTCCCTGAAAGCTTTTTTATGGGATGTGCTGATATAGAAAATCTCCTATGTTAAGAAACAATCACAGGCTAAGGAAATCAAAGCAAGAGAGAGGGTGAGAGGGGCCGAAGTGCGGTATGTGGAGGAACCGACTCTAGCCAGATATGGCGAGTGGATGGAAAGCCAAGAAGAATACAAGAAATTAGTTTTGGAGAAAGAGGGAAAATAAATGTTTCAGAGATAGAGTTTTTTTGGGGAAGGAGAACAAGTGGGAAGAACCCTGGCTTTGATAGCCGAGGGCAAATGGCCCCCCTACGACTATACCAGCAATTTGGGACAAGGAAAGGAACATTATAAGAACCAGCCCGGAAATAATAAAGAAACTTAAAGATTTTTACAAAAACCTATATAGTACGCCCAAATAAATGTAGAAAGGGAAACGTGGGATTTTTTTGACATTGGAAGAGTTGCAAAGGGTAATAGTAGATAAGGCTAATCAGAAAGCACCAGAGCCTGATGGCTTGCCTATGGAAATTTTTAAGAGGTACGGGGACGTATTGTTCCCAAAACTCTTGGAAGTGTTTAATGGGGCTAAGGAGGAAGAGAGACTGCCCACATCCATGACTGAAGCCACAATAATTGTATTAATGAAAGAGGGGAAAAATCCGCTTGAAGTAGCTTCATATAGGCCTATATCGCTTTTGTGCTTGGACATAAAGATCTTGGCAAAAGCCTTGGCAACAAGGCTGAACAGAATAATTTCTAAAGTGATACATCCAGACCAAACCTGCTTTATACTGGACAGATCTACGAGTGTGAATATAAGGCGAGTGTATTTAAATATGCAGTTGCCAATAGAGAACGGTGGGAATAGAGCTGTTTTATCATTAGATGAGATCAAGGCTTTTGACAGCCTTGAGTGGCACTACATATGGAAGGTATTGGCTGAATTTCAATTTGGCCCTAATTTTGTCCAATGGTTAAGAATATTATATGATAACCCGAGGGCCAAGGTTAGAGTCAACGGTGAGTGCTCTGAGTGGTTCCAGTTGGGGAGGGGGACAAGACAGGGGTGCCCGTTGTTGCCCCTGCTCTTTGCCCTTGCAATGGAGCCACCGGCTATTGCTTTAACCACTTGACAACTGGGCACTTAAACCCCCTTCCTAACCAGACCAATTTTCAGCTTTTGGTGCTCTCACATTTTGAATGACAATTACTCAGTCATGCAACACTGTATCTTTATGAAATTTTTGTCCTTTTTTTCACACAAATAGAGCTTTCTTTTGGTGGTATTTAATCACTGCTGGGTTCTTTATTTTTTGCGCCGTAAAAGAAAAAAGACCGAAAAATCTGTAAAAAAATACATTTTTCTTCATTTCTGTTATAATATTTTGCAAATTAGTAATTTTTCTTCATATATTTTGGCCAAAATTTATACTGCTACATATCTTTGGTAAAAATAACCCAAATCGGTGTATATTATTTGGTCTTTTTGAAAGTTATAGAGTCCAAAAGCTATGGTGCGCATATCTGAAAATTGATCACACCTGAATTACTGACGGCCTATCTAATTTCTTGAGAGCCTAACATGCCAGAAAAGTACAAATACCCCCCAAATGACCCCTTTTTGGAAAGAAGACATTCCAAGGTATTTAGAAAGATGCATTGTGAGTTTTTTGAAGTTGTCATTTTTTCCCACAATTCTTTGCAAAATCAAGGTTTTTTTTTTACTTTTTTTTTTTTCCACAAAATTGTCATATTAGCAGGGTATTTCTCACAGACCGCATATGCATACCACAAATTACACCCCAAAACACATTCTGCTATTACTCCCGAGTATGGTGATACCACATGTGTGAGACTTTTACACAGCGTGGCCACATACAGAGGCCCAAAATGCAGGGGAGCACCTTCAGGCGTTCTGGAGCACCCAGGCCAATTCTGACATTTCTCTCCTACATGTAAAAATCATCATTTATTAGCTAGAAAATTACTTAGAACCCCAAAACATTATATATGTTTTTTTAGCAAAGACCCTAGAGAATACAATGGCGGTCGTTGCAACTTTTTATCTCGCACGGTATTTGCGCAGCAATTTTTTTAACGCGTTTTTTTTTGGAAAAAAAAATGTTTTGTGCTTTACAAAAACCAAAACAGTAAAGTTAGCCCAATGTTTTTGCATAATGTGAAAGATGAAGTTACGCCGAGTAAATAGATACCCAACGTGTCACCCTTCAAAATTGCACGCGCTTGTGGAATGGCGCCAAACTTTGCTACTCAAAAATCCCCATAGGCGACGCTTTAAAATTTTTTACTGGTTACATGTTTTGAGTTACAGAGGAGGTCTAGGGCCAAAATTATTGCTCTCGCTCTACCGATCGCAGCGATACCTCACATGTGTGGTTTGAACACCGTTTTCATATGTGGGCAGGACTTACGTATGCGTTCGCTTCTGCATGCGAGCACACAGGGACAGGGGCGCTTTAAAAAATTTTTTTTTTTTTTATTGTTCATTTTACTTTATTTATTTTAGTTTGATGCTTTTTTCCAAAAAAAAAAATTTTTGACCACTTTTATTCCTATTACAAGGAATATAAACATCCTTGTAATAGGAATATGGCATGACAGATCCTCTTTACAGTGAGATATGGGGTCAATAAGACCCCACATCTCACCTCTAGGCTGGGAAGCCTGAAATTAAAAAAAAAAAAAAAAAAAAGATCCTGGCTTCGATCGTAGCGGTGAGTCGGTAGAAGCACCGCAAGGCGGCGGGAAGGGGGGACGTCCCCTCTCGCCTCCCGTAAGAACGATCAAGCAGTGGAACAGCTGCTATGATTGTTCTCATGGTGTAGGGAATCGCCGGCTGAAAAAGCTGATATCTGAATGATGCCTGTAGCTGCAACCATCATTCAGATATCTCCGCACAAAGTCAAGGACGTTGTATGACGGCCAGCGGGCGGGAAGTGGTTAAAACGCTTTTTTTTTTTTTAACACAAAGTTGTCCATTTATACAATATTTCTACCACATAACATGTACATGCCAAAAATGACACCCCAAAATAGATTCTCCTGCTCCTCCTGAGTACGGCGATACCCCATGTGTGAGACTTCCACAGCCTGGCCACATACAGAGGCCGAGTACAGCTGAGCATGGCTCAGCATGGCAGGGTATGGCGGGGTATTGCGGAGTATGGCGGGGTATTGCGGAGTATGGCGGGGTATTGTGGGGTATTGCGGGGTATGGCGGAGTATGGCAGGGTATTGCGGAGTATGGCGGGTATTGCGGGGTATGGCGGAGTATGGCGGGGTATGGCGGGGTATGGCGGAGTATGGCGGGGTATGGCAGAGTATGGCGGAGTATGGCGGGGTATGGCAGGGTATTGCGGAGTATGGCGGGGTATTGCGGGGTATGGCGGAGTATGGCGGGGTATGGCGGAGTATGGCGGGGTATGGCGGAGTATGGCGGGGTATTGCGGAGTATGGCGGGGTATGGCGGGGGCATGGCAGAGTATGGCGGGGGGCATTGCAGAGTATGGCGGGGGGCATTGCAGAGTATGGCGGGGGCATTGCAGAGTATTGTGGGGGCATTGCAGAGTATTGCACAGCATTGCAGAGTATTGTGGGGGCATTGCAGAGTATTGCAGAGTATTGTGGGGGTATTGCAGAGTATTGTGGGGGTATTGCAGAGTATTGCACAGCATTGCAGAGTTTTGCACAGCATTGCAGAGTATTGTGGGGGTATTGCAGAGTATTGTGGGGGTATTGCAGAGTATTGCACAGCATTGCAGAGTATTGTGGGGGCATTGCAGAGTATTGCAGAGTATTACACAGCATTGCAGAGTATTGTGGGGGTATTGCAGAGTATTGCACAGCATTGCAGAGTATTGTGGGGGTATTGCAGAGTATTGCACAGCATTGCAGAGTATTGTGCTGGTATTGCAGAGTATTGCACAGCATTAGTAGTGAGGGATGGCTGAGCATGGATGGATGGATGTCTCTGTGCAGCGCTGTGGGCACTACACATACAGCCCACAGCGCTGCAGACATCCATCCATCCCCCTCCCCGCTCACAGTGTACCGATCGGTACACAGGAGGGGAGGAGAGGAACCGGCGTCATCAGATGACGCCGGTCTGTTTACATGTGATCGCGCCGTCATTTGACGGCGCGATCACATGGTAAACGGCCGCGATCAGCGGCCATTTACCGGGATCCGTGATGCGCCGGGTCCTCTGGACCCGGCGGTCACGGATGTGTTCGGGTGCGCGCCCCAGGGGGCGCGCGAGAGGGGAATTCTGGGAGGACGTCATAGTACGTCCACCCAGAGTTATCCAACCGCCCTGCAGCCGTCATTCGGCTATGGGCCGGTTGGTAAGTGGTTAAGGTCCTCCCAAGAGATACAGGGATTTAAAAGAAGGAGGGGGGAGGAGAAAGTCTCTATGTATGCAGATGACATCTTGCTATTTCTGGGGGATACGCAGGCCTCTTTGAAGGCAGCTATGGGGATACTTAAAGAATTCGGACATTTCTCAGGGTTGGCAATTAATTGGGAAAAATCGATACTTATGCCAATAGATCCCCTTATAAAACCCCTTCCGCAACAGGTAACTAAAATAAGCGTAGTAAGTCAAATGAGATATTTAGGTGTTAATATAACAAGAGACCTGGGGCAGTACATAACGGGCAATTTAGTCCCACTTATGATAAAATTAAAACAGAAAAGTCGGGTGTGGGGCCGTCTCCCTCTCTCGATTGCCGGTCGGTGCAATTTAATTAAGATGGTATGGATGCTGCAAATTCTATATGTAATACATAACTCTTCATTGTGGATTTCAAAACACTGGTTTAAGAAAATGGACAGTGTGTTTAGAGAGTTAATTTGGAAAAATGGGGTGGCAAGGATTCGCTTGCAGGCGCTGCGACGGCCGAGAGAGGTGGGGGGTTTGGCTTTTCCAAATCCAGGGTATTATTTCCTTGCGGCACAAATGCAGTATATGAGAGGATACAACAAACCGGAAGTAAGGGGGGGTAGGAAGTAACCTACTGATGAATTATATTAGTCATGATACGATAGTAGAGGCAGTTGAAGCGAACTCCTTCAGCTCCAGCTGTCCCACAGTTCAGTTAATGGTTAGATGTTGGGAGTCCGTCAAAACCGTGTTAGATTATACCGGATTCTCTGAGTTCTCTCCGTTATGGGATAATAATAATCTAAAAGAACTTAAAAGGATGGGTAAAATAGAGGAATGGGACAGGAGGGGTATTCACTGCCTGGCACAGTGTTATAGGGCAGGTAGCTTAAAGTAATTTCAGGAAATAGTGGAGGAGTATGCGGCTAATCGATTATTCTATAGTTATCTGCAAGTCAGGCATGCTCTAGATGCACAATTTAGTGGAAAGGAACCAGAGTGGAGCGAAATGCCCTTGCTTAGGAAACTGGTCAATACTAGTACTTCTAAAGGATCAATTTCCGATATGTACGGGGGTATAAGCATGGCAGGTCAGGCAGGAGAGCTAGAACCCAAAAACAGGATTAAATGTGAGAGGGACGCCGGGCCACTAACACAGGAACAGGGGAACTACGTCTTGGCTTCGGGGACTAAGGATTTCTCTCTCTCCTTCACAAAGTGTATCCCATCTGTACTTGATATAGGGTCATACTACATGCCATTGAAACTGTTTATGTTTGGAAAGAGGTCTGATGCTGTATGTCAAAGATGTGGGGACAAGAGGGGTGACTTGTTCATGTTCTGGCGATGCCCCAAGTTGCATAACTATTGGAAGGGCATAATCGATAAAATAAACTCTGTGTTCGGAGAATCGCTGGGCATGGAGGCTAGGACTTGTCAAATGGACCTGATGGAAAAGAATGGTATACTAAGAGATACACAGACTGCAACAATAAGATGCTTGTTCGAAGGAAAGAAACAAATTGCACGGGAGTGGCAGGCAAAAGATCCCCCGACGGTAGTAGATTGGTTGAAAGAGGTAAAAGAAGTGATTGTATAAAAAGCAAAGAAGTGCTGCGCAAATAAAATTGTCCTTCAAAAAGTACATCAGATGGAGTAAAATGGAGCAGATGGAGTGAAAAAGCAAGATCACCAGTGCACAATCAGGACAACATGGGGTTAAGTCAAGACGTGATTGTGAACCCTTCACCACATATAGATGGCCCCTCACCTGAAGCACTCGACCTGAAACAGGTCATACAGCATAAATCATCAACTAGGTAAGCCGATCCAAATGGTGACAGCACAGTGTTCCTTGTTCCGCACTCATCGAATATTGAACAGTTGTATATGCAAAAAATAATAACACATATAGTGCTCTCTGCTTGTACCCCTTTATCAGCCCCCCTTATCAAAAAATTGACCAAACAGCTATTTTGGAAGCTATTTGTTAGATCCGGTAAGATCAAGTGATTTTAACGTTAGATCTCATTAAGCGATTATCAAATTTTCTGGCCAAAAATCATCTAGACTAATAGATATCTGTTAGATCCGGTAAGATCAAGTGGTTTTAACATTAGATCTCACATAATTTCAGAGATATTCCACATAAAAATAGAGATGTTAGGTGGTACATAAGGATGGGTTAGCCCCCCCACGTGCAATTTTCTGGCCAAAAATCATTCAGGCTAATAGATATTCATTAGATCCGGTAAAATCAAGTGGTTTAAGGTTAGATCTCACATAATTTCAGAGATATTCCATATAAAAATAGAGATATTAGGTAGTACATAAGGACGGGTTAGCCCCCCCACATGCAATTTTCTGGCCAAAAATAATTCAGGCTAATAGATATTCATTAGATCCGGTAAGATCAAGTGGTTTTAACGTTAGATCTCACATAATTTCAGAGTTATTACACATAAAAATAGAGATATTAGGTCGTACATAAGGACGGGTTAGCCCCCCCACGTGCAATTTTATGGCCAAAAATCATTCAGGCTAATAGATATTCATTAGATCCGGTAAAATCAAGTGGTTTAATGTTAGATCTCTGCAATTTTGAACTCAATGAACTTTTATGTGTATTGTCGGACCGGCAATTCATTAATAGCCGCGAGTAGTTTAAATGACTTTTTGCCACAGGGAAGTCCCGTCAAGTCCCCATGTGTCAGAGGGAGGCGGGGACACCGGGTGGCCCCGCCCCCTGGTTTTTAAGAGCCGTCACAAGAGGAGAAGCGTCACACAGCGGGAGCCTCCCTCCATGCCATCATGGATGCGGAGCGGCCCGAAAAGAAGATGAAGAGAAGAAGATGAAGAGAAGAAGATGAAGAGAGAAGCGTCACGCAGCGGGAGCCTCCCTCCATGCCATCATGGATGCGGAGCGGCCCGGAGAAGAAGGGAAGAAGATGCCGACGCTGCGGAGGAAGATGCCAGATGAGAACACTGGAGAAAGAACCAGAAGAACCAGAAAAGCCAGAAGAAGAAGAAGATGGAGGAAGAAACCGAAGGAAGATAGAAGAAAGAAGAAAGAAGAAGCATTTAAATAAAGGAATTGTCAAAAACGGTCTCTTGTCATTTTTAACATTTTTGACACTTTTTTAGTGAAATGGTAGGGGTACACCCCCTTACCATTTCACACAGGGGGGAGGGCCGGGACCTGGGGGTCCCCTTGTTAAAGGGGGCTTCCAGATTCTGATAAGCCCCCCACCCGCAGACCCCCACAACCACCGGCCAGGGTTGTGGGGATGAGGCCCTTGTCCTCATCAACATGGGCTGCCCCAAAGCACCCTCCCAAAGTTGAGGGCATGTGGCCTGGTGCGGTTCAGGAGGGAGGGCGCTCTCTCATCCCCCCCTCTTTTCCTGTGGCCTGCCAGGTTGCGTGCTCGGATAAGGGGCTGGTATGGATTTTTGGGGGGACCCCACGCCGTTTTTTTTATTTTGGCGCGGGGTTCCCCTTAATATCCATACCAGACCTGAAGGGCCTGGTATGAAATTTAGGGGGATCCCCCCACGTCATTTTAAAAAAAAAATTTTGGTTCGGGGTTCCCCTGAGGGGAATTCCCATGCCGTTTTTATCAATGAACTTTTATGTGTATTGTCGGACCGGCAATTCATTAATAGCCGCGAGTAGTTTATTAAAATCACTGCTCCCGAAAAAAGGTCCGTTTTTAAAACTTTTTTTGCATTGATCCATGTCCCCTGGGGCAGGACCCAGGTCCCCAAACACTTTTTATGACAATACCATGAATATAAGCCTTTAAAATTAGCACTTTTGATTCCTCCCATAGACTTTTAAAGGGTGTTCCGCGGCATTCGAATTTGCTGCGAACACCCCAAATTGTTCGCTGTTCGGCGAACTTGCGAGCAGCCGATGTTCGAGTCGAACATGAGTTCGACTCGAACTCAAAGCTCATCCCTAGTCAGGAGCAGAACATCAAGCTGGAGGAGGATCCAGGGCCAAAGATGGCAGAATGTCAGCCGCTGGTGTCCCCAGATGTTATTGCAATGTCACCCAAGTCGGGGATGAAGGTCTGCCCAAGCTGTCAAAGAAAGACCTGCGGAGGGACCAGTTGGAGGACCCTCCCTGTTGCTTGGCATTGAAAGCCTTGGAGAACCAATGCCCTGACTTGCTCCTCACTGACTCCCCAAAGGAAACCTGTCTGCTGCACTGAGAATGGGATCGGTTTCAGGTGCACCAAGGGTTGGTCTACCGAAGAGGCCCCTCTGACGATTCTGAAGAAAAATGGCAGCTATTCCTACCTGAAAAACATAGGGAGACAGTATTAACTGCCCTACATGACAACCATGTCCACCTAGGGCCAAGAGGACTTTTCACCTGGTGAGGGACTGGTTCTACTGGCCCTGCATGCGGGCTGAATTTGAGGACTATTACCACGCCTGCATCCGATGTATCCAAAGGAAGAATTTGCCTCAGCGAGCTGCCCCAATGGGCCATCTTTAGAGTCAGAGACCCATGGAGCTGGTGTGCATTGACATTCTATGCTTGGAGCCTGATCTGAGCGGGCAGGGAAATTTGGTAGTGACTGACCATTTCACTCGGTATGCCCAGGCATTTTCCACGAGGGACCAACAAGCATCCACGGTGACCAAGATCTTCGTGGAGAAATTTGTTGTGCACTATGGTCTGTCCTAATGTACCTACTCTGATCAAGGGAGAGATTTCGAGAGTAATGCCTGTTGGGCATCAATAAGTCTAAAACCACCCTGTATCTCCTCAAGGAGATCCTCAACCAGAGAGATTCAACCAAACCCTCCTGGATATGCTCGGAACTCTAAATTCAGAACAAAAGCAGCACTGGAGCAAGCATATAGTGGCTATTGTGCATGCTTATAACAGCACCGCCAATGATGCCACAGGTTACTCCCTATAGTTTGATGTTCAGACAGTAGGTCCGGCTGCCAGTAGACTTGGCTTTCGGCACATCCTTCGCCCATACCTCAGCAACTTCCCACAGAGGGTATGTGGATATGTCTGCAGAGACGTCTGAAGACCCCCTATCATAAGGCTCAAGCTGCCTCATATGCCCGAGGACAGAGAAACAAAATAACCTCAGGGTACAGGTGCAGGACCTACAGCTGGATGACAAGGTACTACTGAGAAACCTGGGTGTCCCTGGAAAGGACAACTTGGCTGACTGCTGGAAGTCACAGCCCTATGTTGTTTGCAAGCAGGCAGTGGCCGGAGTGATACACACATCAGGAAGACAAGTGAGAGGGCGCTGAGAACTCCAGACTGTCATTTTATTCACTCTGCCTTTTTATCTGTCACATATGTAAGAATCCAATTTTAGACACTTAATAAACATCCCCCTATTGTTTAAACGTTATCACAAAAGTGGAGGCCTCTCTTTTTTCCCCCCTTTCTCCCCCGCCACTGGGGTGGCAATATTGGAGCAGTTTCAGGAGATATCGATGGAGGAATTCAAGAGAGAGACCCACGGGCTTCACTGACAGAACTCATCAGCAACCACATTTATATATTCGTTATCCTTAATGCCAATATTTACCAGCTTGAAGGTGAGAGTTCTGAGAGACCACACTTAGAAGTCACTATATGGAATCTTTATGGGTTATTTAACCTAATTACATCACTAGCCTGTCACTTAATAGAAGATCTTCAATCATCTATTATTCCACACACAAGAGACTTTTTATGCAGTATTGGATGTGTTATATGGACTATAATTATTCACATTATATATATTTGTATTTAAACATTTTTATTCTCCTGTAGATCTTTCTTTGATATAACCCTTCACTGTTGCTTTATTATCACAATTTAGTGATTTTTTGCACACATTTTAGTTTAAATTCTTTTATTTTGTGATGGTTTTTAGCATTTGCTGTATGTGAGACTATTATGTCCCTATAGTGAGTGTTCATATATCACACAGTGCACCTGATTGTTGTTTACAGATTGTTTTACCCCTAGTGCACTGCACGTACACTATTAGGACTCATTTCACTTTCTACACATTAGATCATTGCGCAAAATCACTTTTTTTGATACTATTACTACATTGTGTTGTTGTGAACACTTAGATTTTGCTGCAATCAATTACTATCATTGTTTTACACTATATTATCCTTTTAGCACTTTTACCACTGAGTATACCCTGATGCCCGACGCGTTTCCAGTATTCTGATACCTTCATCAGGGGCTGAGAGCCGGTAATTTAACATATGTATTAGTTCTAGTAGAATGATTCCATATTTGAGAAACACCAAGACCAAATGAGTCCCAATAAACCTGTAAGGTGGACGCCAGACCACAATGACCGAATCCCAATTGCCCTAAGTCTGCAGCATCAATAGAGATTAATGGAGAAAGCATAGGACAAGCTGTCATACAGGCCTGGAATATGGGCTGAGTGACAAGCGGATAATTTTGGAACGTTCCTAGATAGGAGTGTCCTGTAGCTGTCAGATTTCGGTGCCTAGGCACCGACACACAGGGGGCATGCCACACACCAAAATCTGACAGCTACAGGACACTCCTATCTAGGAACAATCCGATATTATCCGCTTGTCACTCAGCCCATATTTCAGGCCTGTATGACAGCTTGTCCTATGCTTTCTCCATTAATCTCTATTGATGCTGCAATTGGGATTCGGTCATTGCGGTCTGGCGTCCACTTTACAGGTTTATTGGGACTCATTTGTTCTTGGTGCTTCTCAAATATGAAAACATTCTACTAGAACTAATACATATGTTAAATTACCGGCTCTCAGCCCCTGATGAAGGTATCAGAATACTGGAAACGCGTCAGGCATCAGGGTATACTACCCCTAAGAGAGTACATATGTTGATCTGTACCTGTATTTATTTTTTTGTTTTGGTTTCTTTGTGATGTATTTTATACATTTATGCAATGTGTAGAGGACACTTGTCTTTTTTATTCCTATCATTAAAGATATTTTTTTTATCATTGAGTTAGTGGTCTGTCAAAGTCCCATTCAGGGGGTATCCTCTCTTGTTCTATAACACTAGGGATGGGACCACCACACTCTACATTTGGCATGGTGGAAGTCTCTCTTCTCATTCCAGTTAAGGTAGCCTGTAGGCAGGACAACCTTTTGGCCACAAAATTTGATAAGGGGGGCCAACCCATCCTTATGTACCACCTAATAACCTAATATCTCTATTTTTATGTGAAATAACTCTGAAATTATGTGAGATCTAACGTTAAAACCAATTGATATTACCAGATCTTCAAATATCTATTAGTCTAGATGATTTTTGGCCAGAAAATTTGATAAGGGGGGCCAGCCCCCCTCATTAATCACTTAATAAGTCTCCAATTATGTGAGATCTAACGTTAAAACCATTTGATCTTACCGGATCTAACAAATAGCTTCCAAAATAGCTGTTTGGTCAATTTTTTGATAAGGGGGGGCTGATGACGGGTTAGCCCCCCCAGCAAATAACTGTTAATATGGCTTGTCTGTGTGAGATCTAGCGCAAACAACGGTTGCTCTAACCTGATCTAACAAACTGCATACGATTTTTTTCAAAAATTTTGATTGGGGGGTGCTAACCCGGCAGAGATCTTGTATGACAAAGTCTCCTGTTCTTTGTATTGCTTCAGTTATGTGAAATCCCTGCTGTTACTGCTAGTTCCCTTGCTTTCCTATTAAAAACTGACTACACTAAGCAGGAAAGCACATCGTTATCAGTTCTCTAGCTATGCTGGGAACTCAGTGTACTCTCCTTCAATGATCAGACTTGTCCTGCCATGCCCCCACTGTGCAGCCGTTCACTGGGAAGCTCAGTGTGCTGCTATTTCTTCTACCCTCAGCTCATATGCAGCTAAGAACAGAGGGAATTTTTGATCACTTACAAAAAGGGGAAAAAAGGTATTTATAATGTTTTTTTTTTATATCTATACAAAAATGTTTTGCCTTTCATTTCTATTTTAAATTGAATGGGTTGTTTTATAAGGTGATTGTTTACAATCACTTTAACTGTGACACATGCAGTTGAAATCTACAGGAAAGTGCTTCTGATGTTAAAAATACTCAGTATTCGTCACCAGGGAACACAATCTAATTATTACAGGCAAAATAAATTGAAGTAAAATTAAGCTACAGTTTGGTCCCTATTTGCTACCCCTTTTATCACTGACTGAAAAATCGAAATCTTACCAGAGACTATGTTGACGATGATGAATAGATGGATAAAACTAATTCATGATAGTGACTTAAAACCAAACTTGTACCACTATTACATGAAGTACACTATATGTAACTTTAGTGTTGGATTCTCTTTCCTTTTACATGAACACTGCATATACCGTACAGAAACAATGCTAAATGGTTTCTATAAAACATGACACTAGAAAACAAAATGTGACTTATCATGTTAGCTCAGAATAGCTGCAACTTTTAGTGGCCGTCTAAAATATAAAAAAATACATACTTTTTTTTTTTGGCAATAAAAGAACTAGTCCAGCAGTCTATGACCTTAGGATTATGCACTAAGCTTTGATGCTGTCTAGCCTCTCCCGTGGCTAGAGGTTTTCCTCCTTCTATTTTCTCCTGCCATTCCCCCTGTGTTGTGGAAGGACAAACATCCTATGGCTGAAGGTTTTTTTCTGAAGCTACGCCACCAGTACAAGGATATCCTTGCCACCATCAGGAAGAGAGCTTGTCGCAGCATTTCCTGAAAGTGCCACATTTTGGCCTCTCTCTGGGATAGTTGCAGTAGATCCACATATTTACCTTGTATTAGGGAGAGGTGAAATATCCCCCTTAAAGTCTTCCAAAAACAATTTCCTTCTCCTCATTGCCAGCACCCCAACCCTCCACTTGATCCTTACTGCCAATACATTCGCGAGGAAATCTCTACTGTTCAGACACCCTCCATGCCTTACACCTCATGTCCACAGGTACAATCATTACTTCCCTCTTTCAACCCCACCACTATAGAAGAGGTTGCTAAATTACTTGCTAAGGTCCATCTTACCACCTGCCCTCTGGATCCTGTTCCCTCGCAAATGCTACAGTCACCCTCTAGCTCTAATCTACACTCTCTAACCCACATCTTCAATCTCTCCCTCTCTTCTGGCATCTTCCCCAATTACTTAAAACATGCACTTGTCCGCCCCATACTTAAAACTGGACACATACAATCTTAACAACCTATGCCCCATCTCCTTGCTCCCCTTTTTATCCAAACTCCTTGAATGACTAGTCTACAACTGACTGACTTGCCGATAATAGCCTTCTTGATCCCCTTCAGTCTGGATTTCGTCCTCAACATTCCACAAAAACTGCTCTCTTAAAACTAACAAATGATCTACTAATGGCCAAAA